>NW_023596136.1:39872785-39924659 GCF_011947565.3 Pollicipes pollicipes
TCGAACCTTTTGTTTTAGGAACATACTGCCTAACGTAATCTTTGTCGCTTATTCAAATGAAAACGCAGGGCAGTCTTGTATCACTTTGGTCACCGTGAACTTCAAAGAGGTCAAACAAGGCCAATGACCTCAAATGGGCTTGTGCCTTTTGCTTAGAGACAGCTGCCTAGGTTCTGGGGGTACTTTGGAGACCAACCTGGAATTTGACCTTGTTTGACCGTTATTCGACCCGAAGGTCAAGACCTAGCAAGCTGAAACCTTAACCTAAGTGAGTTCACGTATAGGTCAAGACACCCTGTAAATTTGGTGTCTCTAGATTTCTTAGTTCCCGAGACCTCAGAGGGTGGTTCATATTGATCCCCCACACCCGAGCGAAGGGTGTCTACCCGGCCAACCGGAGCGCTGTTAAAGCATAGTAATTTCATGACAGTACTGTGAGCACAACAAATTACTAACACCAATAATTTGGTGCTCTACTTTTCAGTTCCCTTCCACAGCACTTTTAAAACAAAACAAAGCAAAGGAATTCCATAACAATATAACAACAGAAAATTCAACGAGCACAAAACACTCAAACAAAGAAACATTAGACTCCTACACATCAGCCCATCACCAAGTCAAACAAAATAGACATACTTCTGGCTTCTGTTAAGGTGGGGTCAGGGAAAAGAGACATTTTTTCACTGCTTCTTACAAATAACCAAGACTTATTTCCATGAAAGTAGCCTATGCCTAACCTAAAGAGGCCTTACATCATCTCATCCTGTACAACCTGTTTGAATCACAGCAGCAGTTGTGAGTTACTGCTTCTTGCACAATTCCTACTGCCACTTGTCATGCACTTGACCAACTGAACCTAACTTAGAGTAGCCCTTATGATGAACATCATCTCAACCCACCTGTCTGTTGACAGCAGCACTTGTGATAAAAACATTATATTTAAAGCTAGTTTTGCCTGGTTTCAACTTGCATGTTTATTCAGTTCATTTATGCATGCTTGTTGACATCAGACAAAGTTGACAACACACAAATCAAAACGCTTTAAATCACTTTGGACAACTTATTTTGATTGTCATGGTTAGCGTATGTCAAGGGTAATGATGGGTATGCTCCACAAAACAATCTCTCCTCTCCAAAAATGATGTAACTTTTAGATGACCATGCCAGTATTGCTGCTTGCCTTTTCAGCTGCAGCAAATGCATCCATTTGGGCTTGTTTATTCATATTTGATGACAAAGTTTGAGATGTTGGCTTCATCTTTTAAATGGGGTGGTCTGACTATTTGGTACACAGCAATATCTAACTGATATTATAATTGCTATGCAGCTTACAGTATCCCTGTGTTAAAAATATAGTGCATATGTACAGTACGGTCATTTGCCAATCAGCAAGCCATGACAACTATAGAAAGCATTTGGTTAAAGCAGCCATGAGGGGCCACTTCAAGAAATTTGGGGCAAAGTAAGAATATGGTACAAAATAAGCCAATTGCATGCCTTGTGGCATCATAATTTGTCTTATGGCAAAGCCCGATGCATTAAAGCAGAAAATGGCTAACTCCGGTTACCAATCATGTATTGAAGGCAGATAAGGTAAGCAATTACTTAGTCCTTAGGATATTCATCGGCTTCTTCCTGCTCCCTAAAAACAAAAATTCAGTACATTTGCATGGTCTGCTGCTAGACAGAGTCATGCGAGCCACCCCCCAAATACAAGTATCAATCATGCCCACCAATCTTCGAGATTAAAGTGCGAAACAAGTAAGAGGTGCGCATGACAAACATCTTCACAAGGCAGAATTTCGCCATCAAGCACTTCTGTATGAGTGCGGCTAGAGTCTTTTAATTTCCTCTGGACTCAAGAGTATTTTAATAATTCTCTAAAAATATCAATATGGGTGATATTACTGGGAATATTTGACAATTACTCAAATCTCGCGCACTATGGACGTTTTTCCAGCGATACTTGGCGTAAATAGCGTATTAGCGTGCTTGCGGGAAATGTGTATGGGGTCTTTGCATTTTGGTCCTCACCAGCTTGGTGAAACGTTCACCAGCAGGCAAAAACAACTAACGGGTTGAACAGATAAGCATGAACTAGTCTCTACTAGTAGCCGGGAACTATCTGTATTGTCAGAAGATGATTAAATTTGCCCAATGGATGGAGATATTTAAGAAGCCATGTCCGAACTGTGCTTTGAAAGCTCAGTTTGTTTTGTCGAATGGTCTGAGTCAATCTCACTGTAACAGTGATTTTGTGCGAATAATATCTTTGTTGCTATTTGTTATACTTCTGGTGGGATGGAGTGCCAACTCTAATTTCCACCCGTCATGTTGTCTGCACCAAGTTACCCCCGCCTGCATGCTAGTCATGGTTTTCCTTTCAAAGCATCATTCTCAGGTCATCTTTTCCCTCTATAATCTAGTTGCCACCCAGGCCTTGTTGATTCTCAATTTCAGTGGCATTGTTATACATAATGATGCAGTGTGTGTTTTACATAGTTATGTAGATATATGTATTTTGCTTGGCTAGCAAACAACATTTAATTGGAATGGTACACTCCAGGTGTATATCCATCCAAGCTGAAATCTGGTCCCCTTCCATGACCAGTTATGACCAGCATGGAAAGGACAGCATGGCAAGTATTGGCAATTACATTAACAATTAGGCTTATTGTAAATATTTGAAGCTCTAATGAGGCCACATTGAGCATGCCACGGTGTTTTATTAAGGAATGACAATGGTGCTTATTCTGCTTACTTTTCTTAATATCCACGTGACTTTGCCACATACTCTGCATCAAGGGGTAGGCTTTTAACTGATCTGACATGCTAATGAGGCTCTGAGATGCTGCTTGCTTTGTTTGACCATGGTGCCCACTATTCACGGTAAGTAGGAAAGGTTATCCCTCATAAAGTTAAGCACAATTTTGACCTACTTATGCTCATGCAATCTTACGCATTATTCCACACATGCATTCTCAAATTGTCATCAGTTCTAGAAACTGCTATGTGCATCCAATGCTACTTCCAAGACATCAGACCGGTGCTGAGTGTGATATGTAAAAAACAAGTCACTAGGATCATGATGAGCCAGTATTTTTAAAGGGCTGAGATTCCTTTTGCCATGAAAAGAAAGATCATTGTGGTGAGTGGTCTCTGGTCTGATCTGATAAAAAACAGGTAACTTGAAAACTGATTTGCCTCTGCCCTGTGCATGTGTTGGTTTTTGTCCGTGGCAGTTATGTTCTGCAACTGATGTTATGTTAATTTTTATCAGATCTTTGCAGCTGCTGTTCATTCCACCCCGTAGCTTTGAAAAACAGGACACATTCACTTGACATATTATACCCTTGATGACTAACATCACGTTTTTAAGGCCTTCACATGTCACCTGTATACAAAGCCCTGTTGGCCCACTACATTGGGTAAAGAATGAATGAAGCCAGGAAATAGCACATTTCACACAAATCATTATGACACAAAAACAGGGCATCAAGGAAAGATAGCAATCATGTGAAGGTCTTCAGGTGCTGCTACCTGGAGTGGTCACGAAAGTTCTTCCAGATACACCTCAGGGTTGGATCACTCTTCACAAAAATGCATTGTGATTTCACACAGATTTCACATACATTTTACATGAACTATTATGGCACAAAACAAGGTACCAAGGAAATATAGCAAACATGTCAATGCCTTCAGGTGCTGCCACCCAGAGTGGTCATGAGAGTTCTTACAGATACATCTCAGAGCTGAACCCCTCCTCACAAAATCTGTTGCGCGCTCCTGGTCACTGAATGGAAGTGAGACAATGAGCCAGCTATTTTAAAGCTGTTTTACCTCTCTGCTCTGGGCGTTTTTCCCCCTGTTCTGTACATATGCAAAGGCCCGTTGACCCACTGCACTGGCAATGAACCAGCTGTTTTGCAAGTGAACTGAAAAAGACAATCAATGTTTAGAAAGCTATATTAAGGTTTGGGCCACTTTGTGATCTTGTGAGCTCTGAACAGACTGCGTGCATCTGGTCGCAGAAGCATGACCACCAGCTGCACCGCTGGCCTGCATGGCTCTGGTCGGCCCACTTCGGCAGGAATCAGCGGTAGCTGTCCCGTCCTGTTTCACCAACGGGCTTAACCAGCACGCGGTGGGCCCACCGAGCCAGCTTAGCTGGCGTGCCCCACCGACTCTAGCTGGCTGCCACCCCCGCCGCCGTCTCCACCCGCCCGACCGGCTGCCTCCCGTCGCCTCGGTGGTGGTGCAGCGGCTTCAGGCTGCTACTACTGCTGATGCCTCTGACTTGGTGCGCGGCGGCCGAATGGCCTACGAGGTGTGCCAGTATGTGCTGCGCGGCCACCGCAACACGCTGCAGGTGCAGCTCGATTCGGAGTGTGCTGGCGTCTGCGTACGTCTCGGTCGGCGAGCCGTCGCTGCCCAGTGTCTTCCATCCGGTCATCGAGTGTCGCACATCCACTGCCATGGCTCAGTGTCACGACAGGGCTGGTGAAAACGCTCGTACGGAACAGTACCGTGAGGTGCGACGAGGACGGCCTGGTGGCTCATCGCGCCCGCCAGTACAGGCTGTTGCGTAGACGCCGGAATCAGCGGACTGCTGCATGAACGGCCATATAACTACCCATAATGAATGAGTGGCTGGATGGCCGTTCCTTGCTGTGTGATTCTAACTGATGGCGTTAGAATGAGCCCCAGACAATTCGGTGTAATGCTCTATAATGTGCTCCTTTCAAAAACCCTCTTCACATCACCTGTGTTGTGGGATTATCAAGCAGTTTATGCGGACGCTCACAGTCTGCTGAGCTGTGTGGATCAGCATACCCATGGATTAGGTAAAAAGTTGGTATCTCACATTGCTGAGTACATCAGTAGACAGGAGCTCAAGAAGAAGAGTAGGTTGGAGGGGGAAAGGGCAGGGGCCAGGGCGTCTCAACCCCAATTTTAAGAGCAGGTATCATTGCTGCCATGGACGTTGACTGTAAATAAATAACCGAGAAGTCTTCTCTCTCCCCCTCTCCCGTCCTGTCTCCATCGTGGGGAAAAATTGGTAGTACATTTAAGTCGGAATGATCCTTGTCGTTTCACAGAACGCGTTCTACTGCAGTCGCACGATGCGAATGGGCCTGGCTTAATTATCATCGCCGGCTGCGTAATTGTGTGGATACGCAGTTTGGTTCTGTAGCCGACTTTGCCTACCACTGGCCAATTGCGTAGTGTTCGTCTGTGGCGCTCTGACATTGTTATCAGGTCTGTTGGTGACCAGGCCCGATGCCTGACTGGATGGCTGTGAATACTGAGAAACGTAACATAGCACGATCAGTTGTATATGCTATTCACACGCATGATGCGTACTTTGGCCGGTAATTACGGCCATATTCGAGCATTTTTAATAGTTTCCATGGTTCCTAGCGTGCAAGTAGCCGTCCATTAACTGGATTCAGTAGTGTTCTGCAACCTCTTCCAATTTTTTTACCAAAATATTTTCATTTAAACGTGCGTTTTTAAGATAAATAATCTTCTTAAGATGCTATTGAATGCATGTGATCTTGGCTGGAGAAGTTCTGAATGCTGTCAGCAGTCATGCCACCGTATTGGCAGCTTTTTTAAAGGTTTAATCCCAACTTTTTGAATAGATGGATTTCTGGGCTCACAGCTCGCGCTAAGCAGTGCTTGCTGTGCGAGTCCAGATCCCGACCATCCTATTGCGCAATTCGATCTCAACGACAGAAATTGATGGCGGAAAGTTCAATGTGCGGTACGGTACGCTCTCTAACGTCACATGACCTTTCGCGTGGCCGCTGCTTCCGGCCGTGGGCCATGCCTATTTAGGAGAAGTAGCGACCGCCAAAAAACCGACTCGAGCCCAACCCACCAGCAGCAGGTGGACCAGAACGCAGGCGCTCTATTCAATGGAGCCATCAGGACGATCTAAGTGATACAGAGTCAGTTAGACGCTTGGATAATTTTTAGGAAGCAGTTCAGCACACCCACCTTTGTGCTATTTTGATACCTCTCAACAAAAACGAAATCGTTAGTCTTATTGCAAGCCAGGTGTGCAATTTCCTTTTCAGTTGAGGGAGGGGAAACTCCGGTTCCCAACTTGGGCACCAGGCCTCCCCCAATATGAGAAAAATTAGATGAGCAAAATCTGGGGGGCAACTCATTTATTGGAACATCTTGAGGGAAGGGTTTGTTGTTTTTCAGTGCTCAGTTCTTCCCCCCCCCCCCCTCCCTTCCAACTTAACAGGGACATAGTCTTCAAACACTACGCCTTTGTTGCAGGCACATCATCTTGCATCATGCCGCCCTGTGAAGGATGTCAACAACTGTCCGACAGACCTAATTCAATTTTTTCAGTTCAATGCAAAACAAGAGGATTGGCGGTAATTTGTACATAGTTTCCAAATTCCAGGTTGCAACACTACCTAGCTGACAGTTTGGGAAGACCCCTTCTCAACTGAAAAAAGCTGTTGGTAAATTAAGCATATTCATTGACAATCAAATATGATTTTGACATCGTCTCTGACAAGGACCTAAACTGAAAATCACCTGCTCATGTGGCGTGGTTGTTGGAGTACATGCTAGTGTTTGGTCTTTATACAGTACTCAACTTTACTCAGGAAATAAATACACCAGGACACTGCCAGAGTCCTGGTTCTTACTTTCAATATCTGCATCACACATGTATCTAATATGGTCAACCTAAGTGATTATGGTCAACCCAACGTGGTCAGCCTAGGTGATAGGTCAAAAATTGAGAGCCACAAAACTCAGGGGTGCCATCTATGAGAGCCACAAAACTCGGGTGGAATCAGTAATTCCTTTTAATACAGAATTGGCTAACAAGTCGGGCCCAACCACCAAGATCAATAAAATATGCACATCTATTCATTTGCACATTTGCCTCATTTAATCCTCATGCAGTACTGGTGCATACAAGCCAACGACATTGTCATTTCAATGTTGAACAGCCCTGTTGAAAGGTTGCTCTAGACGTGAGGTAAAGCTTTGAAGGTACTTCAAGCGGAGAACAGCATGGCTGCGTGCGAGCAATTTCAACAATTTTTGATCATCATCCACGGAAGTACACTCATGCTGTGTTCATCGGCTCTATTTGCGTTACGATTGTCACACGTAAACCAGTGGTAAATCTATGGATTCCCTGGCGCATATCAATGCAATGCGTGGTTGTGTGATCCATAAATTACGTCAGTAATGCGCTAGAACTGAACAAATATAAAGTGTTTCTTGAGCTGATATTTTTTTCAGCCGCTGTCTAAAAAAAATTATAAATGCTCTTGAGTGGTGAGAAAATAGAAAGGGTTCAGCCGCACCCCTTCTATATCAGCTGCGTCAAGCCTGTCCCAAGACTCCATATGGTAGCATATTCTATTGCTGCCATACAGAGGCGGAGGGAAGGCTATTTTAAGCCTTGTCAGGTAGCCTGGTGCCTTGGGCCTGGTAAGTCATACTCTCGAAAAGCTTGAATTTATCCTTATTGAGCACCACCATGAAACAAAAAAATAGTTAACCGAAAGTTTAAGAGGCCAAAAATGGCGGTAAAAATAAGTTCTGTGCTTCAAACTGTGTCCTTCATTCCCTGTGAATTGTTCACGCTTGGTGCATATCAAACATGTTTGGGCGGCTGGCGAATTTATCCAATTTATATATGAAATTGTACAGGATTGCAGTTGGAGCATCTTGCAAAGAAATTGGTCAACATTTTAAGCAGCAGATGGTACCTCTAAAGCCAATCGAGAGGGAAGGAAGAATTAAGTGGTATCACACTGATATGATGTCAAGAAAAACAAAAGTAGCTAAATATACATAAGGACTGGTACTTTTCTCGCAAAATTTTGTAATCAGCTGATTGGACTTAAAATCTGCTCATAGAAGTGCTCAAATGGTGATATTCATCTTGTAAGCGTAATTTAAAAGACATTTCTTGAACTTTTCACTCATGCATTTCGGGAGTGACGCATTTAGTGGTCAGGTTTCCTCGGGAAAAAGAAGTGCGTGGAGTAAACTTCTCTACCAGGCCTTGCTGGTGTTTGCAACAGGCTCCGCTTTCGTGGTGTGATGGTGAGACCAAAAAATTAGAGGATGCTTGGAAACCTTGCATTTGGCGCACAGCTGCAGATTGTGATGCATTTTGTAAACAAACCAATCTTAATGCGTGCAAGCGGCTGGGGTCGCTGGGGTACTTGGGCTTGGAGGTACCTGGCGCTCTTGCTCTGTGCATAGATAGACATGATTCAGATGTAGGTGAGGCAAGACATAGCCATAGGTGTCCCAGGAGTGAAAAAATCACATAAAATATGGGGAAAAGGAGTGAAAAAGTTCTCCTCATAGGGTGTTGCTTTACACCCAAAGCCGGCAATTCTAGGACACTGATAATATGCCATGTCTCGGGTCTGAACGTGCGAGACCAGGATCGCGCACACATGTGCTGAGTGTGACACTATGTACTGAGGTTTTATTTTCGCGAACACTATATTTTGTGTGCATTTGTTGCTGCACCATAACGAATGAACATGTGGTCGTCGGTCGTCTCACCTCAGCGTGTCGAAGATCGAGGGCGAGAAATGGTGCGTTACACTAGACTGGCTTGATCATGTTATAGATTTGTGTAATGAGACGCCAAGTGTTTCACCACAACTTCTCTGTATTTTTGTCTCGCACCACAGCAGCCCCTGACGGTGCACCTACCCTCTCCGCTCTCCTCACGGCGGCTCTCGACAGCGGGGGCCGCGAGCCGGGGCCGGGCTGCGAACCTGACCATCTGCCGCGTCCCGCCCCAGCAGGGATGCAGGACACAAAGTGCAACTGCGCTACAAACACCCCACCCTAATCCTAGTGATCAGCAAGCACACCATCGCACGGGCCTTCGCTCTCGTCCGCTCCGACGCGACAACACTCGCTCGTCACCGTCGCCTGTCACACCGGCACCATCAGCAGCAGCCACACCGGCACTATCACCAGCATCAGTAGCATCCCAAAAGTATGCGGCATCAGCAACCTCTCCGGCCACAGGCACCCTCACGAACAAACTATCATTGTCATCCGCGCCTCCGTCACCAGCTTCGCCTGTTCCGGTAGCACAATCGCCCCTATACGACGCAGATTTCGTACATGCCACGGTACGCCGTCAAATTCCACCACTTCGTCTGAAATAATGCCCTGACACCACTCCTGGCTGTGACGTCTCCGTACACCGCGTCCCCCGACGACGAACCCAGACGGCATCTCCAACAGCATACCGATCGGCGTCACATGGCTCTCGCGGGTCGACAATCACCGGCTGATCAGCAGCGGGGCGCACACAATCCCGCACGGGGTACACATAGACAGCGGCCGTCGGCGCACTGTCCGCAGTCTCATCGTCACGCGGCGTCACGTTCGACAGGTGCACCGCCTCGGCGACAGAGCACTGCTTCCTGGCGGCAATGACCTTGACAGTGCGATGATTTCGCTCAACAATCCCATTGCCGCCGGGCTCATGCACGGCTCGGAACCGCAGGCGAACACTCCATCGTGCCGCGAATGCCTGAAACTGCCTGCTTCGAAAGACGGTGTCATTGTCGCGCAACAATTCCACAGGTGCACCTCTCTCCAGGAAAATATGTTCCAGCAGGTCAACATCGCAGCTGGCATCTGGACGGCGAATCACCCGCCATAAACTGAACCGAGATGGTCCACAGTCCACTACTGAGAGGTAGCACTGCCCCCGAAAGTGAGTCACGTTGATCGCCAGCCGTGACCACACATCCTGCACGTCCGGCGATAAGTGTGACCAAGTCACCGGCGCTGGGTCGATAGAGCGACAGGTGTCGCAGCGATTCACCACACTCCTCACCTGTGACCTTGTCACTATCGACGAAACGTCGCGCAGAGCATAAAACTGCGTCCGTCGGATCCCTGGATGACCGGCACTAGCGTGGATGTCAGCGATCGCCATCTCAAGGTCGGCGCGGCCGTCTGTCGTCTGTCCGGTGGAACCGTCCGAGGGTCCCATGCCGACTCCGTGACCATCGGTCGTCACGCGATCTGCTACGACCGCATAGCCTCCGACCGACGTCGTGCGCTCAAAGGTTGAAGCGTCACGCAACCAGTCTCTCGGCACACGGCTCAGCACGTCGGCACGATTCTTAGCACCGGGTGACACGCCGCCCGCAGCGCCCACGTCACTCGCCGCTCTCTGCCCCCGGCCATGGCCGGCCGGCTCGGATGACACGGCGGCGGCTGCGCTCACATCACAAGCCGCCGTCATTACCGGAGACGCCGACCCTGCCGGCAGTGCATCGGCCCCGAACTGCTCTGCATTCGACGCACTGACGGACACGCCCCGAAGCGCCCTCACGCCGTTCATTCCCAGAATGAACCCGAAGTTCAGCGGCCTACTGACCGTTACAAGCACCTCTATTCGGGCCGCACCCGACACTGTACTCACAGTTACTTGTCCGGTACCCTCGCAAGTGTATCTGTCTCCATCCAGGGTCATCACATTAACTGGCTGCCTTCTCCAACGGCGGCAAACAGAGACGTGAGCAGTGGACACGGAGCAGCCGGTGTCCACCAGCGCCTGACACTGGGTGCCGTCCACTGTCAGCCGCGCGGTGGGTTGAGCGCCGTCTACTGCAGAGCTGGAGAGGAGGCTGGCACTGACGCCGCCTCTCCGGCGTCGTTTCCCGGACAGCATGAGACCACGTGACCAATCCAGTCACACCGGAAGCAGCGTCTTCCTCCTCCCTGGTATCCATCAGCACCGCGTCGTCCACGCCCACGGCCTCGACCCAGGCCGCTGAGACAGTCCCTGGCCAGGTGGTTGCCCTGCCCTTAGCCGGCACGAGGTGAACAGCCCGTACGCCACGAACTTGTCGACGCCGAATGCCGTCTTCAGGGCGTCCTTGACCTTCTCCGCGTCCTGCCGGTCCTCGTTGGCAGCTGCCTGTACACGGCTGAGACGCCGCCCGTCAGCCGCGAGGCAATCACTGACGCCTGGCACGCTGGGGGCTTTTGCAGTCCACAAATCAGCTCCGCTTTCTCAAGTCAGTCCACCACATCTGCATCACTCGTACCGCTGAACTCTAGTATCAGTCTGACATCAAATCCGGTCGCCATTTTGCCGAAATAGCTTGTCATGAGACGCCATGTGTTTCACCAAAACTAATGAATATGTTGAGTTGATATTTTTTTCAATTGCTGTTTGAAAACGAAATTATAAATGCTCTTGAGTGGTGAGGAAATAGAAAGGGTTGGGCCGCACCTTCTGCTAACGCGAGCCGATTGTGCCTGTTTCGTACTGCGCATAAAACGCTCCCAGTCGAAATTTTTCGTCTTCTAAAACAGGTTAAATACTTGAACAATCCCAATACCTTCAGAAAAGGCCAAGGAGATGATTTCCTCGATGAGCCAGAGATGAGTCAGTGAACGTCGGCTGGAGAGCGCGGCGACGCCGGCTGGAGAGCGAGGGTAAGTCGGCTCAAGTATGGCAAGGTCGGGTTGGCAGCGGGCGACGCCGGCCTGACGTGTCTATCGGCTGGACGTCGGCACATACGAACATCGGTCAGGGCGACGTCGCCATGTCGATTGGGCAATAGGTATCCAGCGCCGGCAATATTTACACTTTCTAAGACGTTGGGTCGCAAATAAATTGCGTCATTGCACCCATATATATAGCGCTACCAATTATTATTGAGTTGACTTGTAGTGGCACAGGTCACAGAATGAGACAGAAGATCTTTTTGACCGCTTTTTTGTCTTCGCCATGGAAGCCCACGCCAGCCGAACGTTGACAGCAGTGATGATTTCCGCAATGACTTGATGACATTCCTGTCTCCAACTGGATAATATTTAGGAAACTACGCCCTTGCCCTTGCCTCATGCAGTGAGTGAAAGAGCGCAATGTGGGCACAAAATAGTGCAAAGAGAGGAGCCTGACTGTTCTCCATTATCTTCCTCTTGTACTGATAAAAATAGTACAAAGTGAGTGAAAAGAAATAAATAAAAACCTGAAAGTGAGGTAGAAAAGTACCCCACATCGGGAAGCGCACAAGGGAGCCGCTTTTATAGCAAATGCTTCTAAAAAAGCCAAGAAGGAGATGATTTCCTTTCGGTAAACACCTGCGCAAATATCTACGCTCTCCCGGATGACGCCGCGACTGGTGCGGCAGCGATACGACAGCCCCTGGCAGGCCACATATATTTTTTCGTACGTGCGTTTCTAGGCAACACATGCAAACAACGTGAGGAATAGTGGTGATCGATTCCGGTTGGTTCGTCATATTTCACCACATCTCCGGCGCACCAGCACCGTATTGAAAACGCGTTTATATAACTAGGTCGGACTTTGGCATCACGGCATTTCCATGGGGCGCGGGGATGTCTGCATTTTATGTGAGTCTTTCTTTGGTTTTAATTGTGCTGCTATTGACTGATCATCCCAGCGTGGGGCAGGCCTTGCAGTCTGGTCATGCTTACAGAGGTAAGTTTTGGGTGTAATCGGCTAGACTGGGTCTGGTTTTAAACAGTTATTGTGTGTGATAGCATTCGTGTCGGCCATGTGTATAACCACGCGGAGTTCTTAGTGCATACCCAGTAATTTTCCTCATACTATATAGTACATTGTATTGCAATACACATTAGTGTTTCTTTTTCTGGAAATGCTGCTGTGTTGACGGAAATTGGCCTTTTTAACCAATCTGCTAGTGAATTTAGCGGAGAAGTGTACAAAGATCAGTGATGGGAAGTGATACACAGGTTAACTAACTGAAGCCATCATAACACGAAATGTCTGCATCCAGTCGGAAAAATTTTCTGTTTCGCTGGACACCTACAAAACATCTGTACTTGGATCTTCACAATGTAATGTGAAACTCTGGCCAGGCCAGATCACATTGCATTTTAAAATTATTGGTGTGTTAAGAGATTTTTGGCATACGTCTACCTGAAACTACCTTAGTGATGTCATGATTCCTTGAAACTGTGGCTCTCTTACGGCTTGCCATTGGAGTTGGTGGCACCTGTTTGCCAAACTATGAGCCCTTGTATTTAGGGGGTATGTGCTGAAATTGTTCCCGTGATGTCAATGCTTTGCTGTACATAATCTACCTTTACCTCAGACATGTCAAGTGTTACGTGTGTTTTGTGCAATCTGGGCTCATACTGATGTTATCATCTGTTACACTGAAACAATTTTCTCTCACAAATAACTAGTTGAATACATGTGCCATAAGATAGAACATAGTATGGCTATTCTCCAACATCTACATTTTTCAAGAAGCGCAGTGCATTAAATTTTTGCCGATCATTTTAAATGAGCACAAGCAGTGATGACATCTATATTTCATAACGTTGACCTGTGTGCTTGAATAATCAAATATCACTGACTGCTATGAAATAGCATTCCGGCCTTGGTTCACAAAAACTTAAGTTAAACATGTTCATGGTTCCAGCATGCTTTTAACATGCTTTCAAAGGAATACTTGTGGTCTTACATGCCTTTTTACAACCTAGATGTAACCATTGATCTGTAGACAGTAAAATAGGAGGCTTTCCAACCCTGAGCAGACGATAGGCACCAAGAATAAACAACCATTCCAGCTCTCATATTGTAATGCCTGACGCCTGGTACTAAAGGTTATGGCCACAGGAGATACAGATGGCTAAGGCAAAAGATCGTGATGACCACAACCAAGCATGGGGTTAGAAATACATGTCCCAGGGGCATCAGTACAGTGGTATATCTCGCTACTACATCCTAGCACCGGATACTCCGTGCGTGGAAAGGGTTGCCCAAAATATGACGGCTAGGATGAAAGGTTTTGAAGTTTTGTGCCGAGTGTAAGGCTTCATGGTGATTTACTACAGGACATCAGCACTCTGGTCATTGTTCCACCGTCCATGCGCCTCACATAAGCTGCACTACGTTTTGCAAGGAATACTTGCAGCGGGTGTTCATTGTAAGTCAAAACATGTTGAGAATCTGCGGGACACTTAAAAGATTTCAGGGCATTGAAATTAAAAGAATGGCGTAGCTTACAAACAGAATCACGCTAAAATAGTTGGACAGACATCAAGTCAGCCATGATAGTCAGTCACCTCTGTGGATTGCACATAATTTTGGAAGGACGCACATTAACTCCTCCTAATGAAATCAGCCGATTTCCAAAGGACAATTGGATTGTTCTTTCTTGGCAGAACGACGTGATACACCATCTGGATGGTTTGCCACCTTGAGGGCGGAGGCCAGCCCCGCCATAGAGCCGACGCCAGGACCGTCCAGGAAGGCCGCCGAGACGCCAGCCCTTCAGCCCTTCACGGAGAACTCGAGGGACGAGTCGATAACGACAGCGCTGGCAATGACTTTGTGGATCCCCCGTCACGCCAGACCGTTTGACTTGTCGGCGCCCGCAGTGGTCCGCAGCGCCCCCCCCCCCCCCCCAACCCCCACCGCCTGTGGCTAACCCAACGGCCGGTGCGCGCAACACCATGTCGGATCTCCTAGGCAAGATGCAGAAGTCCATTCTTCAAGATCTGGACGATCACCCTAAGCATGACCCGACATGGGACAATGCGCTGTCGGCATTCATGACTGAGTGGTGCGCCGCACAGCCCGCAGGACTACGTCGAGCAAAATTGAGCGCTCGGTCGCGGAACGTGTCGTGACAAGTTGAGGTCATGGAACGGAAAGTTTGGTAATAATCAGACAAAATACCACGGAAATGTTCTCATGCAGACTGTTTTCCATCAGTTCAGTGTTATGACCATTACATGTTTATCAGATGCCTTATGAAAATTTCCCGACCGTGGTATATGGCTGTAGCTACAAGCTAAGGCTTAGTGGGGCTTTACTAGCTGAGGTCTTTCTAGTCGTTCCAAATACAGAGTTTGAGGTGATGGCACGCATTTAAGTCTAAATGTGCTTGGGGAAGTGTGCAAGATGTCTGGTGTGTGCATGTGTTGAAGAATAAAGGTGGTACGCAGAGGAACCTACAATGTTTGTCTTGGGGCACCCAGCCGCTCCCTGCATGTCTTTACCGGGTGCCGGCCTGGCTCGGGCTGCTGCTGTGCGTAGGGCTAGAAAGGCGTCCGATTTAACGTTACGTAGTCCTCGTCTTCGTTGTGGTTGTGGAAGCGGGGGCGGCTTGATACGATGATGTGTGACGATGGTGTGTTGTATTTGATGGTTTTACGATGACGATGTGTTCGCCTGCGAACGGGAAACCGTACGCTGTGCTGGGTGCAGTCTCCTTTTTGGCTGCACAAATCACTTAGACAGCTTGTGAGTGTTGTTTTATTGTGTCTGTGAAAAGTCCTTGCGTTTCATAAAATGAAATCCAAAAGTCGTCGTCTCGCGTCTGCTAAGGCGTGATCGGTCGATCTAAATACACTTCCATGGCACGTTGAAGCTGATGATCTCGTTCATATCACCGTCCACATTTTGTAGGTTTTCGAATGTTTAGCCAGGATTTTTGTACCAGGACCACTATACCATTGTCATAAGAAGTCAATGACGTCCGGTACAGTGCACCATCTCATTTAAAGGCTATGTCATTAAAATAGTACGGCAGGCGGAGTTCCAAGAAATGATAGGAGGTGTCAGTTGACCTAGCGCGAGACCTGTCTGCTCCAGTTCGGATCCCGTGCATTGGGCTTTATCGTGGGATCATCCGGGGTTTCGGTTCTACGTGGTTCTTTTTACAAGTTACGACATGGAATAAACTAGCAATGTAGGCATCTGTATAATTAACATGCTTTAATTCCCGTTGCTTTCAGAACGGATATCCAGGAACGTGTGCAATGAGTACTAGTTTTTAGCGGTTATAGATTCCCATCAGAGTTCTAGTTTTGCCGAATTTGTTGAGGAAAGCACGGAGTACAGGATTGACCAGCCTGGGATACGGTAAACATCATGAGGTTTGAATGTACTAAATGAACGTGACTGGGTCTAGATCTGGGTATGAATGCCCGTTTCCCACATTGTTACATTACATGTCCATTCTCTCCTTATGTGGGTACCTTAGGAACACTAATAAGAGTACATTTCGGTGCCTATGCCTTTATGCTTTCCTTTGGTATCTGTGGACTGAGTGGCAAAAGGGATTCAGAAACTGGAAATGAGATCGAAGACATTGCATAGTCCAACGTTATTCAAGTAGGCATGCATTCTGCGGGATTTTCATCAGCATGACGTGCTATTTTATAGGGATCCACGTCTTTGCGGCAGAGTAAGGCGGAAGTGGGAGAAAGAGAAAGGGCGGGACGTAAGGTCGTTCGCTCAACCACGATTTGTCCGTGGCCCGAGAAGTCGAGGCCCTCAAAGAAATGCGATCTTAAGCCGCAGGACCACGTGAGGACTGAGAGGCAAAAGGGATTCAGAAATTGGAAATGAGATCAAAGACATTGCATAGTCCAAAGTTATTCAAGGAGGCCTGCATTCTGCGGGATTTTCATCAGCATGACGTGCTATTTTGTAGGGATCCACGTCTTTGCGGCAGAGAAAGGTGGAAGTGGGAGAAAGAGAAGGGGCGGGGCGTAAGGTCATTCACTCAGCTGCGATTTGTCCACGGCCCGAGAAGTGGAGGCCCTCGACGAAATGCGACCTTAAGCTGCTGGACCACGTGGCGATCTTATGACCATTGGACGGCTCTGTTGACGTCCAAACTATTTACAGAAAAGAAGGCATAGACATAATAGAAAGAAGCAAACACAAAATACTCGGGGAAGTTTCGCTGCATTTCCATCGCTTTCATTCAGTGTATGCTCGACATTGTAGGTTTTAGTGGCCTTATCTTTCCTGCTCCAAAATCTTGTTTCTCGTTGTTCTTGAAGGCTAGTTGTTGAGCTACAGCAAATATAAATGTACATACAAAATGATAATATAAATGTATTTCTCGTCACCTCTGATATTTGGTAAGATAAAACATGTTGCCAGAACATCAGCGGCAGGGCCATTTCAGTCAGCACTATTTTTCTAACGCCGCTGGCAACGGTTGCCAGTAAGCGCATACACCGAAAAAGTATATATTCTCCGGCCGGATTAGTCTCTGCGGCTGCAGCGATTTCAAGGTCACCAGGCGGGGCCGAGGTTGACGATAGTTTGGATGCGCAGTCGACAGTTTGCACTGTGGAGGAGGCGGGCGGCCAGGTGCGCTCGGGATGATGTACCTCTGGCTGGTGATAGTTCTTTTAGCTGTGCTGCTGTGGGCCTGGAGGTCAACCAAGCGACCGGCGTGGAGCCCACATGGTGAGTAAACGTGCGGTCCACGGGTGCCAGGTGAAATATTTGTCAGGTTTGCATCGACGTCGGCGTCACGTTTAGACGGCATCACGCACAAGAGACAAGCATCTTCAAAAAGCATTGATCTTCTTCAAATACGTCCTCACTCTGTTCATACTTTGTTTCAAACCTGCCAACTCTAAACTTCTCCGTCTATGCAAAGGCTTAAACCAATAACTTATTTGCACAGAGGTTCATACGGATACGTGCATTGATTTCTTCATATCCTTGCGTATAGTTGCTATGCGCCTGCAATACACTTAAATACGCGCCCTGGTGGCTGGTTGGATCATTGACCCTTGCAAACCTAGACAGCCTACTCCCATTGGCGCGGTGATCGGCCGATTGCTCCCGTCTTGCGACACTAGCGCCACCACGCGAAGAAGGCCAAGAGTTAGCTTCGCAATGATAATCTTATGGCGGATGACCGACGTTCGGAGCCGTGTGATTAGGAAATGATGGAAGCGAGAGCCTTGAAAACACTGGGGCTACTTAAGACATCAATTTTATGCAGTACGGCACAGCAAAGTTTGCTCTGAGGGCATGGGTAGCGGCTTGACAAACTGATCTAGGCATACTGATTTTGCGATTTTGCGTCGTAGCAGAAGTAGGGGGGGGGGGGGGGGAGAAGGTGGGAGACAGGGTAATATCTGATTTCAGAAGAAAATAGATGGTCCCTCTAAAACAGAAAAGATGCCATGACGATAACGCTGGAAACAGTTGTTCCGGATGTGGTCCTTTGCAGCATTCCAGCGAACAGAGGGGCCGGGCCAGTCGTATCACCCTCTCCTGGCTTGTGGCTTCGACTTGAAATAGGCAGAAGCAAAGCCGAGCAGGATAATTGTCGTGAATGTTGGCCAACTGCATCCAGCTTTAAATGTATTCGACGGTTGTGGTCCTCCCAGGTCGGATCGACGACCCAAAATCGTTGGAAAGCGCGAATCTTTTCACAGGCGGCACGTCGAACCACGCCAATGTCATCATTTGCATCAGCCTGTTGGGAGACGGAGGGCATTCTTAAGTCGTTGTTTATGGGCGAAGTAGCTGTTCCGGTGGGCTGCTGGAGTTCAGGCTATGGTTGACTATCCCCCTGTATGCTCCGCGTGCATGCTGTTCACCTGCGTGAGAGAATAGGTCTGTCCTCATCCACACTCAGATAAGACTAGAGCTCATGTCTCGATTTAGTACGTTACAAGGATATAAGCTATGTCCAGCACCGTCGGCTCGGTATTCCTGCAAGCTGTGTATGCACCGAAATATGTGCATAGTATATCATGTTATTCAGAGTATGTACACCGTACTATTGACAACGTTGATGCACAGGACTTACACTCCGACACACCTTACAGCCCCAAAACTATTTATAGTACAGCATGTTGTTCAGAGTATGTACACCGTAATACTAACAATGTTAACGTACAGGGCTTGCATGTCCACGCACCTTACAGCCCCCAAAACCACGTAACTGGTAAATCTGCTTGCGGTCACCAGCACAGGTATTTACTGATGTATTTGACTACTGGTGTGCAAAGAGCACCTGCTTGTACAGGTTGTGCCTCACATGGGTACTGAGCATTCCACTCACTGCAGCATTTTGTCCGTAGGCATGGAGGCGGACACGCAGATACCTGGCCACGATCTGTTTTACCAATACCACAGCATGGCACTCATCCGCTCGCGGCTCGAACAAGTAGTCTTGCGCACCAGGGAACAGTTCGTGGCTGCGTTCAGCTATTAATTGCGCCAGGACGCTGCACTGGATACTCAGCGACAGTTTAGCTCGGTTTATCTTACCACACTTACGCAAAGCGGTCAAATGCCGCTCACCTGCCGGAACGATCGCGTTCGTCGACGCCGACGGAATGAGCAGCCCGCCGTTGTCCCGCACTTTTACGAGACCCATCACTTCATGCGACGGTGGGTCGTCCTCGTTGCACAGAAGTGTATCAATGCACTCACCACACCCGACCGCGCCCGATTCCACCAGCTTGCGGTACACATAGCCGGAGATGTAGCTAGCACAGTTGTCAACGAAATCCCAGCCGGCGTCCTCCGTGATGAGGAAATGTTGCACGACCGCCAGCATGGGGTCACATTCGCTGAGCGTCGGCCGCTGCCGTTTTGGACGACGGATGTGGAGTAGGCCGTCGTCACCGTCATCCCGTGACGTGCAGCTCCCGGTGGCAGATGGCGGTATGAAGTTGTGCAGTATGAGTCTGCGCATGACATCTCGCAGTTGGGCCACGTTTGGGTTGTTGTTGAAGCCGCCCATACGTCGGATCCGGCCGAACAGCAGCTCTAGATGGTCTTGGGACATTTGTATGACAGTACATACAGGAACCCCTCCTACAGCAGGGCCTCACTGACGTCCATGACGGTCTGCGTCGCGAGACAGAAACCCAGGACCGGGGTGAAGCGTCGCGTCTGCAGTACCGGTTCGCCTGATGCTGTCTGTAGCCGGAACAGCACGGAACTGAAGTCGGCCAGAAACTCACGCCGGAGCCTAGCGGAAATAATAATCAGTCAGCACACTAAAAAAGCAATAACAGCGACATTTATAGCCTTTACTGAGGCAATTGCTCGGCCAAAAACCGCCCTCGCAACATAATGTTCAAAATGAATTGCCGATAGCCAGAGGTCGCCCAGTCGTTACATTTTGTTTGCAGGGGAGCGGACAGTTCACGCGTTCTTGATCGGCGACCGGGGTGGGGATTGACCATACATACCTGAATGGCCAGTTTCGCCTGGTGATTGGGGAGGATGGGGTGGGGGTGGGGGAGCATATGCCATAAGTGGCCAGCTGCAGGGAGAAAAGGTGTACGTTGGCCCACATTTCACTGTGGGACATTTTGCTCCTATCGCTTGATCTGCCTATGGGCATAACATACGATCAAACACAAAAGCACATCACGCCATATGCCAACGCCATTTTCAAAGAACATTTCACTAGCATGTTTGTTGATGCCGTTTATGTGATAGCTGGTATTTGGCAATTCTAATGCACTTCCCTGCGGGAAAGAAAACACACACTTTGGATTTTTCATGTTGTTCTTAATGCTAATTAATTCAACTCACGTCAAGTTGTCGGCAGTTACAGGAGTCTTGAAGCCCTTTCCGTAGGGGTTGCAGCTGCTGAGGCAGTCGAATGTCTGATCAACAAGCAGGATGAAGCGCGCCGTTGCCCCCGTTCCGATGAACTCATAGTGCTCCGACTCTTCTAGGTACAGTAGAGCTTTGCCCACCGAGCTGCTTAACAGGTTGGCAACAAGCTTAACTTTCAGTTTGTTTTTCGTACTGAACGTGCAGGCGAGAGAGCTTGTTGGCCGCCCGGATACCCTCGCTGTGCTGCAGGCCGTACAGCGCCTGTGAAGGTATCCACAATCGTTATTTTACCTTGGCTGCAGAATACTGAAAACGGGTTGAACAGGTTCAGTCATTAGTGTAAGAGTGTCGCCGTCCTCTCAGATTAAGTTAAGTCTCTCAAGTCTCTACCCATGCAGCTAGACGCGAACTACACAGATGATGGGATAGATGTAGGCAGAAAGACAGAGTGATACTTAAGTGAAAAGCAGCTTTTTTGCGTTATGCTTGGTGTCGCTGGGAGTGAATCAATACAAAATTATTTATTATTATTGCTACTACTAGATTTGGCATACTCTTACCTGAATGTACCTTTAGGATGCCTCTTCACCATCCAGTTGTAGGCTCTTGCGTTCGCCAAGGAGGTTTCGTAGTAGTTTCAGTATGTGTACCACATCCAGCAGAACATACACCTTCTGCTTGGTTGCAGGATGCAGGAAGAAGCTAGGAACGATGGGAAGGTAAAGTTGTTTTGGCTGCAGGTTCTGAACACCCAAGCGGCCGAACATGGACACGTTCGCTTGGAGCCCATCGGCCACGAACGCTTGCACATTCAGTCCTGGGTCGCTCAAAGCACACAGGACAGTCTTGGCCAGTTCTGTCCGAGTCTCACTTGAAACGTGGCCTGTGAGGAAGTAGGCGACAGGATGGCGCCACACACTTTTGAGACCAACGGCCATGAACACTATGGCATTTTTTGCCAGTCTCGTGTCCTCCACGTCCCCTGCACCCGGATCAACGTGACCAACGAACTTGTATTTGGGTTGCGAGCACACCTTCGCCTTCCGGATCGCCATCTCACCAACCATCAAGCAACAGTTGGGGTCGATTTTCTTGGATGTCACTTCACAGCACAGCATCTGTAGCACCTGGTTGAGAACGCCCACCTCGTAGCTGACGCTTCTCGTCCACATTCGTAGCGATGTTGCACCCTGCAGAGAGAAGTTCCTTGAGAGGAACCTATACGCTCTCGGGGAATAGTAGTGGAAGGTGCTGCAGAGCTTCTTGGTTTCTTCAGAATACCTCTCGCCACTTCGCTTCTTCCTGCCACAATTGACAACTTTGTTGGTGAAAAGCGCTGACACCATTGGGTTTTCAAATCGAAATCGGACCACCTCGAGGAGCTCGGCATCGGCGATCCGGTTTTTTCTGAGGGCATCCAGAATACTTTTGAGGCATTTGAGCGACCTGTCGTGCCTCTGCAGCTTCTGTCGCACCTTCTTCTGCTCGTAGCGCAATTTTCGAACCTTTGCAGCAATCTTTTGCGGTGGACTGGAAATGTGTCGAGTTGTTGCATTTGCGCTTTACCTATGCTCTGGGCCACCTGGGTGCTGCTGGAGCTTCATTGGGGTGTGCTGTAGCAGTTGTTGCTCTGGTGCAGGCTGAAGCTGTTGCAGCTTTGAGGCAGGCTGTAGCATTGCCTCCTCTGGAGCAGGCTGCAGCAGCACCTCCCCTGGGGCAGGCTGCACCTGTGCCTCTTCCGGAGCGGGATGGTGTGACTGTCCGAGAAGCAGGCGCCTGGCATGGCTTTGGCTTGGGTGGAGTTGTGCATGTGCCAACACGCTTTTGGGAACTTTTGCGTGCCACTGGTTTTGTCTGCTCCGGGAACATGAACCATGATGGGATGTTTCCCTCACGCAGCATTCTGCGTTCACGGTATGGTTCAAAACCAGCCTCCATGAAGTGGTTACCGCATAGAAGTGCACTCTGAGTCCATTCCATGTCCTTTGCTTTTCTCCCTGACGTCTTGTAGCAGTGATCCACTTCCTCAGCAGCTTCAGGTCATGACGAGGGTACCTGAAACAAACAAAAGATGCATCTTCAAAATGCACCCCATGCACCTTACACAACAATTTTTACCCCAGTCTGATTCTGTCTGGTCCACATTTTGCAAGCATTGCACCTAGCAGAGCTGTGATGCACGTTATGACCATGTCACCTTAATGATCTGAACGCTGCCCTGCATTATGTAACAAATGTATATCATGCATCACAATTGTCACCATTCCAAAATTTGCCGCATTTCTGTTTTTGCGACAATTGTCACCACGGCATCAACACCATTTGCAGATGTCTTATGCGTTGGAGTGGTAGTTAGGTGGCATTCATGTTTCATGACACAGATTATGCCGCTTAGATGGGGTTATGTCTGGTTGTGTCTTTGTGCTCCACAGAAAATTTGTGGTTGTAAGTGGGCTGCAAGCTGGAATTTCATTGTATATTCCCTTCAGACAATAGCAAGGCAACTTGATACCAAGTTCCATGTGAATTTGCTTACTTAGGCAGTGTTTGGAAAGTTGAAATTCGGGTATCACCGGCGTGAGCATCTCACTTCATGGCAGTCTCAATGCACAGAACATTTGTGAACACCTCTAGCACCTTCATTTAGCTCTATATACAATATGATGACAAGAAAACACATTTTGTCACATACCTGTCAACCTGCCAATTCATTAAATATGTGCTGTGGTAGCCAGTGTGCAAGGCCCAAGCCAGCATAACCAAATTTATTTAGGTATTTTGTACACATTTTTTTACGATGAGGATTTAAGTCAAAGCCTGAATTCTTGTCTCCACAAAGTAAAGACAAATTCAGTTGTCGGCTGAGCTTGAACTGGATTACAAAATATTGGATTTGGTACAGTTTTAACCCTGTTGCAAATATTTATTGGAGTGCAAAGAGCTAAAATATCCAGCCATTTCAAGACACTGGTTTGACTCAGTCATTATCCTAAAATCACACAAGGAGTGACTTTCACTGTCTAGTTTAAGTATTGTCTTGTCCAGCTTATTCTTGTCTCATGAGCTCTATTGGCCATGCAAATAGCATGCTCATGCTATTGCTATTGCTATTTTCCCACTTCAAAGGAAGCAAACGCAATATCATTGCCATACCATCACCCCATCAGTGTTGAATAGCACATGGCAGCCTTTCAGAAGTGATAAACATTGAAATGGCCCATCCTTGAAAGGTATTTTCCTTCTGGTTCTTAGATGCTCTTCATTCCATCATCCCACTTGCCAACATGCATATTTATTATCTTGCAGGTGGGTGCAACTGGATTCAGCTGTGACAAAACGCCTAGATGATAGCAGGAAAGCACACAGCGTATCTGAACAACAAAAGATAACATCATATCTCCAACTCGATTACCAGTAAATGCGCAGGTTGAGTCATGGCGCAGACCCGCATACAACAAAATCACCAACTTATGCACGATCAAGCTCGAAAATACTTACTTGTGGAATGAGAAGCTACGTCCATGCCTTGGCTGATTACTCTGCCTCTTACTACACCCGATCGCAGAGCAGCTTCTCGTCATTTTTGCCCCATACGGCACTGCCAAACGCCCGCGCATAGCAGTTTCAATAGTTGGTAAGCGCCACAAAAAAAACGTTTGCCCTTCTACAGCGTTGCCGGGCGGCACGTTTTGTAAATTCGAGAAGTTTGTTTACTCTTTTATACCCTTTACCCTTTGCTTGAGGTGTCGTGAGGGGTCAATTTCACCCTCCCCCCCCCCTGAGATCTCAGGAACTAAGAAAGCGAGAGACACCAAATTCTCAGGGTGTGTTGACCTGCACACAAACTCATCTAGGTAAAAGTTTGAGGTTCCTAGGTTATGATCTTCGGGTCAAATAAGGCTAAACAAGATCACATTTCAGTTGGGTTTTCAAAGTGTCCCCAGAACCTAGATAACTTCTAAGCAAAAGATCACGCGCTCACTTAAGGCCAGCGAGCTCGTTTGACCTTTTGAAGATCATGATGCCGAAAATCATACAAGACTGTGTCGAGTTTTGCATTTCGGTAAGCGTCAACGATTTTGCTAGGCAGTATGTTCCTAAAAAAAAAAATGCTGATCTGGGTCGTCTTCGGTCAGTAACCTATTCGGACCCCTAAGAACTCTATGGAAGGTGAATCATGTGATTCCTGTTGTCAATAATTTGGCAATACGCACCAGAAACTCCACCATACATCAAGCCGGTTTCGACCTTGGTCTGATCTTCATACCTGACGTTAGGGTGATACAATTTATTCATTTAATTGTTGTGTGGCCTAAGAAAGCATCTCAGAGATGTATGACTTCGTCTTGACGCAACACTCCGTTGTTGCGTCAGATTGAACGATGCTCTAGAAATCAACTCCGCTGAAACCATGGCCTGACTTTGGCTTGCTATAGGTCAGCGGCCTTACAAGGTACGGCTAATTATTATGCCGGAAAAAGCTTCGGGATCCATTTGACCCCAGCCGAGCGCGTGTTAATAGTTGCCACGTTAGAGATTCTCGAAACTCGGAGCTCCTTATTATCCGGTCACCAATAATGAATTAAAATTACCAAAGTGAACACTTCTACCAAACTGGATGAGTCACAACTTAAGTGGCCGTTTCAATACCCATTGCACCATTGCCATCATTATGCACGTTTTCACAGGGTTAATACAGCCGTTGGCCGTAATGCCTGCTTAAGGCACCAAATACACGAAGGAAATGCCCACAAGGAATATGATTCCCCATATTGGCTGCGGTTCCATCAAATCGGCGGAACAAATCATTAAGATATTGCAGAAAATCAAGAACTTGCGCTGCAATTTAGAATACTTAGTCCACAAGCAAAAGCGACCATATTTCAAGCCAATCTGGCATCAATTTGGGGATGTGTTGGAACGCAGACGCCATTATTTACCCTGGAATTTCATTCTGAGAGCGAGTTGCTGAATTACGTGGAGCTTCACGGATACCTACACGTCCAGGAGCGCAGCCAGCTGAGATGGGGGGGGGGGGCGGGGGGGGGGGACAGGGGAAGAATATCTTCCGTTTGACCCTCAGTGGCCTCCGTGACCCTCGTCACATACTATGAAGGACCCGATTGGTGGGCCTGGAGGGCGGGCCGGGCGACGACCTCGAGCAAAGACCTGGTTCTTAAAGGTCAACCAAAGGGGCCCGTTGCGCCTGTTGGGGTCCCCAGGACGACAAAAGCGTCTGTGCAGGTCCGAGACTACCTATGCTGAGTACTTGGCTCTGAGTTGGCTGGCTCCCTGATGGCCATTTACGAAGCAGGGAACAAGGCCGGTGTCCGCGACAGTTACTGCCGGCCTCCTGGTTGGCCGGACCACTGCAACAAGGCAGCTCCCTGTATCAAAAGACAGGGTGCTTGACAGGGGAGCCTGCGCCGGCAAGGGGCCCTTGGTCGGCAGGGAGCACAGTTCGCTGAAGAGGAACAGGACGGGACCCTGAATGTCAGAGAGCCACTTGCGTTGGTCGAGTTACTCTTGCTTGACAGGGGATGGAAATGCCAGAAATGACAATGAAATGGTCTAGAATGAAACAATAGAAAAGTCTGGCCAGCCACGGGCTCTAGTACCGAACAGGGGCCCTTCAGATCCCCTGGTCCTAGACCCTTAAACGAGCCCGAGTCCCCATTTCAGCCTGGGGCTCTATAACCCTAACCGCGGTCTATGCTGAGGTTCATTAATGTGCTTTGGTGGCTAGGTTTTATGGTTGTCATTTCGATTTTCATTTAAGCACTAAAAGAATGCTTTCTTGTTGTCATTTTAATTGTCTTGAACATCTTTTTGGTTTGATGATTTTTAGATCACACGTTATGCAAATGACTTGTGTGTGCTTAAGAACTCAACCTCCCTGTCGTGAAATCTCAATTTTTCGTTACAACTTAATGAATAAATGAACGCGTCGCAATGCTTGAAACGGTCCCCCTTACCTCCCTCATGTTGAGGCAGACCGCAAACCCCCAGCGGTCAGCGGCTGCTGCCGCCGGCTCCAGACCATCCAAGTCAGAGTCAATAGCGAGCGCGCGCAGACGCGGTCAGGATCGAGAATGCAGAGGCCCACCCCCTCCACCACAATCACCATCCCTAAGTGATGAGTTCGCATTGCGATGCTCTCCCTCCCGTGTTTGATTATTCCGGGTGTGCCCCTGCGAGCGCATATATAGCGACTTGAACCCCATACCGCAACGGGTGGGTGAGATCCCCTGGAACTGATACTAAATAATCTTCTAAAATTCAATCTTGTTTCTTTCAGTGGTTGTTGATGCCCTTCCATCTGTAATCGGATGTTTTAGTTTTGATGTCAGGCATCCATGGTGATGAATCGACCTTCTGGTGAATAACTGACCGCTCGGCTTATTAATTCAGTTAGTGATCACCGTGTATACTTTGGTGACGGAAGTGGCCATGCCGGTTGTCCACTTAAGGTTATCCCCAACGCGAGCGACCCAGCAGCCCGATCTCCAAATCCTCCAGCTCCAGATTTTCGGGCGCAACTCCCGAACTAAGAGATCTTTTTCATAGGCGTGCATTGAAATGGATTACGCACACATGAAATGTGATGACATCGTACATGCAAGAACTTTAAGAAAGGTGTATAGATTAGCAAGCAAAAAACAAACATTCGCAAATATGAAGGTGAGCGTTTCACATTTGTATGGGTTTGGAACTGAAATAATACTTTTCAAGATTATTCAATGCAGTTCACAGCTCTTCCGTCCTGAAACATTAAACCCTCTACATTGAAACTAAGCGCTTGCGAATATATGCAGACTGTTTCAAGGCCATTCAGACATGCTGGACGCCATAGAAACGTCACTCAAATTGTGTTACCCTAATGGCTATGCAGCGCTCATGGTCTAGAGGAATATAACGTCGACCGTTTATATCTGGTGGTCGTGAGCATTATTTGCAGGCATGACGGCATTCAATTGGCTCTCAATCAATGTTTTGCAAGGTACAACAAAAATAGACAACAGAAGTATATACTCAGGGTAGGCGATTTTATCGTAATGACATACTAGAAGCATTTCGCTAAGAGCAAAATTCGGACAAATGATCATTTATATGACTCCACTTTACCCCGGTTTAAATGGGTTCACCTTTCAGGAACAGATGTTACAATGCCCCCATCGTTCTTCTTGGCAAAGATGGCGGCTGCCGCGCAGGAGTCGAACGCTTGCTTTGCGCCAGGCCGCGGCCCGGCGAATGGAAGTTGATAAACCACCACGGTTTTTTGATAAACCATCGCGGTTTACGGCTGGTATTTGAGGAACACTGCATGGCCATCGACTTACGGCCGGCGGCAAACGACGATGAGATTTGACCAACAACATACAACCTAGTGCTAATCGTGAGATCTCATTGAGATGAGTTGACTGGTGTTTTCCGCTGAACTCCATGTTTCGTAGCTTGGAAACGCCAGGGGGTCGTATCGACCTCGTATCATTCCGCGTTTGAAAAACGGCGAACCAAGGCAAGGGTTAAAGGTCAGGGTAGGTTGCTGGCCTAGCATAACATACCGCCTAAAAAACATACAACCGAGTACCAATCGCGAGATCTCATTGAGATCAGTCCACTGGTTTTTACCGCTAAGCTCGATGTTTTTCTTCGAGTGTTGAAGGTCAGGGTAGGTTGCTGACCTAAAATAACTCAGACCAACATTTTTCTTATGAGTGCACCGTTGAACGTAATATTTGACGCTTAGCCAAATGTACGAATCTAAAAAATCGTATGATTCTAATCATCACGACCCTCTATAGACAAAAAAGGGGTTACCTTAAATGAACGCTAATGACATTTTGCTGCCAATGAGTTACTTACGTTCAAAATGGCTCCATGCAAAGGTTTGAGGGTTTACTTTCTGTAAAAATAAAGATGTGATTAGTTCATGTGAGTTTTGTGTTTGGCAGCAAGATCTGTTTTTTAACGCAGTAAATAAGAGAAAATGCAATAATTTCTGTGTGATTTTTTACCCGTATAGGCTCGCCAAGTCTAGCTGATCGCCCGGGTAAACGCGCGCAGCTTCTTGCGAGTTGAACATGGTCAGGTTGGCAGGCTGTAAGGCCTTGTCTGTATTTCAGACTACCCGTCAGAACCCGCAAGTCTGCCAGTTAAACACGCAAAAGCATCACAAACGCTTAAAACGCGCCTGGATGATCGGTTGAATACGCTTCGCTTGGGTGGGAGTCAATTGGATTCCCCTGAGATTTCGAAAACTACAAGAGTTAGACACCAAATTTATAGAGGGTTGACTGGTACGGCAACTCCCTTGCGCCAGACTTTAAGGTTCCTGGTCAAATAACGTCAAAATCTTCATTGGTGTCCAAAGACCCTCCAAACGTTCCCATGCAACCACCGTGAACCCAGGTACATGTACTAAGCAAAAGGTTACTGCTGCTCATTTAAGGTCAGTGACTTTTTTGACCTTTAGAGGGACATAGCGATCAAAATCATGCATCACCTCATTGAATTTTGCAGCTGAATGAGCGCAAATTGTTACACTAGGCAGCATGTTTCTAAAAAAGTATTGACCTGTGTCATTTTATGTCAATGACCTGTTATCCGCTTGAAAGGTGAATAATGCGCAAACTGCAATAAAAAATTTCAAATGAGCACGAGAAGCTAGTTCATTGAAGAAGTTCCAGAGTAAAAACAGGTCGGTTTTGACCTTGGTCTGACGCTCATATTTGGCCCTAGGTCAATGGAATTGATCAAATCAATTGTTGTGTCACCTGAAAACTATCTCACATATGCACGGCTTTGTCTAACACTCAGCTGTTTCATCCACTGAACGATTCACTAGAAACTGTATCCGCTGAACTCATGGGCTAACTTTGACCTGCTGCATGTCAGTGGCCCTACAACATGAATCCACATTTTTGGTACCAAACGATTTTCTATTTAATATCGTACAGCTACGCAACATTGAAGCTGTTTACGCGGCGACATTCGGAAATCATTCTGGAAAATGCTTCGGAGGAGGGGGGGGGGGGGGGTAAAATTGATCCCCCATCCAAGGGGGTACTAATCCACGCTTTGGGGTGCCAAAAGGCCCTAGTTCGCCCGTCAGTGTTCTGCGGCTAACAGGGTGCTCCGTATCCCAATATATCAAGCAATCGCTCACTACTTACCTCAGTAGTATCACACCAAAGGTGACAGCATAGTCCAGCAAAGGTGAGGTGGGCCGATTAACATGAGGATTCATTGTGTCGTCAACCAAATAAAAAATTGGACTATTGAACGAACATAATATCTGATTTGTGATTTTCGCGCTTTTGAGACAGCCATTCTTATTTACAGGACCACCACTGATGCCATGGGTGGGAAACCTCTTCTCCATGGACTTGAAACACGCACACCACACCTATGCCGAATGGGCCAAGATGTATGGTGCCAGCTATCATGTCAAGATTGGCGTCATGCACCAGGTTGTGATCAGCGATCCCGACTTGATCCGAGAAGCCTTCAGCCGACCTGAGCTAAGCGGTCGACCCGACACTCAAATATTCCAGTTTATTGTGAATGGAACAGGACTAGTCTCTTCCCAGGGTGAGTTATGGCAGGAATCCAGGCGTCTGACGCTTCATCACCTGCGCAACTTGGGCATGGGCAAGTCCGAACTGGAAGAGTATATGCACTATCAGATCACTAGTTACATGGACGAGATTCTGGCGCCGAATTGCGGCTCCGAGCTTGCCTTTGACTCATCTCTGAACATCGCCGTGGTCAATATCATCTGGAAGCTGGTCGCGTCGGAGGAGCTGAGCCTCACCGACACCAAGGTCCTGAACGCCATCACTACGCTTTCACAAGTTCTCGAGACTGCCCAGCGCATGGAAATTCTTGATGCCGCTCCATGGCTTAGCAACGTGCTGCCAAGTTTTGTTTTCAATAAGGCAAAGATTGAAAAGAAATTTGACAGTGTCCTGGAAGACGTGTTCATGCTCTCCATCAAGAAACATCGGGAGGATCTTGATACGCTCAGTGAGCCTCGCGACTACATGGAGGCCATGCTTCGAGAGCAGCGGAAACGACCGGACCTGCTGACCGACTGGCACCTCCTAATGTCAGTGATAGATCTGTTTTTCGCCGGCCACGACACGACAACTACAACGCTGCGCTGGGCGTTCTGCTTACTGTGCAGCCGCCCGGAGGTCCAGCGGCGTCTGCAGGCCGAGCTGGACGGCCAGGTGGGCCGGCAGCGGCTGCCGTCCCTCTCGGACAGGTCGCGTCTTCCGTACGTCGAGGCCGTGCTGCTGGAGACGCAGCGGTTGGCCGACATCGTACCCCTGCTGCTCACGCACCAGACAGTAGCGCCCGTCCAAGTTGGCCAACACCTACTGCCAGCCGGCATCCAGGTCATCGCTAACGTGCACAGTGTGCACCACAGTGAGCGTCTGTTCCCCGAGCCGCTGCAGTTCCGGCCGGAGCGTTTCCTGGACACCGACGGCAAGTTCCAGCCGGACAAGAACGTCATGCCGTTCTCAGTGGGCAAGAGACAGTGTGTGGGCGAGAGAATGTCGCGCGCTGAGCTGTTCCTCTTTGTCACCTGCTTCATGCAAAAGTTTACCTTCCGCTGGCCAGAGGGGTTCACACACGACCTGGGGGAAGATCCAAAAGTCACGTTCCTTCGCAGTCCCAAACCGTACAAGCTCGTACCAGAGAGGCGCTGAGGCGGAGGGACGGCGAGGAGCAGGGGCCAGCATCTCTCCTCATCCAAAAGTCCGGGGCACACGCGCGCGTGATGATGCCTGTGATCTTTGCTCACCATTAAGAGCCACCACACGCACGGAGAAAATTATGTGGTTTCGAATAGTCGTATGAAATGCTGCAATTTCTTTCGATCACGGCAGAAGCCCATTTCCGATTGTGAGTAAACATCGCTTCTAGCACAATCACTGTGCGTCTCCGAAACTCATTTCTTGTACCTACACTGATCGTTTAGACTCTTTGTAGCGTGGTTGGGCTGGCCGCAGTTAGAACACGTACGCGGCAAAGGGACATATCAGTCCATGGCTTCGAGAACCTGAAGAACCTGCACATGTGATGACGTGAATCGGCCGGCTACCATTTGGTATTCTCACGACATTTTAGGTTAAAAGTTTGTGCTCGGCGATTACGTTTTTTGGAGAGGGAGCTGCAAAACGCGATATTTTACCTCGCTCTGTTTCCAAGCGGCGTTACAAGGTCAGTGGTTCGAGCTTGCTAAACCGCCGAACCCCCACGGACCACGGCTCCTCCCCTTTTCATCGTGAACCGATGATGCTGATCGCAACTTAAGTTTTAAGAAGATAAGGGCAGTTTTGATAGCGGGCTGATGTGTGTAAGACATGTTGTGAACTGATATGTTGTGAACTGATATGCGCACTGCGCCGACGTGGACATCGGCGTAGAACTGTTGAATTTGCGGTGAGTTTGCAATGAGTTTAAGTTTGCAGTGATTGAGTCGCAGGTAACTAGTATGTTCGTACGAACGTGGCTTCTAACCGGTTTACACTTGCGCCGCAGGTATCGATGCGCATCGGCGACGTTTCCGTCTGGGTGTAAAGAGGGCTCCAGCACATGCTTTGGGCCTGAGGTGTATATTTAGTCGGTGTACCGTTTGCAGGTTTAGATTGATTTCGTGCTCGTTTCTCGTTTGTTGGGTCACTTAATTTGCTATTATCTTGAGGTCTAATAAAGTGTTAGTCAATCCATGCTATTATCGTATGCATTTTGTATCGCTAATTTTAGTCTCTGTTCTGTCGGTCTCCGCTCTGTTTAGTTCTAGGTCTAGTCTGTCTAATTCCGAGGCTTCGTTTTTTTCCCGTCAGCGTCCACGAGGAGTTCGGGCGCGGTGTTGGCGATGGGCGGTCATGAAATAAAGTGCACCTGAAACCTCCGTGTTTTCGACGTGGCGCCCGTCTACAACTGCTGACAGCGGTGGGAAAGAGGCTCCACGCCGCGACTGCTGCCGCGTCGACGAGGTTTTTGCACTCATTCGCCTGCCCGGTGACGCCTGCCTTATCTGGGATCGCTGAGCGCGCCTCTGCGGCCGCCCACCGCCACCCGCCGGCCGGCCGGCCGAGTGACCTCCGGTCGGGTCGGTCTGGTGCGTGCCTCCTGCGCGGGGCGCCGCGCTGCGTCTGAGCGGACGGCCGGTCCGGCTCTGCCGTGCGCAGCAGCGGCAGTAGCTATGGCTGATTGCTGCCAGGTGATACCGGGATGCTGGCGGCACCGTCTGGGTGCCGGCTGTGTCTGGGTGCCTGCGCTGCTGCAATGGTCGGTTAAGTATCTAGTCTTGCTTCATCGTTTTTGTTTGGACAGATTTTCTTTCCTGATAGCATGAACTCTAAGCCTCCCGTTTCGGCTGATGTGGCTCCTGCTGCGCGTTTGAGATTCGAGATGGCTGGTCTGACGATGCCGAGTTTTGATGGACGTGGCTCGCTGGGACGTTTTCCTGGTGATTTTCATTGATATGCCATGCTCCGAGAATGGACTGGGAAGCAAAGGTCAGTTGTCTTCCCGCTGTCACTCACTGGCATTGCTCGTGACGCATTCGATAGCTTGCCCACTCAACAGACTGCCACCTTCGAGACGGCGGCTGCAGAGTTGAGAGGTGCTTTCGGTGCTAAGACCGTGAAAGATCACCACCTCGCCTTCCGTGAGTTGACGTTTGGTGTGGGCGAGAGTCTCGATGCGTTTGTCATCAGGTTTAGAAAGCTGATGGCTTTGGCTTCTCCTACCCTCACCCATAAGGGTTCATTGATGTTCAGCCATTTCCTGGCCACCTTACCCGCTAACTTAGATGCCGCTGTTATTGCGGACGGTATTTCGTCCTTTGACGATGCCATTACTTAAGTGCGTAACCTGATTGCTTCACAGGCATATCTAAAGCAGTATCAGCCCAGTGTCCACCGTCTCTACTCTGGCAGTGAACTGGCTGTGTTGACGAGGAGGGTGATGAGCTTAGAGGCCGCAGTTCAGGCGGCCTCTCGTCCCGGTGGCACTTCTGCCGGTCAGAGCGACCGCGGCTCGCGGTTATGTCTGTGCTGCGGTGGGCAGAATCATGTCCGCGATCGCTGCGGAATGCGAAACCGGGAGTGCTTCAAATGGCACTCAGTTGGCCACTTGGCTGTGATGTGCCCTCAAACACGTCCTGAGCAGTCTTTTCCGCAGGGAAACGAGTTGTGGTCCGGCCGCCGAGAGAGCAGCCTCCAGCGAAGCGTTCCACCACCGAGCGACCGGACCGCTCAAACTCCGATGGCGTTCAGTCTGAGTCACTATCGAATGCAATATCATTGACCGATGACATGCGTCTGACGGCGCGCCTCGCTGGTGTGGATTGTCAGTGCCTTCTTGACACAAGTAGTTCGATCAGCGTGTTGCATAAGTCCGTATTTCATGCAATGCCGAGCCTGGCACTGAGGAAGACATCTGTACAGGCCCGTACTGCGTCGCATTGTGAGCTCCCACTTCTTGGTCGAACTGTGGTGCCTTTCGACATTGCTGGCGTTAAGTGCACCATACCATTTTTCGTTTCTGATGTCACTGACGTGCTTTGTTTGCTCGGTGTTGACTTTTCGCAGCATTGCCTTTGTGTTATTGATTTGCGATTTGCCAAACAACTTTTTGTTACCCCCGTCCAGGCCGTCGTTCAGTGTCCGCTCACGCTATGACGATTGGCGGCGTTTCTTTCAGTGCTGACCGAGTCATCTTTCCTGGCACTGAGGTTATTTTAAAAGGTTTTGTGCAGAATAGTTTTTACAATGGCGCTGCTCTCGTCGAACCCGTTGATTAACTGAATGGTTTCCTGGCCGCCAGTGCACTCGTGACTGTCGCTGGCTCCAGAGTGTCATTTGTTGTTCGAATTGTGGTGACTGAACCCACTACTATTCCCAAAAAGCGTGCCCTGGCCAGGTTGGAGGTTGGTTTTGCCGAGCAGCCACACGGTTTGAAAGATGAGCTGAGGACTGAGCAAGCTGTCAAACTGCGGTCTGACCAGTGTGGTTCCGACCTGTCGCCTGAGCAGAGAAGTAAGTTAGAGTCGCTACTCGAACGAAGCGCTGACATGTTTGACGGACATATCGGGTTTGCGGATTTGGTCACCCATGAGATTGATACCGGTGACCATCCTCCCATTCGTCAGCACCCCAGGCGTGTTCCATCTCACCTGGCGGACAAACTCCATTCTCAGCCCCGTGAGCTAGTCAGTCAAGGTATACTGGAGGATTCTGATGGTGCATGGTCATCCCCAACCTGTCTGGTGAAGACGAAATCTGGTGCATACAGACTGGTGGCTGATTTTCGCCGCCTGAACGCCGTGCCAAAGGAACCAGTCTATCACATACCGAGAGTTGATAATTCGCTTGAGGCATTGGCTGGCTCTGACACATTCTGCCAGTTGGGTATGAACAGTGCATATTTTTAGGTTGCCATGGATTCTAAAGACAGGGACAAAACTACCATGTACCACTTCCAGGCTGGTGACGCGGTGTATCTTTTCAAGAGCGTAGCTCAGCGAGGCCATTACTACAAGTTCGTCAGGCCATGCAAGCCTGCGGTGGTTATGGCTAACCTGCCTGACCTCAATTACAGGGTGAGGGTGTTGGGAGGGAAAAAGTCTGTCGTTGTTCACCACAATAGACTGAAAGCTCGTTCCGATGACCCCTCAGTGCCTGTCGCAGGCCCAGACATGACGATTCCTGGCTCGCCGTTATCTGCGGGCCCCGAGGCTCGAGATCAGCCTTCACCCCGATCACCTCAGACACTAGATAGCGCGTCACGGGAGGGCGACTCGTACTTGTCGCCCTTTGCCCGTGACACATTTTCAGCCGGCAGGAATTTGATGACCGCGGCTGCTGCTGTGGGTGGCCCGGTGACTCTCTTCACAGGAATGCCTGTTCCGTCAGAGGTGCAGGATTTATCTGCTGCGGTTCAGGAGGGACATGTATATGAGCACACCCCCGATGTGCTTAATGTTCCTGTTTCTGCTCCGGATGGTGGAGGTGGACCACTGACCGCACCTGTGTTGGTGCCTGATGGGCCCGTGACCGCTCCTGTGTTGGTCCCTGATGCGTCTCCGATGGCTCCCGCTCCTGTGCCAGGCCCCCGGCGCTCTGACAGAGCTTCTAGGCCACCGGATCGCTACTGTCCGAGTTGGGTCGTTAGTTAAGATTTGCTTAAGTTTGGCTAAATGTGGCTGAAATGCGATGAAAATAGATGAAAGGCGATTGGATTATATCAGGACAAAATGTTCTGTCTGGGTGCTACTCTGGTGTCGTGTTTGGCAATGCCTTCGCAGGCCTACCGGTGTAGCGCTACCGGCTGGTGTGTCCTGTTAACGTGACAGTGCACATGGGCATGTCATGTCATTGGAGTGTTGTTCACTGACGACACGAACGCTGTTTCCCAGTCCCCCAGTCATGCCTCAAGCTGAAGCTGTTCTTTATTGTTCCAGTTAGTGAAGCTGAAAGCCGCATCGCACGCGGGTCGATGATTGTGTGCGATGTGGGTTAACTTACACCGAACTGGCGGCTGCGTGTGCTTCGTATGTCGTGTGTTTTGCCTGGCGTTGGCAGATGGGTCGTTGCTGCGGCCGTGCTGCCCGCGGCTGTGCTGCCCGCGGCCGAGCTCCGCGGCCGAGCTCCGTGGCCGTGCTGTCCGCGGCCGGGCTCCGTGGCCGAGCTCCGTGGCTGTGCTCCGCGGCCGAGCCCTTCGGCCGAGCTCTTCGGCAGAGATGTATGCGAATGAGCTCTGCGGCCGAGCTCCGCGTCGGTGCCCTGCGGCCGTGCTCTGCGATCGTGCGCTGCGACGGAAGATTGCATAGCGATGTCTTCTCTTTTGTTAACTGGGTCGGGTGTAGTCGGTGTATCGTTTGCATGTCTAGTTTGATTTATTGCTCGTTTCTCATTTGTTGAGTGACTTGGTTTGCTATTTTCTTGAGGTCTAATTTAGTGTTACTTAATCCATGCTATTTTCCTATTCATTTTGTATCGCTAATTTTAGTCTGTGTTCTGTCGATTTCCGCTCTGCTTAGTTCTAGGCCCAGTCTGTCCATTTCCGAGGTTTTGTTGTGTCCCCGTCAGCGTCCACGAGGAGTCGAGGCGCGGTGTTGGCGAGGGGCGGTCAGGAAATATAGTGCACCTGAAACCTCGGTGTCTTCAACGTGGCGGCCGTCTACATATAAGTAGTGCGTGGTGTTCACGTTTAGAGATGGAGACAGCCATGGTTGATGAACATGTCCGACTGTCATTGGGCTGCCCTTAAATATCAACATTGACTGCGTGGATTCCGGTACGGGATGTTGTTGAGAAGAATTTAGTTCAAGTAACTGATCAGCGCATGCTAACCGGGAGGCATTGTCAGATGTGGTTACCTTAATGCCGCCTGTCGCCAATCTATCGAACGCGCATTGGATATTTGTTATCTCATAAACCTTTGCTGAGCACCAAGAGCAAAATTGTTCACCTGCTCTCCAGGCATTATCAAGTTGGAGGACATGGAACCTAGGGTGCAGCAGCACTGGCAAATGCGCCAACCCATGGTGCATCCCTCTGCAACAAACCGGGTGGCGAATAGTGCAAATTACCGTCAACGGATGTCCTGCAATAGCATTACCCGCTAGAAGGCAGCAGCTAAACCTTGGTGTGTACCAGGCTAGCTTCATCTGTCATCAAAATGGCTGGTCGACGTTTATGAACGTCTTTTCACCGGTGACCTGGGACTGAGAATAGTGCAAAGGTCCGTCAACAGGGGCCCCTTACATAAAATCGCCCGCTAGATAGCGGTAGCTAAACTTTGGCTTGTCTCATCTCAACTTTATCGTTCATTAAAATGCCTTGCCGCAGCCTAAGAACGTCGCTTCACGTACGACAAGTTTTAAAGTAATCCTAAAATGTTCGGTAAACTCCTTTGTTGCTATCAGAGAAGCTCTGCCTCGTATGGGAACTCCATCATTATCGACCTGAGAATGGCTAACACTTAAATGGCGACGTACACCAGGGGTGCCTGTAGTGTAGTGGTTAACGCGTCTAGGTTAACACGTCTGCGTCAACCACTGTGCGTCTTGGAAACCAGGGGTACGGGGTTCGATTCACTGCGGTACCCGTCATTCCTGCCAGCGCGAGAGGCAGGCGACTCCACATAGCTTCAGCAGCTGAGTGCGTCGTAAAGCCCCAATGACACGTACACACACGCAGGAGACGTGTACCAGCTTGAAAGCGTCCTGGGCTTTGTTCTAAAATCGCGGAGGACTGGTATTTTAAATACCCACCACCTATTCGCGCATTAAATTTGTACATATGTGGAGGTGAGCTTGTCAGGAGACACTGGACTGGGCTTTTTTTACTTTAAAATTGCACACTGGAAGCATTTGCAGATGTGTTGGAATGCGGTTCGAATGTTGGCAAGACGGATTAGATGATGAGAGTGAAAACCTTGCAAAGAACGAGGATTGTGTGGATACCAATGACTGTTTGTTTTGGATTTGATATCGCTTGCGCTTATGATCATTTCGACGAAAAATGTGCTGTGCTGCTCTCGAGAAAATAAAACAATGATATAATACGCCAGTCTCATATTATGCAGCGTTCATCATGTCCTCCATCTTGTACACACTGAGTTGAGATGACCGACGACCGCATGTTCGTTATGGTGCAGCACCAAATGCGCACAAAAAGTGGTTACGCGAAAATAAAACACAACCAAATGGTGCTTTATTTAGCAGACACGTGCGCAATGCTATTCTGGTACTTCAAGCCCCAGAGATTCTATCTTGTCATCATCACTACATTGCTTTCAATCACGATGGGTATGAGCACGCCATATCATGTGGTGTGCCGGCTGAATTGCCGGAGAACATCCTGAGTGCTGGCATGCATTGCACGCGATTCATATCATGCCCGCAACGCCTGAGGCTTTATTTTGACGCAAGATATTAAAGAGATGTGTAGAGGAGGCCAATCTCCGTGAACTGCTAAAATTATTTAGGAGAGACCAGGGACCAATCCACCCCAGGAGGACGGGAGGGGGGGGGGGGGGGGCATCGTCTGGTACAGGGCCAAGTTATTGTTGTCTGTAGCTACTATCCCACAATGAACAGGGTCGCATGTTCGCGTACCTGCGGATACCAAACCGCTTTGGTCGATCTCCAGGCCCACAAGAGGATGAGAGCAGGAAAAATCATCCTCCACAGACACATCCTCACGTCTGGTACGGTCCGATGTCAGCGCAGCGTGCGTACGCTCCTCTCGCCTCCGCGGGCGAGGGGCTCGCCACTCGCGTGTGCAGGCGAGAGTCTCCGCTGACGAGGGGCTCGTCACTCGCGTGTGCAGGCGAGAGCCTCCGGGGCGAGGGGCGCGTCACTCGCGTGTGCAGCGAGAGCCTCCGGCGAGGGGCTCGTCACTCGCGTGTGCAGGCGAGAGCCTCCGCGGGCGAGGGGCTCGTCACTCGCGTGTGCAGGCGAGAGCCTCCGCGGGCGAGGGGTGTCACTCGCGGTGCAGGCGAGAGCCTCCGCTGACGAGGGGCTCGTCACTCGCGTGTGCAGGCGAGAGCCTCCGCGGGCGAGGGGCTCGTCACTCGCGTGTGCAGGCGAGAGCCTCCGCTGACGAGGGCTCGTCACTCGCGTGTGCAAGCGAGAGCCTCCACGGGCGAGGGGCTCGCCACTCGGTCGTGTGCAGGCGAGAGCCTCCACGGGCGAGGGGCTCGTCACTCGCGTGTGCAGGCGAGAGCCTCCGCTGACGAGGGCTCGTCACTCGCGTGTGCAGGCGAGAGCCTCCGCGGGCGAGGGGCTCGTCACTCGCCGTGTGCAGCGAGAGCCTCCGCTGACGAGGGGCTCGTCACTCGCGTGTTGCAAGCGAGAGCCTCCGCTGACGGGGTCTCGCCACTCGCGTGTGCAGGCGAGAGTCTCCGCTGACGAGGGGCTCGTCACTCGCGTGTGCAGGCGAGAGTCTCCGTTGACGAGGGGCTCGTCACTCGCGTGTGCAGGCGAGAGCTCCGCGGGCGAGGGGCTCGTCACTCGCGTGTGCAAGCGAGAGCCTCCGCTGACGAGGGGCTCGTCACTCGCGTGTGCAGCGAGAGCCTCCGCGGGCGAGGGGCTCGCCACTCGCGTGTGCAGGTGAGAGCCTCCGCGTGCGAGGGGTTTGTCACTCGCGTGTGTGCAAGCGAGAGGCACGGATGCTGCTGTCCACAGGCCGTTCTGCGGCCGCCGCAGTGGCTCTCATCTAGTTTTCCTAACACCGTGCCGCACGCGTTGCTGGTTCCCCTTAGTTGTTCTCCTGGGGTTTTTCACTGGGTCGGTCTACTGTCCAGAAGTGACGCCACCAAGCCTTCTCGCTGAGATGTGGGAAGGGAAGCAGGTGCTCACTGGGCATCCTGTGTAACTGGTATGCTTTTTGTAGCTAAGAACCATGGGCATGAGAAAATCAGTGATAACCGGTTTCAAGGTATAATGTTCTTACAGAATGGAAACCAGGCACTAAGAACCACTCCCGTGGTCCGCTAAAAAGTGGTAGCCAGAATCCAGGGTTTTGCTTTGTCGAATGAACCATTGGGAATCTGGATCCAGAGTTGTTTTGTAGAGGGGGCCAGTGGGAGCAAGGAACTAAAACTGAGAACCGGGCAAATGCTGGCAGCAGTGCGAAAGAGTGGCCAGCAGCACCTACGCCGCGATCGTACGACTCAGCAGTACGATAAAACGGCACGTGAGCAGTACGGTGTACCGCAATAACTCCATACCGTGCCGAAAGCGTTGCCTTTGCTTCGGTCTACGGTTCCTGGGGCTTGGCCTCTTTCCTTGGGGTTCGTGTCGGCATATTATCTCGGCAGGGCATGTCTTTGCATATCAGTGCGGATTTTGGGTCTCGCCAATCGGAATTATACAAGAGGCGTACTACTTTAAGAGGGTGCTACTGCAGTCCGTCCGCACATGATGGCGACATCTCACAGCAATGCATGAGTCTTATTCATCGGGCAAGAGTCTTGCAGCTCACCGGACATTGTCAGCACGATGTGTGTGTTTTTTTTTAATGAGTGTGAATTGCATTATCCGGACTCGTGTATGAGGTGCACTGCGTTAATAAACGTATATGTACGCACCGAAAACGCTGGCTTTGCTTCCGTCTTCGTTTCCCGGGGCTTGGTCCATGTCTTCAGCATTGCTATTGGCATATTACCTCGGCAGAGTATATCTCCGGATGTCAGAGCGATTTCAGGCCTCGCTCGTTGGAATTGTACAAGAGGTGCACTACTTTAAAGGGGTGCTACGACAGTCCCTCCGCACGACATGATGGCAGCATCTCATGGCAACGGGGTAGTCATATTAATTGAATCCAAGTGTTGTAGCTTAAGCGACATCGTCGTCACGATGTGTTTGGTTCTAATAAGTGTGAATCGCATTATCCGGACTCGTGTATAAGGTGCACTGCGCCAATAGACCTAAATGCATCGCACCGAAAACGTTGGCTTGGCTTCGGTGTTCGGTTCCCGTGGCTTGGTCCGTTTTTTAAGATTGCTGGAAATGCTTCAGCTCAACCGACATTGTTGGCTCTTTCTCTAAGTTGTCTGTTTGGAAATATCAATTAAAGTTTCACAACTGCCAACAAATTAGGAGTGCAGTGATCAGGTAAGAAGCACAAATAAGTACATTGATAGGGTAAGATTGTGGGCGACTTCCTGGTCTGCCCGCGATGGGCCGTAAGTTATCAAATATTTGATAAAAACGATCAAAATTATGTTATGTACGAAGGTTCAGCGCACCAACAGATAATTCGAGACACGAACGTGAAGAACTGGTACACTTTTCTTGGCCGCTCGTATGTCCGTGATTTGGTGATTATGTTGTCCTTTTAGTACATGTTATAAATCGTCTGCTGTCTGCGTGTTAAAAATCACATCAGCGGTTTGCTGCCGAAATTATAATATTGTCAGATGCTAATTTCTTGAAGATGATAGGCAATCATGCAAACATTGTGAGTAGCAATGGTCGAATCGACGAAATGGATAATGCTTATTGCCTGCTCATTATTTTTGGTGCTAAGGAAGTCGTTTGGGTTGCATGATTTCAAACTTTGAAATTCAAAGTTGGGCAATTCTGATAACGCGAGCTGATTGTGCCCGTTTCGTACTACGCATAAAACGCTCCCAGTGGAGATTTTTCGTCTTCTAAAAAGGTTAAGTACTTGAAGAATCCCAATACCTTCAGAAAAAGCCAAGAAGAAAATGATTTCCTCGATGAGCCAGAGATGAGCCAGTGCACGTCGGTTGGAGAGCTGGCACACGTCGGCTGGAGAGCTGAGGGTAAGCCGGCTGAAGTACGGCAAGGTCGGGTTGACAGCGGGCGACGCCGGCCTGACGTGTCTATCGGCTGGACGTCGGCACATACGAACATCGATGAGGGCGGCGTCGGCATGTCGATTGGGCAGTGGGTATCCAGCACCGGCAATATTTACACTTTCTAAGGTGTTGGATCGCAAGTAAGTAGTAGCAATGCATCCATATGTAGCGCTAGCAATTAGTATTGAGTTGACTTGTATTGGCACAGGTCACTGAATGAAACATAAGATCTTTCTGACTGCTTTTTTGTCTTAGCCATGGAAGCCCACGCCAGCCGAACGTTGACAGCAGTGATGATTTCCGCAATGACTTGATGACATTCCTCTCCAACTGGATAATATTTAGGAAACTACGCCTTTGCCCTTGCCTCATGCAGTGAGGGAAAGAGCGCAATGCATGCACAAAATAATGCAAAAAATGAGCATGACTGTTCTCCATTATCTACCTCTTGTCCTGATGAAAATAGTACGAAGTGAGTGAAAATAAATAAATAAAAACCTGCAAAGAGGTAAAAAAGTGCATCACATCGGAAAGCACACAAGGGAAACGATTTTGTGACAAATGCCTTTAGAGAAAGCCAAGAAGGAGATGTTTTCCTTTCGGCAAACACCCGCGCAAATGTTCACGTTCGCCCAGATGGCGCTGCGACTGGTGCTGCAGCGATATGAGAGCCCCTGGCCCGTCTGATTACAGTCGCTTCGGCTGCAGCGATTTCAAGGTCACCAGGCGGGGCCGAGATTGACGATAGTTTGGCTGCGCAGTCGGCTGTTTCCACTGTGGAGGAGGCGGGCCGCCAGGTGCGCTCGGGATGATGTACCTCTGGCTGGTGATAGTCCTTTTAGCTGTGCTGCTGTGGGCCTGGAGGTCTACCAAGCGACCGGCGTGGAGCCCAAAGGGTGAGTAAACGTGCGGTCCACGGGTGCCAGGTGAAATACTTTTCAGGTTTGCATCTACGTCGGTGTCGCGTTTAGACATAGGCGGATCCGGGGGGGGGGGGGGGTTCACGTGGCTATGCCCCCCCTCCCAGACCTCTGAGAGTGTTTTGCCCCCCCCCCCCAGAAAAAAAACATTCCGAGAGCTTCATAAAAGTTTCGCGTACTTGCCGTCTGTTTTTACTTCAACCGTTTAAATTGTTTTGTTTAAACTTCTGTTTAAGATTAAAAGCATTTCGGTGTTTTTGTTTTTGTTTGGAATGGTGTCCCTACTAGGTGCTCGCGAGAGGCATCATGCACTGGACCTCGGATCCCACACCAGCCAGCTGGCGACGGACGGTTGCCCCTCCCCCCAAAACTGCAAACTAGATCCACCCCTGCGTTTAGAGACCATCACGCACAAGAAACAGGCGTCTTCAAAGAGCGGTGAATGCGTCTTAGCTCTGTGTATACGTACGCAAAGTCGCAAACCAACGAATTATTTGCACAGAGATACCTAAAGATGCGTGCATTGATTTCTTCATATCCTTGCGTATAGTTGCTATGCGTCTGCAATACAGATAACACGCGCCCGGGTGGATGGTTGGATAGCCTTCGCTCGGGTGGGGGTCGGACAATTTGACCCCTCCTGAGATCTCAAGAACTAAGAAGGCTAGAGACACGAAATTCTCAGCGTGTGTTGACTGTTCGTTAACTCGCTTAGGGCAAAGTTTGAGGTCCTCAGGTTATGACCTTGGAGTCAAATAAGGTCAAACAAAATCAAATTCCAGGTTCGTCTTCAAAATGCCCCCAGAACCTAGGAAACGTCTGAGCAAAAAGATCATATGCCCACTTAAGGTCAGCGAACTCGTTTGACCTTTTGAAGATCATGATGACCAAGATCATACAAAACTACTTTGAGTTTTTAAGTTGAACAAGCGACAAATATTTTGATAGGCAGTATGTTCCTAGAAATAAAATGTTGATTTGGGTCATTTTAGGTCAGTGACCTATTCTGACCTCTAAGAACTCCATGGAAGATGTATAATGTGATTCCTGTTACCAATAATTTGGAAATGAGCAAACGAAACTACCCCATACAGCAAGCCCTAGAGTTATAAAACAGGCTGGTTTTGACGCTGGTCTGATCCTCATATCTGACCCTAGGACGATACAATTTGTTCTTTCAATTGTTGTGTTGCCTAAGAAGGCATTTCAGTGGTGTACGGCTTCGTCTAACACTTCGCTAACACTGCGTCAGATTGCACGATTCCCTGAAAATTGACTTTGCTGCAACCATGCCTAACTTTGACCTGCTATAAGTCAGCGGCCTTACAAGGTACGGCTAAATATTATTCCGGAAGATGGCCGACGACCGACGAAGATGATCGACCTTCGTGGTCGATTTGACCTCAACGGAGCGCGTGCTAATAGTTACCACATTGGAGATTCTCGAAACTAGGGGTCTTCTTATTATCCGGTCACCAATAGCGAATTGAAAAGAACCAAAATGAACACTACCAAATCGGATGTATCACAACTCAAATGAACATTTAAATACCGATGGCATCGTCGCCACCAATATGCACGTTTTCGCAAGGTTAGTGGAGTCGTTAGAGGTAATGCCTGCTTAAGGCACCAAATACAAGAATGAAATGCCCAGAAGGGATAGGATTCCCCAGGTTGGCCGAGGTTCCACCAAACCAGTGAAACGGATCATTGAGATATTGCAGGAAACCAAGAACTTGTGCTGGAATTTAGAATATTTAGTCCACCAGCAAATGCGACCAGATTTCAAGCGAAGCTGGCATCAAGTTGCGAATGTTTTGGGACGAAGACGCCATGATTTACCCTGGAGTTGGGTCCTGAGAGCGAGTTGCTGAACAACATGGAGTTCCCCACATACCTACAAATCCAGGGGCTGCGCCCCTGGATTTGTAGGTATGTGGGAAGCCGCTGTGAGGTGCGTTTGGTCCGAAAGATGCAACCCTAGTTCGCACATCAGTTTTCTGCGGCTAACAGGATGCTCCATATCCCAATATATCGAGCATTTGGTCAGTACTTACCTCAGTAGTATCACACCGAAGGTGACAACGTAGTCAAACAAAGGTGAGATGGACCAATTAACATGAGGGTTCATTCCGTAGTCAACCAAATAAAAAATTGGACTATTGAACCAGCATAATACCTGATGTGTGATTTTCACGTTTTGCGACAACAATCATTCTTATTTACAGGACCACCACTGATGCCGTGGGTGGGAAATCTCTTCTCCATGGACTTGAAGCACGCCCACCACACCTACGCCGAATGGGCCAAGATGTATGGTGCCATCTATCATGTCAAGATTGGCGTCATGCACCAGGTTGTGATCAGCGATCCCGACTTGATCCGAGAAGCCTTCAGTCGACTTGAGCTCAGCGGTCGACCCGACACTCAACTATTTCAGTTTATTGTGAAGGGAACGGGACTAGTCTCTTCCCAGGGTGAGTTATGGCAGGAATCCAGGCGTCTGACGCTTCATCACCTGCGCAACTTGGGCATGGGCAAGTCCGAACTGGAAGAGTATATGCACTATCAGATCACTAGTTACATGGACGAGATTCTGGCGCCGAATTGCGGCTCCGAGCTTGCCTTTGACTCATCTCTGAACATCGCCGTGGTCAATATCATCTGGAAGCTGGTCGCGTCGGAGGAGCTGAGCCTCACCGACACCAAGGTCCTGAACGCCATCACTACGCTTTCACAAGTTCTCGAGACTGCCCAGCGCATGGAAATTCTTGATGCCGCTCCATGGCTTAGCAACGTGCTGCCAAGTTTTGTTTTCAATAAGGCAAAGATTGAAAAGCAATTTGAAAGTGTAGTGGATGATGTGTTCATGCCCTCCATCAAGAAACATCTTGAAGATCTTGATACGCTCAGTGAGCCTCGCGACTACATGGAGGCCATGCTTCGAGAACAGCAGGAACGACCGGACCTGCTGACCGACTGGCACCTCCTTATGTCGGTGATGGATCTGTTTTTCGCTGGCAACGACACGACGGCTACGACCCTGCGCTGGGCATTCTGCTTCCTGTGCAGCCGCCCAGAGGTGCAGCGGCGTCTGCAGGCCGAGCTGGACGGCCAGGTGGGCCGGCAGCGGCTGCCGTCCCTCTCGGACAGGTCGCGTCTCCCGTACGTCGAGGCCGTGCTGCTGGAGACGCAGCGACTGGCCGACATCACACCCTTGCTGGTGATGCATCAGTCGCTGGCGCCTGTCGACGTCGGCCGACACCGGCTGCCGGCTGGCGTCCAGGTCATCGCTAACGTACACAGCGTGCACCACAGCGAGCGACTGTTCCCCGAGCCGCTGCAGTTCCGGCCCGAGCGTTTCCTGGACGGCGACGGCAAGTTCCAGCCGGACAAGAACGTCATGCCGTTCTCAGTGGGCAAGAGACAGTGTGTGGGCGAGAGTATGGCGCGGGCTGAGCTGTTCCTCTTTGTCACCTGCTTCATGCAAAAGTTTACCTTCCGTTGGCCAGAGGGGTTCACACACGACCTGGGAGAAGATCCAAAAGGCACGTTCCTTCGCAACCCCAAACCGTACAAGCTCGTACCAGAGAGGCGCTGAGGCGGAGGGACGGCGAGGAGCAGGGGGCCAGCCGCTCTCCTCATCCAAAAGTCAGGGGCACACGCGCGCGTGATGATATCTGTGATCTTTGCTTACCATTAAGAGCCACCACACGCACGTAGAAAATTGTGTGGTTCCGGAGAGACGTATGAAATGCTGCAATTTCTTTCGATCACAGCAGAATCACATTTCCGATTGTGAGTAAACATCGCTTCTAGCACAATGACTGTGCGTCTCCGAAATTCATTTTTTGCACCTAAACTGATCGTTTAGATTCTTTATAACTTGGTTGGGCTGGTCGTAGTTAGGACACATACGCGGTAACAAGCCATACTGGTCTATGGCTTCGAGAACCTGAAGAGCCTGCACATATGATGAAGTGAACCGGCGGGCCACCATTTTGTATCCTTACGCCATTTCAGGTCACAAGTGTGTGCTCGTTGAATGTGTTTTTGGAAAGGGAGGGGCAAAACGCGATATTTTACATCGCTCTGTTTCTAAGTGGCGTTACGAGACCAATCGTTCGAGCTTGCTAAGCCGTTGCCCTCCCACTGACCACGCCTCCTCCCTTTTCATCGTGAACAGCTGATGCTGATTGCAACTTAAGTTTTAAGACGATAAGGGCAGTTCTGATAGCGGGCTGACGTGCGTAAGACATGTTGTGAACTGATATGTTATGATCTGGTATGCGCATTGCGCTGATGTGGATATTGGCGTAGAACTGTTGAATTTGCGGTGAGTTTGCAATGAGTTTGAGGTTGCAGTGATTGAGTCGCAGGTAACTAGTATGCTCGTACGAACATGGCTTCTAACCGGTTTACACTTGCGCCGCAGGTATCGATGCGCATAGGCGACGTTTCCGTCTGGGTGTAAAGAGGGCTCCAGCGCATGCTTCGAGCCTGAAGCGTATAAGCAGTGCGTGGTGTTCGCGTTTAGGGATAGATACAGCCACGGTTGATGAACATGCCCGACTGTCATTGAGTTATCCTTAAATCGCTGAAAATCGGCATTGACTGCTTGGATTCCGGTACGGGATGTTGTCGAAAAGAATTTAGATCAAGTAATTGAGAGCGCATGCTAACAGGGAGGCATAATCAGATGTCGTTACCCTAATGTCACCTATCGTCAATCTATCAAACGTGATTGGGTGTTTGTTATCTCATAAACCTTTGCTGAGCACCAAGAGCAAAACTGTCCACCTGCTCTCCAGGCATTATCAAGTTGGGGTACATAGAACCTGGGGTGCGGCAGCACTGGCAAATGCGCCAACCCATAGTGCCTCCCTTCGCGAAAAAGCGGGTGGCGAATAGTGCAAATTTCCGTCAACAGGTGTCCTCAAATAACATTACCCACTAGACGACCGTAGCTGAGCCTTGGTGTGTGCCAGCCCAGCTTCATCTGTCATCAAAATGGCTGGTCGAAGTTTATAAACGTCTTTTCACCGGTGGTGTGGTGCTGAGAATAGCGCAAAGTTTCGCCAACAGGGTCCCTTACAAAAAATTGCCCGCTAAATAGCGGTAGCTAAACCTTGGCTTGTGTCAGCTCAACTTTATCGTTCATTAAAATGGCTTGCCGCAGTCTATGAACGTCCCTTCACTTCCCATAAGTTTCAAAGTGATCCTAACATGCTCATTAACTGCATTTGTTGTTGTCAGAGAAGCTTTGCCTGCTATGGGAACTCGATCAATATCGACCTGAGAAGAACTAACGCTTAAATGGAGATGCATTCCGTCTTGAGCGCGTCCTGGCTTTGTTCTAAAATCACGGAGTAGTGGTATTTTTAATACTCGCCACCAACGCACCCTATTCGCGCATCAAATTTGTACAGATGTGGAGGTGAGTTTGTCAGGAGACACTGGATTGAACTTGTTAGACTTGAAAATCGCACTCTGGAAGCATCTGCAAATGTGCTTGAATGCGGTTTAAATGTTGGCAAGACGGATTAGATAATGGGAGTGAAAGCTTTGCACGGAACGAAGCCTGTGTGGATACTGATGTCTGTTTATTTTGTTTCCGGCATTGCTTGCGCTTATGATCATTTTCACGGAAAATGCGTTGTTCTGCTCTCGAAAAAATAAAGCCATGATATAATAAGCCAGTCTCACATTATGCAACGTTCATCATGTTCTCCATCTTAGACACACTGAGGTGAGACGACCGACGACCACATGTTCATTCGTTATGGCGCAGCACCAAATGCACACACAAAAAGAGTTACGCAACAATAAAACCCAACCAAATGGTGCTTCATTTAGCAGATACCTGCACAATGTTGTTCTGGCGCTTGAAATCACAGATATTCCATATTGCCATCATCAATACGTTGTTTTCAATCGCGATGGGTATGAGCACGCCATACCATGTGGTATGCCGGCAGAACAGCCAGAGAACACCCTGAGCGCGTGCATGCATTGCACGCAATTCATATCATGCCCGCAACGCCTGAGAGCTTTATTTCCGATTACGAACGACGTGTGTTGGAAATTAGATGACCATTGTATGCATCGATTGTGTAATTAATGGCCAAGGCGTACAGATTTGCATTTGGCTAGCGCAAAGCATCCCTCATCTACCTGAAAGGGCAACCCGTAATTCACATCCTACTCTTTGAAAACTCCCCTTGTTACCAGCTCCGCAAGCGCATCTGCCATCATAGTTTGACTGCATTATAATAATCGTACTTTTTTAAAGCTGGTGATTAGCCCCAGGTAGCAAATACTTCTGTAAACGTTACCGCGTGTGCAAACGAGAGGCCCGGATGCTGCTGCGCAATGGCCGTTCTGCCGCCGCCGCGGCGGCCCTCAAAATAGTTTTCCTAACCCTGTTACACGCGTTGCTGGTTTTGTTGAGTCGTCCTCCCCGGGGTTTGTCGCTGGAACGGTCTGATATACCAGCCCTGAAGGAGGCCGCCAACCCTTCTCGCTGGCAAGTGGGGAGGGCAGCAGGTGCTCACTACGTGCGCGGTCGGCACAGAGCCTGCACGGAGCCAAAGTACTTTACGTAGCGTTGGTTATAAGTGTTTCACGAAGCGTTGCATTTTCGTCCACGGACCGTGATAGTAAATGGCATTGAAAGCAGAAATGTAACCAATAAATGGCATGTTTTATGTGCAAGTAATATCTCACTTATTCACAAATCGTTTATACGCGCACGCACATACCGATATAAATAAATGTATATATGCTATATATATATATATGTATATATATATATATATATATATATATGTGTGTGTAGGTATAGGTATATATATTGCTGACAGCTTGACATAAATAATAGACTGCCTACTTCATTTCATTGGTAAACTGCCGCACAATTAACGACGAACTTTTCCCGACACACGACTTGTGCCAGTGGCGCACAATGCAGCTTTGCAACGCCTCTTTTTACACCTCTGAGGTGTAAATGCATGTACATGTGCATATGTACATTAACATTTATGCAGGCTTGATTAAAAATAGCAGCATTAGCAAGCTTCTTGATGCATCTTTCGAGGCTCCCAGTATACACGCGATGCAACATCTGATATCACCGGGGACATTAAGCTGCTTGGGCGGCTTGTTCTCCCCGGTTCTCGATAACATGAATGGTATTTCTCTCGGTTACTTTTTTATCCCACCAAAACGTTGGCTACAAAGAAAAGCAATGGCCGTGGCAAGAAAACTCATCAACGTCGACACCCATAGTCGAACAGTCGTTCCTGGTAACGAGTCGACCAGCAGTATTTGTGGGTCCAACACGCTCCCACTGGGCACCAGTTGTACCGCTCGCACCGTGCCGTCATCTCTCGCCGTCTTGGTCGCCTCGTGGGCGGCGATTTGCGCCGGTTCGGCGGGGGGTGACGCGACCGGCTCTCCGGCGCGTCCTCTGGCTCCGTGGGCGGCTTGTTTTCTTTGCGGCTGGACTCCCGGGCTACCCCGACATTCGTGCGGCGGCTCGAGGCTGGGCGGTGTGGCGTCGACGGCTGGCCTCCGTCGCGAGGACTGGCTGCCTAACACAGCCGGGTCCGCGCTGTCCCCGCTGAAGAAGCTGCTCACGTAGGTCAAGCTGACGTCAAGTGGGGTCGGCTCCGGGATCACCTGCGAGGTTACGACACACATGCTTCATTTGTTGTTGTTCATTGGAGTTTTCGGGCGCGTCGACTGCGCCAGAGACTAGTTGTATAGATGGCTAGACAGAGCAGTCCAACCTGGACTGAGGTTCAGCTGTGATGCGACTAGAGAACGATAAATGGAGAGCTAACGGTGCGTCTGCCAAAAGCCAGGGGCATAAAACAATCCTATTGCCTCTGGATATATCCTGCCGTGAGTTTCACACGGCAGGACTGTGACATGCGAGCAGACGTACCTGGACGGCTCGACTGACTGCCGGGCCGCACTCGGTGGCACCAGCTGTCGGCAGCAGCCTGCCCCAGAAGTTCGGGTTACCCTGGAAGGAATCGCGGGAATTGATGGGCCGCAGATGGGCAACACCGACTACGCATGGAGCAGCACTACGTTCCGCTAGCAGTAGGATATATTGGAACAAACCCGTGCTTAGACGGTGTCAGCCACATTCGCCAACGACTTCTGAGCAGGGATGGGGTGACAGATGGGGGAAGCGTCACAACTCTGCTTGGTGCCGGACTTCCGCATATAGCCGACCTGGACGCCGCAAAAATCCAACATAGCCTCGATCAAATTGTGTGCATGCTGTGGCAAAGGCCACGTTTCTCTCAAAGTGGAACGTATGTGCATTTGTCGTGATGCATGACGCACGCGCATCGCTCCGCATCTGAGAGCCTTGCGACTTGCACCGAAGCCTAAGCGTTGTCTGGTTTACACACCCCGGGCATCGGGCGACGTTCCAAGCCCAGTTCCAGGGGTGGTGAACGTATAATTTTTGTCGTTGATCAAACTTCTGGAGGAACTATTGTCGCCAGTAGCGTAATGCAATACCATATGACAAAATGATCATTAAATCTATGCTCAGTAACATCATCAGTAAGCCGCGTATTACCGAGAGTCTCTTTCATCTCTGCAGTTTTCAATATCATATATATGGCCGGAACGTTCAATCATGCGCTGTCCCTCAATAAATGTCACGAAATCCCTCGGGACTTGCCGAGGCCTCGCGTTTCAACTCTATCTACGGCTGGATTTGCTTTCCTCGACGGCAAAAAAACAGAACGAAGGGCATCGACAGCTACGGCAGCAGAAAGCACGGCAGATATCAAACCAGTGGCAAGCGGCCCTAGGAATGATCCAAGCAAGGGGGCCTTCAGGAGGCCATGCCCCCTTTATGAAAATCACGTTTGCGCTTCAAGCCCCATCTCAACCGTCGTCAAACTATCTGCCACACCTTCGACATCCTCCAAGCCTGGCGCGACATGTTTTGACTGGTGGGCGCCTCCGCCGTGCCCCAACACGTTAATGGTATAGAAATTTGTCAATAATTTCACATCAGGCGACTAGGTCTTTCTGAACGAGTTACCCGCCCTGACAGGGGAGGGTGGTCTATGCAAACCCCCCCCCCCCCCCCGATGGTTTTCTGAGGTACCAATGAGGCATCTTGTGCAGTCTCACTCAAATTTTGGTAGCCTCTTGGGCTTCCATTGCACTC
>NW_023596136.1:39925659-39956746 GCF_011947565.3 Pollicipes pollicipes
GTCCAGGATATTTATTCTCTCCTTGCCGTGCCATGAAATATGACGTGCGATGCATCGCGAAGGAGTTCTTCAGCCACTAAAGACACAGCTTGAAAACTTGCCGTAGGGGAGCTCGCGAGGCGGAAGTAAAAACCATTCGTTCATGAACTGCCCAACTAATTTTTGTCGAAGCCAAGGCTGCGTGACTCTCCAGACCACCGCTTGGACTCGATTTGAAAGATCTCTTGCAACTCCGCCCAAGACCAGCTGGTGTCCGTCAACCTGCTCAAGACCAGCTGGTGTTCATCAAGCGCTCAAGACCAGCTGTTGTCCGTCAAGCGCTCAAGACTAGCTGCCTTCCGTAAAGCGCTCAAGACCAGCTGATTCCGTCAAGCACTCAAGACCTAGCTGATGTCTGTCAAGCGCTCAAGACCAGCTGGTGTCCGTCAAGTGCTCCAGACCAGCTGGTGTCTGCCAAGCGCTCAAGACCAACTGGTGTCCGTCAAGCGCACCAGACCAGCTGGTGTCCGTTAAGCGCTCAAGACTAGCTGGTGTCCGTTAAGCACTCAAGACCAGCTGGTGTCTGTCAAGCGCTCAAGACCAGCTGGTGTCCGTCAAGCACTCAAGACCAGCTGGCGTCTGTCAAGCGCTCAAGACCAGCTGGTGTCCGTCAAGCGCTCAACACCAGCTGGTGTCCGTCAAGCACTCAAGACCAGCTGGTGTCCGTCAAACGAGCATCACACTCCCCAGAGAGGCGACGCCAGGATCGTGAGATGGCACATTGAAGTTCTCGAAGCGCCTCACGGGGCGCTATAAGCATCAGTTTCGTAAGGCAAGCTATGCTGTCTGCCCCCCCCCCCCCCCTCCTCCCTCCGACAGTTTCGGAAAAGGAGCGGGTGAGTGTCTGAGAAGTCGAACTTGGCATGCACATTGGGGTAATTCGGCCATTTATATCCAGCTCGCAGCCCCGCCCCTCTCACAACTTTGTTTAACTTCAGCCCTGGTCGCCTGGAGTTATGTTTGATGAATGTGTTATGAAGCGTTCATCATTTTTTTTTTTTTGTAGGCCGTCTTACGTTCTGCAGTTATCTTTCGCGATATATGAGTTGTTCCATTTGATGGCGAAAATGTTCATAGCTCGATTACTTACTCATAAAAGGCCGCGTATTAAATCTGCCGGTAATCACGTCAAACACATGTGCGATAGAGCACCCTGGCTTATCTCTGAAATGCTGCGTCGACAGCCTGGCGCATACCTCGAAAGAAGGGCAACCAGGCATTGTTTAAAAAATAACCAGTTCGCACACATGTTCACAACTAGCTTAGTGGTGTGCGTGCGTCTGTGTGCCCGGATTTATAGGCGAGACGCACAGCGCAGACGTCTGCACTGATCGCGGTGGCGGTTGTGCACGCCACGAGCGCAACCATTGTGACATTCCACGACGCTGTTTCACACACGACATTCCACGACACTGTTGAACACACTGTTTCACGCCGCTCCGACGCAGATGACGGCTGTAGCGCATGCGATGAGTGAGCATGTTCGCGGGTTTTGTAACGACAAAACCTACGTGAACGGGAAGAAGGGCAGAGCAAGATCTGACGTTTGAAAAACACGTACACGTCAGTCCGAGCTGGAACGAGCTGAATGCCCCGTTTTCGGCCGCTCAATGTTCGCACTAGACACAAAGTAGTTCCACTTAAATTGTACATTCCACTGGTCTTTCGAAAGGTTATAATTTACACGTTGTGATGTTCCCGCACGGCAATGACGTGTGGTGCACCAACCTGAAGCGCTCTATAAACACCAGGGCCCAAATCTACTACGCGCTTCACTTGCGGTACCGACTACTGCACTAAAAGCTAATACACCAGTATGACACGCTCTTCCGGTAGGTTTTGGTAACTTTTCACCCAGTCTGTGTTGCGGCCGTAGATGACTGTGCCGACACTGGACGTGATGTTAAAAGAGCTGCCTACCACTGGAGTATTCCAAGGATCAGTAACATCATGACGGTCCCGTGCGGTGTTTGCCAGTCACTGCGCCAGTTGCGCATGTTTTGGATTTGCCACCGTGGTGGTCAGAGTGTGCCGTGTTCAAGAGGAGCAGCTGGCACCTGCACCTGCCGCTTTGCCGCCGTGTATGAGTCCTCGGGACGTCCTATACCCAAGACTCCCGCATTCCTGACGGCCGTCATGTGGCATCGCTCGCTGCGTACGGCTGTCCGTTATCGGAGTCGCTGGAACCGACGTATCTGTGCCATGCCTCGCCTCCTCTGCGCGAGAAACACGCGATTCCTGCCGTCGATGCTACCGGTGACTGTACTCGATGGCTTTGTTCCGTCGAGCAGCGCGCCGGGTCCGTGCGTTGATACTTCTGTGCCGAGAGGTCGCGCGAGCTGGCTGCGTGATGTGGATGTGATTGGGCTGGCCAGCTGTGTTGTTTTTGTAATGTCATGATAGGAGCCACCACAATGCTGAACTACAACTGAATGTACTCGATCTTTTATTGGAGGTCCCAGCGAATTAGCATCAGCCGGAGATGGCGGCATTTTTTTTTTTGCTGCTTTCCAAACAAGTCAATCCGTGGCTCTGTACGGTTTCCACTTATCCGCTTGTAAGTGCAGTTGCACAAACGCTGGTGTTCGATGGACAAAATTGCGATGAAATAAAATAAAATTCATAAACAAATAAATGTGAAGCCATTAAGAAAATGCCGCAGTGAGTGGATGTGTTGCAGGCCTCTTCACTTCTTAACTCATATCTAATTGCATACGTGGTTACGCTTCAGTACCGGTCCGTATGCTCCTGGTGGTACATCTCAACTGGAGTAAAGCCCGATACGGATTCACCGGCTCGTGCTACTATTTTGGAAAGAAAAGCTGTATATTTTGCAACCCTAAAACGTTGGCTATATGTAAACAAAATAGGCGTGTCTGTTCACTTAGGCTCTCCCTCACCCCAGGCTAGTAAATTGCACGCAATGTTGGCACCTGTTTTCGGGCGCAATTTCGCAAAACCATTTAAGGATGGTAACCGATAGGAATTAAGAAAACTGTCCAGCGATGCGCGAAATCTTATTGCTCCGTCAAGATTTCACCCAGTTTTTCCCATAAAGTTGGGGAAGTGGAGAGACTACCCCCCATACAAACCTCACACCCCCTGGAGTGAGGATGAAGGGCAGGAATTAGGCCCATCTCTTTCTGCTGCGCCACCTAGGACAACTATAAAACTATGGCAAGGTAGGGATGGATGCTGCTTTGCTGATAACCTTGGTAATGCAAAACTTTTTCATCGGCGTAGATTGGCTTTCATCTGACTTGCAAATTTAGCATGTCAGTATTTCATGCCAAACTGCCTATTTATTATGTACATAAGCAGCTACATGAATTTAGGAGACAGATCCGTTTTCTCAAGCCTTGCCCTATGCAATGAATCTCAACAGCCTCATAACTTGAAAAGAGGAAGCTAGACTACTCGTAGCGCGAAACACGGTGGTGGCCGAAAACCATAGCGTGTGAGAACACTGTCGTTTTTATTTACATGCAATGTCGGGCACGTTACCTATCGAGGAATACTGTCACAGTGCCAATTCGAAAAGCCTTAGGAAAATTAGCCAGCTGGCGCTCGATAGCCAACCGTGTCTAGAAGAACCGTGTAAATCTCGCCGAGGCGCGGCGTGCGGAGAGAGCGGCGCCGGCTCCATCCAAAGGCGCTTCATTGGCTTTGGCAGGCATACTGTTGTGCCATGCATTCAGTGAAGAGTGCACCATTTTTTATTTGTCCCAGCTTGCTCAGGGTGGATAATATTGGTAAGTAAGTGACGCGCAGACCCCGCATGTATAGGCGAGCTTGAAGCACTTTCTACCGGGATATGGATGGGGTCAGCGTGGCGCCCCCTCACACACACACGATGTGCTCTGTTCCACACAAATACAAAATCATATGCTGACACACATATTTTGAGCCAGAAAAAAGCACTGGGAAAATGTCAACCCATTACAGGCAGTGTGTAATGTACTCCACCCAAGGTCCATTGTGCAGCCAATCATTCCAAAATAGACAAACCTCTGCTTGCGGGCAAGTTTTGTACTCCGACCCCAATAAAAGACTAAATTGCCTAACCCTGAGTGCACGTGGACCTGAAGACGGGTTTGGCGCAGATCGATGCGAGCGATTATCTGTCGGCGGCGACGCCACTCTGTCCACGACGATCTTCTCACCACAGACCTCCGCGTCTGCCGTGTGTGCACTAAGGTGGGTGTTCAGCTTACGCAACTCCATCACGGGGCACACCTTCTCCTAATTCCGTTGCAACATCGCCAGCAGCGGAATTGTCCCCTTCGCCGCCCGTGGAGCCTCTCGTGTGGCACCGGCCAAGCGTACGCGACCCACCCCGACAGCTCGCGCTCGTACTTGTCGCGCGCCTCCGGCGCGATCCGATACTCCGAGGTGTTGAGTAGCTGCGGTGGCTCCGTTCCGTCTCACCATTTCCACACAGCTGTCCACTTTCTAGCCGCCGCGTCATACGTCAACGTGAAGTCTTTTCGCAGATGCGGTGGACCATTTCCGCCGTCGCTGTCGCCGAAGGTTCAAAGTCATCACTACCGGGGTCCCGGGAAAACACCCACGATTCCTCCGCCGACCTGGGCACGCGCCTGCCCGCCTTCAGCGCCACCCTCGTCGCTCGACGCCACCGTCGCGGCCGCGACAGACGTCGCTGCCAGCGCCCCGATCCCCGCGATGTCAAACCTCACATCGCCCGGCGTTCGCGCCGCCGCTCCGCGAAAAGCATTCACACCATTCACACCGAGGATGTGCCGAAATTCAGTGGCCTCGAGGACACCGCCAGCACCTCCACGGCTGCCTGGGTGCTTGCCGGCGTTCGGACGCACACTGCGTCCGTCTCGTCGCGCGGGTGCCGCTCTCCGCTCATCGTCTTCACGCTGACATCCTGCTCCCTCCAGCGGGAGCACACGGAAACGTGCGCGATGCTCTTTAAGCAGCCAGTGTCTACCGGGGCGTTGCAGTTCACTCCGTAAACGACCAGGCTAACCATCGGCAGGGCTCTTCTTACTGGTGGGCTGGAGAGGAGGCTCCTGCTGATGCCGTATCTCCGGCGCCGTTTTCCGAGCAAGAAGACACGATGAGCCCCAGATGGCTACAGCGGAGGCAGCGCACGCTGCCGCACGCTCCTCGACGCCCGCAACGCCCAGCCAAGCAGTTACGTGCGAGATGATTCAACTGGCCACCCGAGCGGTAAGTCACCCCAGCCATCACCGCAGCAGCCGCCTCGAACCGCGAGTCTTTAGTCGCACCAGCCGCCACCGGCTCGAACTGCCGGTCGGCACGCTCAATGCGCTCATTCTCTCCCACCAGCACAGCTCGAGCACGCCTCAGCAGATGGCTGATGTCCATCACCTTCATGCGCGAATCAGCTCGCAACGCGTGGCGAACAGCCGCCGGCAGGCCAGCGCACAAACGACGCGCAGGCCAGGCCAGGGTCGGGTATGCCATCGAACAGCGCTGCCAGGCGACGCAGGCCGGCCAAGTACATGTCCACTGACTGGTCGTGGCGCAGCCTGCGAGCGACGAACTGGTCATACGCGCAACACCTGTCCACGGCGAAGGCGGCGACTCGCACATTCCCTGCTCTTTGCTAAGCTACTTGTGTACTCACTGCTCAGCTGATGATGCACAGCGAACGCTCCAGCAGTAATTCAGCGGGATGATGCTTTGTGGTTCGGTGAGGCCTCGCAGGCGACACACCAGCTCCAACTTCTCGAGCCACTCGGCGACAACATGCGATACTCAGGCAAACTCAGGGATTAACCGAAGGTCCATCGCGCCACTGCTTGCATGTGTCGCTGCCACCGTCAGAGCCTCCTCACTTAACGGCATCATCGACACAGCGTGCAACGCGCTTGACGACGTCCAACAACCCTCACTCTGCGCCTCAGGGCTCCCCGTCCCTTCAGGCGGCGGCCGCCGCAGCCGCGGCATCATCTTCGCCCCAACCACTGCCGGCTCGTTTCAGACGGCCCCTCTCCGGCCCAGAGCGGCCCTCACATTACACAGCCCCCACAGCCGTGAGAGCTGCCTAACGTGGCTGGCACAGCGCCTGGAAACTGATTCCTACGGGCCCGTGAGCACTTGACGCGGCTGACTCTGCAGAAAGAGCGCTGTAAAAGAGTGTTAAACGCGGCTGGTGTTGTGACGGGGGGATTATCGCTGACCCCTACGGCCGTCAGAGCTGATAACGTGGCTGGCTCGGTGACTGGAAACTGGTTCCTTGGGACACGCGAGGAGCTAACTGCGGCAGGCTCTGCGAAGAGGCGCTTATTGTTGTGGCCAAAGTGGCAGCAAACGCGGCTGGTTTTGTGACGAGTACTGGTCCGTGAAACTTCAAGAATAGCTTATGCAGTGACGGTTTTATGACTCATTGAATTTGGAGGACCTGATCAGGCAGATTAACACGCTGTTATGATTCCTGTGGTCGTCGTAGTATCTGATATGGCAGAATCAATGACATAATGATCATTAGGATTATGAAAACAGCTAACGTGGCGGTTATACTGGATACTGAATGCACACATGGCTGGCTTATTGACTGGGGACTGACCCCTGGGGACACTTAAACAGATAACACGGCATGCCCCGCGGAGAGGCGTTCATCTGTACAATCAAAAAAGAAAGGAAAAAGAAGCGCTTAATGCAGCGTGAGCGTGCAGACTCTGTGACGCTGACGCTGGTAATGGGCGTCTGGGTAGTCATCGGTCAGGGCCTGTGACAGCGCTGACCATTACGACTATCAAAGCAGCTAATTTGTCATGTGCTACCACGGGAAAAGGATTCCAAGAGTAGCTATCACGGCAGTGCGCCTTGAGAAGGCACTGAAAACGCCATGCTATCAGGGCAGCAAACACTGTCACCAGCCGCCTTTTTGGGGTGCCGATGGTGTAACCCGCTGCGCGCTTGGGAAACCAGGGGGGGGGGGGGGGGGCTCGATTCCTCGCCGTGCCCATCCTTGCTGCCGGGCTGAGAGGCAGGCGACGCCATACAGCCTCACAGCCTCAGCAGCTGAGTGCGTCGCAAAGCCCCAATGACTCGCTCACTCAGCCGCATTATCAGGTCACCTTCGTCAACGGGCCTATCTTTCGATGTTGTTTTCCGTCCCGGCGGCAGCCCTTACTAGCTTGTTTGCCGTGCACTAGGCTGATAAGGAGCCTGGTAACAGCGACCTGAGTCGCCCCTCCCCCCGTAAGACGCCATTTGTTCGGTTGGCCGGTGGTCTGGTCACCACCGAGGCCGACGCCAGTGGCGCACGGCTAGGCCCGCCAATGCGCGGATTCTTTTAGCGCGTCGCGCGATGACGACGCGGCATAATGAGATCAGGGTGATTTCCAAATGCTACAATTATTGAAGATTTTTACTTGCAATGCATGACTGCATCCGTCTTATGTGTTGGTGTACTGGAGAGCAACACAAATCATTTATGCTCTCGATGTTTTAATTCGCAGCGTGCATAGCAAGCCCACGTATGGTGAGCTTGTAGCCCTGCCTATCGTTTTACCAGCAAGTGTAATTTTCTATGACCCAGCCGGTCGGCCAACTCGCTGTTTTTAACAGCCCGCCCTCATTGTCCCGAACTAAACAGAATAAAATACTGAACAAACTAGATATGAGGATTCATCTGGCCGCAAGGGTATGTTTAAATCGTTGCGATGCGAGTGATATGAGACGGGTGGTGACTTTCAATGCATAGCAATTTTGTAAATGTCACTCGCATTGCAGTAACATCAATACCTGCCTGGGGTTTAATTTTTGACCTTGCTTACTTCGTTGGCGGTGCTGCGATTCAGTATCCTGTCCTCAGTGACGAGAGGCATTGACAGTTTAGGGTAAGTCGGCGGGATGATTTGATCCAGTTAAAAATTGGCCTGTGATTATCCAAACCGCCTTTTGAAGACACCAAAAAGGCTGCTGACTCACTGAAGCAGTCACAAGTGACCAGTCTTCGTTTATGGTTTGATTCTGAAGTCTGATGGCACTCCTCATGAAGGGGAATAACAGGAGGTGATAACAGTTCTGAAATGCTAATTAATGCCATTTTTGCTCTTGCCCTAATCGACAATGGCTACCAGTCACATAGATCTTCAAATCCGGAGTGTTACTACCCTCCGTTCAGTACAAGGCTCCACCGTTTCCCTCTAAGTTTGTGAAGAAGTGTGGTATCCTGTGAGACATCCATATTTTGAGGGAACATTGCATAAGTTTTCATTGTTCCCGAACCTTTCTTCAATAACTATGCCCCTGCTTGAAATGCAATTATTTTGTCTATGAGCTCATAGCATTTAAACAATTATTCCAGTTTAGCCTTTTGCTGACATGAATCTTGGTTGTCGGAAATTTATGTAATAGCCAATGATTTAGGCTTTGGACAGGCAATGCAAGTGAGGAGTGGGGCAGTGTGGCAAATATAGACAATGAGGAGGAGGGAACAGATCTTATTGCCATCTCCCCTTCATCAAGAGATTTACCTCGAATAGTAGGAGGTTTTATGGTATTGTGGTCCAACTGTCCTATGACGTCAGTGAAAGGCTGGCATTTGGTTGTCTCTGAGGACCATGTTGGCTATTTCCTGATGATAACGCCCCTACTGTAACATAAATGGTCTGGAAGTCATTCATTCTGCGATGCTCGTTCATATGCATACTTTGTTTGCACCCATGTGTATGATATTGCATGCAGGCAAATATGGTATATTTCATTGTTTTTTCGCTAACATTGAATTGTAAAATTGTCCTGATGGAAAAATTTGCATGATCACTGTATACGTTTCAGTACAGGATGTGAAGGCCGACAGCCTACCTTATATGCAGCCTACATGAATAGTAGAAATTAATGAAGTTTGTGCGGTGGCGGCGTAATGATAGGAGTGTTCATTTTTGTATATGATTAGGGTGAGGTTGCATCCCATGGATCATGATCAATAAAATCCAGATAAGACGGCTTATGATATAGTAAGCCGTTTCACATATCTTTTTTTGTAATTTTCCAGTTAGACATATTGGCTGGGGGAGAGGAATCAGCGTTGAGGGGCCCAACCCAGCATATATATTGGATAGTGTCCCATAAATTAATTTGAATTTGTACTCCTGTATTGTACATGACAAACACCAGAGATGACCTTAGAATTGAGTGCTGCTTGCACGCGAAGGACAATTTTTGCTTGCTGATTGAATTTCTACCAAGATTTGAATGTTAGTAATAAATTGCGTCATTCTGCTGTAGCAGTTGATGTTTCGATAATCTGAAATGCAGACTTTTACTCTAACATATATGAAATAAATGAAAAAGGACAGCAGCCAACAATTTTAATTCTCACCTTGATTCGCAGGTTTTCGTAACGCGGACTGGTGGGATAGGGTGGGGGAGATTTCCTTATTTTTACAAACTAAGAAAGGCAACGCCTCTTAAAGAGACAAACAGTGAACTGTCTTTAATTAGATCCCACGATTGGTAAGAAGCCTCCTGTTGTTAACTGACCCCTCTAGATAAGTCGAAGGTCAAATTTCCTGAAAGCCGAACATCAGCTTTGCATGCTCATGTGTACGACATTATGCAGTGTGGTGGCATGGACAAAAAGAAGCATGTCCCTTGTTCAAGTATGAGTATAATAGCATGTAGTTTTATCTGATTGGGGCCCTTATTTATAATGTAGGGTTTCGTTCATGCAAAAATGACAACCTTTTGGGCGCGGTCCGCAGAATCGTCGCTTACTACCCGCCGCACCCGCCGGCTTCAAATCGTCTTGTAAGCTAGTAAAAAACATCGCTACTCTGACACCACAATTTCTAACACTTTTTTGTGTCAACACGAGTGCAATGGAAGCCCAAGAGGCTACCAAATATTTGAGTGAGACTGCACAAGATGCCTCATTGGTACCTCAGAAAACCATCGGGGGGGGGGGGGGGGGTTGCATAGACCACCCTCCCCTGTCAGGGCGGGTAACTCGTTCAGAAAGACCTAGTCGCCTGATGTGAAATTATCGACAAATTTCTATACCATTAACGTGTTGGGGCACGGCGGAGGCGCCCACCAGTCAAAACATGTCGCGCCAGGTTTGGAGGATGTCGAAGGTATGGCAGATAGTTTGACGACAGTTGAGATGGGGCTTGAAGCGCAAACGTGATTTTCATAAGGGGGGCATGGCTTCCTGAAGGCCCCCTTATTTGGATCATTTCTAGGGCCGCTTGCCACTGGTTCGATGTCTGCCGTGCTTTCTGCTGCCGTAGCTATCGATGCCCTTCGTTCTGTTTTTTTGCCGTCGAGGAAAGCAAATCCAGCCGTAGATAGAGTTGAAACGCGAGGCCTCGGCAAGTCCCGAGGGATTTCGTGGCATTTATTGAGGGACAGCGCATGATTGAACGTTCCGGCCATATATATGATATTGAAAACTGCAGAGATGAAAGAGACTCTCGGTAATACGCGGCTTACTGATGATGTTACTGAGCATAGATTTAATGATCATTTTGTCATATGGTATTGCATTACGCTACTGGCGACAATAGTTCCTCCAGAAGTTTGATCAACGACAAAAATTATACGTTCACCACCCCTGGAACTGGGCTTGGAACGTCGCCCGATGCCCGGGGTGTGTAAACCAGACAACGCTTAGGCTTCGGTGCAAGTCGCAAGGCTCTCAGATGCGGAGCGATGCGCGTGCGTCATGCATCACGACAAATGCACATACGTTCCACTTTGAGAGAAACGTGGCCTTTGCCACAGCATGCACACAATTTGATCGAGGCTATGTTGGATTTTTGCGGCGTCCAGGTCGGCTATATGCGGAAGTCCGGCACCAAGCAGAGTTGTGACGCTTCCCCCATCTGTCACCCCATCCCTGCTCAGAAGTCGTTGGCGAATGTGGCTGACACCGTCTAAGCACGGGTTTGTTCCAATATATCCTATTGCTAGCGGAACGTAGTGCTGCTCCATGCGTAGTCGGTGTTGCCCATCTGCGGCCCATCAATTCCCGCGATTCCTTCCAGGGTAACCCGAACTTCTGGGGCAGGCCGCTGCCGACAGCTGGCGCCACCGAGTGCGGCCCGGCAGTCAGTCGAGCCGTCCAGGTACGTCTGCTCGCATGTCACAGTCCTGCCGTGTGAAACTCACGGCAGGATATATCCAGAGGCAATAGGATTGTTTTATGCCCCTGGCTTTTGGCAGACGCACCGTTAGCTCTCCATTGATCGTTCTCTAGTCGCATCACAGCTGAACCTCAGTCCAGGTTGGACTGCTCTGTCTAGCCATCTATACAACTAGTCCCTGGCGCAGTCGACGCGCCCGAAAACTCCAATGAACAACAACAAATGAAGCATGTGTGTCGTAACCTCGCAGGTGATCCCGGAGCCGACCCCACTTGACGTCAGCTTGACCTACGTGAGCAGCTTCTTCAGCGGGGACAGCGCGGACCCGGCTGTGTTCGGCAGCCAGTCCTTGCGACGGAGGCCAGCCGTCGACGCCACACCGCCCAGCCTCGAGCCGCCGCACGAATGTCGGGGTAGCCCGGGAGTCCAGCCGCAAAGAAAACAAGCTGCCCACGGAGCCAGAGGACGCGCCGGAGAGTCGGTCGCGTCGCCCCCCGCCGAACCGGAGCAAATCGCCGCCCACGAGGCGACCAAGACGGCGAGAGATGACGGCACGGTGCGAGCGGTACAACTGGTGCCCAGCGGCAGCGCGTCGGACCCACGAATACTGCTGGTCGACTCGTTACCAGGAACGACTGTTCGACTCTGGGTGTCGGCGTTGATGAGTTTTCTTGCCACGGCCATTGCCCTTCTTTGTAGCCAACGTTTTGGTGGGACAAAAAAGCAACCGAGAGAAATACCATTCACGTTATCGAGGACCGGGGAGAACAAGACGCCCAAACAGCTTAATGTCCCCGGTGATATCGGATGTCGCATTGCGTGTGTACTGGGAGCCTCGAAAGATGCATCAAGAAGCTTGCTAATGCTGTTATTTTTAATTAAGCATGCATAAATGTTAATATACATATCCACATGTACAGACATGCATACCTCAGAGGTGTAAAAAGAGGCGTTGCAACGCTGCATTGTGCGCCACTGGCACAAGTCGTGAGGCGCGAAAAGCTCGTCGTGAATTATGCGGCAGTTTGCCAATGAAATGAAGTAGGCAGTGTATTATTTATGTCAAGTTGTCAGCAATACATATATACCTATACCTACATATATATATATATATATATATATATATATATATATATATATATATATATATGCATATATATACATATATGCATATATATGCATATATATACATATATGCATATATATATATGCATATATATACATATATGCATATATACATTTATTTATATCGGAATGTGCGTGTGCGTATAAACGATCCGTGAATAAATGAGATATTACTTGCACAATAAACATGCCATTTATTGGTTACATTTCTGCTTTCAATACCGTTTACTATCACGGTCCGTGGACGAAAATGCAACGCTTCGTGAAACACTTTTAACCAACGACACGTAAAGTACTTTGGCTCCGGGCAGGCTCTCTGCCAACCACGCACGTAGTGAGCACCTGCTGCCCTCCCCACTGCCCAGCGAGAAGGGTTGGCGGCCTCCTTCAGGGCTGGTATATCAGACCGTTCCAGCGACAAACCCCCGGGGAGGACGACTCAACAAAACCAGCAACGCGTGTAGCACAGTGTTAGGAAAACTATTTTGAGGGCCACCGCGGCGGCGGCAGAACGGCCATTGCGCAGCAGCATCCGGGGCTCTCGTTTGCACACGCGGAAACGTTTACAGAAGTAATTGCTACCTGGGGCTAGTCACCAGTTTTAACAAAAGTACGATTATTACAATGCAGTCAAACTATGATGGCAGATGCGCTTGCGGAGCTGGTAACAAGGGGAGTTTTCAAAGAGTAGGATGTGAATTACGGGTTGCCCTTTCAGGTAGATGAGGGATGCTTTGCGCTAGCCAAATGCAAATCTGTACGCCTTGGCCATTAATTACACAAACAATCGATACATACCATGGTCATCTAATTTCCAACACACGTCGTTCGTAATCGGAAATAAAGCTCTCAGGCGTTGCGGGCATGATATCAATCGCGTGCAGTGCATGCCCGCACTCAGGATGTTCTCTGGCTGTTCAGCCGGCATACTACATGGTATGGCGTGCCCATACCCATCGCGATTGAAAACAACGTATTGATGGTGACAATATGGAATATCTGTGATTTCAAGTGCCAGAACAACATTGTGCACGTATCTGCTAAATGAAGCACCATTTGGTTGGGTTTTATTGTCGCGTAACTCTTTTTTTGTGTGCATTTGGTGCTGCGCCAAAACGAATGAACATGTGGTCGTCGGTCGTCTCACCTCAGTGTGTCTAAGATGGAGGACATGATGAACGCTGCATAATGTGAGACTGGCTTATTATATCATGGCTTTATTTTCTCGAGAGCAGTACAACGCATTTTCCGTGAAAATGATCATAAGCGCAAGCAATGCCGGAAACAAAATAAACAAACATCAGTATCTACACAGGCTTCGTTCTGTGCAAAGCTTTCACTCCCATTATCTAATCCGTCTTGCCAACATTCGAACCGCATTCAAACACATTTGCAGATGCTTCCAGAGTGCGATTTTTAAGTCTAACAAGTCCAGTCCAGTGTCTTCTGACAAACTTACCTCCACATCTGTACAAATTTAATGCGCGAATAGGGTGCGCCGGTGGTGAGTATTGGAAATACCAATCCTCCGTGATTTTAGAACAAAGCCAGAACGCGCTCAAGACGGCATGCATCTCCATTTAAGCGTTAGTTCTTCTCAGGTCGACAATGACGGAGTTCCCATAGCAGGCAAAGCTTCTCTGACAACAACAAATGCAGTAAATGAGCATGTTAGGATCACTTTGAAACTTATGGTAAGTGAAGGGACGTTCATAGGCTGCGGCAAGCCATTTTAATGAACGATAAAGTTGAGCTGACACAAGCCACGGTTTAGCTACCGCTATTTAGCGGGCAATTTTATGTAAGGGACCCTGTTGGCGAAACTTTGCACTATTCTCAGCACCAGGCCACCGGTGAAAAGACGTTTATAAACTTTGACCAGCCATTTTGATGACAGATGAAGCTGGGCTGGTACACACCAAGGCTCAGCTACGGTCGTCTAGTGGGTAATGTTATTTGAGGACACCTGTTGACGGAAATTTGCACTATTCGCCACTCGCTTTTTCGCGAAGGGAGGCACCATGGGTTGGCGCATTTGCCGGTGCTGCTGCACCCTAGGTTCTATGTACCCCAACTTGATAATGCCTGGAGAGCGGGTGGACAGTTTTGCTCTTGGTGCTCAGCAAAGGTTTATGAGATAACAAACACCCAATCACGTTTGATAGATTGACGATAGGTGACATTAGGGTAACGACATCTGATTATGCCTCCCTGTTAGCATGCGCTCTCAATTACTTGATCTAAATTCTTTTCGACAACATCCCGTACCGGAATCCAAGCAGTCAATGCCGATTTTCAGCGATTTAAGGATAACTCAATGACAGTCGGGCATGTTCATCAACCGTGGCTGTATCTATCCCTAAACGCGAACACCACGCACTGCTTATACGCTTCAGGCTCGAAGCATGCGCTGGAGCCCTCTTTACACCCAGACGGAAACGTCGCCTATGCGCATCGATACCTGCGGCGCAAGTGTAAACCGGTTAGAAGCCATGTTCGTACGAGCATACTAGTTACCTGCGACTCAATCACTGCAAACTGAAACTCATTGCAAACTCACCGCAAATTCAACAGTTCTACGCCAATATCCACATCAGCGCAATGCGCATACGAGATCAAAACATATCAGTTCACAACATGTCTTACGCACGTCAGCCCGCTATCAGAACTGCCCTTATCGTCTTAAAACTTAAGTTGCAATCAGCATCAGCGGTTCACGGGGCAAAGGGGAGGAGGCGTGGTCAGTGGGAGGGCAACGGCTTAGCAAGCTCGAACGATTGGTCTTGTAACGCCACTTAGAAACAGAGCGATGTAAAATATCGCGTTTTGCCCCTCCCTTTCCAAAAACACATTCAACGAGCACACACTTGTAACCTGAAATGTCGTAAGGATACAAAATGGCGGCCCGCCGGTTCACTTCGTCATATGTGGAGGCTCTTCAGGTTCTCGAAGCCATGGACCAGTATGGCTCGTTTCCGCGTACGTGTCCCAACTACGACCAGCCCAACCAAGTTATAAAGAATCTAAACGATCAGTTTAGGTGCAAAAAATGAATTTCGGAGACGCACAGTCATTGTGCTAGAAGCGATGTTTACTCACAATCGGAAATGTGATTCTGCTGTGATCGAAAGAAATTGCAGCATTTCATACGTCTCTCCGGAACCACACAATTTTCTACGTGCGTTTGGTGGCCTTTAATCGTAAGCAAAGATCACAGACATCATCACGCGCGCGTGTGCCCCGGACTTTTGGATGAGGAGAGCGGCTGGCCCCCTGCTCCTCGCCGTCCCTCAGCGCCTCTCTGGTACGAGCTTGTACGGTTTGGGGTTGCGAAGGAACGTGCCTTTTGGATCTTCTCCCAGGTCGTGTGTGAACCCCTCTGGCCAATGGAAGGTAAACTTTTGCATGAAGCAGGTGACAAAGAGGAACAGCTCAGCCCGCGCCATACTCTCGCCCACACACTGTCTCTTGCCCACTGAGAACGGCATGACGTTCTTGTCCGGCTGAAACTTGCCGTCGGCGTCCAGGAAACGCTCGGGCCGGAACTGCAGCGGCTCGGGGAACAGCCGCTCGCTGTGGTGCACGCTGTGTACGTTAGCGATGACCTGGACGCCAGCCGGCAGCCGGTGTCGGCCGACGTCGACAGGCGCCAGCGACTGATGCATCACCAGCAGGGGTGTGATGTCGGCCAACCGCTGCGTCTCCAGCAGCACGGCCTCGACGTACGGGAGACGCGACCTGTCCGAGAGGGACGGCAGCCGCTGCCGGCCCACCTGGCCGTCAAGCTCGGCCTGCAGACGCCGCTGGACCTCTGGGCGGCTGCACAGGAAGCAGAATGCCCAGCGCAGGGTCGTAGCCGTCGTGTCGTTGCCAGCGAAAAACAGATCCATCACCGACATGAGCAGGTGCCGGTCGGTCAGCAGGTCCGGTCGTTCCTGCTGTTCTCGAAGCATGGCCTCCATGTAGTCGCGAGGCTCACTGAGCGTATCAAGATCTTCAAGATGTTTCTTGATGGAGGGCATGAACACATCATCCACTACACTTTCAAATTGCTTTTCAATCTTTGCCTTATTGAAAACAAAACTTGGCAACACGTTGCTAAGCCATGGAGCGGCATCAAGAATTGCCATGCCCTGGGCAACCTCGACACCTTGTGAAAGTGTAGTGATGGCGTTCAGGACCTTGGTGTCGGTGAGGCTCAGCTCCTCCGACGCGACCAGCTTCCAGAGAATGTTGACCACGGCGACGTTCAAAGACGTGTCAAAGGCAAGCTCAGAGCCGCAGTTCGGCGCCAGAATCTCGTCCATGTAACTGGTGATCTGATAGTGCATATACTCTTCCAGTTTGGACTTGCCCATGCCCAAGTTGCGCAGGTGGTGAAGCGTCAGACGCCTGGATTCCTGCCATAACTCACCCTGGGAAGAGACTAGTCCCGTTCCCTTCACAATAAACTGAAATAGTTGAGTGTCGGGTCGACCGCTGAGCTCAAGTCGACTGAAGGCTTCTCGGATCAAGTCGGGATCGCTGATCACAACCTGGTGCATGACGCCAATCTTGACATGATAGATGGCACCATACATCTTGGCCCATTCGGCGTAGGTGTGGTGGGCGTGCTTCAAGTCCATGGAGAAGAGGTTTCCCACCCACGGCATCAGTGGTGGTCCTGTAAATAAGAATGATTGTTGTCGCAAAACGTGAAAATCACACATCAGGTATTATGCTGGTTCAATAGTCCAATTTTTTATTTGGTTGACTACGGAATGAACCCTCATGTTAATTGGTCCATCTCACTTTTGTTTGACTACGTTGTCACCTTCGGTGTGATACTACTGAGGTAAGTACTGACCAAATGCTCGATATATTGGGATATGGAGCATCCTGTTAGCCGCAGAAAACTGATGTGCGAACTAGGGTTGCATCTTTTGGACCAAACGCACCTCACAGCGGCTTCCCACATACCTACAAATCCAGGGGCTGCGCCCCTGGATTTGTAGGTATGTGGGAAACTCCATGTTGTTCAGCAACTCGCTCTCAGGACCCAACTCCAGGGTAAATCATGGCGTCTTCGTCCCAAAACATTCGCAACTTGATGCCAGCTTCGCTTGAAATCTGGTCGCATTTGCTGGTGGACTAAATATTCTAAATTCCAGCACAAGTTCTTGGTTTCCTGCAATATCTCAATGATCCGTTTCACTGGTTTGGTGGAACCTCGGCCAACCTGGGGAATCCTATCCCTTCTGGGCATTTCATTCTTGTATTTGGTGCCTTAAGCAGGCATTACCTCTAACGACTCCACTAACCTTGCGAAAACGTGCATATTGGTGGCGACGATGCCATCGGTATTTAAATGTTCATTTGAGTTGTGATACATCCGATTTGGTAGTGTTCATTTTGGTTCTTTTCAATTCGCTATTGGTGACCGGATAATAAGAAGGCCCCTAGTTTCGAGAATCTCCAATGTGGTAACTATTAGCACGCGCTCCGTTGAGGTCAAATCGACCACGAAGGTCGATCATCTTCGTCGGTCGTCGGCCATCTTCCGGAATAATATTTAGCCGTACCTTGTAAGGCCGCTGACTTATAGCAGGTCAAAGTTAGGCATGGTTGCAGCAAAGTCAATTTCCAGGGAATCGTGCAATCTGACGCAGTGTTAGCGAAGTGTTAGACGAAGCCGTACACCACTGAAATGCCTTCTTAGGCAACACAACAATTGAAAGAACAAATTGTATCGTCCTAGGGTCAGATATGAGGATCAGACCAGCGTCAAAACCAGCCTGTTTTATAACTCTAGGGCTTGCTGTATGAGGTAGTTTCGTTTGCTCATTTCCAAATTATTAGTAACAGGAATCACATTATACATCTTCCATGGAGTTCTTAGAGGTCAGAATAGGTCACTGACCTAAAATGACCCAAATCAACATTTTATTTCTAGGAACATACTGCCTATCAAAATATTTGTCGCTTGTTCAACTTAAAAACTCAAAGTAGTTTTGTATGATCTTGGTCATCATGATCTTCAAAAGGTCAAACGAGTTCGCTGACCTTAAGTGGGCATATGATCTTTTTGCTCAGACGTTTCCTAGGTTCTGGGGGCATTTTGAAGACGAACCTGGAATTTGATTTTGTTTGACCTTATTTGACTCCAAGGTCATAACCTGAGGACCTCAAACTTTGCCCTAAGCGAGTTAACGAACAGTCAACACACGCTGAGAATTTCGTGTCTCTAGCCTTCTTAGTTCTTGAGATCTCAGGAGGGGTCAAATTGTCCGACCCCCACCCGAGCGAAGGCTATCCAACCATCCACCCGGGCGCGTGTTATCTGTATTGCAGACGCATAGCAACTATACGCAAGGATATGAAGAAATCAATGCACGCATCTTTAGGTATCTCTGTGCAAATAATTCGTTGGTTTGCGACTTTGCGTACGTATACACAGAGCTAAGACGCATTCACCGCTCTTTGAAGACGCCTGTTTCTTGTGCGTGATGGTCTCTAAACGCAGGGGTGGATCTAGTTTGCAGTTTTGGGGGGAGGGGCAACCGTCCGTCGCCAGCTGGCTGGTGTGGGATCCGAGGTCCAGTGCATGATGCCTCTCGCGAGCACCTAGTAGGGACACCATTCCAAACAAAACAAAAACACCGAAATGCTTTTAATCTTAAACAGAAGTTTAAACAAAACAATTTAAACGGTTGAAGTAAAAACAGACGGCAAGTACGCGAAACTTTTATGAAGCTCTCGGAATGTTTTTTTCTGGGGGGGGGGGCAAAACACTCTCAGAGGTCTGGGAGGGGGGGCATAGCCACGTGAACCCCCCCCCCCCCCGGATCCGCCTATGTCTAAACGCGACACCGACGTAGATGCAAACCTGAAAAGTATTTCACCTGGCACCCGTGGACCGCACGTTTACTCACCCTTTGGGCTCCACGCCGGTCGCTTGGTAGACCTCCAGGCCCACAGCAGCACAGCTAAAAGGACTATCACCAGCCAGAGGTACATCATCCCGAGCGCACCTGGCGGCCCGCCTCCTCCACAGTGGAAACAGCCGACTGCGCAGCCAAACTATCGTCAATCTCGGCCCCGCCTGGTGACCTTGAAATCGCTGCAGCCGAGGCGACTGTAATCAGACGGGCCAGGGGCTCTCATATCGCTGCAGCACCAGTCGCAGCGCCATCCGGGCGAACGTGAACATTTGCGCGGGTGTTTGCCGAAAGGAAAACATCTCCTTCTTGGCTTTCTCTAAAGGCATTCGTCACAAAATCGTTTCCCTCGTGTGCTTTCCGATGTGATGCACTTTTTTACCTCTTTGCAGGTTTTTATTTATTTATTTTCACTCACTTCGTACTATTTTCATCAGGACAAGAGGTAGATAATGGAGAACAGTCATGCTCATTTTTTGCATTATTTTGTGCATGCATTGCGCTCTTTCCCTCATTGCATGAGGCAAGGGCAAAGGCGTAGTTTCCTAAATATTATCCAGTTGGAGAGGAATGTCATCAAGTCATTGCGGAAATCATCACTGCTGTCAACGTTCGGCTGGCGTGGGCTTCCATGGCTAAGACAAAAAAGCAGTCAGAAAGATCTTATGTTTCATTCAGTGACCTGTGCCAATACAAGTCAACTCAATACTAATTGCTAGCGCTACATATGGATGCATTGCTACTACTTACTTGCGATCCAACACCTTAGAAAGTGTAAATATTGCCGGTGCTGGATACCCACTGCCCAATCGACATGCCGACGCCGCCCTCATCGATGTTCGTATGTGCCGACGTCCAGCCGATAGACACGTCAGGCCGGCGTCGCCCGCTGTCAACCCGACCTTGCCGTACTTCAGCCGGCTTACCCTCGCTCTCCAGCCGACGTGTGCCAGCTCTCCAACCGACGTGCACTGGCTCATCTCTGGCTCATCGAGGAAATCATTTTCTTCTTGGCCTTTTCTGAAGGTATTGGGATTCTTCAAGTACTTAACCTTTTTAGAAGACGAAAAATCTCCACTGGGAGCGTTTTATGCGTAGTACGAAACGGGCACAATCAGCTCGCGTTATCAGAATTGCCCAACTTTGAATTTCAAAGTTTGAAATCATGCAACCCAAACGACTTCCTTAGCACCAAAAATAATGAGCAGGCAATAAGCATTATCCATTTCGTCGATTCGACCATTGCTACTCACAATGTTCGCATGATTGCCTATCATCTTCAAGAAATTAGCATCTGACAATATTATAATTTCGGCAGCAAACCGCTGATGTGATTTTTAACACGCAGACAGCAGACGATTTATAACATGTACTAAAAGGGCAACATAAGCACCAAATCACGGACATACGAGCGGCCAAGAAAAGTGTACCAGTTCTTCACATTCGTGTCTCGAAGTATCTGTTGGTGCGCTGAACCTTCGTACATAACATAATTTTGATCGTTTTTATCAAATATTTGATAACTTACGGCCCATCGCGGGCAGACCAGGAAGTCGCCCACAATCTTACCCTATCAATGTACTTATTTGTGCTTCTTACCTGATCACTGCACTCCTAATTTGTTGGCAGTTGTGAAAATTTAATTGATATTTCCAAACAGACAACTTAGAGAAAGAGCCAACAATGTCGGTTGAGCTGAAGCATTTCCAGCAATCTTAAAAAACGGACCAAGCCACGGGAACCGAACACCGAAGCCAAGCCAACGTTTTCGGTGCGATGCATTTAGGTCTGTTAGCGCAGTACACCTTATACACGAGTCCGGATAATGCGATTCACACTTATTAGAACCAAACACATCGTGACGACGATGTCGCTTAAGCTACAACACTTTGATTCAATTAATATGACTACCCCGTTGCCATGAGATGCTGCCATCATGTCGTGCGGAGGGACTGTCGTAGCACCCCTTTAAAGTAGTGCACCTCTTGTACAATTCCAACGAGCGAGGCCTGAAATCGCTCTGACATCCGGAGATATACTCTGCCGAGGTAATATGCCAATAGCAATGCTGAAGATATGGACCAAGCCCCTGGAAACGAAGACGGAAGCAAAGCCAGCGTTTTCGGTACGTACATACACGTTTATTAACGCAGTGCACCTCATACACGAGTCCGGATAATGCAATTCACACTCATTAAAAAAAACACACATCGTGCTGACAATGTCTGGTGAGCTGCAAGACTCTTGCCCGATGAATAAGACTCATGCATTGCTGTGAGATGTCGCCATCATGTGCGGACGGACTGCAGTAGCACCCTCTTAAAGTAGTACGCCTCTTGTATAATTCCGATTGGCGAGACCCAAAATCCGCACTGATATGCAAAGACATGCCCTGCCGAGATAATATGCCGACACGAACCCCAAGGAAAGAGGCCAAGCTCCAGGAACCGTAGACCGAAGCAAAGGCAACGCTTTCGGCACGGTATGGAGTTATTGCGGTACACCGTACTGCTCACGTGCCGTTTTATCGTACTGCTGAGTCGTACGATCGCGGCGTAGGTGCTGCTGGCCACTCTTTCGCACTGCTGCCAGCATTTGCCCGGTTCTCAGTTTTAGTTCCTTGCTCCCACTGGCCCCCTCTACAAAACAACTCTGGATCCAGATTCCCAATGGTTCATTCGACAAAGCAAAACCCTGGATTCTGGCTACCACTTTTTAGCGGACCACGGGAGTGGTTCTTAGTGCCTGGTTTCCATTCTGTAAGAACATTATACCTTTGAAACCGGTTATCACTGATGTTCTCATGCCCATGGTTCTTAGCTACAAAAAGCATACCAGTTACACAGGATGCCCAGTGAGCACCTGCTTCCCTTCCCACATCTCAGCGAGAAGGCTTGGTGGCGTCACTTCTGGACAGTAGACCGACCCAGTGAAAAACCCCAGGGAGAACAACTAAGGGGAACCAGCAACGCGTGCGGCACGGTGTTAAGGAAAACTAGACTGAGAGCCACCGCGGCGGCCGCAGAACGGCCTGTGCGCAGCAGCATCCGTGCCTCTCGCTCGCACACGCGAGTGACAAACCCCTCGCCCGCAGAGGCTCTCGCTTGCACACGCGGGTGACGAGCCCCTCGTCAGCGGAGGCTCTCGCCTGCACACGCGAGTGACGAGCCCCTTGTCAACGGAGGCTCTCGCTTGCACACGCGAGTGGCGAGCCCCTCGCCCGCGGAGACTCTTGCTTGCACACGCGAGTGGCGAGCCCCTTGTCAACGGAGGACTCTCGCTTGCACACGCGAGTGGCGAGCCCCTCGCCCGCGGAGGCTCTCGCCTGCACACGCGAGTGACGAGCCCCTCGTCAGCGGAGGCTCTCGTCTGCACACGCGAGTAACGAGCCCCTCGTCAGCGGAGGCGAGAGGAGCGTACGCACGCTGCGCTGACACCGGACCGTGCCAGACGTGAGGATGTGTCTGTGGAGGATGATCTTTCCTGCTCTCATCCTGTTGTGGGCCTGGAGATCGACCAAAGCGGTTTGGTGTCCGCGGGTACGCAAACATGCAACCCTGTTCATTGTGGGATAGTAGCTACAGGCAACAATAACTTGGCCCTGTACCAGACGACCCCCCCCCCCCCCCCCCACCGGTCCTCATGGGGTGGATTGGTCCTTGGTCTCTCCTAAATAATTTTAGCAGTTCACTGAGATTGCCTCCTCTACACATCTCTTTAATACATTGCGTCAAAATAAGGCCTCAGGCGTTGCGGGCATGATATGAATCGCGTGCAATGCATGCCAGCACCCAGGATGTTCTCCGGCAGTTCAGCCGGCATACCACATGATATGGCGTGCTCATACCCATCGTGATTGAAAGCAATGTAGTGATGATGACAAGATAGAATCTCTGGGGCTTGAAGTACCAGAATAGCATTGTGCACGTGTCTGCTAAATAAAGCACCATTTGGTTGTGTTTTATTTTCGCGTAACCACTTTTTGTGCGCATTTGGTGCTGCACCATAACGAACATGCGGTCGTCGGTCATCTCAACTCAGTGTGTACGAGATGGAGGACATGATGAACGCTGCATAATATGAGACTGGCGTATTATATCATTGTTTTATTTTCTCGAGAGCAGCACAGCACATTTTTCGTCGAAATGATCATAAGCGCAAGCGATATCAAATCCAAAACAAACAGTCATTGGTATCCACACAATCCTCGTTCTTTGCAAGGTTTTCACTCTCATCATCTAATCCGTCTTGCCAACATTCGAACCGCATTCCAACACATCTGCAAATGCTTCCAGTGTGCAATTTTAAAGTAAAAAAAGCCCAGTCCAGTGTCTCCTGACAAGCTCACCTCCACATATGTACAAATTTAATGCGCGAATAGGTGGTGGGTATTGAAAATACCAGTCCTCCGCGATTTTAGAACAAAGCCCAGGACGCTTTCAAGCTGGTACACGTCTCCTGCGTGTGTGTACGTGTCATTGGGGCTTTACGACGCACTCAGCTGCTGAAGCTATGTGGAGTCGCCTGCCTCTCGCGCTGGCAGGAATGACGGGTACCGCAGTGAATCGAACCCCGTACCCCTGGTTTCCAAGACGCGCAGTGGTTGACGCAGACGTGTTAACCTAGACGCGTTAACCACTACACTACAGGCACCCCTGGTGTACGTCGCCATTTAAGTGTTAGCCATTCTCAGGTCGATAATGATGGAGTTCCCATAGGAGGCAGAGCTTCTCTGATAGCAACAAAGGAGTTTACTGAGCATTTTAGGATTACTTTAAAACTTGTCGTACGTGAAGCGACGTTCTTAGGCTGCGGCAAGGCATTTTAATGAACGATAACGTTGAGCTGAGACAAGCCAAAGTTTAGCTACCGCTATCTAGCGGGCGATTTTATGTAAGGGGCCCCTGTTGACGGAACTTTGCACTATTCTCAGTCCCAGGTCACCGGTGAAAAGACGTTCATAAACGTCGACCAGCCATTTTGATGACAGATGAAGCTAGCCTGGTACACACCAAGGTTTAGCTGCTGCCTTCTAGCGGGTAATGCTATTGCAGGACATCCGTTGACGGTAATTTGCACTATTCGCCACCCGGTTTGTTGCAGAGGGATGCACCATGGGTTGGCATATCTGCCAGTGCTGCTGCACTCCAGGTTCTATGTACCCCAACTTGATAATGCCTGGAGAGCAGGTGAACAATTTTGCTCTTGGTGCTCAGCAAAGGTTTATGAGATAACAAATATCCAATGCGCGTTTGATAGATTGGCGACAGGCGGCATTAAGGTAACCACATCTGATAATGCCTCCCGGTTAGCATGCGCTGATCAGTTACTTGAACTAAATTCTTCTCAACAACATCCCGTACCGGAATCCAAGCAGTCAATGTTGATATTTAAGGGGAACCTAATGACAGTCGGACATGTTCATCAACCATGGCTGTCTCCATCTCTAAACGTGAACACCACGCACTATTTATATGTAGACGGCCGCCACGTTGAAGACACCGAGGTTTCAGGTGCACTATATTTCCTGACCGCCCCTCGCCAACACCGCGCCTCGACTCCTCGTGGACGCTGACGGGGACACAACAAAACCTCGGAAATGGACAGACTGGGCCTAGAACTAAGCAGAGCGGAAATCGACAGAACACAGACTAAAATTAGCGATACAAAATGAATAGGAAAATAGCATGGATTAAGTAACACTAAATCAGACCTCAAGATAATAGCAAACCAAGTCACTCAACAAATGAGAAACGAGCAATAAATCAAACTAGACATGCAAACGATACACCGACTACACCCGACCCAGTTAACAAAAGAGAAGACATCGCTATGCAATCTTCCGTCGCAGCGCACGATCGCAGAGCACGGCTGCAGGGCACCGACGCGGAGCTCGGCCGCAGAGCTCATTCGCATACATCTCTGCCGAAGAGCTCGGCCGAAGGGCTCGGCCGCGGAGCACAGCCACGGAGCTCGGCCACGGAGCCCGGCCGCGGACAGCACGGCCACGGAGCTCGGCCGCGGAGCTCGGCCGCGGGCAGCACAGCCGCGGGCAGCACGGCCGCAGCAACGACCCATCTGCCAACGCCAGGCAAAACACACGACATACGAAGCACACGCAGCCGACAGTTCGGTGTAAGTTAACCCACATCGCACACAATCATCGACCCGCGTGCGATGTGGCTTTCAGCTTCACTAACTGGAACAATAAAGAACAGCTTCAGCTTGAGGCATGACTGGGGGACTGGGAAACAGCGTTCGTGTCGTCAGTGAACAACACTCCAATGACATGACATGCCCATGTGCACTGTCACGTTAACAGGACACACCAACCGGTAGCGCTACGCCGGTAGGGCTGCGAAGGCATTGCCAAACACGACACCAGAGTAGCACCCAGACAGAACATTTTGTCCTGATATAATCCAATCGCCTTTCATCTATTTTCATCGCATTTCAGCCACATTTAGCCAAACTTAAGCACATCTTAACTAACGACCCAACTCGGACAGTAGCGATCCGGTGGCCTAGAAGCTCTGTCAGAGCGCCGGGGGCCTGGCACAGGAGCGGGAGCCATCGGAGACGCATCAGGGACCAACACAGGAGCGGTCACGGGCCCATCAGGCACCAACACAGGTGCGGTCAGTGGTCCATCTCCACCATCCGGAGCAGAAACAGGAACATTAAGCACATCGGGGGTGTGTTCACACACATGTCCCTCCGGCACCGCAGCGGATAAATCCTGCACCTCTGACGGAACAGGCATTCCTGTGGAGAGAGTCACCGGGCCACCCACAGCAGCAGCCGCGGTCACCAAATTCCTGCCGGCTGAAAATTTGTCACGAGCAAACGGCGACAAGGACGAGTCGCCCTCCGGTGGCGCACCGTCTGGTGGCTGAGGCGATTGGGGTGAAGGCTGATCTCCAACCTCGGGGCCCGCAGATAAAGCCGAGCCAGGAATCGTTATGTCTGGGCCTGCGACAGGCACTGAGGGGTCATCGGAACGAGCTTTCAGTCTATTGTGGTGAACGACGACAGACTTTTTCCCTCCCAACACCCTCACCCTGTAATTGAGGTCAGGCAGGTTAGCCATAACCACCGCAGGCTTGCATGGCCTGGCAAACTTGTAGTAATGGCCTCGCTGAGCTACACTCTTGAAAAGATACACCGCGTCACCAGCCTGGAAGTGGTACATGGTAGTTTTGTCCCTGTCTTTAGAATCCATGGCAACCTAAAAATATGCACTGTTCATACCCAACTGGCAGAATGTGTCAGAGCCAGCCAATGCCTTAAGCGAATTATCAACTCTCGGTATGTGATATACTGGTACATTCGGCACGGCGTTCAGGCGGCGCAAATCAGCCACCAGTCTGTATGCACCAGATTTCTTCTTCACCAGACAGGTTGGGGACGACCATGCACCATCATACTCCTCCAAAATACCTTGACTGACTAGCTCACGGAGCTGAGAATGCAGTTCATCCGCCAGGTGAGGTGGAACACGCCTGGGGTGCTGACGAATGGGAGGATGGTCACCGGTATCAATCTCATGGGTGACCAAATCCGTAAACCCGATATGTCCGTCAAACATGTCAGCGTTTCGTTCGAGTAGCGACTCTAACTTACTTCTCTGCTCAGGCGACAGGTCGGAACCACACTGGTCAGACCGCAGTTTGACAGCTTGCTCAGTCCTCAGCTCATCTTTCGAACCGTGTGGCTGCTCGGCAAAACCAACCTCCAGCCTGGCCAGGGCACGCTTTTTGGGAATAGTAGTGGGTTCAGTCGCCACAATTCGAACAACGAATGACACTCTGGAGCCAGCGACAGTCACGAGTGCACTGGTGACCAGGAAACCATTCAGTTAATCAACGGGTTCGACGAGAGCAGCGCCATTGTAAAAACTATTCTGCACAAAACCTTTTAAAATAACCTCAGTGCCAGGAAAGATGACTCGGTCAGCACTGAAAGAAACGTCGCCAATCGTCACTGCGTGAGGTGACACTGAACGAACGGCCTCGACGGGGATAACAAAGAGCTGTTTGGCACGCAAGTCAATAACGTAGGGGTAATGCTGCAAAAAATCAACACCGAGCAAACAAAGCACGTCAGTGACATCAGAAACGAAAAATGGTATGGTGCACTTGACGCCAGCAATGTCGAAAGGCACCACAGTTCGACCAAGAAATGGGAGCTCACAATGCGACGCAGTACGGGCCTGTACAGACGTCTTCGTCAGTGTCAGGTTTGGCATTGCATGAAATACGGACTTATGCAACACGCTGATCGAACTACCTGTGTCAAGAAGACACTGACAATCCACACCAGCGAGGCGCGCCGTCAGACGCATGTCATCGGTCAGTGATATTACATTCGATGGTGACTCAGCCTAAACGCCATCGGAGTTTAAGCAGTCCGATCGCTCGGTGGTGGAACGCTTCGCTGGAGACTGCTCTCTCGACGGCCGGACCCCAACTCGTTTCCCTGCGGAAAAGACTGCTCAGGACATGTTTCGGGGCACATCACAGCCAAGTGGCCAACTGAGTGCCATTTGAAGCACTCCCGGTCCCGCATTCCGCAGCGAACGCGGATATGATTCTGCCCACCGCAGCACAGACATAACCGCGAGCCGCGGTCGCTCTGACCGGCAGAAGTGCCACCGGGACGAGAGGCCGCCTGAACTGCGGCCTCTAAGCTCATCACCCTCCTCGTCAACACAGCCAGTTCACCGTCAGAGCCGAGACGGCGGACACTGAGCTGATACTGCTTTAGATATGCCTGTGAAGCAATCAGGTTACGCACTTAAGTAATGGCATCGTCAAAGGACGAAATACCGTCCGCAATAACAGCGACATCTAAGTCAGCGGGCAAGGTGGCCAGGAAATGGCTGAACATCAGTGAACCCGTATGGGTGAGGGTAGGGGAAGCCAAAGCCATCAGCTTTCTCAATCTGATGACAAACGCATCGAGACTCTCGCCCACACCAAACGTCAACTCACGGAAGGCGAGGTGGTGATCTTTCACGGTCTTAGCACCGAAAGCACCTCTCAACTCTGCAGCCGCCGTCTCGAAGGTGGCAGTCTGTTGAGTGGGCAAGCTATCGAATGCGTCACGAGCAATGCCAGTGAGTGACAGCGGGAAGACACTTGACCTTTGCTTCCCAGTCCATTCTCGGAGCATGGCATATCAATGAAAATCACCAAGAAAACGTCTCAGCGAGCCACGTCCATCAAAACTCGGCATCGTCAGACCAGCCATCTCGAATCTCAAATGCGCAGCAGGAGCCACATCAGCCGAAACGGGAGGCTTAGAGTTCATGCTATCAGGAAAGAAAATCTGTCCAAACAAAAACGATGAAGCAAGACTAGATACTTAACCGACCACTGCAGCAGCGCAGGTACCCAGACAGTGCCGCCAGCATCCCGGTATCACGTGGCAGCAATCAGCCACAGCTACTGCCGCTGCTGCGCACGGCACAGCCGGACCGGCCGTCAGCTCAGACGCAGCGCGGCGCCCCGCGCAGGAGGCACGCACCAGACAGGCCCGGCCGGAGGTCACTCGGCCGGCCGGCCGGCGGGTGGCGGTGGGCGGCCGCAGAGGCGCGCTCAGCGATCCCAGATAAGGCAGGCGTCACCGGGCAGGCGAATGAGCGCAAAAACCTCGTCAACGCGGCAGCAGTCGCGGCGTGGAGCCTCTTTCCCACCGCTGTCAGCAGTTGTAGACGGGCGCCACGTCGAAAACACGGAGGTTTCAGGTGCACTTTATTTCATGACCGCCCATCGCCAACACCGCGCCCGAACTCCTCGTGGACGCTGACGGGAAAAAAAAACGAAGCCTCGGAATTAGACAGACTAGACTAGAACTAAACAGAGCGGAGACCGACAGACAGAGACTAAAATTAGCAATACAAAATGAATGCGATAATAGCATGGATTGACTAACACTAAATTAAACCTCAAGATAATAGCAAATTAAGTGACCCAACAAACGAGAAACGAGCACGAAATCAATCTAAACCTGCAAATGATACACCGACTAAATACACACCTCAGGCCCAAAGCATGTGCTGGAGCCCTCTTTACACCCAGACGGAAACGTCGCCGATGCGCATCGATACCTGCGGCGCAAGTGTAAACCGGTTAGAAGCCACGTTCGTACGAGCATACTAGTTACCTGCGACTCAATCACTGCAAACTGAAACTCATTGCAAACTCACCGCAAATTCAACAGTTCTACGCCGATGTCCACGTCGGCGCAGTGCGCATATCAGTTCACAACATATCAGTTCACAACATGTCTTACACACGTCAGCCCGCTATCAGAACTGCCCTTATCGTCTTAAAACTTAAGTTGCAATCAGCATCAGCGGTTCACGGGGCAAAGGGGAGGAGGCGTGGTCAGTGGGAGGGCAACGGCTTAGCAAGCTCGAACGATTGGTCTTGTAACGCCACTTAGAAACAGAGCGATGTAAAATATCGCGTTTTGCCCCTCCCTTTCCAAAAACACATTCAACGAGCACACACTTGTAACCTGAAATGTCGTAAGGATACAAAATGGCGGCCCGCCGGTTCACTTCGTCATATGTGGAGGCTCTTCAGGTTCTCGAAGCCATGGACCAGTATGGCTCGTTTCCGCGTACGTGTCCCAACTACGACCAGCCCAACCAAGTTATAAAGAATCTAAACGATCAGTTTAGGTGCAAAAAATGAATTTCGGAGACGCACAGTCATTGTGCTAGAAGCGATGTTTACTCACAATCGGAAATGTGATTCTGCTGTGATCGAAAGAAATTGCAGCATTTCATACGTCTCTCCGGAACCACACAATTTTCTACGTGCGTTTGGTGGCCTTTAATCGTAAGCAAAGATCACAGACATCATCACGCGCGCGTGTGCCCCGGACTTTTGGATGAGGAGAGCGGCTGGCCCCCTGCTCCTCGCCGTCCCTCAGCGCCTCTCTGGTACGAGCTTGTACGGTTTGGGGTTGCGAAGGAACGTGCCTTTTGGATCTTCTCCCAGGTCGTGTGTGAACCCCTCTGGCCAATGGAAGGTAAACTTTTGCATGAAGCAGGTGACAAAGAGGAACAGCTCAGCCCGCGCCATACTCTCGCCCACACACTGTCTCTTGCCCACTGAGAACGGCATGACGTTCTTGTCCGGCTGAAACTTGCCGTCGGCGTCCAGGAAACGCTCGGGCCGGAACTGCAGCGGCTCGGGGAACAGCCGCTCGCTGTGGTGCACGCTGTGTACGTTAGCGATGACCTGGACGCCAGCCGGCAGCCGGTGTCGGCCGACGTCGACAGGCGCCAGCGACTGATGCATCACCAGCAGGGGTGTGATGTCGGCCAACCGCTGCGTCTCCAGCAGCACGGCCTCGACGTACGGGAGACGCGACCTGTCCGAGAGGGACGGCAGCCGCTGCCGGCCCACCTGGCCGTCAAGCTCGGCCTGCAGACGCCGCTGGACCTCTGGGCGGCTGCACAGGAAGCAGAATGCCCAGCGCAGGGTCGTAGCCGTCGTGTCGTTGCCAGCGAAAAACAGATCCATCACCGACATGAGCAGGTGCCGGTCGGTCAGCAGGTCCGGTCGTTCCTGCTGTTCTCGAAGCATGGCCTCCATGTAGTCGCGAGGCTCACTGAGCGTATCAAGATCTTCAAGATGTTTCTTGATGGAGGGCATGAACACATCATCCACTACACTTTCAAATTGCTTTTCAATCTTTGCCTTATTGAAAACAAAACTTGGCAACACGTTGCTAAGCCATGGAGCGGCATCAAGAATTGCCATGCCCTGGGCAACCTCGACACCTTGTGAAAGTGTAGTGATGGCGTTCAGGACCTTGGTGTCGGTGAGGCTCAGCTCCTCCGACGCGACCAGCTTCCAGAGAATGTTGACCACGGCGACGTTCAAAGACGTGTCA
>NW_023596136.1:39956756-39981756 GCF_011947565.3 Pollicipes pollicipes
AGATATTAGCCCCACTGAACCCTGCTCACCACCACCACCGGATAATGGCGAGAGTGGGAGGCTAATACGACCCCCATGGAGACAGAAGCGATACAACCTCCTTTCCCAGAGAGCATCGCCAATGGACACGTCTGTTCACGAAGGGTATGAATTCGCTCAGCCCGGCGACTGGCGACTGAGACGAAAAAGATGAAACGACGGTTCTAGTGGGTGTAGAACGGACATAACGGACAACGACCAGGGGTGCAATTTGATTATCAATGTTCTCCAAACGAGGTAAACTCTTCGAGGTAAACGAGTGTTGATATACCATGGCAACCACTCAAAAATACGAGTCATTCTGAAAGCAATGTTCCGTCAAATTGGTTTCCCGACGTGCCTTGTCTGGTCATTTCGTTGCTCGAGATAACGTTTCCCACCTGGGGTTAATACCCATGCTTTGCCATTTCAGGACCAAAAACCATGCACATAAGGACAGGTCTTGTGATCATAGGATGGCATATTTGCATGCTAAGCGCATCCCCTGACCGTCCCAATGACCCGGGACATCTGTTCATGTCATTAGGTAAAACGTACCCAATCTACAGCTCCTGGGTCATCACGCTTTCAACTAATATGACTTCTTACCGACAGCAGATGGGGACGATCAAAAGAGCCACCAAAAAGATTGCGGACACCATCAAAAATCTACCAAGCACCCATGACAACCACTTCTACCCAAATTATACTGTGCTAAAAAATGTCCATTAACAACCTATTCCAATCAGTGAACCTGCTGAAGCGCGAAGAATCGGACCTCTCTCACACGTTGATGGACATTCTCAACCCACCGGATATTAAAACAACAAAACGCACGAAGCGCGGGTTGATCAACGGCGTAGGTAGTATAATGCCTTACTTATTTAGAACCGTAACAGAAAAAGAAATCAAGCATGTATCTGAAAATGTGCGAATTATCAATGCAAAGGGGATGGCAATGGCCCACACCTTTAATGGAACCCTTCAAGCTATAAATTCCACTCGAATGGTAATCAATCAAAATCGACGTGTACTGCTTTCCCTAAACACCGCCGTGAAAAGTATGCAGATAGCTTACCGGGGTTTGTTAAATGCCTCTAGGAACACGAGGGAAATCTTCTCCCTCATATTACATATAAACTTCCTGGCAGAAAACGTCCACCAGGTGACGCGAAGCGTCCCCCGCCTACATGCCGAACCAGAAACGCTAGCAACCAAACTTGCCCTGGCCGAAGTCGGTATATTACATACAAATATCATCCCTCCCCAAGAATTTGGACGAATCCTAAGGAAAATAGCGAAAAGCTGGCCACGGAATTTCGCCCTGCCATTTCCCTAAAGAGACGTCAGCAACTATGTCAGAGCAGTCAAGACAAAATAAGTCAAAAACGGAGACACTTATCGTGTTCTGTTTTACGTCCCACTTCTACATGTTCTACACGCCTTTGATGTATATCGTTTCCCCCCATACCAAGTGCCCCATCAGACCCACAACCCCGTTTTCGTCCCGTTACACGCAACCCGACCGCCGAGCCAGCCATTGAACTACATGAGGCATTGTCTGCCCCTTCGCGGCATCCTGAATCACCCCAGGCACTCCACCAACGTTCTACAGGAAGCGAGTCTTACGGCATAGCCGCCCCTACCGTCCAGGAATCGGTGCTAAAGCGAGGCACCATTCCAAACACACCGACTGACTCGACCGTGTCGTCCATATTCGGGGCTCGATCAGTCCCTCCCTCCCAGACCGGTTTTGTGGTGTGAGGCCACCAAATGAACGGGTGATGTCTTGGCCCGTCATCATCACTGGTCCGCTCCCGTGTACATATTAGGTTAAGTACATGTTTAGATTACAGTTCCGTTTAGGCAGACGAGTATGGTCACAAGGCGTGTTGAACCATTCCTCGTTCATGCAGCTCAGTCAACCAAACCTACCTCCACATGAACAATGTGCTTGTGTTCGGTGTCATGTCCGTACTTGTGTTTATGTGTTTCGTGCGTATGTTTACGCGCTTGTATTTACGCGTCTATTCCTTGTATTGTGGTGTTCGTGTTTTGCGCTTCCATTTGCTATACTTATGATTGCCTGTGATTGCCTGTATACCCCAGACTAGCACCAGGCGTGCCTTTGCACGGCCATTTTTCTCGTGTCATTTCAGTGTACCTTGTGTGTGTCTTTGTCACCTGTCTGTCTCCCTTCGTCCTTAAGGCGGGGTACGCCCAGGCGGTGGTATAAAAAGGGCCCTGCGTGGTCCAGTGTTTAGGTAAGCCCGAGCCTCGAACCCGAGCGCACGCTCAGAGCCCACGTGCCGCCCGTACTGCAACCGGTGTGTCGCTATCACACTACAGCACTGCCAGAAAACCTTTTGAGTAGAGTTTAACCTGGAGGCGTGCTGCATAAGAGACAGCAGCAGGCCACAGCAACGTGCCGCTGCTGGCTGCGACCGCTGCTGGCTGCGACCGCTGCCGACTGCGGCCGCTGCTGACTGCGGCCGCTGCCGGTAGCGATGGCACCGTCAACCCCGTGACGCAGCGGCCGCCAGAGATGACCCCTCGTCGCTCGCAGCGGCCGCCAGAGATGTCCCCTCGTCGCTCGCAGCGGCCGTCAGAGCCGATGTCCCCTCGTCGCTCGCGGCGGCCGCCAGAGATGGCCCCTCGTCGCTCGCAGCGGCCGTCGGAGATGACTTCTCGTCACCCGCAGCGGCAGTCAGAGCCGATGTCCCCTCGTCGCTCGCAGGTGCTCCGGCCTGCTGAGTCTCACGAGTGATGGGCCCACGCCGCGCTCTGTTTGCTGTTTCCTGTTCGCCGTGCGCGTGCAGCATGCTTGAACAATCTGCGAGAGGTCATAGAATATGCCCCACCTACCCCGTCCAATGGTCCGCTCCTGGACCGGTCGATCAGCCGCTGGCGAGCCTGGCACCTCCCGGTCAGGACTCGCGTGCGCTCTCCGTGACGTAGGCAACCGTGTGCCCAATCAACACATACCGAACCATATGGACTACTTATCATATCAGACTCTGGTCAGATTGCTGATCAGAGTGCAGGGGATGGTCGTGTGTTTAAAATTGCGTGAAATTCCCATCATAGTTCGATCGAGGCTGATAATTGCTTACCGATTTCGGCGTCGCTTCACTAGAGGGGTTCTTTCCCTTCTTATTCTCGTTGGCGGTATACCTCACATTGCGTGCTATGTGTCACTGTGGGGCTGTGCAACAGGGTTGGAGCGGGGTTGCTGCCTGCCTACGACAAAAGTATTAATTTATTTTTGATTAAAGTTGGTGTGGCCGTTGCCACAAAGCGGAGTCGGTGTGGCCATTGCCGGTGGCTTAGCCGGCGCCCCATTCGTAGACTGCAGTCTCCCAGATCGCCAGGAGTGGAGGAGCTGGTGAGAAAGAGAGACCTCGTGAAGGTGCGTACACGCGAGGCAGGTTCAGGTCCCTACACGAGGCAGGTTGTCACGGCACATTCCCTCTGCATTCGCCGGTCCGGGGCCCATGTCAGTGTCCCTGTGATTGGCACGCCCGTACGAGCCCGTCTGTCTGCGTCTGCTTGTGGCCGCCCATGGGGAACCAATTTATTTTCTGTACTTTACTGTTCCGTCGAGTATATACTCTGCGACTCAACTGCTTCGTGCGCATGAAAAGTTATAAGATTCGGGATGCTTTCAAAATAACTTCATACGCAGCTTCTCTGTTTTGCTGGCTCCGGGCAGCTCACTATTTGGCAGCGCTTTGCTGGGAGCGTCTCCGTGTTCCTTATCAACGGCGCTATAAAGCGCTATAAAGGCGCTATCAACGGCGCTATAAAGATTAGGCTGTGATGTACAGTCTGCGCTGTCCGGCACAATCGATTTGCAATGATCCGGGTACAGTTTTTTTTTTTTTTGTCAGCGACATTTATTTGAGTGTAAGCCGTTGGTATATGCATGCGACCCCAGGCTTACGGAGAAATACCTAGCTGGTTCGCGCTTAGGGCAAGTTCTCCCCGGAGGAAACGAAAAAAAAAACTGACTAATATCGCATTGTTAGCCTGTACGATCCGCATACTAGGTTAGAGAGGTGGTATGTGGCTGGGGATAGAGTGATAGGCCATGCGCGCAACAGAAGGCAACAAGACACTGACGATCGCGCCTTCTGATTTTCGGTTAATTGAATCTGGCTACTCATGTTAGTGTCACGTCACGTTTGCGTTCTTCCAGTTTCTGAATACTAATATTTGTGTCAACTTGCTACTCACTGTAGAACTACGGCAAAAAAGACGACAAACAGGATCAATTACTCTAAAAAAACCTCAATGTTACGCACCATCAAATTTCACAGCATGAGCTACATTGGCTCAACACAACTTTGGATGATGCCAAAAGTGATTCCGATTTCACGGAGAACCAAGCAGGAGTCTGGTTGCCACAACCCATGGCAGATTGGTGGCCGTAGGAAGTAATTGACAGCATTCACCAGCGCCACCTATATACCGGCCGGCACGCAGCGTATCCCCGAAATGAATCCCATAGGCCTCACCAGGTGGAAGCACAGTCGAATGTGAAGGCTTTTCTAATGAAAGCATTTTAACCGACCAAGAACAGGATTGCAGAGAACTACGAAGTCTAATGAGAAATACAGATTGCAGATGGTGATTTGTGTTCGTCATCCATGCCCAAAATCCCACGCGCCCTTCAGGGTCCGATGAAATCTGGTTCGAAAAATTTTGGGAAAACAAGATAGTTATTTTCTGCGAAACAGAGTAGTAGCAGAACCTTAGTACAATGTCCGCATCTTGGAATGTGCTGTGGCTTTATATTTCTTTTAAATTCAGCCAATAATTTCAAGACCCATGTTTGGATACAACTGATATAAGCTCAAAAAGTGTGCTCCGTGATCACCAATGGCTTGACAAAAAGCGTGTAATGCAACCACAACATAAATTATCCAACGGGCCTCGTCCTGCAGACTAACCTCATCCATAAAGTCCAAGGGAACCGTGCCGCCTAAAGCTTTCAGCCCTTATACCGTTGCCCACTGAGATGAAATCCGTGGGTGTTACGGTAGCTGTGGGTGTACGTCACATTCATCATAACAGGGGCGATGGTAGGAGTTTTTGCCCATGCGCTGCATGTCGAGCAAAAACGGGTGGCTTGTCAGGGGCTAGTTAGACAGCAACACTTTCAAAATCGCTGGCTTCAACAGCATGTGATGACTGTATTCCATGGTGCTGGCATGACACGATGGATGCTGTACGATCGCATGTTTTTGCCGCCGATGAAATAAAACGTTCCTGCTTGATGCACCGTACTGATCAGCAGGCAAAGCTAGGCCATGCTTAAAGATACGCTCTTAATACCAATTTCGACTCACTAAGGAGCATGCAGGACAAGGAGTAGCACAGGAGCCATGTGCCCTCCTTTACTGAGCACACACACGATCAGTGGGGCCAAGTCCATTTGCTGGTACAAACACTGTGCTGAAAAACTCGAGATATCCTCGACTTCTGCTGTATCCGCCCCTGCCGGTTCTCATCGTGTCACATATCTGAACAGCAATCGCGCCATGCAGTGGTTGAATCCGCGCCTCCACGTGTCTTGCCTCTCCGCGGGCACGACAGCGGGGGTGCGTCACAGCACGCGGCACTCGCAGAGCGTAACCTGTCAATTGCCTCGCCAAATTGCAATCACCGCTCTTCCGGCCTCATTCCGCCTCGGCTCACAACTTCCCTCATCAAGCCAACGTGTCTCTAGACGTGCGTTCAAACCAACACGCATGCCTGGATTTGATACAAGACATTCTTTATTATTCCATCCGGTGCAATTATTTCTGACGGCTCGGGGGACGCGTGGTGGCGGCGCCCTGCCGCCGCAGCTGTCCCACATCGGTAACTGAGCGGCCGTTCAGCCGGCGCGCCGGCCGTTCGGCGGGCCGGGAGGCGAGTGCTGCGGCCCAGATCGGCGCTCCGCCCCGGCACGTGCGCTCCAGATGCGGCCGGCGCCGGTCTGAGTGAAGCGGTGCCAGCCGGCCGGCGGCCGGCGACGGCCCGCAAATAGCCGTCGTGTCCCGGCGGGCGGGACGCGCTCGCAGGTGAGCGGCGCGCGCTGAGCGCCGCCCCTTGAGCCGGTGCGCTCGAGCGCCCGCCCAGATCAGAGGCGCCGCCACCTTGGCCGTGCTTCAGCGCTGTCTCGTGCGCCGGCCGGCCACCGGCGCCGGCGGCCGTGTTCTGCGCGCGGCGCCACGTGCCAAACCGGTGATGGGTAGAGCCTTGACATGGTCGGCCTGGAATCCGGGAACCAGGCCTGTCACTGTAGTTTGCGACGCGTGCTCTCGAAGTGATTCAGAGGTCACTGCAGTTGTTCATCGCTATAGACACTATTCGGCCGCATTGGATGATTTGGAGGTACAGAAAAACCAATTTCATTATCTGCGTACAATTTTATTTGAACATGATTACACTAATCCTGAGAAGTCATACTGCATGGATGGGTTGAAGATTGAATACAATACAATGCAAGACAATACACAACGAAATTGGACATCTTTAGGCCCTCAGACGACTAAGAACAGCTACAAGTGAAGAGCCCGCGACCAGACAGAGTTAATTCTTGGCTGTTTGAGAGGGTAGAGATAGAGAATATTTTGAGGCTCATTACGCCATCCAGAGGTGCTACGCTGACCCCAGGGCCCTGCATCTCCACTTGCCGGGTCAATTCGATAGCTAAGGAGCGTTCCACGTCGCTCTTGATCTCTTTGCACTTTCTAGGAGGTCATATGCTGCTGTTAGGGCCCTATATGCGACCATACCTAGTCACTACTGATCGATCAGTGGCCCTCCAGGGGTTTTTCCCGTTCGCCCGAAGGGCTTTATACGCTTTTTACGCTTTTACCGGAGCCCCACATACTGGGGTGCACTTAGTTGCTCAAGGGTCTTTTGATATTAGTACTGACTTCTTTTTTCTTGCTTAGGGAGCCTTGTGCTGTTGCTAGAGCCTATACAAGGCATCGAGGTACCCGGTGCTCAGGGGCTCCCACATTGGTCTAGAGCTTATTTGTTTTTATTTCGTTCTTGGAGGACCCTTAACTCCTAGCGTGGTCCGTTCTGTTAACTCCTAGCTGGACTTAGACTACTTAACGCCTAGCTGCCCGGGTACTCTGGATCGCACTGCCGCATTTATTTGCGCTCACTGGCCCCGTGTAATTTCCCTTTGCTCAAAGTGCCCTGCGCTCTGGCCGGGACCCTATATATCCGTCTGCCGAGGGAAGCTGCCGCTCTTCCCATGATCGCCCAGGCTTTGTCCCTGTTGGCCTTGGTGCCTTAGCCTTAGAGTAGCAGTTGGACATGCGCCGATGAATTTTTACGCACAATTGTCGAACGTAATTTTGTGTGTCGCTGGCGCTGTACGCGCCGTTTACGTTGGTTTGTATTTGAGGCATCTATTATGCTCGCGCATCAAGTCCTGAAAGCATTTTAATGCTAGGATATTTTGCATTCTTTCGTAACAAACAAAGAAAAAACTTTGCATTAGGCATTTCAAAACCAATAATTTGTACGCCATGAGCACCGGAAATACAAATAAATGGCATCCAACGAGAGCTGACATGACCCTGACCCGACACAGCCTTCGTCATACACGACTTTGACCCTGACCTTTATTGACGTCATGACATGATCGTGAAATACACAAGCACGCACGATCTCTCGTTAGTCACTGGCTCCAAAATCATATAACTGTCATTACGGGTGCAACAGTCCCCTAAATTCAAATCCATCCACATGTCCCATTTCTCGCTTTATCCAGCATTATTTCGACGCCTCGCTTGTTGGGGGCAGGCTGCATGCCCAGCTACCAGTGGACCGAAGTGCTCCCTGGTGGTGAACTCCGTCCAACCGCCGAGTATACGCCTCACAGTGGGGTCCTCGTGCGGGCATCGGTGGGTGCGTCCCCAGGGTAATGTGGTGTCGCCCCAGCGTTATCCACTCCTCTTCATCTCATAGCCCTGGAATGATCGTCGCTGGCCGAAAGGGCTCTGACGCAAAGAACCAAATAACCAACCCTAAATTCGTTTCACTATTTTGATGATCGTTGCGTGTTCTGCGTGAGCCATAAGAAGCTCACCGACGTGTCCAATAGCCACTCACTGACTCACCTGTGCAATTGGCCAAGGCTGCCCGTTGCTGCATTTCCTTTTTGTCGTTTCAATGATTAGATCCTGTGATACAAGCAGCCTACTTTTAACATTATGAGTGATCATGAGTAACAAAATGCTGAGACAATGGCACGTTAAGTCCCTTTAAGCATAGCCCATCTAATATGTGGTACTCCCATCTAGCATGCCATTTTGGAACCTCACGCTAAGCAGAGCTTGTTGAGTGGGCCTCGACTTAAACATCTGATAGTGGAATTTGGTGTCAACGGCCACCTGTTGACGCCAAAGTTTAACGTGTTGCAATGTCTGGCACTTCCGTCTTGTCCTCTGATGCCTCCTGACCTTTGGCGAGACTGCTGTTACCGGCTGCGGGCCACCGGCCAATCAGGAGTAAACAGCGAGTGACTAAGGTGACTGAAATCCGCGTCCCGCCATTGGTGCGTGGATTAAGAGGCGGGCGATGCGACCTACTGAGCTAGCGACACGGACAAATATCAGAAAACGTCGCCAAACGTTTCACTCAGATCGTATATGCTTACAAGTCACAGAAAAGTAAATGCCGTGTCATGCCGTCCCACCGCCCCATGGAATAAAGTAGAAGATCCTTTTGAGCACAACCCATCGGCGCGGAAGTATATTGGGGTTTGGGGAGCCCCAAGTTTCGAGAAACAGCCTGACCCATATAAGCTCATCGGATTTCGGTCACCATGTTTTGGGAAGTCGCGATGGCTGGTCAGTTTTCAAGCCTCGGTTCGATTTTTGATAATGATCAAAAGCGCAAAACCTTGTCGGGCATCACGCACTGCGCCCCTAGCTAAAATATCGGAGACCTGCCCCACCCCAGATCCGCATCATTGGACAGCCTGCGCAATAAGCAGGTCATTTATATTATTATTATCATCGGAAATCTTTTAGAAATATATTCTATTAGAAATCCCAGATCCGATCTTGTCCGGGCCGGCACAAGAAAAATCTTATCAAGCATCTTTGTCAGCAATCCACTGTGTTCTAGCTCGTTAAAAACAAGATGAAAGCACTTGTGATGTTTTAAAAATCCGTTCGTCATATAATTGAATATACGTCATACTTGTTGCAACTATTGTTTTGCTCAGTATTTTAAGCATTTGACTGATGTACTAACTTGATATTACTTTCAGTACATGACTGTCGAATTGACATGAGGCGCCGGTTCCAATCCTTTCGGGATCGCCAGTTTTTAATCTAACCTGGATACAATACGCGCTTTTTGGCACTCTCCCAATACGGCCAAGTCCAATCCGTGAAATAATCACAAATGCATCTGCATACATTGGGGATGAGCCAGACCGCTCTTACTGTCCGCAGCTGGCCGAACCACGCCGTTCAGCCGGAGGCGCCGGACGCGGCTGGGTGGCCTGGCGTGGTGCGTTCTGGGCGCCATCGCGCAGCGTTTGCGAGTTTATTTCGGGCCTCATTATTCATCGTAATCACCCGCGCCTCTCCCATCTGTGACACGTGTTTGACGTGCGACATGCGAACCCGACACGCGTTGTCGCCCAATGCCATGCTGCATCAGCACCGCCGCGATGTCTGGCGACATGCGAGCGCGGCGATACGCCTCGAATCCGCGCTTTTCAGTGCCCCGGTTGAAGAGGAAGTGGGGACGATGGGGTCGTACCGTGGACCACCCACGCTTCGCGGAGGTCCCGAACGCGCACACGAGACGAGTGCGAACTGATTTCCCCTCTTGCCGGCGTGGCGGGTCGGCGCGAGGTTATTTATACCCGGCGCCGGAGGCGGCGCCCGAAAGGATCGGCCGTCTGTTTATACAGGAGAGGGCGGCGGACGCTCGCAGACGGCGGCCACCGACCGGCGAGCGCCGCAGTGCAGGGTCGCGACCCCAGCGCGTGCCGAGAGCGCACCGGCGGCGACACCTCTGACCCGGCGGCTGCGGTCAGCCGCGGCGGCGCTCTCTGAAGCGCGCGGAAAAACATGGCGTCGTCGCAAGTGTTCGTGTTGGCGGCGGTGCTGGTGATGACTGGGGACGTGCTGGCCATTCCCAAAGATGACTTCCTTCCGTTTGGTACCGACTATGGTGACCAAGCGCTGCCGAACATGGACGAAGTCTCCAGCCCGGAAATCAAGCTCTCGACGCCTCTTCTGTACTACAATCAACAATATCAAGGAGTCTACGTGAGTAAAGTGACAAAATGAGCCACTTGTGTATTGGCAACCCAACTGGTACTACATCAGTAAAGCGACAAAGCGGTAGTCAGCGTTTTCAGAATGGTATACGAATATACATGCATCAAGTACCAAAATGCTAGACTTCCTGGGTTTTATTGCAGCAAACTTTGGCACGCGTCGTTTTAAGATTTTATGGCAGTATGGCAGTGACTAGTTACAGTGAAGACGTAATCTCATTAAAATCAGCATTCAGGACTGGGGCTGAAGCATAATTCATCAACGTGCAGGTGCTCTGCTTTGTCTACAAAGAGACGCGTTTAATATGCCTCATTTACGCAGGAAACAAATAACGGTTTTGTATCGACAAAAAAATGACCGCGTCGCCAGGGTATGCATGGCGTGACACCATGAACTAGTTACGTAATCATGGGTCGTTTTGCTCTCAAAATTTCCGTTTTTGTGATTGAGTTTAGAATACAGGAACCATCACCAGTGTATTGCAACTACATTTTGTACATCTTAAATATCTGTATAATACAACAAGACCAGCTTTAACATAGCGTCCCATCTGGTGAACTAGCGACGGCCGGGCGGGCTCACGGGAGCCCCCTCTCTCATTGGAAAAAGTTTCTTTTCGTATGCAGTTAAAATTCGAAGGCGAACCACTAACCGTATAAGCAATGGAGGAATACCGCAAAATTCCCCGCACCTGTTGTCACGGTATGAATATAATCAAGTCTCTTTGCTTGAAAAGTAGCCTCCGCACTTTTTAGATAATCAAACCCTTGCATCGGCCAAAGACACACTGAATATGCCCATACAGACCCCTGTAATCGTCAAATGTCGTCTTTTGTGCCGTATCTAAAAGAGCTGGCAGTTTTTTCCAGAAATATGATGGCTACAGCTAAAAGCTTGATATGTTTGGACTCGATCTATAAAGCGGAAGTAGTCCCACGAAATCTGTGTCCGTAATTTTTCAGTGAAGCAAAGTTGTGCGCAGCTTTTCCATTTCACTATTAATTTGTCTGGTTTTAATTTTGCACAGCTGTTTATTTTGTTTCTAAATTGGCACTGCCATCCCTGTAAGGCAAGAATAAGCACTTTTTCGGTTCGCTGTCCAGCCTCAGCTATGTTCCAAATATGAGGAAAGCAAAGGAAATGAATTATAATTTAAAAGCTTTATATCAGCGCGAAGAAATAGCTAGATTTGGCGTCCATACCGACTGTGTTCAGTGCAAAGCAAAGAAGATGACAAAAACTTGGTGAGCAGTTAAGCATTTTTTTTTTCTCTCAGGCACTATTTGGAGGGCTTCATTTCAAAATTATTGCCTGTTTTGTACCGTTGACGCTGCATCACAAAACCTGAGTTTACGCCTGTTGATTGTCTTACCTCAGTGTGTAGGATATCGGAAACGATAGAAATGCCACAAAATACTGAATATGCCATTGTTTTTACGACTTCAATGTATTTTATTCAACTTCCGCAATGAGCACCAAAAACACACGCGGTGAAAAATCTTAAAGAGGCATCAATATTCCTACAGCTATCGCCTCGTCCGAAAAATGTCACTCCTTTTATATAAATTTTCTATCCAACATTAAAGCTATATGCAAACGCATTTCAAGAAAAACCAAGAGCGCCATTTTCTTCTCAGCCAGAAAGTTCCACCCTGCCGCGTTGATGCACCGGTCGCTCCGCATCATAACAATACTGCTCAGCACCGTGACGCAGGTCAACGCTGCTTTTTTACCAACTGCTGACTAAAATGGTGAAACAGCCCCTCGGTGTTCACGAAGAGTCCCCCATGTGCAAGCATATTATGTACATGCGCAGTGCAAAATCCCTGTGGAGACGGACGTCCAAAAAGTTATCCCACCATGCGTCGCACAAGCTGTCAAACACAAATGGATGAAAAGAACAATCACTACACATTTTTTGATAGCCCTTGTCACCTGTATGAATTTGCATTTGATGCAGTTATCCATCTCACCGTCGATGTGACATAATGGGTTCAATTACTTGCCCAGAAACATAACAGTTATTGTCAAGCACGGCATCTGGTTGGGACCAATTCACTGGCATTTCCGCGAGCTCTTACTGGTCTTAGTTTGTAAACAGCAGAAAGGGAGGGGAGGGAGGAGAGTGGTCACATCAACTCTTCTATCAATCGCGTTATGAAAAAGGCTCAATCAGGGCGAGGTTCATAGCATTTTATTTAAATGCACCAGGGAAACCATTGTTTTCAAGTGATCAAAAACATACAAACTACGCAAGCTTCCTCTTTATGCAATCATGCTTAACCTGATTTTCTTTATGGCGTTCACACAAAAACATATGATGTCTTTGTTTTTCAATTCAATTGGTGGGTGGCAAGGCTAGTAAAATCGACAATAGAAAGTAGCCATAAGATGTAGCACCTGTTTCAAGGGTTGTCATGATAGAACTTCACAACGCTATGTGTCGGAGTTTAAAAAAAAGCAATTAATATGAAACTCCCTCAAGATTTCATAAGAGGTTTGTTGCTTACTCGTCTCCGCGTCGGTATCTTAAATACGGAAATAGACAGCGTTTATCGTAAGCATTGCAAATGTCAGGTCCGCGTCATTATTGAGCTTGAGAAAGAACGCTCTCAATCTGGTGTGCATCTCCATTTTAGACGATTTGGTCCTCTTTGGCCTAGAATTAGCCTCTAATACAAGGCAGTTTTCTTCGAAATCCACAAATGACCGGAGTAAACTGTAGTATCATGCGCTAGTTTTAGCTCACATTTGGCGATACACGTTGTGTTTTTCCTGGCGCTCGTTTCGCAACCACAGAAGCCACCTGAGTGACTGGTATATCATCATATCACCGAATCCTCTCATTTAGCGCGTCACGAGGCAACTGCAGATAAACGTTATCGTTACGACGACAAACCAGTGAAGCAAGCGTCTAAAGCCAAAGGCATTTGGAGACCACAGAAAAGGTTTTTTATCATTGATCACCATGGTTTTTGTTTTTGTGGGTGAAATGAATGAGACGGATGGAACATTTTTGTGGATGTTTCTCAGTAATTAGAGCAGAAGGCAGCTTCCAGAAACAAAGTCGATTATGGCTGGCTATTTTTCATGGGAACCAAGTATCCTACCTTACCCGAAAGTCGTCTGCAGCACTATACCAGCAGTCGTGTACAGCTGACGTCATTGGAATGTGGATTTACGATTTTCATTGTAGTCCAATAGAGAGGCCTGATTTTTGTAATCTTGCGATGTTGCAGGAAATGACGCCTGCCCAAAGAGGCATCAAAGAATATCTGAAGACACTGTTACGCAATTTTTAAACAGCCTTGCCACTTGTTCAATGCTGCATGTGTCTCCGGACGGCGGCAGTGTGTAGAATGCTAAAGCATGACGGCTGTATGGTATCTGTGCCAAATCGGACCGCCATGTTGAAAATCTTCAGGGTTACATTGGGGCTCACTTGGTCTGCGGCTCCGCTGTTAACTGAAGTGAGTGTTGTTGTTGGGCTGTTTTCGGTGGTTACATTAGCGTTGCGGAATTCAAAGTTCCAAACAACCATATCCCGCAATTGTATTTGATATGCTTTCATCGAATGCACATGACTGCGAATAATGCATGGATCATGTGGAATTTCATGTGGATCTTCATGATCATGTGGATCTTTGCAGGTGAACACCAACGGAATGGTGTCGTTCTTGACGGAGCTTCCGAACTTCTACAACGTGCCATTTCCTCTGGACTACCCTTTGATCGCGCCGCTGTACTCCGATGTGGACATCACCGGCGCTGGGAACGTGTTCTACAGGTATGCGGAAGGCTGTGTGTGTTCCTGCGTATCACCTGCCATCACCTGACGTGAAATGACATGCCACCGGACGTGAAATGACATGTCATCTGACATGAAATGACGTGCCACCTGACGTGAAATGACATGTCACCTGACGTGCAATGGCATGCCACCTGACGTGCAATGGCATGCCACCTGACGTGTAAGGGCATGCCACTGGGCATGACATGACATGTCACCTGACGTGTAATGGCATGTCAGCTGATGTGTAATGGCGTGCCACCTGACGTGTAATGGCATGTCACCCGACGCGAAATGACATGCCACTGGACGTGAAATGACATGTCACCTGACGTGTAGTGGCATGTCACCTGACGTGTAATGGCATGCCACCTGACGTGAAATGGCATGCCACCTGATTTACAATGCTCGCGTGTATATGCTGATCAGCGTACATCCAGCAGTCCCCAATGAGGTTAAAGTGGGATAACTTATCAGCAGGGTGGGTCTTCAAAAAAAAGACAGACTAAGCTGTTGAATATGTGCGGTGATGTGCCAGAACAAATGAGTTCCGATAATGATATGCCACGCCATAGGATGCAAATGGCAATGCCTCATGTGTTCTTGCGTTGAGCAACAGCCCGGCATGCATGATGTTGCTTTGTGCGATAAAATGGCACAAAACAGTGTCAAGGTTAAAACTTGCTCCACCACAAGCATACAAAATAAGCAAAGCTTGGCCGTTTTCAGGATGAATTACGGTGTGAAACTTGTGAACTTGTGACTTGTGAAAAAACTCTTTGTTTTTAACCCAGCGTCTATTTTCTAACGACATTATTTTCCCAATTGGTTTGCGGCTAGAAATAATTTCCAGAGACATAAAACATGCAAGTGACGATATATATTTTGATATCATTGCGATTTGCTGGTGCTAAGCAAGATTATGCCTGCATAGGCTCTATCCATGCCAGATCTCTTCCTACCAAAACTTATCTATTTTTAAAAAAATCTTCTGTGACATGTCCGATGCAAATGCGACAAAATAAACTGATATATCCCTGCCATACTCCTGTTGATAGGCATGCAGTGCATACAGAGCATGCAAACCTAAACTTGGCCCCCGATGAACGACTCTTGGGTGAAATTATCATGTCTTGGGTTAAATTATCGCCCGTCTTGCTCCACACGGCACCGATGTAAACAATGGCAGCAAAGTCAGTATTTAACGGTCTGGGTCGGTCCAGGCGGCTGAATGCCAGGCCTGGTATGCTCCTAAAATTTGAGTGGACTTAAGACATGGACTGCAGCGGAATGTCTATGAAGGGTTTTATACCATGAACTCATTTTCAGTTGTAAACATATGGCTTAAAGGGAGTGTTCCACGTTTGTATGGGGTTTTGAACTGAAATAGCCATGCTGAAGACCTTTTGATGCAGCTCACGGCCAAGCCTTTGACCCAAGACCCAAAGCCCCTGGTGGCTGAGCTTAAAGGCCGCAAAGATGTAGGAGAGTGATTTGGAAGTGTATTTGAATGCCACCTTCGCACTCATGACGTCATAATGACGCTATTCAAATTGTACGATGTAATAAGCCACACGGAGATTAAAGACAATAAAAATAATGAACGAATCATTCATATCTGGCATTCGTGAGTATGATTTCTAGACATAACGGCCGTCTATTGGCTCTCAACGAATGTTATGCAAAGGTGCGATGACGTAATCAAATGATGACGCATCGAGGAGCATATTTGCTAAACAGAGCAACTGTGTTATCTATAGCAAGTTTTTTCTGATAAAAAGTATGAAAATAGTTGTGAGCTTGTTTCATCATACCTGATGCGTGCTTTAATATCTCCACATGTGAAGCCCTCCCTTGTCAACAATGATTGCATGAAACGAGATTGCATGAAAGGTTTAGTGTTGCAGTCGAAGAGCATGGACACATTTAGAACTTTTCAGCGCACATCACCCATCGTAAAAACCGCTATTGTCAACTTTACTGGAAATAGTCCGTGATTTCGAAAACATGTCAAATATCGAAGTCGCTCAGTCCCTAGTAGACATCATAATCCACGTTGATAAAAATCAGGTTTGAAATTCTGACAACCCAGCCTACCCCAATTGCTCCTATGGGTTTATGTGGCGTAATCGGCGGTCCGTGGGATCCTGGGACCGCAGTTGCAATCTCGCACGTTGCATGTTTGCCTCATAGTCTTGGCTAGAGTCATTGCGACATCGGGAGATCATGAAATGATCACTCAGCTGAGACCAAAGCATCCACACGAGTTCATGCGTCGTTCGACAGCTGTTTCGAAGGGTTAATCTTTGAATCTACGCTGCACGCAAAAATTCGCAGAACAAATGTGAAAAGTTTTACTTGTGTTGTGTTCAGCGCGTTTCCTTCATGTTTGAAGCTAATGAGCATTGTGTTTACGGACTGGTTTGAGATGGGGGCAGGCTAAACCTGTTTGCTGTCACCATCTGTTCCATAGCATATCCAGGCCCAACTTATCATCTTTACAGTCCGCGAGCATAAAATTAACTTCACATTCCGCTGGCAAATCAGTAGAATTTGATACTAAGACCAATTTTCACTTCGGAAACTGAGTTCAACAATCTCCCACAGTTCAGCGAGACCCCCTGCCATGACATCTTTAGAACACTCTTCAGAATACGATCACGCGTTCTTCTCGCAAGGAGTTCAAGATAACGTGATCCACTACCCTTCAACCAGTCTAGCCTAGCCCCATGGTGATGCTGGGAAGGAACTGACGTTGGAAACGGGTCTGGTCCCACGTTTTTAGGCGCATTCACATATCTGCGCCCCCGCTGGTGCCATGGATTCCCACGGATCCACGATTTGCCGAAGTGGTCGGTGTCCCTCAGTCTCTCATGGCACGCCTGTCGTTCTTTGTTCTCTTGTGACGCACGCGACCAAGCGGTCACGTGCTCAGAAACAGTTGGCGGTGACTGGATAGGTGTTCGGATTACATGTTTCATATACCCAAGGCTGTTTGTGAGTAGTAGCACACCAATAGTTCATCACGCCTGTTCAACAAACATTTCTTCCGTCATAACACACGCTATAAGCAAAATCCTCCGCATTCGGCGAGATCAAGAGCAAAATGCGTTTTTAACAAGGACGCTGGCATTGACATTGACACTGTGTTTGGCACGCTGGCATTGGCACTAAATCAAAGGTGTATGGTTTCACAAAATGATTTGGGTAGCTGAACAGTAAAAAAATGGCCCAACCTGCCCCAAAATATGCTAACAAGTAGGTTTCTCTCCATACTTGGCCCATTTCCTTCCCAAGGTTGGAGGTTAACTGAAGCCTAAGTTGTGGGGGGGGGGGGGGGCTACATCTCCTTTCCTACTGAATACGAAACTAAACCCCCGCACTCAATGGCACTAGTTCGAGCTGCCGGTGCCGTAGTGCTGCGACCGTGACCTCCCCACCCGACACCATGGAGCGAGGTTTGGAGGATGACGCCCGCGGACAGCACGCGACAGCACATCCGCAGCGAGCGCCGCAGTCGTGCAGACGCCGGGGGGCAGCGGCCACAGTACGGCTGCCGGTGACGGAACTGTTTATGCTGGGCCCGATCTGGTTCCCACCGGGCGGTGCGGGTGTCGAGTGAGATGAGCATTCCACTCAACCGACGCTACGGATGTATACGAATGCCGCTGGGGTAGACCTGGGACCGTGGCCCTGTTGGACTTGCCACAGCACGAGGCGCCTCGCTATTGTAAGCAGACGATTGGGGGTCGCAAGGCAATCTGCCTCCAGCAGGAACAGCGGGTAACTCGCAGACGACGCGGTAGAAACGCGTTTGAAACGCGTCCCACGTGTTTTGATTACTTTTCCGGGCCGCAATCCGAGTGTTTTGCAAAGGTGGCGATGACTCAGAATGCGAAAAGAGCGACTCGTTGGCATCACGGTTTAACCAGTAGTTTTTAGCTTTAGAAAGGTAAATAAGAACATACACAGGTTTTTAGCGCACCGTTGAAGCATTCGGTCGGAAATATCCCGCTGGTGCATAAAAACTTTAGGCAATGGATGAATAGAACCAAAGAGTGCAAGCATTTCCAAATTCATGCAGCACTACCGCTGTATGATTTCCAAATGATGTAAGGTATAGCTTCACGGCGTGTAACGAATTCAGGTTAAGGTCACTGGCTATTCCAATATTCAGGTTCAGGTCGCTAGCTATTCCAATATTCAGGTTGAAGTCACTGGCTATTCCAATATTCAGGTTAAGGTCACTGGCTATTCCAATTCTGATCATGGTTTTGTGCTCGGCATTATTTCCGGGCGGAATCCGGAACGGCAGTTTCCTGTCATGCAGCATAATTACGTGATAGTGATCACCCATGAGGTAAACTGGCCAGACATCTCCAGCAGCCCTATGCACTTGAGCTTTTCGTATTACAGTATGCTATGACATACGGCACGAGTGTAGCATGTCAGATACTTGTGCCACACATTGTCACGAAACGGGCACCCAGGGATGAAATTGTCCAGATACTTAGAGGGTATCTAGAGGATGTCCAGATCTCCTCCCCCCCCCCCCAACACTCGCTATTATAAGCGTTGTGTAGAAACATTCGGTAGCAAAGCTTGAGTGTCCCTTGCCATTCGCCATTCAATCTCTCGAGTAAGTTCGTTGTGGTCACATCCCCATATTGTTTCCGGATGCATGCATCTCACCATGTTCATTTTGTTGTGGCATGCGGTGGTCATCCACAACGTAACAATGATTATATTCATGAAAATGGCACTTTTGTTCTCGAATTATCGTAGCGGTCTGTTGTATCCTGGCATTTTTACTTCACAGCTTGCAACACAACTACAGTAGTATCTACTTTCATCTGCACCGCATCCAACTTGTGCCTCTTTTCCCACGAAACAATGTTTAGCTAATGGTAGAAGTGGCCAAGAGCTGTAGGGTTAGAAGCTTCAGCGCTCAAGCGGGGGCCTGGGATTCATCCCGGCCTCTGAGGCCTCTGCAATCGATGGCGTTCCACAAAAGTGTTCACGATGACGTGCGTCTCGCTCTCTCGCGTACTTTTGAATACAGCTTTGAATGGTGCAAGGTGCAATGAATTTTTTGGCTCGTAAATATTTCACAAAGACTCCTGACATAACATGTAATTTCACCGTTTCACCGGAGGAAATGCAACTCAGGGCGGCGCAAATTATTCCCCTCCCCTCCCCTCCCCGGCTCACGTGTCAGACCGGAAGCTGACCGACCGGAATCACCAGACTGGCACCAAAAGTGGGGCAACGGTATGGACAGCACGCCCAGGGACACTGCCGGTACGCTGTGCCTCGTGCAGCCATGCGAGTCTAGGTGCGGGCGAGTCACGACGCGAGGCTGCTGTTGCGTCACCGAACACCCGCTCGACATGCGCGAGGTGCGGTCCTTGCGGCCGTGCTGCCGGTGCTGCGCGCCGCTGCTGCTGCGCTGGCGAGGTGCGGTCCTCGCGGCCGTGCTGCCGGTGCTGCACGCCGCTGCTGCTGCGCTGGCGAGGTGCGGTCCCTGCAGCTGTGCTGCCGGCGCTGAACGCCGCTGCCGCTGCGCCGGCGAGGTGTGGTCCTTGCGGCCGTGCTGTCGGTGCTGCACGTTGCTGCTGCTGCGCTGGCGAGGTGCGGTCCTTTCGGCCGTGCTGCCGGTGCTGCACGCCGCTGCTGCTGCGCTGGCGAGGTGCGGTCCTTGCGGCCGTGCTGTCGGTGCTGCACGCTGCTGCTACTGCGCTGGCGAGGTGCGGTCCTTGCAGCCGTGCTGCCGGCGCTGCACGCCGCTGCTGCTGCGCTGGCGTGTCTCGGGAACTCTCGGTGATCCCGTCTGCCAGGCGAAAGAGCAAATGTCCAGCTTCCATGCATTTGCCTAACAGCTCTGTGCATGGTTGTGCGTCCTCTCAGCATTGTGGTGTCGAGAGCTGTAAGTGTCCAATGCGGTTGACGCGACAGTAAAACTCGATGTACGGTGCCGCTGTGACGCAGGGGATGGATGTCGTTGCGTAAACCGCATTTTTACGGTTGTTTAGTTGCGGCTTAAGGTTTGGGTAGAAAACTGCTTCGAGCCCAGCTTTTTCTCGTTCTGGAAACAGTGCAATTGGATCTGAAAATATGTTTGACAGGAAGGTGGTTCTATTGGACGAGTTTCGTTGCCTGGAGACTGCAATAGGTTTTTTGACATTTTTTGAAGATTGAATCCGAACCTTTTGAATGGATTGATTTCTGGTATCAGAGCTCATGCTAAGCAGTGCTTGTTGTGTGAGCCCTGATTCCTACCATTTGAACGCGTAATTCCACGTCAACGGCAGGACTTGATGACTAACGTATAACGTGCGGTAACGCTTGACACGCTCCGCTCCACCCTGTGGCGTCGCCTCAACTTAAGGGCGGCCGCTGCCGCCGACCGCAGGTCATACCTGTCAAGGGCAAATAGCGAGCGTGTAAAGCGACCTAAAGCCATCCCGCCACGGGTGACTGGACTAGGAGACAGGCGCCCAGACCAGCTGAACCACCGGGACGGCCAAATACGCCCTGTACTCTTTAGCACGAGCTCTTGCCAATTAAGATGTAGGCAGGACTAGCGGAGAGTGAGAGTGGGGGTGGGTGTGAGGATGATGGTGAGGGAGGTGAGAAGGTGAGCAATGTGAGGAGAATTTGAGTTGGATCATTATCGGGCATTGATGTCTTTTAGAAGCATTTAAAGATATAATTCTCTAACGTCGTGCCGGCTGTGTATCACTAATTGGTAATCATTGTGTTAGTGACATTCGTTAATAAGGCGACATTTTCGCCTATAACTGATGCCTTAGCACTTTGGTTTGGTTGTTTAGGCTTTCGGAGTCTTTATCTTTCGTCTTTTTTGTACTTCCTTATAAACGTGTGGGCCTTCCGTCTCCTCCCTATCCCTTCTCGCTTGTAAGCTCTGAACAAGAAGTAGGAATGTCAGCGACAATCCGTTGATAGTTATCAGTTGACTAACTACCTGTGAATCAACCAGTTGATTGATCAATCAGTGATCAATTAATCTCAGTTCTGATCAATTAGTTAAGTTGAATAAACTGAAAATCAGTTGATGCATCTGGTGCGTGATATATACATTGTACATGCATAACATGTAAGAAGTTGCCTCCTAACCGTTAACAAAAAGAAGGGGATATTGCTATCTTTGGCGCGTTGATCATCGCTGCAGATGCCAAAATCAAAAATTATTTTTATGATCACTAAAACTTTGAAAGAAACGGAAAGCCACCGCTCGTCATGCGGCTCACGAGGCATCTCGCGAAAGTCTTTTTGGAACGAAGTGCGCCGTCGATCTGAGGATCAGACTGGTTGAGGGGTCCAAGACGGCGTTTGGGTGCTGATAACCGAACGCTGCTGTCTAACATAAATGGGCTCAGAAATAATCTACTTTCAGATGCCGCTGAAATACCACTTGATAGTAACGTCGATATGGGTTGGTTAGGTTTCAATCACCAGGTGACGTCAGTGGAGGTGTCAAACTCTCCGTGGTTTGGTTCTTTGGCAGTGTCTGGCGTTGCCGATGTGTTCGTCAAAACGGAGACGAACCCACCCTTTTGGTTTCTTCCACGTCAGCAGTGGTTTTGACACAGAGCTGGAAGGTCATCAGGGGACAAAGGTCGTGCTATGCCGGCGGCCAGCGTGGCAGACATGCAGCCGACCCGGCCCCGGCCGACCACGGCGGAGGCCTGAGGGTTGACATCTGACCTAGTGACTCTTTGCTACAACAAAACTGGCACGTGGCTTGGTTTTTGAGCTCCTCCTGCGCAGAAGGCGGTTCGTAGCCGGCTATTCTTTACACTCCCTTCAACATGTGGAGAGAGACCTGTGCACTTGTATTTTCATGGTTCACTATGCATTTGAGCAGTCATAAATAATCACTATACTAGTCTGCCTAGCCTTGACTAGCTCGTCCGCACCAGAACACGGATCATAACCGAAGAGCCATCCGTACCTGGACAGCTCCGCAATGTCTCAGTCTCGGGCATACGCGGTCTTCCGGTCATGTTCCGCACTTCACTTTGTGCATCGCGAAGAAAACTACATGTTATACGCGATATATGGTCATGCCATGCACTGGGTATGGAGGAAACCAAAGACACCACGTTCGTGAGCTCGTTGATGATGCCCGGTGCAAAAACACGGACGACCATGAGCAAAAGTAACCGTCACTGAGTAGATCAGACAATTGGTATGCGATTAGTCGTGAAGCGTACAACCTCCATGTGATGCGTGCCGACCAGCTGGGGCCGCCCATGCCTGGGCCGGTCTCTTCTGTCGACCGGCTGGGGCGGCCCATGGCTGGGCCGGTCACTTCTGTCGACCGGCTGGGGCGGCCCATGGCTGGGCCGGTCACTTCTGTCGACCGGCTGGGGCGGCCCATGCCTGGACCTGTCTTGTCCGCCTCGTGGCGTCATGCGACGCTCGCCGCCCCCAAGGTGGCAGTCCGGCGGTGAAATTCTGAAGCCCTTTGGCGGCCAGTGACTGGTCACACCTTCCGTCCTCCCCACGCCACACTTTCCGTCCTCATTACGCCACAACTGCCGTCCTCCTCACGGCACGCCTCCCGTCCTCCTCACGCCACGCCTTCCGTCCTCATCACGCCACAATTGCCGTCCTCCCCACGCCACACCCGCCCTCCTCCGGCGGCCGGCGCTCGATCACATCTCGTAGCCGGGCACGCCCAGCGCCTGGGATAGCTGAACCGAGGCGCGCATGATGGCCGCCTGGCACTGCTGGACGCGCGCGCGAGCGGCGGTGGGCCGGCGCGCCGGCGCCGCCGCCGCCTGCCGCACCAGGGAGCACACCAGCACGCACGGCGACACGACGCCCATGCAGGCGCTGAAGAGGTCGTGCAGACCGTCCCGCGCCGCCTCGCTCAGCCGCGCCGGTCGTCCAGTGAGCGCCACGTCCTGTGTGGCCAGCACCACCAGCGCGTTGCTGGCGGCCACCAGGCTCTCGGCCAGCACCTGACAAGCCTTGTAGTGGCTGTGGCTGGGCGCGGCGCAGGCGAGCGCGGCGCTGGCGCTGAAGGCGGCGAGCGCGGCGCGCACGGCCCGGCCGGCCTCTTGGAACAGGTGGCGCGTGGCGGCGCAGCTCAGACGCTCGCTGGCCGACAGGAAGACGTCCAGCAGCTGGGTGGTGTGCTCCGCTGTGGAGTCGGCCAGCTCGTCCAGCAGGGGTGTCTCCATTGAAGTGTACGGGTACAGCTTCAGGATCGTGCACCTGTGGTCACGTCGGTGTGTTAGAAAAAATCTTGGGACAGTGCGGTGGAAAGCACCAGCTACTTGCACAAGGTTCGGGCAGCGTCTACAAGATCTTTGCGTTCACTGTGGCACACTGTCTGAGCTGTGGCCAACATGATTCTTGTAATGGTACGGCTAGGTACTGGGAGTTCGTACGCTATAAATAATCGGCCATCAAAAATACCAGTAGTGCTGGTTAAGCGAATATGTGAAGTCATCGACATTTATCACGTAAATGTCTCGTTTGCATGACTTTCGCGTTAAATACGGGTCATTTTAAGCATGAGAACGCAATGCCGAAAAACCAGCCGTCTAAGAATTATCTTACTTATATCAAAGAACACGACGACCTACTCCTTGGCGGCCGGGCGCTGTGCTGACCTGAGCTCGACCTCGCTGCCGGTCGCTGTACTGACCTGAGCTTGACCTCGGTGGTCGGCCCCTTTACTGACCTGAGCTCGACCTCGGCGGCGGGTCGCTGTACTGACCTGAGCTCGACCTCGGCGGCCAGCCTCTGTACTGATCTGAGCTCGACCTCGCCGCCGGTCGCTGTACTGACCTGAGCTCGACCTCGGCGGCCGGCCGGCACAGCTGGTAGCGGTCGACGGGTCCGGGCCGGGCCGGCTCGCAGTCGGCCTGCGCCACGGCCGTCAGGTAGCCAGCCCGCGCGCAGCTCTCGGTTAGTGTCACGCCCAGCTCTGCCATCTGGCGGAGCGCGGCCGCCAGCGGCGCGCCGCCGGCCGGGCCCGCCTGCAGCAGCGCTGCCACCTCGCGCGTCACGATGTAGAGGCCGCGCGCGCGCGCCGCCGCCGCCTCCCGGCACTGCGACAGCGCCGCCGCGCCCGGCGCCGCTCCGTCGCCGTCGGCGTCGACGGGCCTGACGTCGCTGGTGAGCAGCAGCAGGTCGGCGACGGCCTGCAGGCGGCGCTCGGCCGCGTCACACGCGACGCTGAGCCGCGCCGCGTCGGCGGCCGGCGGCTCGGCCGGCTCGGCGATCCTGCTGAAGAGCCCTGCGCCCGGCGCCATCTCGCGCTGGCACGAGAGCGGAGCGGCCACGCAGGCGGCGTTACCCACGGCGGGCGCTGCCGGCCACACGGGACGACGATCGACCGCTGGTGACGTCAGAAGGGGTGGTGACGTCTGATGAGACTGTGACGTCGGAAGGGACGATTCCATGCCTGTGGGGTAGCAGTGTAAGACAGAGCAGCCCCATCATTAAGTGCAGTAACACTGGAGACCGAACAGCCATACATCGGACGCAGCAGTGACGTAAGGCGCAGCAGTCACGTCACATGGAGTTGTGACGTCAGACTACAGAAATCCAGCGGTGTCAGGGGTGGCGATGACATTAGCGACCATGGGTACTGCTGACGCGTGGCCTGGCCTCCCACCCGTCATGTGATCGGCGGAAGACCATCATGGCCCAGGGGCCAGCACCGCGTGACAGGGCGCCATTACTGGCCCGCTACACACCATCAAGGCCGGCAGCCCAGGTCAAGCGCTACCCTTTGCCTGCAGCGTAGTAAAGCATTCCATGTTACGGCTTGAAGTCCATTGAATGGCAAAGGATAGGGGAGCTGTCTCGCGATGACTGACTTTTTCGGATATAATTT
>NW_023596136.1:39986756-39990714 GCF_011947565.3 Pollicipes pollicipes
GACAGCCCACCACGCGGACGCGCGTGGCCAGGCGGGCATGGTCAGCGGCGACGGCCGCATGACCCAGCTGCAGTACTCCGGCACGGACCAGGTCCGTCACCTGGACAGGTCAGTGTGTGAGCCAGCTGCAGTACTCCGGCACGGACCAGGTCCGTCACCTGGACAGGTCAGTGTTGTGAGCCAGCCTTGCAAGACTCCGGCACGGGACCAAGGTCCGTCACCTGGGACAGGTCAGTGTGTGAGCCAGCTGCAGTACTCCGGCACGGACCAGGTCCGTCACCTGGACAGGTCAGTGTGTGAGCCAGCCTGCAGTACTCCGGCACGGACCAGGTCCGTCACCTGGACAGGTCAGTGTGCTGAGCAGCTGCAGTACTCCGGCACGGACCAGGTCCGTCACCTGGACAGGTCAGTGTGTGAGCCAGCTGCAGTACTCCGGCACGGACCAGGTCCGTCACCTGGACAGGTCATTGTGTGAGCCAGCTGCAGTACTCCGGCACGGACCAGGTCCGTCACCTGGACAGGTCAGTGTGTGAGCCAGCTGCAGTACTCCGGCAAGGACCAGGTCCGTCACCTGGACAGGTCAGTGTGTGAACCAGCTGCAGTACTCCGGCGAGGACCAGGTCCGTCACCTGGACAGGTCAGTGTGTGAGTCAGCAGCAGTACCCCGGCACGGACCAGTTCCGTCACTTGGCCAGGTCAGTCTGAGGGATCATATCCTCAGTGGCCAGGGCTGTCATCTTGATGAGCGAGTGTAGGTCAAAGCGGGGTTACGACTGAAATGGGACGTCTATTCTGTTCTGATATTGGTGTGAACAATAGTGTCACGTGCGGCCTACTAACCTATTTGTTGCACGCATTCTTAGATCTTCCCTCCGTCTCTCGGGTTTTTTACCAATATGGAGCTCATGATCCGATCGGCCAATATGGGACTCATCTTATCTGTTGTGTTGCGTTTTACCCTTGACTGGCTTCATAGCACAGGCCGGTAAACGTGCATGCAATATTGATTTTCTTTGCTTTCGCATTCCAGGCTAACAAACTGTCAAGAGCCTGGAGTGTACATCTTCAGAATCGGTAGGATTGAGTCTGAGCAAAGCATCGGCCTGCCCGACATCAACCTCAGCTCAGCAGGTACGCATTCTCAGCCTCATCCTCGACATTTACATTGCCGTTCCTTGAGGAAATACTCCTATTAGGGTAAAACATATTCAGGTAGCAAAAGGAAAATGATAGCGTGGAAAGAAAAGCAGGATAGAAATAAACTAATTTACGGCGTAAGCACCCTCCCACGATTAAGCAGCCGTGCATGACGAAAAGCAGCGCAGAAACCATTTTAGTTCGGCTACGCAATGCCAAAAAGCCTGAGAAATTACCTATACGTCCCTAAATATTCCCGGCACGAAGGCTCATGAACATCTGGTACAAGCATTTGTTTACAATTTGTTCAAGATAAATGACCTTTCATGTCGGCAATAATCTACTGTGCGTAGGTCAATACAGTGACTATTGCACGAAGACAGCATCTCGTGTCCCGCACATTTTGAAGGGCTGGAGTGGTCTGATTACAACAAATAGACGTTATCTGCCACACTCATTTATGGTCGGGTTTTAAACAGAGATGTTCTGGTCAACAATGTGTATTTCGGAGCTGTGAGAATAAGGAGAGGGATGAGTGTTGAAACTCTGCCGGAGTTCTTCGGAAGCTTTCCACCACTAAGCCTTCCCCGTCACGGGGACCAATCCGGGGCTTGTGCAGGTGTTCGGGCACTACTCAGGCCGAGGAGGCCATGAGGCTTCCCCGTCACGGGGACCAATCCCGGGGCTTGTGCAGGTGTTCGGGCACTACTCAGGCCGAGGAGGCCATGAGGCTTCCCCGTCACGGGGACCAATCCCGGGGCTTGTGTAGGTGTTCGGGCACTACTCAGGCCGAGGAGGCCATGAGGCTTCCCCGTCACGGGGACCAATCCCGGGGCTTGTGCAGGTGTTCGGGCACTACTCAGGCCGAGGAGGCCATGAGGTTGAGTCGAGGCTGATGATCCCAGCATCCTCCCGGTGAGGCGGGGTGGGGCGAGGGACTCAGGACATAGTGATGCAGTCAGTGAGGGGAACACGGCTGAGGTCTACCTCAGCGCTTTAGTCGCACCGGTTTGTTGGAAATCCGTCGGATTGTCCCGCTGTTTGGTGGCCGAAGAATGTTGCGCGATTCTGCAGCCTTCGGCTGTCAGCGAGATCTGGGAGCCAAACAGCATGCCGTATTTTTTTACGATCATTTACGGAACCGGGGGATTTCCTGATTACAGTGTGTGAAACTCCTTGGCATGGGATCAGCATCCACATTCTTAGCAGTCAGGCTCTAGGTGACGTTTATAGATACTGTGGATTCAAGCCAGGAAGACTAACAATGTGAGGGCAATCCCTCACCTGCCATAACACTAAATGATATGTTCAAGGCCTGTTTCTCAACTCCCCTGGCAGCAGGCGGGGTTCTCATGGGGTCGCCCCCACCTCCCTTGCCAGTAGAGGCCTGTTTCTCAGCTCCTCTGGCACCAGGCGGGGTTCTCATGCGGTCGGCCCTCATCTATCTTGCCAGTTGGAGCCCGTCTCGTGGGGTCGCCCCCCACCTCCCCTGCCAGTAGAGGCCTGTCTCTCAGCGCCCCTGGCACCAGGCGTGGTTCTCATGGGGTCGCCCCTCACCTCCCCTGCCAGTAAGGGCCCGTCTCTCAGCGCCCCTGGCACCAGGCGTGGTTCTCATGGGGTCGCCCCTCACCTCCCCCGCCAGTCAGGGCCTGTCTCTCAGCTCCTCTGACACCAGGCGTGGTTCTCGTGGGGTCGTCCCTCACCTCCCCCGCCAGTAGAGGCCTGTCTCTCAGCGCCCCTGGCACCAGGCGTGGTTCTCATGGGGTCGCCCCTCACCTCCCCCGCCAGTCAGGGCCTGTCTCTCAGCTCCTCTGGCACCAGGCGTGGTTCTCGTGGGGTCGCCCCTCACCTCCCCTGCCAGTAAGGGCTCGTCTCTCAGCGCCCCTGGCACCAGGCGTGGTTCTCGTGGGGTCGCCCCTCACCTCCCCTGCCAGTAAGGGCCCGTCTCTCAGCGCCCCTGGCACCAGGCGGGGTTCTCACGGGGTCGCCCCTCACCTCCCCTGCCAGAGGGCGCTGCAGACCACGCCGCCTCGCCGGGCGTCTCCGTATTTATTTGTTCTGTCACGCCGCGCCGGCGGGCGGTAATGGGGCTGTTGGCAGCCGCTGGTCGACCCGACACCGAGGGTTGACATGGCTCCTGAGTTGCTCTCGGAAATCCCGCTGTTGGCTGACGTCGAGCACTACGGGCCAGTCAAACCCCGGTTGTGAGCCCCTCGTCTACGGCCCTGATAATCTTCAGTCACAGTCGAAAAGCCGTGGAGCTTTGCCAGTTGTAGCGGTAGCAAAGTGAAAACAGCCCGGAAGGACAGTGTAAATGACGTCAGGAAGCTTCCCGTTCGCTAACGCTGAGGCCAAATGCTGTTTTTAGAGAAGACCTGACTTCACCTCCGTTGGGACTATGCTAGATGGCGTGCGATTCACCTGGCCTGTCCTTCCACTAGACGCGAGGGCTTCCCTCCACTCTGTTGAGAATCGCTCCTGTTGATGGCGAGCCCTGCGCCATTGTCTTCAGCGTGCCCATTGACATTTCTGCGCGGGCACGTGAGATGCTTCCAGGGCACTGCATATGTACCGCATGTATTATACCTTCAGGCAACCTCACAGAATGTAACTTCTCCAAAGCCTTCGCTTACAAAACTGAGCGAATGGATGATGGAAGGTATGACAGGAAAATTATAATACATATATATATATATATATATATATATATATATATATATATATATATATATATCGTGAACATATCCACCTGCAGACTGCTCAACGAAATACACTGGTCAAGACAGGATGAGGGTTTTTGCTGTACAATATACAAGAATAC
>NW_023596136.1:39991714-39993017 GCF_011947565.3 Pollicipes pollicipes
TCCGCACTGTGGCGGCGGCCGGACGGCGGGGGAGCGGGCCCGCCCAACCGCCCGCCCCGCCCGGCCGCTCCCAGCCCCGCCCCGCCAGCCGACCGTGCGACTGCGGGCCGGGGCCCCGGCCGCCGCCCTGACCCGTCCCCCGCCCCCGCCGCCCCGCCGCCGCGCCGCCGGCCGCCCAGCCGTGACCCTACCGGCGGCCGGCCCGCCCCGGCTGAGGTCGACGCCCGGGGGACAGCTGAGCGAGCGTCGGCCGGCGACAGCTTGCTGCAGCTGCTGCGGTTGCAGTAGCTGCCGAGTGACGGGGCCGTAGCAGTGCCTATCATATTGTTGAAATGCGAATATTGTTTGTAAAATATTGGTCAAGGGCCTTAACATTATCCATTTCCTAATGGTGGGACCAGTTTTCGTCGGTACGCTTTTGCTGTAACTAGCTCAGCGGTCGATAGGAACCTTTACGGCAGTTATTTGAACCCAGCAGCGAGGTTCTCGGAATAAACTGCTCGGTCCTGAATCTTACGTCCGTCCAGTGATCGAGCAGGTAACTCCATGTGCAGCATTAAAAGCATGACATCATTGAGCCATGGTTCACAGAGTGCATGTCAAGCTCGCATTCGCCGGGTCTCACGTCTGGGGCGGAAATTGCCCTGCGTGGCTTTATTCTGTGAGTCGTGTGCTATGCAAGGTGTTTCGTTCCAGTAGGGTGCTGTCTAACAAAGCCGTCAACACTGAAATCGGGCCACCTTTTACGGCACGTAATCTTGCTGATTGTGATACAGATGTTGATTTTCCGCACATTCCATTGTTTTCAGCATCTCAGCCTTGAAACTACAGAATCTAGAGTTTCAGTGCAGGGGTTACAGTGTCAAGTCCGCGCAAACTTGGAATGATGCCAGACGCCCCATTCCAGACTCATTTTTGGACTCGGACGAACGGGATGCATTCGCTTCACAGTTAAGCCATGAGCGGATGCAGCTCAACCTCACCAACCCCTCAGAAAAGCAGGGCCCTCGAGTTCGGACATGCGCTCAACTATTTTAAACTGCCAGTGGGCGGCATCTTTTGACGGCACCGAAAACGATAGAACTCATCAACGGACTGTCAGATATAAGATATATGATATAGATATAGTATAGATTATAGATATAGATATATATATTATATATGGCGAGAGAGAGAGAGAGAGAGAGAGAGAGAGAGAGAGAGGGAGAGAGAGAGAGAGGAGAGAGAGAGAGAGAGAGAGAGAGAGAGAGAGAGAGAGAGAGAGAGAGAAGAGAGAGAGAGAGAGAGAGAGAGAGAGAGAGAT
>NW_023596136.1:39993117-40110150 GCF_011947565.3 Pollicipes pollicipes
TTTGGCGTTGCACAATCAAGAAGCTATAAATTTTCCTTAATTAATACGGAAATGAAACTTGTAATAAAAAACTTTAGAACGACACCATGCTCGAGTGAGTGAATGTAATAAAGCACCTAAACTCACGGATATATATGCAAGAACACCATCAGAAAGGGGCTAAACACCAATAGCTGACCATACTTGGCTTAGCACACATCCAGCACCGCGCCGGCCATCTCTCGGGAGATTGAAGCACTACGACTGAGTTCTGTCATACAAACGGTCCATGACACAATCAAACAATGACGCATTGAAGAGCATATTCACTAAATGGAGAGATTTTGTCGTCTAGAGCAGTCTTTTCCACTTAAAAGCATACTAAAGTCATTAGTGAGCTGGTTTCATCATATCTGTTGCCTGCTTCGATATCTTCCAATATGGAGCATTCCTTTAAGCACGAGACCCACTATCACCCGCTGACAGCATCCACGACCCGCTCCGAGGCCACCAGATGGCGTTTCGCGTGTGCCATATAAGCGCTGCTGCTACGTGGATCACATCCGTCGTAATTTATCCGGCTGCCCTAAATGTAACAGCTGTGTCAACGGCTGAATTAATCGCCCCCCCCCCCCGCCCATGGACACTGGAAACCACCTGAACCCATTCTGACACCTCGCACCTCCTCACCGCGTCCCAATCCATCACCACGCGGAAGCCCTTGCCCCAGATCGGCCGCAGAGCGCCGTCGCTCTCGAAATTCCGAAAACACTTGAGCTGCCCTCCCCGGTGAGCGCTACCTGCGGCGTGGAGGCCCCATTCAGCTCGCCCCTTCCGCTCGTTTGCGCCCGGGCCGGCTGGAAACACAATCATCTTCGTTAGCGGCGCTAACAACAGGTCCCGGCCATGATAACACGCTCCCTATTTCCCCAAACATTCAATTACTGGCCACCTACCCCGGTCGAAACGGCACGGCTCTCGCCATTTTTATGCTTAATTGGTGTTGATTTACATGTGCCGCCGGGGTAAATTGCTATTTACAGCGGCGGCGTCAGATAGGGTTTCGCGGCAGCACCGCCCCTCCGCTGATGCAGGGCCGCACCAGGGATTGTTACCGGTGTACGTGCTGCCGTCGGACGAGGGCAGAGCCACGCCCCACTCGCCCCCCCCCCCCCCTCCACGGACCAGACTCGTCATCACGTCATTAGCCGGTGACGGAGAGGGGTGAAGAATATAAGAAAGCGCTGCTGGAAACATGGCGTGAAGAATATAAGAAAGTAGCAGATTTGCCGAGAAGGGTGTTTGATTGTTGGTTTTCTGCCCGAACGCCGAGCACACGGGCTGCTCGGTATCTTGGATGTAAGGTATTACGTGAATGCTAGTTATATCGTTGTCAGCCTGGCAGCGGCGGTCCGAGCTAAATGGAACTAGCACGACTCCCATCCCCCCTTGGGGGTATCAAGCTGGAGCCTGCCCCCAAGACAATAAAAATGCTCTAATTTGAGCTAGTTTGCTTGATTTCCCCGTTTATTGATTTATAATCACGGCGCATGGATTGATGCTGTTTTCAGAGCTCGCTCCTCGATCCCTGATGCTGACTCTGCCTTTTGAATGGGACAGAGCACTGCGCACGGGAAGCTGAGCTGACCAACGCAGACATAAGCAGCAGCTGTCGGGTCGGGCCTTCACTTCATAGCACACGCTGTGCGAGAGCTGGCCCACCGTCCACGTGTTCCCTATATGGAGGGGAGCCCTTGCTCTAGGCGGGGGGCCAGCCCGCTGTGGGGAGGGGATCTACCCCGCATGCTGGCGAGTGACCGACGAGGCGTCATCTGATCACCGACCAAGATAGCGCCCTCTTGCGGGGGTCAGTTGCTGGTGGCGCCCTCTTGCGGGGGTCAGTTGCTGGTGACGCCCTGAGTACATGCCCCGTGCCGACCACGCAAGGCACGTGAGCTTCACATGGGAGTGGCCTTCGGGAAACCTGGTGTTCGCAGGCCCCTTATTGCTTATCATAACGTGTGTGGATATACAAAGACGATTAAGTTCCTGCAGTACTTCATATCATGTATACTCGAAATTCTTTTGATTCGTTTGACTATGCAATTATTTCATGTCTGACTGTTGATCGGTATCTACCAGTTTATATTGCAGGTCATTTGTTCCCGCTTGCGTATCGAGAGAGTTCTCATAAAGCATTTGCAACTGTGCATATAGGAGCCAAATTTGACAATGGAAAACTAACACACGCTGTCATACCAAATGAGCTGTTGCTAATTTGTTAATGACACTGACGCTCTTTCCAGAACGAACTTTGAACTGGTCTGAACTCTCTGACCCGGAGTGGATGCTTTTAAATGGCCTTTGGAACCCATTAATTTTTGGCTGGGCGCAAATTCTGCTGTCATGAGTTTTGTCACGGTTAATAATACAGAGCCAATCGATTGATTTGATAACAGCACTCCATTTGGGGTGAAGACCGCGAACGTTCGGAATTGGATGCCCTAATGATCCCACGGGTAGGTGATCGAGGCGCGTGTTCGGTGTGATATGGTTGCTTCATAGTTTGAGTGACGCGCCCTACATTAAGGCCCAGCATGGAGTTTTTGCAGGGATATCCGATGAGGAAAAGTTTTCGTTACGGGTCGTGCCATGAAAGGCTTGCACATCCTTGGGTTGCCTTTGTCCTCTCCCCACGTTTTCCCTTGACTCTCCCTGTATGGAGCCCCAATCACCAGAAATCCTATGGAAAAAGCACCACAAACCGCAACAACTCCATGATCGAAGAAAACGTGATTTTTGTGAGGGAACATGTGGAGCTGTTCTCCCTGGACGGCACCCCCTACGAACTACACGTAGCCTGCCTCAGTGTCACAGAGGCGCTGAGCCCAATCGTCCAACCAATCGAACGAGAGCCGTGTGCGGGACGCGTGAGGCGGCGGCGGTGGCCGCTGACCTTGGTGACGGTGACCGTCACAAGGTCGGGAGAGGGCCTGACCCCTTGCGGACCTCCGCGGCAGCACTCGGACGGGGCCGAACGGGTTAAAGGGTGCCATACTCCACCACTCCGACGGCCACTAAACCTGTCGGCCGGCAGTTTTAAAGGGCCCCGTCGGACCGAGAGCGATTGCCGCGGCTCGAGGTTAGTGATGCCTGCCCCGAATTTATGTGTGGCCCGGCGTCCCGGTGGCGGGCTCTGGACGCGATCCGGCGGCTGATATTGGCCTGGATCATCACCGGTCGGTCGTGAACACCCGGCCGACTAGGGCCGGGCCAAGCCGCGGAGCGTCGCTCCAGCGGCCTGGTGGGCGTCGCCGCCAAGCTCAAATGCAGCCCCGAACACACACAGGGTCACCGTCTGGGTCGCAGGGAACACAGCCGGTAACCGCATCCTCGCCAAGCGGTGACGGGAACGCCGACACCTTGCTATCCGTCGCTGTTTGCTTTCGTCTGTCGGTCCACTCCTAAGCAGGACCCAGCCAGTGACTATTAAGGTAACTTACATAAACCACACATTTCATTCTGTGTTTGTGCCGGGGGCTTCGGCATTACCAGATCTCAGCTGTCAGCGCCTGTGCAGCGGAGCGTAGGGGCACCGTTTTTGTCGTCGTTTTGCAGAGACTGCACGACGCATCTTCGTTCTTGCGGCCCCGTGCTGTAAACATGCAAAAGTATTCATGCTATCAACGGAGGCGGCAAAAAGGAGGAGCGAAATTTACATGCGACGCAACGGCGGGCTTGGGATAGCTACCGTTCTCCAAGCCGGACAGACGGGAATCTGATCGCTCTTCCGACCATTTTGTTGACAGTGTCGAAGGGACCAATCATCATTCAGAAGCGATTGCAGCGGATCCGCATCGCAATTCCGTGGCCGTGTCTGAAATCCCACCAAGCTCAACGTGATAGTTCAAAAAGAACAGAAAAGCGTCAATACTGTTTCGCACTGGGAGCTCGAAAACTTGCTCACATTTGATACGGGGGTCCATGATGATCCCAAGTGGATTGCCCAATCTGACTAGATCAGACACAGATACGACAGCAAGATGTGGGCACTGGAGATACATTCGGCCCTCGCACATCGTAATTCAGCATCGTACCATGAAAAAATAGACACTTTGCGTGATTAGTGCCCAGCTTTTTTTTGCATACGTCAGCGTCCACACATCCTTATTTATCTGGTATGCACATCATGATGCAACTTCGTGCAGTACGGTTTTTCTGGACCTCGATCATGCAAATATCGAACGTTGACGCCAAAGCTTGAAATTCACGAACAAGGCAAAGCATAAACTCAGTCGTACATGATCACGTAGACGAAGCGTTGAGTCGATTGGTCAGAACCTCACCATGTGGCCTCTGATCTCGGTCGTCACAGCCCTCGGAAGTTTGAAATATTAGGTATCATCATTGACAAACGCAATCCAAATGCTAGGCAAAACTCATAAATCGCCTTCCATAGGCCAATATCCCAAAACGTCGAATATTGGCATCAATTGACGTTTTTTTTACATCAATTAGCACCGTTTGACATGACATCAACCGCTTCATGAGTGTAGACGCGCTGCACCCATGAGACGGGGTCGGGGTACTAAGGTTGGGCGTGCGCTAACTCTACGCCCGAGCAGACGGGCTCTGGTTCAGACGTCCTTATCTTCTCCCAACATGCGTACTCATCCTATCATCTTCATGTTAATTGCATAAAACAGCTGCAATTCCCAAAAATGATTGTAAGGGGCACATACGGACAGATTGTAATGCCTTTTTTACCACACCGATGAACCATGGGCTCACGTAAAGTTCGAGAACATCGGTGGCTTGAGCCCCTCCAAATCGATAACAATTTCCACCTGCGTTGCTAAGCCACGCCTTGCCCCAGCGTCACCCCCTCCCCCCCCCCCCCGCCGCAGTCACTAATCTCCCAAGCATCACCTCCGCCTTTGCGTGTGCAGCACTGCCTCAATCCATTCATCGTCACTCCTGACTTCCACAGCATATTGCCTGTCTCCACAGCATCGTCCTCGACCTCCTGACACCGTCCCCATCTCTTCAGTGTCACCTCTGTCTCTCCCACAATCACCTTTAGCCAGGGGTGTGGCTTGGCACAATAAGTCGGGGGGGGGGAGGGGCTGAAGTGGAAATTGTCAAAACGAGCTCCAAATGACACAAAAATGGGCTAATAACGGATTCGACCCACCCTATTCTCTGAGCAACAAACAACTCCCATCCACCCCCCCCCCCCCCCCCCCCCCACGACCGAATAGGGGTCTCCACCTTGACCTTGGCCTTCAACATCGTCCCCCCTGTCTTTTCAGAGTCGTCTTTTCTCCACAGCGTGACCCCTCCGCTATCCCCTCTCCACAGCGTAATACCTGCAATTAGCAACTCCGCCACGCGCCATCCCGGGCCTCCCCGCCGCTGCGCATGCGCGGAGACGGCGCAGGCGCGGCACCCCACAAGAAAAAAAAATGCTACTCGGCCGTTTTCTTCCACATCCCCACTGACCACTGCGACCATCGCACACTGCGCACAGCTGGACGCGTTCGGCGCCCACTCACCAAACTCAGCGCGGGGGACACTCGGAGTAGGATCGGGAAGCCGGCATCGCTGCCCCGCTCCCGCTGCACCCCTGCAGAGCGCGCTCTGCAGTGTCTCCGTGGCTAGAGCTCCGCCACGCCGCTGCAGAGCGTCATTCGCGCCGCGCCGCCGGCGGGCGCCCGGTCAGCCAGACGCGTGGCTCGTCGGCCAGCCAGGTGACGCCGCCGCCCGGCCATGATGGCCGCCGCCGCTCCCGGACCACGCCCGGAATGTGGCGGCCCGCCGACCCGCTCGTTTCGGCCCAGATTACCTTGTTATTTTGACTCGACTAATTAGGAAATAGATTTTCGCCCTGCGCGTGTTTGTCATCGCCGTCGTCGTCGTCGGCAGCGGCGGCGGCGACGGCGTCGTCGGCGGTGGGGAGGGGTGGGCGGGGAGGGAGGGGAGGTGATGGCCATCAGGGCTATTACTACACCACGATGAGCCCGACAACCTGTTTGGCTGGGTGGGGTCGGCCATTACTCAAGCCCGCGGGGTTTACATTTCGGTAGCAAACACGCTGGCCGGGCCATGATACCATCATGCGATGCACGCCGGCTGACAGCGGCTGACGGTAATAACCCGCCGGGGGACCGGGTCGTCCGGCAACGAGCGCCACGCGCCGCCGGCGCGGCCGCGCCAGCTCTCGCCGGACTATCGGCCGCGGCTGTGTCCGGCGTAAATACCCGTGAAATCCGCTCCGAGTGCACGGCGCTCCGGCCGTGTCCGGTATGGGCGCTATTCCGGCCGGCCGGGCCGCCTTGCCGCCGCTCGCGCCGGCCCATTTGATCGGCCGATTGGCGCGTTGTTTCGCTTAGCTGGCCCGTTTTCCCACCGAAGGACAGGCGGCGCGTCGGCTAAGCCACTTGCTTCCGCCATTTGTGGGGATTAGAGCGCGATTTGGGCCTGGTGGAGGTTGGTTTAGGGGGTGGCGGCGACAGTGTGGGGCCGCTCAGCTCGATCTGGGGGGTCGGGCTGAGCGGCCCGGCTCCGCGCTCGTGTTACCGGGTACGCTCGGAGCGGCGTTCTCAGTGAATCCGGCACGTCACAGCGCGCTGCACTATATTTTTGCTGAATATATCTGTTTGGTGCAGTGGAAGAGGTCCTACGGAGACAAATAAACGTTGATGTTGCAACGAAAACGGCCTTAAAGTCGGGGGAGTCGATTTGAGGTCTTCTATAGGGCTCGCGCCCATTCCTACCGTTGATTCCCCCCCCCCCCCCCCCCCCCCAGTGTCTGTCTGTGTCCCAATATTTTTGCCGGAATATTTCATAAATGGAAAAATAGTACCTACCACACGATGCCCTTGCATGCTCCTTGGGCACTGCCCGCTGGCCATAATGTTGAAATAATGATCCACTTAACAGATCATTTAAAAAACGTTACAATTGCTTTTCGTTAGGATACAGCGGCCAAAGCCGTTCAGGACAGAACTGCTGGGGTAAGATCAGGTTGTTGGGCTCTCGACACGACTTCACCCAACCATTTATATAAGTTGGCTGCCCTTTTCAAAAACACGCTTCCATCCTCGCTAGTCATCATGCTGTATGGCTCCGAAGCCTTACCCCGAGCGTCATCCACAAAGTGCGAGCCGACAAACTAATGCTGATGGGGAGGTGATGAAATAGGATAACATTACAGTACTATCACAAGTAGCACGTTTTGACTACACGTTAATCATGGCCTGCTTGTTAGTATTGCACGAGTCAAACTAGCAACAGCATCATGTTTCGACTTTTAACACAAACCAAGCTTTGCTGAGTACAAGAATGAGGCATACCGAATTACAAAGCACTTACACCACCTACTCACAGTACACCGGTGTAATCATTAGCGTCATCTTACAGAATGCGTTCGTTTATTTCATTGAATTACAGACACACTAAGCTTTTTACAAGCACGCAGAGTCGTCAAATGCAGTGCCAGCTGTGCTCCAAATTTTAGTTTGGAGCTTCAGCTTACAGCACAAGTGCTACATAGGCAATGCAAGGGATCGTGCTGATAGAGCATATTCATGGAAACATGCTCAGTGATCATCGGGAAAATTGGGTCACCACAAAACTAGTTTTTGAATTGCACATGTGAGAAGTTGTACGACGTCTTTTCCCAATGAACCTGACCCCTTTCTTCTCTTAGGCTTTCGCTCTCTTTGTTGCAATTAGTAAGCATTATTTTAGACAATTAGTATAACAATTAGTAGTGAGCTATTAACGTTTAGCTCCTATTTGCCACGGTCCCCTAACGTATTTCCGTAATGCAGCACTTCACTGTCACATGCTCAGCTTTAAAGATGAATTACGAGGGAGAGGAGAACGTGTAGCAAAAGAACACCACACGCACCCGGAGGTGCCGCTGAGGGATGCCGCTGCATTATCCCGAAGCGCTGGAGGCGTGACGATGTAAAACGCAGGAAAGCTCAGTAGCAACTCCCGAATGTATCACCTTTACCACGCTAAACCTTTGGGTCAGTGGGACATTTTCCAAAGCTCGGGCGCCGCTGCCTAGACCGGGCTCTTCTGTAACCCACGAAATACCAGCGCGGAGGCCAAGGTGTCGAAGCCGCCGTCATCCGACCGCAGCAGTCTGGTGACGTCCTGCTCCGACCGCAGCAGTCTGGTGACGTCCTGCTCCGACCGCAGCAGTCTGGTGACGTCCTGCTCCGACCGCAGCAGTCTGGTGACGTCCTGCTCCGACCGCAGCAGTCTGGTGACGTCCTGCTCCGACCGCAGCAGTCTGGTGGCGTCCTGCTCCGACCAGGCGGCGGTCAGGGTCTCTGGGAGGGGGAAAGGTCAGAGGGAAGGGATCGCGGTCAGGATCTGTGGGAGGAGGAGCGCGAGGAGGGGAGTGATCGCTGTCTGGATATTTGAGAGGAGGAGCGCCAGGAGGGGAGGGACCGCGGTCGGGATCTGTGGGAGTAGGAGCGCCAGGAGGGGAGGGATCGCTGTCTGGATATTTGGGAGGAGGAGCGTCAGAAGGGGAGGGATCGCGGTCAGGATCATTGGAAGTAGGAACGTCAGGAGGGGAGGGATCGCTCTCTGGATATTTGGGAGGAGGGGCGTCAGGAGGGGAGGGATCGTGGTCAGGATCTGTGTGAGGAGGAGCGTCAGGAGGGGAGGGATCGCTCTCTGGATATTTGGGAAGAGGAGCGTCAGAAGGGGTGGGATCGCGGTCAGCATCTGTGGGAGTAGGAGCGTTAGGAGGGGAGGGTCGCTGTCTGGATATTTGGGAAAAGGAACGCCAGGAGGGGAGGGATCGCGGTCAGCATCTGTGGGAGTAGGAGCGTCAGGAGAGGAGAGGTCGCTGTCAGGATCGCTGGGCGGGGCATCAGCTTCAAGGGATCTAGACGCCGCCCATAGACTGCAGTCATGGCATGCGCAGGATGTGCCGATCCAAAGTTTAGAGGATATCATCACCTCTGTGGCTAACAGTGCCGACCGTTTGAGTGCAGTGTTTGGCGCTAACAAGCTCAGACTGCGCTCGTGGTTAAGCTCTTGCACTGCCAGGCTCGTCTAGGATGAATGTCACGTGAATGTGATGTAGTCGCGCCACGCTGGCGAATATCGTTTGCTCCATGAAACATCTACAACTCATAACGCACGGTGCTCAATGTTTCATAGTAAACCCCAGGGTAGTGCTACCTAGTGATAAAAGCTGCTTAGTGTTGTTAAATGGTTTCCCCATGTAATTGTTCCAATTAAAATGTGACCCACAAAAATAACACTAATTGAACGCTAATTTTCTTATCATTCTGCGCTTTGTGGACGGGCTAATGAAACAAAAGCCCCAGTTTAATTCAATCTATTTATGCACATATCAGACCTTGCTTTTTAAGTGTCACAATCCAAACTAAAATGCAAGCATAACAGTCGCGGACTTAAGGCGGGATTGTGATAAACATTGGTGGGTCGTAGATCTCAGCCACAAAAGTACTGAGATTACGCTTTCCCTTGATTGCGAAACATAAGCATAACTGCATGATATATATATATATATATATATATATATATATATATACCATCAAGCTTTCAGGATGCAGTATTTTGTCTGTAATTTTGTTAAGATTTAGTGTACTGACGGCGCGGGCCTTGTGGACGGTCTTTTTCCACACATCTTATTGATGGGACACACGTTCGACACTCATTGGGGAGCTTGACACTCTTTCCTACTTTTAACTAATTTAGCCACTTGCAGTGAAATATTTGAAGTTTCTGAAATGTTTTGAAGTGTTTACAATTTTCCAGATTATCAGGTGATGATGGCATAATATGAGCTTTACCTCAACATGCAAGTTAAATGTATGAAAAGCTTGTAGCATGCAAATGCCATATTTGGAATGTGATTTTGAACGAAGAAAATCTAGATCTTAGGGTAAAAAACCTGATAGAAAACTTTGAGCTTTATCTAAAAGTGTTAATTTTTGTCACCCGTTGGCTCCATCCCCGCGACTATCCTGGCCGAGGTCGCTGCTTCAACATGCTATAATGTACTCGTCAGCAGCGCTCTCGAATAGAATGCTCGGATTCTGTTGCTATTAACATCAGCACTGAGCGCCAGAGTGGTCCTTCTCCCATTCAACCAATGCTTCTCCGGAAATTTCACGTCACGTGCCTCACCCGTGCTGTACAATTCCGTTTGCGAATTCTTCAGAGCTTTACAATGGACCTTTCGCAGACGTTCTATGTTCTAGTCGATCTAGCACTTTAGCATCGGATTAATGATAACTGTTTTTTACTATTGCTTTCATGATTCATTAACAACACCGTTTATTCTGTTAATCAACATAAACAGCACTGTTAACTGTTAACGCTGTTAATGGTGCTAATTAACAACACTGTTAACAACACTGTTAATGCTGGTGGTCCGCATCATCATTTGTAATGTCTGTTCATAACTTTCTTGCTTCGTTTGTTTTCTCTAACGTATCATTCATTTTTCTCCTTCACTTCCATCAGGATTGGGGGGACAATGGAAAGGTAAAAAGGAGGTACATACTTAATGAAGACATATCATGACAGGAGCTGTAATTGAAGTCCTTAATACAAATAAAACAAAGATGGTGCAATACTGATACACGTTTATTCATAATTCAGGCAAATGCTCACAATTTGGGAACGAACATCAGGAACATGTTTCCTATAGCGTATTTCCAAAATTTAAGCATAAACTTGCTTAAATAACGTGAAGGCTTGCATGCCAGTGGTGATCGTAAGCCATGATAGTGGATTCATTTCTCAGACTTTAACTCTGGCACAATTTGCATGACACTTGTCCGTGATAGAACGCCGACGTAAAGGAATATGTCACCTTTGGGGCATATTTCAAAAGTTTTTTTTTCTTCTCAAACCTCAGGACCGGTCAGGCCTGATAGTGACATTGGAGAATGGCACTGCAGCACCAACCAAATATAATAAAGACCCGCATTCCAGTTGTATTCGAGTGAATATTACAGACAACGCTCTAGCACACCCCTATATTTCTTTTTCGTTGTAAACCCGTAGAAGATTTTGTGGAATGGGCGGTCTTAGCGCAAACAAGATTTTTGACATAAGTGACATAATTTTTCATAGCTTTCGAGAATGTACGCAGGGGCCTCATGTCGATCTCGCTAAGAGAAATTGCGTACAAACTGACACAATTAAGATAAAAATAGCATGTAAACACAATCGGAATCTTGGTTCCTATTAAGTGTGGTGGTCACAACAGACTTCACTATTTCCGACCAGGAACAAAGTCCGAAGAACTTTGAAAGTTGTGAGCTGAGAACCTTTGTGATTGACACAGTCGGCACCACCAACCATTGAAATGAAATGTTCCTCATGTGAAGATACTGAAGCAAGCATTAGACATGATGGTGTACGCTCACTTATAACTTTTGATATACATTTAAAGGGGAAAGACTGCTCTAGACAACACGATTTCTCTCTTCAGCAAATGTTCTTCTCAATGCGTCATTGTTTGATTGCGTCATGAAACGATTGTAGGAGAACGCTCACTTGTAGTTCTCTAATCTTTTTCTCGTGGTGGTTTTGCATATTTATCCGTTATATTAAGGCGCTTACCTGCATTCAAATACTCGGCTGCAACGCTGTTCTTGAGTTATTCGATTACAAGTCTGAACTTCGCAAAAAGTAGGAAGGATGTATAACTTCTTGTATTGTGTAGCATAAATGTAAGTCGTGTCCGAGCCTTGCATACCTTGCACAACATTGGTTGAGGGCCAATTGACTGCCAGGCTATTGTTCAACCGTGCTCACAAACGCCAGATATGAACAACTCGACAAATACATTTGTCTTGACCTTGAACGCCGCATGAACAGTAGCATGACAAGATTTGGTGGAGTGGTAGCATTGAAATAGCCTGCACAAGAAAGTCTGCTCATTTTAACAGGCGTGCAGCTCAGAAACGAGGGGGTTTTATACCTTAATGAGGGCAGAGCCGTGAATTTCACCGAATGGTCTTCAAGATGGCTGGTTCAGTTCAAAACCCCCTTACAAAGGTCGAACCGCATAAAGTTTAAAGGGATTGCTGGAGTCTTGTTATGGAACACTCCTTTTAGAGGGAGTGTTCAACATTTAAATGGGGTTTTGAACTAAAATAACCATCTTCAAGGCCATTCGGCACAGTTCGGAGCCCTGTCCTTCTCAAGACCTACACCTCCTCAGATCCTGGGCTCCACGCCCGAGAAGATCTGCAGAATATTCCGGGGATACTATTTGAAGGCTACGCAGGCATCCGTGACACGATGATAATGTCCTTCAGGTCCTGTCATTCCATTGCCCATGCAACGATCAAGGCCAATCAAGATTTAGTTGTCGAATCGTTCATGTCTGGCGTTCGTGAGCACGATTTCCTTACCTAACGGGCGTCAGTCGGCTCTGAAGTAATGTCGTACACGGCGCGATGACGCAATCAAACAATGATGTGTTTGGAGCATATTTACTTAATAGGGAAATTGTGTTGCTTGGAAGGATCTTTTCATCTTAGAGGTATATCAATAGCTATAAGTGAGCCTTTTCATCGTAGCTGGTGTCGTGTCAGATTTCAACGCATCATCGTCTTCAATGTATTCAAATGTGGAACATTCCGTTTAACCAGAAGTGCCTTGTTTGAAATTAGACTTGTGCGTCATTAGGCCACATGACATGTCGCTGTTACACACCTGCTTTGTAAACACGGCCTTGCACTGAACTGACCATCTGAGTAAAAAATATATCCCAAAGCCAAAGCGTCTTGGACAAGTGCCGCCATGCTATAAAGACCGCACGGGAGAGTCGAATGCTATGTTTTAACGTTTTGACCCCCTGACCTCCTTTCGGCAGCCATAGGGCCACTTAATCCATTGACGTCATCAACTATTGTCCAATCAGGCGGCTCTAGCGCACCTCATGGCGCAGCTCTGAAAACAGCATTGCGGACAATCGATGACGTCTGCGCACCACGTGACTTAACGGTCAAATGGCTGGATGACCGCACCTGGTATAAGAGCCTTGGCTTAGACGTCTGTTTCATGGCTTTTCGTGGAATTCCCGTGATAATGGCTTTGTTTTTTAAAGCTCTCCTCTAAGTAGCATGTTCCGGGCCTCAAACCATTTGCTGCATAAACATTTTTTTTTTCAACTAGGGGACTGCAAACATAACATAACACATATTGGGAAAGAAAGCAAATGAAAAGTTTTACTTTCAGACTGGTGGACACAGTGTTCCAATATTCGACCACTTGAGTGGCGGGGATGTCGATGTTTTTTCATGCTATAACACCCCGGCTTTGGGCTCACTGCCTATGGCCTCCCCCCTTGCTCAAAATCGGCCAATCAGCATCGAACCGGGAGGCTGTCAAATCAGTATCTATGAGCCTCAAGCTTGACAAATGGCTAAGTGGGTCAGATGTCTGAGTCGGGGTCAAAGGGCAACGGATTAGCGCCAACGAATTGCGTGCGAGGACCGCCGAAGAGTCAGAATTATGGTAGCATGCATTTATATTTACATCCTGCACACCCTACTGGATGAATTTTGGAACGCTGGGTGGACATGGAGCTCACTGGTATTTATTTCTCACGTCTGAGTGGCTTCTTCGAATACAGACTAAAAAGCTTTTAGGAGTATGCACAAAAAAACGGCATTAATGTTTAAATCAAGCGCGTCTGACCTGGCTAGGAGTTTTAAGCACAAAAATGAATAATGCTCTCTTCAAGAGCACTTCCCTTGGCCTTTCCCGTGCCGGTAGCTGAAGATGAGGTGACAAAATGGTGATATATCGGTTCATGAAAGATCAATATACTATTAATTTGTCACCTTCTGTTGGACTAGCACTGAGATAAAAAGCCAAACGAAATGCTCGTATGTAGATGCAATATTCTTGCGTGGGCATAACCCCTACCGTATTCGGTAAGGCGCGGACCATAGTCAGGTTTGTGCATGGACGTTTTGTGTTTTATACCACATGAAGCAGCAAGACAGAGCTGGATCCCAGCAACATTTAAGGCGCGCTTACGGCCATAGCTTCCCGCATTTGCTCTGAGCCACTTACGTAATTCAGAGCTTCGACCTCCAGGGAGGTAAGTCGCGTCATTAGATCACTAGAATCACTAGAAGCAGTGTCTCGCGTCAAACCAGTCAGGGACAAGCCGTTCGGGCCCAATGAAACACGGCACAGTCAACAAACAGTGATACATGTCATTTACCTTTAGATTTCATCGTCTAAGTGCCTTGTTGTGTCAGACACCTCATGTACGGAGAAAAAACTCGTGTCACGGCTGTCTGGTGAGCAGACAAGCACACATGGTGCTTGTTGCCATATGCGAGGCGTGCAATCCAGTTCAGTTACTTACGCCTGGCTGGACGGAATGCCGCTGTCAGATGGCATTGATGTGGTTGGTTCTGGAAGCTCGGAGATTGGCCGGTGTGTGCTGTTTAGACTATGGCACGCTGCTCCCACTACATGCATACTAGCCATTTCAGATGAGCATGGATCGCCCTGTGCCCCCTGTCAACCCTCGCTGTGCGCACTTTTTTACATTCATCTCACAGTACGCCCTACGCAAAGCCCTACGGAGAGGGCAATGCCTTCCCTAAGAACTCGAAATCCGACCAAGCTACACCCATGGGAAAAAGTGTTGGAAAAGCTCTTGTCAAACTCCATGTGGTAGTTTTAACTAAACGAAGGTGAAAGTAGCTTTGACAGGTTCAAGAAAGTCATATCAATCAATTAACACGTTATAGATCCCTCCTGTTATCTTCAGAACAATGCATGTCACGGTAATGAAGAAAGAAGCGTTGAACAACTCTTGAATTGAAATGCCGAAAGCTCTAGCAGGTGGGTACCCGAAGACATCAATCATCAAGTGTGACCTGTCATGTCATGTGAGGCCAAAGCTGTTAACGCTTATGTTGTATTGGCCTGGTCGGTTATATTAATTACGAAGCAAAGTTAATCAAACGGAGAAAAAACAGCGCTAGAATAAACCCTTGTAATACCGGAAGGCATGCGCCGTTTTGGTTTAGATAAAATGATCGATATGCCAATTCTGGCTACAAGTGCTAAGTCGACCTACATTGACCATGGACGGCCCGATCTTTCAAGGTCGGGTCGTCCATTGGCAAGCTCGGTCGACTTTAACCTTACAGGAGCAATTGCTATTATTGTAATGCACATTAGAGGGATAAATATGTGAAAATAGTCCAGAAAAACGCATTTCCTGCGAGAAGTGAGCGTTAGCTGTCAATTTTGATGATGCTACCACTTACATGACCTCAGCGAAGAGGTCATATGCCATGAACTGCCACAGTTGAACAGCTCCAAAGCTCTGCAACATACACAGAAATGACTGAAACTCAGGTTCAGAAAATGTCGGCGCAAAACTGTTCAGAAGATATTCTTAAAAAAACGCAGTTGGAACGGCCCTTTAAGTAAGAGGCCCTTTACGAGGCCCTTTAACAGGTCGATGGTTATGATGCATAGGGCATAATATACATGATATAATGTGATCCAGCCACGCACAGGAATCTAGTTCCCTAAAAGATGCTAGAGCGCTGTCATAGTTCATGATCACCATTCCCTTATCACGAATACTGGCAACGAAGCCGCACATACAAGCACATGTGCTTGCACAATGTCATTATCAACCACTTCGAGCGGGGATGCAGTTGTTCGACGACCAGAGCCTTCGGCTGCGAAGAGCGTGGACCGCACAGCGACTGCCGAAGGAACGGCACGAACACCAAACATCGCATGCACGAATTGGGGGACAGGGAAGCAACGGTTCAAACACCACACTTGCAGCCTCTGATTGGCGTCTAGTGAGGGAGGTGCCTCTTGAACGTTGGGATGGTGTTCGAGTCCGGCTGGGCGAGGCTTCCACTGCCCATGACGTCCATCAGGATGAGTTGTGCCCCGAGCAGTTGCTTACGTCGATGCAGAATAGAGAGTGCTGCGAGCTGTTGGCTAAGAACGTCTGTCGAGAAGAGCGTTTTACACTGACAACATATTCGAATTGTAGTGATTTCAATGAGGCAGTCAGCTGCACTCTGCGGAAGTCCCTGTCGAAACCTTGTGTTCCTTGTCTTCCTGTCTGCTGCCTCTTTTGAACCCTCTGCGTCGAAGACAAGCCACCCTCAGACTCAGTGAAGGTCAGTTCTCAGCGCTGTTCGCTTTGGGACTGACGGCTTCTCTCACTGCGTAACCCACATGTTGTCCTCTTAGGGACGCTCTGTGGGCGCTGGCTGCAGGGGACCCCTCTTCGCATCCCGGACTCCGTAAAAACACATTCACCGGTCTTCCAAATACAGTGACTGCATGTTTTGTAGCACGCACTGGGTGGTGTCTGCTTCTGCATTCCTGCCCTCACTGTTCGCGTGCACTTCTGCCGACAGCACTTTTGAGTTCCGCAGTTTGTGTTCAATAGCTTGCCTATGGCCGCAACTGAAGCCTGTGGGATCTCGAATGCAGCAGTGTGTGTGTGTGTGTGCGCGCGCGCTCGCGCGCGTGTGTGTGGGTGTGTGTGTGCGCTTGCGAGCTACCTACAACAGCATGCGCGTGCCCTTGTTTCCGACGGTACGTATGCTCCTGTGCCCGATGGCACGCCTGCCCCTGTGACCTCCATCTGGTGTGGTAGCTGAGTCTTCTCTCTCTCTCTATATATATATATCTCCCTCTCTTTCCGAAACCCAAGATTTTTTGCGGTGATGACTCTTTGGTGTGTTACGATTGCAAACTGAGGTGGGGCTCGGTGAAATACCTTTCTATCACATCATGGAGTAGCATGTTCTTAATGACTGACATGATATGTATCGGCGCATTATAATCACTGTTTGAGATTTATATTCAACCATGCCGCCCTGTGTATGAGCTATGAGCTTTAAGATATATGTGCACCAGTCTTGCATAACTACGCACTTGTTCGCACTCAACCGCATGAGCCCAGTTTTTCGTTTGTTGTGATCCCCAATACCGATGGATTTAAAACGAGCAAATACGTGCGTGTATCGCCGGCATTCACCGGTGTCCGAGAGGTGGCTTATCAAAGTATTAAAGTGCACACAATGGCATGGTGCATGCCACATCGACAGCCCATTTAGCACCGTACCATACAGCCGTCATTCACAACACGACCGCCGTTCTTACACTCCACGCCACACACAGGAGGGCCACGCGGCTGCGGGCGAGCCAGGCAGCCTGGCTGCGGGGGCGCCTGGCGCTCGCTGCTCCAGCCGTCGGCGGTGCTGGCCGCTGGGCGCTGGCCGCTGGGCGCGCCGCCCGGACCGGGGGCACCTCCGGCCCGCGGCCGTCAGCAGCCCGCACACGTCACCAGTGCACGGCGCGGGCACGGCCGCAAACAAGGTAACGGTCCGGCGACGGGCGACTGCTGCATGGGATGCGTCGCATTCGGTCCGTGCACGCTACCGGCGCGGAGCGCAGCCGAGTGTGCGGCTTCAGGCGGCGCTGCTGGGCCGGCAGCAGGGGCGGCAGCAGGGCCGGCAGCAGGGGCGGCAGCAGGGGCGGCAGCAGGGACGGCAGCAGGGGCGGCAGCAGGGGCGGCAGCAGGGCCGGCAGCAGGGCCGGCAGCAGGGGCGGCGGACAGGGGTGGGGGGGTGGGGGGGGGTGGGGGGGGGGGGGGGGGGCAGGGGAGGGGCAGACGCTTCAACCGGGGCAATATCTAGCGCTACCTCTGTGGTCCAGCATGGAAGGGGAGAGTGAGAAAGCTGAAAGATCCAGCGCGACCGCCCTGGCGACGGCGGCCTGGCTCGGCTGAGCGGTGTGGTGTAGCACTATCACATTCCACCCTCACAGGGGCAGGCCTTCCGGGAATCTCCTGCTTCGGAGCCGCTTATACCGTTAGCCGTTAGCGGCTGCGTGTTCTCCCCGTGGCGTAAACGTTGACGCGCCCCAGGCACGAGAGCCGGCGGCTTGATCGGCTGACACTTGTAGGGGGCAATCAGGGCCTGCGCGGCGGCGCAGACCCTCTGACCGCGCCGGTGCCGCTATCGCCGTTGCACTACTCGCACTCTTCCTGTTTACACAGGCCACGACATTACGATATTATCTTACACCCGGGTAAAAAGCGTGTTGGCCCGCTATCTGCACCGCCCGGGTAGCCCGGTAAATATTTACTCGGTCGGCGGTGTCTGTTTTGGGTCGCGCGCTGACGGCCGGCGGTTAGTTCAGCGGCCTACGAGCGGGCCCCGCTGATGGTGGGTCGGCGCCGCTGCTGGTGGACCGCGGCCCGGCGCCCCGCCGGACCAGACCCGGTACCTGGCCGAGCCCTGCCCGGCAGGCGCCCCGCCCCGTCTCCAGCGGCCGGCGCGTGGTGATGCGTACGGCGCGCGCTGTTAGTGTTCGTCTCAGGCTGGGTGCGGCGTTCTCCCGCTTTCTGCGGTCGTGACGGTGGAAAAGGGCGAGGGCCACTCGATAGACTCTTTATTGTACAAGCAACACAGTACATAGGCCTTTACACACGAACGATAGGTGGATCTGACTCTAGGCGTCTACCCCGCGCGACGCGGGTGACTATCCCACTCAATATCAACGGATCTGCACACCGATATAGCGTCTATCCGCCCAGCCTCTCGAAAACGCTCAACTCAACGCAAACGACAGTGACTGCCCACCAATCACGAAAGTCATAAATAAAAAACAGCTGGTTTGTGAAAGAGTCGCGCCGGTGTCGCCGGGGGTGAAGAGGCCAGGTCGGGTCAGGACGCGGCCACCTTACCTAGCGCGGCGGTCGGCCGGTCGGGCGGCGGCGGCGGAGTATTGCACTAGCGACCGGGCTCAGAGGCGTCGCTCGGCGGCCGGGTCGGGCGCCGCCGCCGGCTCCGAGTCGGAACTCCCGGGCGGCGTGCCGAGCGGGGAGCGAGCGGCCGAGCCGGCCGCGGCGCCGGCCGCCAGCGGGCCGCCGCCGCCGTACAGGCCGGCTGGCGCCGCCAGCCGCGCCGGCAGCTTGCTGTACAGCTCGTACAGCGAGGAGGCGGCCGCCGGCGCGCCGGGCGGCAGCGCGAACGGCGCCGCCAGGTAGGGCGGCCGCTCGCCGGCCAGCGCCGGGTACAGCGCCGGGTACACGCCGCGATAGTAGAGCGCCGCCGCCGGCGGGTACAGCGGCGCCGGCAGCCGGCCGCCCGGGTACGCCGCCGCCGGGTACAGCGCGGGGAAGGGCAGCGAAGTCAGCCCGTGTCGGAACGCCACCAGACGGTTGCGCGCGGCCGTCGACGAGCGCCGACGCAGCTTCCCCGTCGTTGGCCCGATGACGACGTCGTCGGAGGACGGGTCCAGCATCCAGTAGTTGCCCTTGCCCGGGTCGTCGTAGTGTCGCGGGATCTTGACGAAGCACTTGTTGAGGCTGAGGTTGTGCCGGATCGAGTTTTGCCAGCCCTGCCGGTTCTCGCGGTAGTAGGGGAAGTTCTTGAGGATGTACTCGTAGATGCCGCTGAGTGTGAGCCGCTTCTGTGGGTGGCTCCGGATCGCCATCATGATGAGCGCGTTGTAGCTGTACGGCGGCTTCTCGAACTTCTTCTTGTCGGCCTTGTCGTCGGCCTTGTCGTCGCCCTTGGCGTCGGCCTTCTCGTCGGCCGGCTCGGCGTCGAAGAGCTTCTCCTCGGCCTCGCGCGAGTTGTCGGCGTCCTCGTCGGTGCCGATTACGTCGACGTCGCTCTCCAGGATGCCGTCGTCGGAGACGGCGTCCGCCTCGGGCGCCGGCAGCGGCACCCGCTGCTTGAACGGGTCGTTGAGCAGCGAGTCGATGCTGAAGGACGATTTCAGGGGGGCCGGGTTCATCTCTACAGCTGAGCAAACCATGGTGTCATCGGCGACGACGCGCGCAGCAGGGCAGCCGGTCCGCGGGCGACACTGGCCGCTCACAGTCGTGTCCGTCCGTCACTTCACCGGGCGTCGGGCGGGCGGCGGGGCGGGGCGCGCGACAGCGGAGCGTGGCGGCGTCCTCACCCGACACGGCGCGCCGCTGCAGTGAGCGTGGCCCGGGCGGTGGCCGACGGCCGAGCCGCGCCGCGCCCACCGCCCGCCCGCCAATCAGCGCCCGCCGCCGTGCGCAAGCTCCGCCCCTCGCCGAGGGGCGGAGCCTCCGGGCTCGGCGACCGGCGCGCAGCGGAGAGGGCGGAAAATCGCTCTCTCGGGACGGCGCGCTTTCGCAACGCTGCAGAAATATTGGCGGCTCGGCTGGCGGCGCAAAGCTGATGTCTCATTCCGGCCGTGTGCTGAGAAACGACGCCGGTAAATCACGCAACACTTATGCCTTGGCGGCGCCGGCCAATGGCAAACAGAGATGCGGCGCGAATTTATCGCGCCATAATTAAACTCATTTGCTGGCCAGCATCGAGCACCAAAGTGGACTTTAATGATCCATAAAGTGGGATCGGCCGCTCAACAGGGTCGGGGCGCGCCAGAGGCCCGGTCAACTTTACGAGCGGGGCTCCGCGAAGCGCGCTCGCCGCCTTTTCATCTGGTCATCCGGGGCCCCGGGGAACGCCGAGCGCGCACCGCGAACGACGCCAAATGAGTCCTCTGGCGCCGCCGGCCGACTCATTGTTCCAATCACATTCATTCAGACAATTGGAGGGATTGTCTGCTGGAAACGAAACCATTTCCTCTTTAGGCGGCGCAGCACGCCACTGCGGGCGGCGGCGCGGGCCGGGTCTGCCAGCTCCGCTCCAGGGCACTGGAGCGCCGCGCTCTGCGGGCGCGCGGCACGAGGGCAGGGGCGGACGCCTCACAGCTTTCAGCCGAGTCAGAGGAAGTATCGGCGCTTCAGGAGAGAGGTCGGCATGTATTGCTCATCCGATGCGGTTCGCAGGTTTTTATTAAAGGGAGTGTTCCACATTTGCAAGGGGGTTTTGGACTAAAATAGCCACATCGGAGACCCCTCGGTGCTGTTCACAACCCTGCCCATCTTCAGGCTTATGCCCCTCTAGTTTCTGGGCCACACGACCGCGAAAAGGAAGAGGTATTTCGGGTAGAGTATTTTAAAGTCACTTTGTCGTTCATGTCGCTACAATAATGTCATTTGAATTCTGCAATGCCAAAAGTCATGCGGCGATCAAGGCCGACAAAGATAACTGTTGTAGCGTCCACGTTTGGCGTTCGTGAGCACGATTTCCGGACGTAATGGCGGCCGATTGGCTCTCAGTCTATGTTGTGCATGGTTTCCATGATGTAATCAAACCATGACGGATTGAGATACTTACTGCACAGAGAATTGTGCCGCCCAGAGCAGTCTTTTTCACTTAAAAATATACCAATGGTCATAAGCAATCTTTTTCATCATCTTTGATTCTCACTTTAACATCTTCAACCGTGAAGCATTCCCTTTAAACGATCCTGTTTCCGTGTCCTCCCTCTGCCGGACGACTTGGACGGCCGCCATATCCGTCCGCTGGTACTATGGGCCCGTCCGCTCTAACCCCAATTGGTTATGGTGGGTTTGTGGTGCACGCCATGAATGGAGTTTTTCCATCCCCTTCGAAGAATTGTTCCCGGCATGTTTGTTCGCCACAATGTCAGGCATAAATTATGTGAGAAGTTGTTGAAAGGCACATAGCGGGACAGCAGAAACATGGAGAGTCTAGTCTTCAACACTCCAACGAACTTGGGGATATACCATCAGCGGTTCACCGTTCAGGATCATCGCACGAACCACGCATAGATGTAATACATCTTGTTTTGTTTTGCGTGCCGTTTGGCTCGCAGAATACAATAATTGCAGTGAGGTTTTTGTAGCAAGTAAATTAAAAGGAGTTAGAACTTGCAGTGGTTAGTGAATCAGAGTAAAGAACAGACCTGAAGTGGGCAGATTGATTTACCGTTAAGAATTCAGGGGCATTTGAAGCCCTCTCAAGATCAAGGGGCAGATAGCCAGTTTTGGTTATGTCTTTCCAACCAGTGCCCATAGGGTCGCTTTTCAATTTTCAGGAAGTTTCAGTGTTCTTCCCCCCCTTTAGTTGTCGCGTCCCGTATGTGGTGCTATAGCCTGGCAATAGATCGCGTTTGTCTTGAATTTAAGTAAAAGCATCATCATAACCTTCGCCACAACTCTGGCTGCGGTACGTGCACAACCATTCCCACAAGTTTTATTACAGGGAATTTTCCACGTTTGAAGATGTTACAAGCATTAGGTATAATCAAATAAGCTCACTTAGGAACTCTTGGTATACTTTTAAGCGGAAAAGACTGCTCCGGACCACACAGTTTCTCTATCTAGAAAATGCACTCCTCAATACGTCATTGCCTGATTACGTCGTCGTACATTGCATAACATTGAGTGGGAGCTAATTGACGACCGTTACATCAGGAAATGGTGCTCGCATACGCCAGACTTGAACGACTTGACAGCTATATTTGTGTTGGCCTTGACCATCGCATGACCAATAGAATGACAGGATTTAAATGACGTCATTATGGTGTCATGGACGCCTTCGTGACCTTGAAATAGCCTCCCCCTAAAAGTCTGCATATCTCTGCGGGCATGTGGCTCAGAATCTAGAAGAGTTCAGGCCTTAAGAAGGGAAGCGTCGTGAACAGCACCGAAAGATCTCTGAGATGGCCATTCCAGTTCAAAACCCCGCACAAATGAGGAGCACTCCCTTTAAGATGCCCCGGCAGTCCCTGATGGCTTTCAGTTGAGCCCTCGGGCAGTTCCCCAGCAAGAGTGTTGCAGGAGTTTGGGTGCGGGTCGTGCGGGTCTATCACGATGGGAACTATGCCTATACTGTGTTAGACGTGTCGTGTCGCACGGCACATGAGATCGTCGTGCCGTGTCGAGCGGCACATGAGATCGTCGTGCAGTGTCGAGCGACACATGAGATCGTCGTGTCGTGGCGAGTGACACATGCGATCGTCGTGTCGTGTTGCACAGCACATGAGACCGTCGTGTCGTGTCGAGTGACACATGAGATCGTCGTGTCGTGTCGCACGGCACATGAGATCGTCGTGCCGTGTCGAGCGACACATGAGATCGTCGTGTCGTGTCGAGCGACACATGAAATCGTCGTGTCGTGTCGAGTGACACACGCGAAGGCGGGCTGGCACAGCTCCGAGCCTGGCTGATGGTGTCCCGCGGGAGTCCTGTTACCTGTTACTCCCTTACCTCGGGAGCCCTGTTCTGCTTCGTTCACCAACCAGATGGGGTCTGACCTCATGCCTTGCAATCACCGCCGTCTCCAGGCCTTGTGTGAGGAGCCACGTCGTGCTCACGTGACACTGCCTGACCGCAAGCCTCACAGTCATCGCCGTCTCCAGGTCACGTGTGAGGAGCCACGTCGTGCTCATGCCATCAATACAAGTCGTGAAATTCGTGCGAACAGACTAACAGACCCTGCAAACGCCAATAGTACCTAGCGATCGATGAGCCGTCGATAAGGACTGTCCCAAAAGTGAAAGAGGCAGATATTTTTCAAAATTTTTCGTCCGTCGCACACATCAGATTGGTGTTCAGAAGTATGGCGGCGTCCATCCTGTCGTCAATCATTCTAACTCCATGTTGCTTCCGAAATACAAATCCTCTAACTGTTCAAATCGCTTCGTCGTTAGATCAGCGGGATGTTCTTTTTCTTTGCTCTGCAGCTCACGGAGCTGAAAAAGGGACGTTATCGCAGCATCGCAGAAGAGAAAGCATTTTCCAGCCCTGTGCTTTTGCAGGCGATGGATCGTAAATGTCATTATTTTTGCAAGGCGAACCCTGAGAGCGTGACAAAACGTTTAGATTTTAATAGCTTTCCGAAAAGAGACATCTTCATTTGGCTGGCAGAAGTCCATAATCTGAGCTAATCACATAAATTTTCTGTTCCTCATCGTCTGCAGCTTGACACGCTGTTTGCCGCGCTTTGATAACACAGTAGTCAAAACATTTAAAGGCAAACTTTTTTACAACACTTTTAGCCTGTGAAAATTACAGTATATCCTAATGATAACTAGGGGTGTGGTTTGTCTGCGAAAATTCACTCATAGGCGATTCGTGCTCGGAAATCAATTGAATGCGCACATAAAAATGTGGTTTACGAAAGCAATTGTAAAATGTGTGAATAAAGCGGGAAAATAACATGATCTTTGCCCGTGGTTCGTGCACCCTAATTGTTTAAGATTTAATGCGTGTATGCGTGGCGCTAACAACCAGACAGAGAAGACCTTTTCGGCGGTCATGTGTTGACCCAGCGCACACAGGCTGAAATTTAAGCATTTCAAGGCCTGTTGCATCTCAAAATAATGTATACAGTACTGGACCATCGCGGAAGAAAAACCACCAAATCTTTTCAAGAAATCGGCGAGCCGACCTGAACGAGCAGGGCTAATCAAAGCCGATCATGCGGGTATCATTAGTGCATTGGTATGAGAGTTAGGTTAACGTGGTATTGTATTTGCATGTACACATATTTTCAGCCATCTCACCCCTAGCCAGACAGCCTGAATTAAGGAGCCACCATATGAACTTATGACTGGCAATAAATACCTGTTTAATCCCCGGAATGCCGGGATCTGTTAAATATTCTGGCGCGCTGTTTCAAAAGGTAAACATCTTCAAACAGGGGTCGTAGGCTGACGGGATTCACTACTCGTCTATTTATTGTACCATTCCGACAAAGGCGTATGGCTGAAATTCGGGCTCGATATGCTCGTCTAGCAGGTGGTTTTTAAACATGATGGCTTTACTATAAAAATGTGCAACAACCCCAAAGGAGTTTCTGCTTTGCTAGTCCAAATGTCCAAATTGAGTGCTCTCTGAAAATCAAACTCATTTTGTGAATCGAATTAGTTGATTTTTATCTGAATGTATTTTTAGCCATATTTGAGATGTTTAATGTTGGTTAAAACCTTCCTCACCTTTACACTGTCGACTGGTGAAATAACAGGGTTTACTCTTGTTGCAGGAATAACCATCTGTCCGCTGTTGCCAGCACTGTTACAAGTCCTTCGCCCAAAGCATTATTCAGGGAAGTCAGCTATAGTTTGATGTCTGAAGAAGCCAAGCCATGTTCAGCAGCTGATCAGGGATTGGGGGATTGGTCAGGGGGGTGAGGCTCATCGTAATGAATTAATCTGTCAGTATGTAAAAACAGAGGAGTTTATGCTGCCGACGGTGGTCAGCGGAATGCCCGAAAGGTTGGGGGCAACGACCCTCGTCGCCCGCAAGTGATTGTCCTTGTGTGTCAGCATTTAATCTAATTCATCTCAGGGAAAGCTGAAAAATGCTCAGTTACTGAGCTTCCGAATATAGGATAATTTGATACTTTAAAAAATGTCAGTAATCTACTGAATCACATTTGTTTAACACATTGCGTATCTGTGCCAACTGCAGCAAGCTGATACATCAAAGAACATATGAAATAGAAAGAAAATCCAGCCTGTGCTTGCCAAGCGCTGTATGTTGTGTAGCTGCACACATTTTCTTAGTTTAGTTTTGCCTGATATAAACTTATATGTCACAACTAGCCATGGGATGCAATGCAGGTGCTGGGATTGAAGCAATGGCAAACAAGCTTGGTTAAATCATATGTTTTATCACATCATTTAATTCAATCATGTCCTTGCCAAATGAACCACGGAGCATGAAGGAGCATGAATGATCTATGTGGGCTATATGTAATGACAATGGGAGACGAGGGCGCAGCTTAGCAATTTTCACTGAAAATCGAAAGCTGGGTTTCGAACCCTCAGTTCGTTGTAGGCATGCCATTTTTTGCGTTTCGTAAAACAACACGGAATGTTCTCGATTGACTTACGTTATATACCTGTCTCTAATTTCTTATTGTCGATATATTTGCGCGCATGTATCACTGTATGCAATAAACTTGCCTAAGTGTTGTTGTAGGCACGTACCGTTCCCGAGGCCAGCATGTTAATACGCTACCGTGTCCTTTTAAGGTTTTCGGTATCACACAGACGCAACAGCATCAGCTGTCGATGATGATGATATGCCTTGCAGATAGTGAGGTCGAGATCATGGACAACGCGGCTTTCGTGTGTGAGCGACAGGTTCAGCAACGAGTGCGAGGAAAGATTCGGCACTTCGAAGTGTGCTGTCACTGCCCAAAACGTCGCACACGATTTGGTTCATTACGACGTTACTGGTGGCACGACAGCTGAACTCCTCACACATCGCCCGCGTCTGTAAAGCTGTTCACGTCCTACCTCGCCAGGCGGTCAGTCCTAAGCGAACGGTGCTGAAATTCAGCTTGCCTAGAGAGAGCAGAATATTGCCTTCCTTACGAAGTAGCATTTCAGCTCAAATAAGTCACTAACATTAGGACTGTAATCACTTTTACTTTTTTCGGAAATAGGATAGCCACGTGACAGATAGGATAGTCTCGTAGGTGCATGGCGCAAGGAATGTCAAATCTGAAAATTTCATTATGGCGACCATTCTGCGCTTTTCACAGTTGGTCAGCGAGCATCTTTTTACCCCTGGGGAGTTGTACCAGTTCAGCGGGTAATTGGCATGCTTGAACACATTTAAGCACACGCCCGAGTGGCCAGTTGCATGCGTCGCGCTCGATTCTGGGATCAGTTTGACCTGAGCTCTAAAACAAAGCAAAAAAAAAAAAAACTAAGAGAGCTAGGGTTCTACCAAGTTCCACCAAGTTCACACCAAGTTCCCAGGGCAATAAATCTCTATGCGATCTCATTTTCTTCAAATTTATAATCCTCTAGATCGTGACTTTTATCTCTGACCTTCGTGACCTCCGTGTCAACAAGGTTAAACAAGATCAAACTCAGGATCGGTGTCCGAATCGACATCAGGCAAAGTCAAGCAACCAGCTTTAACATATGTCTCAAAATCAAGGGTTGATCGAAGTCATTTTTAGGCTGATGACCTTCCCTGACGATCTTGAAGCCAAAATAAGAGATTTGTTGAAGTCGTTGTGATCAAGACATTCAAAATGAGCGTCAAAAACTGTTTCTTATGCAAGTTTTCAACAGTAGTTACAGTAGAAGTAGTAGAAGCAGTTCTTGTAGTAGTTATAGTGGTAGTGGTGGTAGTAGTAGTGGAAGTAATGGTTGGAGTAGCAGTGTTATGCCAGTAAAAAGACTGCTCGGCTTCGATCTTGATCCGTAACAACGCGACCTTGACCATCTGCAGGCCAACGACCTTAAGAGATATATCGATTGTATCCGCAGATATTGGTTATTACATTGTCCATAGCTGATCAAGCATTTAAATTGCTACGTTGCACCATGGGCGGATCCAGAGGAGGAGTGTACGGGGTCATGGCCCCCTTGGACCCCGAAGTGGCCCGTGGGCTCCGAGGGAGCCCAAACCCGGCCGAACATATGCCTTTGCTAAACACAAAACGAACAAAGTTGGAGGTCTTTGGGCTTCCAGACGTCCAAGAACAGACGCGAGCGAAGGTGAAGGACCCACGAGCAGGCAAACATTATTATTTTCTGATTGAGAGGGTCGTGGTTGGGATATCATAAGTCTCACTACGCCGTCCAGAGGACCTATGCTGTTTCCGGGGGCCTTTATACCCACTTACGGGGTCAATCCGATCGTTAAGGTGTCTTCCACGTTGCCCTGGTTTTTCTTTTTGCATTTGCCGGGAGGCTCTGGACTGTTGTTGGGGCCCTTCTTACTACCGTGACGGGGTGCCCTTGTCAGTCAGAAGTCTTTCACGGATTCCTCCCATTCTCCCGAAAGACTCTGTGCGCTATAGCCGGGGGCGCCATATGTTAACTTGCCGGGCTATTCTCGGTTGTTCGGGGCCCCATCACGTTGGTCTCGGTTAACCTACCGACACACTCGCGATATACACATGGGCCCTCTTCATTATGGCTATATGGTCCCTTCAATTCCTTGTCACTTGATTAGGGCCCTCCTCTCTTGTCGGGGACCATGTGTTAACCCGCTTAGGCACGCTTGGTCGTTTGGGGCCCTCCAAATAGGGTCTTGATACTTTCAATTTCAGTGGTGAGCCCTACGCACTTGTCTGGGTCTCATATGTTAACCTGCCCTTATACAACGGATTGTTTGGGGCCATGCACACTGGGCATTTGAATGAAGGGCTCTGCGTTCCTGTCGGGGGCCATCTGATAACTTGCTCGGGCACATTTAATCGTTCGGGGGCCCCCTACATTGGGTTTTGGGCACTTGCTATTTGAATAGAGGGCCTTACGCCTTGTTGGGGTCCCTTCTGTTAACCTACTCTGGCACACTCCACGGTTCAGCGTCCCTCTACATTGTGTCGTGGATATTTCTTATTTGAATGGAGGGCCTTATGGTCTTGTCGGGGTCCCATCTGTTAACCTGCTCGGACACACTAATGCAGTGAGCTAGAATAGCTTTTGAACTAGGGCGGGGCAAAAAATTTCATCGCAGAAAGACTGTACGGGAGTGAAAAAATTGAATTAACAACAGTTAAAGCTTATGAGTCAGTGAGAGAAGCCCCAGCAAGCATACATTTATTTCAAGTTGGCATGGGCATTATATCATAAAGGTGACAAAACATTTTTAAGATAACAAAGAAAAACAAGGATCTTGGGTCACTACAGTAAAACAGAACACCTTACAAAATAGGATTTTCATTACAGTGTGGTGACCATCAAAAACTTTGTAACACCCATGTTTTGATGCTGCACTTGGCACATCCCTTCTCCATCATTTTTTATCACAAAGCCAAGCAAAGAAATTCAAGAACAAAAACAAAAAAATCGACAAGCATAAAGTATTCAGACAAAAAAGCCCTGGGGAGTCCTGCCCATCAACAAATCACAAAAATATCCCTTTGGTTTTGTTAAGATGAGTTCAGGAAATTCAAGTATCATCTTACTGTTTCTTGCAAAATACCAATGCTTGTTTCCATGAAAGCACCCTCACTAAGCCTAACCAAAAGAAACCTTACCTTATCTCATTCTGTCTAACCTATATGTATCACAGCACAATTTATGAGTCATTGATTCTTGCAAAGTTCCTACTGCCACTTGTCATGCAATTAAGCAGCCTAGCCTAACTTAGAGTAGCCCATATGCTGTACATCATCCCAGCCCACCTCACCTTTTTCTTGACAGCAGCAGCTGTGATGAAAGCAAGCTAAAGCTTATTTTTGGTTGGTTTCAACATGTGTATTGGTTCAATCAATTTGTGTCAGCTTGTTGACATCAGACAAAATTGACAGCACACAAATCGAAATCCCCCAAATCACTTTAGACACCTTATTCTGATCATCATGATTAGCTTTTGTCAGGGGCAAAGTTGCATGCGCTCCACAAGCCAACCTCTTCCCAAAACGTTATATTGAAGATGGCCCCCAAACCAGTTTACCTGCTTGCCTTTTCAGCTGCAGCAAAGGCATCCATTTAAGTTTGGTTATTTGTATTTAGTTACTTAAAGTTTGAGATGTTTGTTTCACATCTCAAATGGCATAGTCCGATTATTTGCTAAAAACCGATATCTACCTCATATTGTAATTGCTGCGCAGCTTAGAGCGTTCCTATGCTAAAAGATGTAGTGCATGCTTGCAGTACAGTCATACGCCGGTCAACAAGCCATGGCGATTACGGACAACATCTTGTTAAGGCAGACATCAGGGACCACTTAACAAAGTTGAGGCAAGTAATCAAGAGTATGGAACAAAATAGTTGCTTTCATGCCTTGAGGCATCGCAATTTTTTATAAACAAAATTCAATGAATCAAAGCATGAAATTGCTACATCTGGTTACAAATCATGTGCTAAAAGCTGGCAAGGTTAGCACTTAGTTGCTCCGCAGGAGAAACTTGCTGGCTTTTCAAGGGCATGCTTCTTTCTGCTACGCTACACAAAAAGCCAGCATATCTCGCATAGTTTGCTGACAGACAGGTTCATCCAGCCCCCCCCCCCCCCAACGAAATGTATATATCAATAATGCCTACCAACCTACCAGACTAACATGCGAAATAAGCGAAATGTGGTTTGCATGAAAAAAGTTCCGAAGGAAGAAATTCTTTTACCAAACTCCTCTGCATTAACTGCGCCAGGTCTGTATCAAAGCCATGTACAGCAGGATAATGTAACGTACTTAGTTAGCGAAAATGGAATGGCTTAAATTTATCACAATCGAGCCCCGCTATGAACAAAAAAACCGCTGACTGTGGGTTAAGCAGGGCAAAAATGGAGTTAGAAATAAGTTCTGTGCCTCAAATGCCTTTTTCATTCTCTACGAATTGTTCACTCTTGGGTGCGTAGAAAACGTGTTTGTGCGGCCGGCGAATTCATCCACTATGTATGAAATGTGTGCAAGTTTGCAGTTTGCACATTTTGCAGAGAAAATGGTGAACATTCTAGGCCATAGATGGTATCTTCAAAGATAATCGTAAAGGAACAAAAAATTAAATTGCCTCACACTCATATGGGATCAAGAAAAAAGTAAATATGTAGACTTATAGTTTGTTGGTCAAATTTTGTAAGCAGCTCATTTGACTAAACGTCTGTGAAAATGAGTGCTCAAATGGTCATGTTCAGCATTTAGATGTTATTTAAAAGACGTTTCTGGCATTTTTCACTGCTACACTTCGGGTGTGGTGTAATTTAGCGGTCAAGTTTCTTCGGGTAAAAGAAATACATGAATTAAAATTTTCTACCAGGCTTTGCTAGTGTTTGCACCAGGCTTTGCTTTGCTGGTGCGATCTTTGCGTGGTTCGACCCTCCCCCTTCTACCTCCAATAAAAGGGATGAGCGCAATTGTATCAGGCACACAGCTGAAGATCCTGATGCATTTTGTAAACAATCCTGATTGAAAATGAAACAAATTTGATTCGTGCAAGTGGGTCTAGATTCTGCAGAATCTTGTTAATGCTTGGTGATTTTAAGTGAGTTCGGTTTTCGATGACATAAAACCTTGGAATGGCAAGTATGGGTTTGGCATGTGTGGTTAGACAATATCAGGTAGTAGTGGAAATTGACATATAATATGGGAAAAGAGAATGAAAAATTCCTCCTCGCAGGGTGTTGCTTTACACCCGAAGTCGGCAATTCTAGGACACTGCCCTGACGTCCGCCGGCCCTCCGTGTTGTGTCTTGAGCACCTCTTATTTGAATGGATGACACTATGTTCTTGGCGAGGCCCTCTCTATTAAGCTGTTCAGGCCGGTGGCGGATACAGGCGGAAGGGGGGGGGGGGGCACGGGAACACGCCGCTCCATCTGCCCCGAGGGGACGCATAGGCTCCAAATGGACCCATAACCGGCCAAACGGGCACGGTTTTCCAAAACAAAACAGAACAGAGTTGCACGTCTTTGGGCTATAGACGACCAAGAGCAGCGACAAGCGAAAGTGAAGAGCCTGGAAGCAAAGTTAATACTTTGTTGATTGAAAAGGTGCTGATTGGGACATTTTTGGGGCTTATTACACTGTCTAGATGCCTTATGCTGATGCCTTGGCCCTACATGTCCACTTGCTGGGTCAATTGGATGGTTAGGGATCTTTCCACGTTGCTCTTGATCTTTTGCATTGTCTCGTGGGGTCCTACGCTGCCGTTGGGACACCATCCGCTTACATGTCCGGGCACTCTTGACCGATCATGTAAACCTCCACGGATTCTTCCCACTCACCTGACAGACTTCATACGCTTTTCCGAGAACCCATATGCCAGGGTAAACTCAGCTACTCAGGGGCCCTTCACATCCAAGTCACGCGATGCTCAGGGGCCCTCTGCTTTGAACTAGGGATCTTTCAGTTTGATATCATTTGCGGAGGACCCTTTGCTCCTATCGGGGCCCTTTCACTTAACCAGCTGGGCGCTCTTGATCGCACAGGGGCATTAATTCATTACATTGGTATTCGGTAATTTCCTTTGTTCAGAGGGCCCTGTGCTCTGGCCTGAGCCCTGTATGTCAGCCTGCCGGGGCACTTTTAATCGTTCAGGGGCCCACCACATTTATCCTTTTTTTCTTCTCGTTTGCTCTGAAGATCCTATATTTGTTGACGGTAGCTTCTTTGTTGGCCTCCGGCGGCACCCATGATCGCTCAGGTTTCGTCCCTACTGGCCTTGGTGATTAACATTAAAGCAGCGGTCGGATATGCGCTGATGAGCTCTTACACACATTTGTCGAAGGTAATTTTACGTGCCGCCGACGTCGTATGTTTTCCATTTTCATTTGCCTTGGCTGTTGCATTGTGACACTTATTTTACTTGTTTGTCACATTCTTAATACGTGTTGAATGCTACCATGTTTTGTGCTCCTATATAAACAAAGACCAGCTGATACATTGAACAGCCAGCTAGCTGTTCTCTGTCAAAACCTTCTGTGTCCCAAAAATCAGCACCATGCATGTGCATATGTACCATGCCATGCATATGCATAGCATATGTACCATGCCCAGCTTTCTAGGGCTGCGCCCAGTAAGATGTTTTCCTGTATTCACTTATATATATATATATATATATATATATATATATCCGTATATTTGTGTGTGTGTGTGTGTTATATGGGATTTACCTAAACATTTCATGGCAAAAATACGAGTACTTTTTGAAGGGGCCCCAAGTTGTAGGGTCCCAAAATGTTACGTGGCCTCCTCTTGACAAGATCTTTGATTCTCCCCTCCGCCTCACCGTCCAGGAGTTATTCGGGGAAAATCAGAGGGTTATATCGATCTCCTACCCGACTGCGTGTCAAGTTACGCATGCTCAGCTCGAGGGTTCCCTGTGGGGGCCTCCTACGATTTGGAAGGTGCCAGGGCACTAAGACCTACCCTGGTTACAAGCTCAGTTAACATGTTGAGAACATACGCTTCACAAAATTGTCTCTGGGTCACCATTCATCTCCTTGCAGACCTTGACATGAATTTGCTTACAGGGTATCGTTTTCCGGACCGTCATCATGCCTACATGATGTTACCAGCAGCAAACAGGCGTCAAATAACTAAACACCATTACTTGCATTTCTCCCTTTCTGCCGTGCCGCGATGGCGAAGATCTCGTGGATTTTGATAGAATTAGTTTTTTGCTGGCAAACAGACGTACCAAAAACTGAAGGGTGCTGCACAGAACGTGGTGCACCCAGCCCGTCGAAACAAAACGTTGTATTAGATAGTCATTGACCGTTGGAGCGACTGCCCCCCCGCACCCCTCGTCGCCAGCTGGCCAGCTTCTAACCCCCTACCCTCGCTGTCATCAGGTCAGCACATCTCCCTCACCTCGCATCGGGTAACTAGCGCTTCTCTTGTCCTCACTGTCGGATTGCTAGCGCCTCCCCCGTCCTCACTGTCAGCTGGTCAGCACCTTCCCTGGCCTCACTGTCGGCTTGTCAGCGCCTCCCCCGTCCTCACTGTCGGCTGGTCAGCGCCTCCCCCGTCCTCACTGTCGGCCGGTCAGCGCCTCCCCGTCCTCACTGTCGGCTGGTCAGCGCCTCCCCGTCCTCACTGTCGGCTGGTCAGCGCCTCCCCCGTCCTCACTGTCGGCCGGTCAGCGCCTCCCCCGTCCTCACTGTCGGCTGGTCAGCGCCTCCCCCGTCCTCACTGTCGGCTGGTTAGCGCCTCCCCGTCCTCACTGTCGGCTGGTCAGCGCCTCCCCCGTCCTCACTGTCGGCTGGTCAGCGCCTCCCCCGTCCTCACTGTCGGCTGGTCAGCGCCTCCCCGTCCTCACTGTCAGCTGGTCAGCACCTTCCCTGGCCTCACTGTCTGCTAGCCAGCACCTCTCCTGGCCCCACTGTCAGCTGGTCAGCACCTTCCCTGGCCTCACTGTCCGCTAGCCAGCACCTCTCCTGGCCCCACTGTCGGCTGGCCAGCGCCTTCACTGGCCCCACTGTCGGCTGGTCAGTGCATGCCCTGCCCTGGTCTTTGTGTCGTCCCGGACCAGTCCCGCCGTCACCCAGAGCGCATCAATCCTGAGCCGTACCGGCCCCATTCCTGGCCTGTCGCGCGGCCCCCGACGGCCCGAGACCAATCAACACCGCATTAATCACGCGCGACCCGTGTGACCCGGCCCGCCAGGTCGGGTGCGCGGCGCGTGTTTGTTTTCCGTCTGGAAACCCGAGACCGTCGCAATACTTTTTAGCGCCCTCGACGTGTTTTTACGGTGTCAAGGGGCGGCGATGAGTGGCTTAGTGAGAGAGTCGTAAGACGAGGCCGCTAAATGTTGTCTGTGAAGGGCAATCAGACGGAGCCTCCAACTGCACGACAGGATGAAATACCGCTCGTAAAGGTTTAGAAAGTCTTTTGAAGAGCAATCTTCACGCGCCACTGCCTCTAAATAGACTCGTATAACTCGAAGGTATGATGTGTCAGCCCATGCAACAGATGTTGCATATATGCACCAGTGATATATATTCTGATGGTAGAGGTCATACCACTCCACGCCTTTCAGGACCTTCGCACGAGCTCGGGGCACTAAACTACTGACACAGTACAAGCCCAGTATACTGAATGTCAGTGGCGCAGCCAGGATGTTTGTGAAGGAGCTCGATAGAAACTCACGAGACAACCGAAAGAAATCACAAATTCAGCTTGTGCGTAAACATGTGACCAATGACGATGGAAATGACTGTAGGGCTTAACCTAAGGCGCATGCCGACGACTATTTTTGTCGAGAGCCATCTAGGATATATCGACTGCAAAATGTGAGCCTAAGGGACTGAGTGTTTGCCTGCGTATCTCCAGGAAGATCTTCACAGAAGAAACTAAGAAACGACATGCATTAACGAGGAAATAGTTATAGATCGCACAGGAGCACGCACTTTACTATTATCTTATCTAATTTTTCAACCCGCCTTCTTGGACGTCTCCACGCCTCTCCATGCGTGAATGGGCAGCAAGACGGCAAAGCAATAATCATAACTGTGTTTCATTTCCCGTCCAAAATGCAATTGGAGCCAGAATGCATTGCATTTACGCAAGTAGTGATTCAGAACTGGAATGTTGGAATAAGATAAATTTGGTTAGTGAGAGCACAAGTCACTCAAGTGTCACAAGCGCTGTCATCTCAGGAAATAATGGCATGTACACATCAACAGTGTCGAGCTCGGAACGCTGACAGCTTATGGCATAATGTCATATGCGCAGCAACTTTGTTGAGCTCGGGACGCTCGGCAAAAAAATGCATGTTCAGTTGTGGAGGCTCGAGACCTCTCTCATTTTTTTTTTTGTCATTTAACTTTTCACCAACAGGCAAAAACCTGAACAGGACGATAAGTGCCAATTTTGGGGAGCTGTGCAAAGTGTTGTGCACATCGGGTTCTGATCCCCTGTCAGGCCGGATTTGTGGCAATTTTCCGATAAATCCCTTATCTGCTCGTGCAGTTAAGTCCACTGTTCGGTGCCCGCTAGTATTGTATCGAGAAAGCTGAGTTGTATTAACTTGCACGCATCCCTGAAATTTTGACAGAGTTCCATCGCTGGGGGAATGCCTCCAGAGCGGAGGTTTTAAATACCAAGTTCAGCGTTTAGCTCCAGTTGCATTTCCCGCCGGCGCCGACTTCGTGCCAAGTTGTTTAGTCCTTCTAGGTGTGAAGTGGGCGCGTTATCGTTCTCAATCCAGCGATAGCTACGACCTGTGCTTTCCTGCGAAGTCATACCTGAGAAACGAAGTCGCCCATACGTCCTTTACCCCGCGCGCTCTTAGCTTCGTGCGAACTGCCATTTTTCGTGTCCCTACGAATTTTACGATTTTCCACACAATTTTGTGACATACGATTAATATCACATGCCGTATTTCTGCATTATGATATTATCTGTGCAATTTTTATTTCATACGATTTGTTATACGACATCTGTGTATACCATGATTAGGTGGAGCAATCTTTTGCTGCTCCTATCCTCATCCTGCACGATTTTCTCCCATGCGATCATTTATTTTTCTGCCTTACAACATTTCGCCATGTTTTGGCCACCCGGTTACGGCCGCGTGGTGTCGGTCGCAGCATGTCCCACAGTGTTTGTTGCGCTGTGCCGCCGAGCGTCCGTCGCAACATGTCCCCCCCCCCCCCCCCCCCACTGTGTCGTCCTGTGGTGCTCGCCAGCTTCAGTCGCACGGTGCCGCCCCACTGTGTCCGTCCCGCGGTACTCGCCAGCTTCAGTTGCACGGTGCCGCCCCAGTGCCCGCCGCGCCGGCCACTGCTTCAGTTCTCCGGCCGGCTTCCTCAATCTATTTATTTTCCATCAGCAGCGGCGGTGTGCAGCCCGCGTCACTAATCAAGAGGAGGTGGCGGCAGCCGGCGGCGCAACGCCCGGGTCAGCCGACGGCGCCCTGGCGCGCAGCACCCATGCGGGCCCACAGATAAACACAGCGATAAGGTTTCGGCCCGGTACTGATTGAAAACGTCGAGGGGACTAAATGGCACTTAATTGGGGCGGCTCGTTCGGGTCGTGTTATCAGCTGGCGTCGTCGCCGGCGCGGGGGAGAACCGACGCGTCGGTCGTTCTGGAAAACACACGGCCGGCTGGAGGGCGTCGGGCCGCACGTGCCGCACCGCCGGCCCGGCTGGATCCCGGCCCGCATGTCACGGGATCGACGAGATCGACGAGATCGACGCCCGGCCGGCGCGGCGGCGGCGGGCGTCCGCTGCGTGCCTGGCATGCCTAGCGGCCGGGGTTGAGTGTGAGTGATTGATTCTTCTCCTGATTATGGTGGCGTTTTGTCGGGGAGCGTTGGATTAAGTGCTAGAAATTTAGATTCTATGAAAAGTTTGAAATGTTAGATTTTTGTGCGCATGCTGTGTTTGGGATCAGATTTTGGTCAGTCACCCGCTACCAACGTGAGCGTATGCGCGACTGAACAAGTCTGCTATAGCAGGCCTGTTACACACCTCTGGGTCACACGAGCCACCGTGCCCCGCCGGCCATCGCGCCTCTGGTCCCCTGCGGCACGAGCGGTGTTTGTATGTGTGGTTGCGTGAGTCAGTGCGTGTGTCGGGCAGAGCGGCCGCTGTCGGGCTGGCCGCATCTGTAATATGTCAGCGGGTCGTCTGGCTGTCGGCGGGACCTGAAACACAGCCGCTTGGCGCCCAACACCGGCGCTGACACGCACCGCACGTCTGTCGGCGCCGGGCGGGCGGTGGTCCCGAGGAGACTGGGGGCGGGCAGTGGTCCCGGGGAGACGGAGGGCGCGTGGCGGTCCCGAGGAGACTGGGGACGGGCAGTGGTCCCGGAGAGACGGAGGGCGCGTGGCGGTCCCGAGGAGACTGGGGACGGGCGGTGGTCCCGGGGAGACGGAGGGCGCGTGGCGGTCCCGAGGAGACTGGGGACGGGCAGTGGTCCCGGGGAGACGGAGGGCGCGTGGCGGTCCCGAGGAGACTGGGGGCGGGCGATGGTCCCGGGGAGACGGAGGGCGGGCGGTGGTCCCGAGGAGACTGGGGACGGGCAGTGGTCCCGGGGAGACGGAGGGCGGGCGGTGGTCCCGAGGAGACTGGGGACGGGCAGTGGTCCCGGGGAGACGGAGGGCGGGCGGTGGTCCCGAGGAGACTGGGGGCGGGCGGTGGTCCCGGGAGACGGAGGGCGGGCAGCGGTCCCAGTGAGACTGGGTTCAGGTCCGGAAAGACGGGCTAATGTGCCGGCCGGGCGGGCAGTGGTCCGGGGAGACTGGGGGGGGGGGGGGGGGGGGGGGGGGGTGCGGGCATTGTTCCGGAGAGACTGAGTACAGGTCGGCACCACATGGCGTTTTACACCGACCACCGACCATCGCTTCAGCAGGACATTTCGTCAGCAGCGCAATCGCGCCAGGGCAGTGGCCATGAGGATCAGAGGCGCGGGATGCGTTGAGGTCAGGAGGCGCTGAGCCCCCAACTGTCTGAAAATTCAACACCGGCCCTGTGAACGTCAACTGGAAAATCAAGAATTGTTATCGACCGCCTGGGAGAACTACCCGACACCAAAGAAAGCGTTCCAACGCTTCGACATGCCAGTACAGGTTGACTCTGCGACCATGGAACACCCTGGTGATCCTGCCTCGCCCCCCTCCCCCTCCCCCACCTCCAAGAGAGAGCCTCGGCGCAGCAGCCGACCCTCAAGCCCTGCTGTTGCTGACTGGGCGGCGGCGCCCCGTCGCCCCTGAAAGGGCCGTGGCATCGCCGCATAGGCGCCGCCGAGTGGCGCGTACACAGGCGGCCGCGTCGGTGGCAATTGAAGGCACTCAACTCTATTGGCGCTGGCCGCACCCGGGCCTGAGCCGGCGACGAGAAACGCCGCAAAAACGGCCGCCTGCGTGCGACCCCGGCGCGGCTGGCGACGCCCGCCCTCGGCCACTCGCGGCCCCCCGCTCTCGAGCTGCATCCGGGCACACTCAACGCGCCGCCGCCGCCGCCCGCATGCCACTCTCAATTCGGCGGCAATCTTTCTAAATGAATGTACAAAACAAAGCCAAACAAACGTCTCGCGCGCAATTGGACTGGATTTCGGCGGGACGAGACGCAATTGGCGGGCGCGGGTGATAGCCGGCCGCCGCCAATTGGCGCCAATTGTGGTGGCGCGCCGGCGGGGATTGCGCCGCCGGTGGCTCAATACCGTGGCTCCAGTGGCCCGCAGCGCTGTGAAGAGGGGGGGGGGGAGGGGGGGGGGGGGGGAGGGGGCGTGCAGGAGGGTCAGCCGTGCGGCAACGGCGCCGGGCGAGTCCATTTAGAGACGAGTCCATCCTGAAAAGTGCTGGGCACGACACGTCGGCAGCTCGCACCTCAAAACGACAAAGGTGTCGGTAGATCAGGCCGCGGGGAGGCAGTAATAGATGGGAGACGTCAGCAGCATAGACCAAAGGGCCAGACGAGACGCATTGCAGGGAAAACTAAACTAGGGTTCATTTGTGTTGAAAAATAGCTTAGAAGCTCATAATGGTGGAGTCATTGTTACTATTACCCGAAACGCTACTCCGCTCATACACAGTTTCATACCACCAATTTTTGCTTCTTACCACGCAAGATCTCCACGGTTTGTTTCTCCGATGTCAAGCATGCTGTCAATCGAGCCCGCATGGGTGAGTCAACTTAACCTCAAAATCTCGCAGCACGCCTTCGATCAGGCAAACATTATACGGTGGGTGTCAACTGCCAAGTCCCGGCGAGAAGCACGACAGACGGGCCTCTCACTCGTCTTTCACTGTAGCCGTGTTAATGTTGACTCGGGCCCGCCCCCTCCTGACTCACACGCTTCTGTTAACACACGAACCGGCGATGACTCGCTCATCTCATTGTTTTGGTAGCCCATCTGGCCGGCATTGTAAGACGATAGGCAGAGTTCCTGCAGTTTGGCACGCGTCGAGTCTGGTGTCTGCCGAGCCTCTGCCGTCCCGCTTTGACGAGATAATTTTCCACCAAACGCGCGGGAGGTGCAGGCGCGTGCCCCGGCCAATCGCCGAGGCGAAAGCGCAGCTCCACGCGTGTAACACAATACCTGGCCGACGTATGGTTTTTCCTGGCGCCCGCCTCATCCCACCGTCTTACCGTGGCTTCAATTACGTGCCTACTTTTCTCGCAATTCCTCTCTCCGCTCTTCTCTTCTCTTCTCTCTCTCTCTCTCTTCTCTCTCTCCTCTCTCTCTCTCTCTCTCTCCATCTCTATCTCCCTCTTCGGTTCGGGGGCACGGCTCGTGGATAGGCGGGCCGACGAATTGAGACGCCGCGGGAGTCTCTGGCCCACCGACGTTTTTCCTCGCGGCGAGAGACAGACGTCGCCGCAAAAACTGACTGGGCAATTTTCGAACGCAAGGTGGAGTGAAAGGAGTCCTTTTAAGAGGATTTAGCAGTCCGTGGACAGCCAGAATGACCACGTTTTTCGTGGCAGCAAACTCGTTTGATAAACACGACCGGTACAGGTGAATATTCCCGAGCCGAAATTAAAAAGTCGGCGCTTTTTGATGGCGGCATGACGTGGTTTTAAACTACACCACGTCCATCCGGAAAATAAGCAGGCCTTTTTGCCGATTGTTTGAAAGGGCGATTTCACGCGGCGCCGGGCGTCGCGCGGTGGCGTTGTCGCGCTGCCCCGAGCCGCTGATTAAGTGGGCCGCTACGCCAGCGTCGCCCATATTTGTGCAGCGGCCGTGAGCGGCTGAGCCGACAGCCTCGTTACCCGGGCTCGTCGCATCAGAGGATTTAGCAGTCCGTGGACAGCCAGAATGACCACGTTTTTCGTGGCAGCAAACTCGTTTGATAAACACGACCGGTACAGGTGAATATTCCCGAGCCGAAATTAAAAAGTCGGCGCTTTTTGATGGCGGCATGACGTGGTTTTAAACTACACCACGTCCATCCGGAAAATAAGCAGGCCTTTTTGCCGATTGTTTGAAAGGGCGATTTCACGCGGCGCCGGGCGTCGCGCGGTGGCGTTGTCGCGCTGCCCCGAGCCGCTGATTAAGTGGGCCGCTACGCCAGCGTCGCCCATATTTGTGCAGCGGCCGTGAGCGGCTGAGCCGACAGCCTCGTTACCCGGGCTCGTCGCATCTCATTATGCGCCATGTGTCGCGACGAGACGCGGCGCCCGCCCGAGCCGAGTCGTCTCCATTTGGCGGCGCACTGCGGCCATCGCGGCGCACAATGGGCCGCGCCAGGTCTGCCGCGCCGCACCGTTAGCCGCCGCGCCGGCGGCCGGCGGCGCGCGCCGCGATGGCCGCGTCCACCGCCGCCGGAAGTGGCGTACTGACGACTGTTTGGCCGAGCGCGGCGGGGGTCGGCCCCGACCGCCGCCGGCTCCGGCGCGCCGCGATGAGTGACAACGCGCCGCCGCCGCGCCGCTAATCGTGACGGGATTAAGCCGACCGGCCGCCACCGCCGCCAGCTGGGCGCCGCGACAAAGTCGCCGGAATCTGCGCCGCATTCAGCGCCGGGCGGCGATTATGTGCGGCGGCAGCGGCGGCGCGGATTTGGTAAGCTAGCGGGTTATTTTGCCTGGCCGCGCCACCCAGCCAGGTGTCGCTGTGGAGGCGGGGGCGGTGGACAGCGGCCAGCGTCTTTGTGGCGCGGCGACTGCGCGCCGGTGGACACACAGACGGATTAGCCCCCGATGGTAGGATGGCGGACCCCCGTCCATGACCGGCGGGCGTGGCCAGTGTTTGACGCTCCGGTAGCCGCGCCGGTAAGCCGGCTGGAGCTGGGGCGATGCTGTGGTCCGACCGGTAGCGCAAACAGTTTAGGATCACCTGTGGCGATCCGGCTCGGTGGTTGGAGCCGGGAATGCTACCCCCAATGAGGAGACGATGGATTGGGCCACATTTACGCTTTCAGCTGCTGAAGTCGCCGAGTCTTTCTCCTGTTTATAATTCGTCTAAGCAAACAGCTGCTACAGAAAGGTGCTGCATCTGCATTGTTCTAGTTGTTTGATTGCATCATCCAAACCAGCGACTCACATGTTAACAGCACCGCAGCCAGCTCCGTCAGCGCGGTCGTGAATGACTCGTTAAAGACATTGTGAGTCAGCGCCTAAGAATGTGAACATAACAATGGTCAGGGCTTCACATTATAACCCTACATACCCGAGTGTTATTATGCAATTTGCGCTTCGTCTTTTCTCATTTTTTTGCCAAGCACGCCACGCGTCTTTACTGATCGGAAGATGGCTGCTGTTTCCTGGGGGTGCTTCAGAAATGTCGCAAGCTTGGCGTCATTTTCCCCATTGGCAAGCAGTTATTCTGGTAGTTTTGCAACACCAGCTCATCTCAACATTCTCTGGTAGTGATCCAGATCCTAGAACATTTTGCTCAGTGAATTCAAGACTGGATCCAGCATCCTGGGAAAGTTCCGAACACTAGAAGATCCCATATGTCCTTCAACTACGAGAAACTGTGAGCCCTCGTATCGCATTTTAAGCTTGCCACATATCAGACGGCTGCATCCAGCCTTGAATTCCAGTCTTGTAAAGTGTAACGTTTTCAGGCTGGCTTGTAAAAAAGACATGGCAGGGATATGCATGCCACTAGACTTTGGAGGTCGCCAGGGACCTTATACAGGGACCGGAATTTGGTAGAACGATATAGTGTTTAGAAGCGCTTGTCACTTTCTGCCAAACGTTTTAGAACTAAGATGGTTGGCGTGACTTCGGGTGACCCTGCGACAAAATTTGAAAACAGAACATCGATCTCGGAAGATAATTTGCGCAGACAAAATGACAAGTATTTGAATCCTGGAAACTTGTGTGGCAAAACTAAGGCCGATTCGCCATCCTCTGCTAAAATGCTCCAACGGGTCTCGCTCTGTGACAGATTTGGTGGTCCTGGAATCCTGGATCCTGGACCTCGAATTCTGGACCCTGGAAGTTCTGGATGTATATACATGCTCTCCGACTAGTTGAATCGTATAGGAATCAGTCGCACCAAACCTAGGTCTGACTCATCACCATAACGCGGTCGGGCTTCTCCACCTGCCTCCATTTCTTTGTCGGCGAGCACTTGCGATCGCACCCATACCGACGACCACTCCGCCGTTTTACAACCCGTGCGCGGGCGACGGCGGCAGACCGACGCTAGGCCGCGGCCGCCACATGAATAGTCCAAATAAATACTCGTCTATATGCGGACCTGCGGCCGGCGACAAAGCCGGCATCAGTCCGGCGGCCCGACGACACCGACAATGGAACAACGGAGGGCCGACCCGGGCCGGCGGCCGCCGCGCCGGCGCAGGCAGCCCGGCCTTTTTGTCCGCTGATTAAGTTTGATTCCGGCCTTCATAAAACAACGGATTAACTAAACAGGCGTTTTGTGCCGCCTCGCCGGATAATGGTTCATTCGGTCACCGCATCATCGTTTTTAATGGCTCGCGAAGCGCGCGCCGCCAAAAACAAAGGTGCTACCAGATGGTGGTACCGGTGAACTAATTGTGCGAGAGCTATCGGCCGTGCGCCGGCTTTATCAGATGATTTGATAAATTGGAAGTCAGCGTCAGCATGACTGCGGAGCACGTGCAATTAGAGCGGTCCGGGCGCCGGGGGGGGGGGGGGGGGGGGGGGGGGCTGCAGCCCGTTGGATTAGCACCAATGAGCGTGGTCCGTGAAATGGGGCGTAACTTGCGCTCGCTTCTTCACGCCCCGCCGGCGCTGTGGTTCTACTGATCGACTTCCGCGTTACGTGGTGTGTATCTGAACACGGCGCTGGCGCTGTGGAAGAGCGAGAGGGGCATCAGCACCACCTGCGCCAGCGGCAGCGTTCTTCGTTGGCGCGGAAGCGTCGACGAAGCGGGAGGCTTCTGGAGAGCCGTTCACACGCAGAGTGGGACAGCAAGTACCGCCCCGCGGTCTGGACGGGAACCAGCATTCTTCAGAAGAACCAGCACCACCACCGGCAGCAGCAAGAATGCATTGTGGTGGGGACGACAAAACTCGGTAGGCGACCCCGAGTCCACGCTTTCCACGACGTCGAAGTCGTGGAAGGCGTGGTTTGCAGTCGAAAGGGAAGAACGCGAATGCTCTCACAAGCCTGCTGTGCTATCCCTGGGTATAACGTCGAACATTGAATAACAGGACAGGAGGCCACCAAGATTGCATGCAGCGATGCTCCTGACTGAATGCGAATGAAAAGATCGGAGCACCATATTTAGTCAGCCTGCACGAAATTATCCATGATGTCGACCGATACAATTGACCCACGAGGAGTGTGCATGGTTTATATAAGCATATATATATATATATATATATATATATATATATATATATATATATATATATATGCATATACTAGGTATTCATCGCAATCAGGACACGACATTCGCTGGTAAAATCTGGATACAAAGCCAAATGGGTTGGCCATTTCCTGTTAAATGGTACACAAAATGATGCCAACAGACAAAACATTCAAGCTAAGCGCCGCATCCCCACAACAGCGCTCTGCAAAGTGGTAACACATAACTCGTCGACAGTATCATTCCAAGCACCACAAGAATGCCGCCACATCCTGTTGTGGAAGCGGGCCCAGCCAGATCACAGTCTGCTGGTGCTGCCAATCAGGACAGAGGGACGGCGCAAGCTCGCTGCTCCACCGGCGAGAGGGTCGCTGACGGGGCCGAGAACTGCGCAGGGTCACCACCTGTCCTGGGCGCCGTGACCTGGCGGCGACCGGCGGAGGACCGCACAGGGTCGGCGCTCCCCCCCCCCCCCCCCCCCCCCCCGGAGAGAGTGCCGCGACCCAGCCTGGGACACTCGGAACACAGCCACGGCCGCCGCTCCGCCGCCCGCCGCCCCACTTCCCGCTCTCGACTTCACAATCGCCGCGGTCAACAAGTGAAAATTTTAAACGCACGTCACAACGTTTCGTGGCTCCACTGAGGCCTCAAATCGGACGCGACGCCCGACTCCGGCGCTCGGCGATGCGCGGCCGGCGGACTACGCGCAGGGATGTCGAGACGCTCTCCGCTGGGGAAATAGTCGAATAACTACCTGTCAGGCGGACGACTGGCGGAAAAATCAAGCTACTTCTGAGCCAATCGATCGGCAGCCGTGCCCAAATACAGGCGAAACTATCCACATCATCTGGAGCGCTGGCGGCCGGTGGGCGCAGGCCGGGCACGCTCTCCGTCCCCGCCCGGACCCGAATACCAAGCGTCGTTGGCTCCAGCAATTAAACAAACAGCACCGGTCTAATTAAACGTGAATTGAAAACGATCACAATAACCGGGAACGTTCACGGCCGTCGCTGATGCGAAGCGGCGGCGTCGCTTTGGCGGCGTCCGTCCGCCATCGCTGCCGCATGCCGGCGAGCGGCGATCCTCGTGTCCGACGTGAGGGCGAGGCGCGCCACGGATCACTGCTCCGCGGTTCTGGTAGCACCACGGAGCTGGGGTGTAGTTGCTTGTCAGTAAGGAGGGGTTCAGCCTCCCCGCCCCCCCCCCCCCAACTTGGGATCCAGCCCCCAACATTGGGAAAAAGTGAGCTAAATCTGGGGAGAGGCCTGTTTATTGGCACAGTTTGGGGTAGGTTGGATCATTTTTCTGTTGAGCTCCCCATCCACTCATTTTGTGGAAGTACGTCCCCTACCATGATGCCTCATCCAGAGGTCTCTACCGTGCTGATGAGCACCGCCGCTCCATCGAGCCTGGACACCGGTTGGGCGAACTGATCTCTGACGTCAGATTCCGGCAGGCTAGGCTGACCTCTGACGTCAGTCACCGGCAGGCTGGGCTGACCTCTGAGGTCAGCCTCCAGCAGGCTGGGTCTCGCCGCTGGGCTAACTGACCTCTGACGTCAGCCTCCGGCAGGCTGGGCTGACCTCTGACATGATGCTCCGGCAGGCTGGGTCTCAACGCCGAGCCGGCACGTGCCGCATGTGGAGCGCCACCCGACGTTCATTAATGCACGGCGCTGTCCGCCTTCTTCCGTCGACAGATCGGCTCGGTCTAATGACTAGCTCTGCGTCGGAGCGGCCCCTCGGGCGGCTAACAATGCCCGCGAGCGCAGCTCTTCGGCGGCAGCCGCCCGCCCAGAAGGACGACGATCAAAGCTGACGTCGGCCGCGTGGGAAAACAGACGATTCTTTCGGCGGCACGCGCTAACCCGCTGGAGAGCCGGGTAATTGGCCTCCTACGGTTTCTCTTGTTCTCTTTGTCGGCGCCGACGGGCTGCGAGCCTTTGAGCCGGCGTCGACTTGGACCGCGTCGGATGCGAGGCGGTGAGTGAGCAGCGCCGTATTTGACCTCCGGTCTACAGCTCTCGCGTGATCGATTTTGTTGCCGCCCGCTGCGGTACCGGGTCCGTGGAGATCGAACGCGGTGACGAATGGCCGCGTCATTCTTGAGTCCTGATAAATCATCAAAACTAGGCAGCAGATTTGTAGCCATGACGAGATAGCTCGCACAGATGATCGGAAATCGGAATCGGACGCGAGAAAGTCGTTCTCGAGTGCCAGGCTAGGTAATCGTTCGATGTTCACATCGTTGTCCAGCATTCCATCTCGCTTGAAGACCACGCTGAGTTTGACCTTACATGACAGCCCTTAGGAGCTGACATGACCTCACACGACAGCCAGTACTATCATGACACATGCTCTGTCTATGGCTGTGTACTGTATGGCTGAATATACAGATAACTGTGAAAGGAGCGTATTGCATTGGTGTACGTCTCGCATTCAATTCGTACGTCACTGTATGGCCGAATATGCGGATAACCGTAAAAGGAGCGTGTCGAATTGGTGCACGTCTTGCATTCAGTTCGTGCGTTACTGTATGACTGAATATGCGGATAACCGTGAAAGGCGCGTGTTGAATTGGTGTACATCTTGCACTCAATTCGCACCTTGCTGTATGTTGGACACATTACGCCCGGTGCCCATCACGTATGTATTAATGTATTGGCGTAAGCATATGATGCATTGACCTTTGTATCACATGGGCATCGCTCACATTGCCACGGACTGCGCGGCTTAGACAAGCCACCGTCCACTTGAGTGATGTAGGGATGAGGCTGTACCTAAAACAGATAAAGTGGAAAAAGATGATGGGAGTTATGAATGGAAGAATAAGGATGTAGCGTTAGTATACGGGGCATAGGACTTGAACTTGAGTTATTTCAGGGGATGTATCGCCTTTCCATTTTGGGCTGTGTCGAACTGACATGGTCAGATTGTATGACAGGGAAAAACATTCAGTGATATCCGTGTTCATACCTAACTAAATGGCTCTAGTTCGTTTCGCTCTCCAAACCTGGAAAACAATCAGATCAGTTTGCATTTCGCTCAGGGTATGTCTCAAGTTAAGCATAGCCAACGATGGCGATACACGGCGGCGAGAAAGATTTTGATTGGCCGGTGCGTGCTATGCGTTTTGGGCTGTCTTCCACCATGGCCAATCACACATCCTTTCTGCAGCCATGCGTCATCGGTGCACAAATGTGTTCCACCAGCCTGCAAACAGAGGATGACCGTTTCCACGCGGTCACCCATCCACTGCCGAACACTGAGCTGCAACTGTGAGTTGCGACGATTGGCAAAAGTGGCGCTCCAGTTCCGTCGATCCGCTAAACAGCGAACTCAAAGGCCTGTGATGATCGCGCCGCGCCTGGGCCGAACGTGTAAGTGGGGACCGTCATATGACGTGATTGGTCGGCGTGTGACGTCATCTGCAGCCTGACGTAATGGGGCTAACTGGGATAATGGGACAATGCGAACCTAAACGTCCTTCGATGAAGGTGAGCCGAAAATGGAAAATTCTGGAAGATTCGTCAGCAAAATGGCGAAACGGATCCCAGATCTCATAAGATCCCTTGACAAGGCATCAAAGGCATCATGGACCTTGGAAAATTTAAATGTCAGACCTCAGAGGTCCATTCACAGGATTCAATTACGAGGTCTTCAATGTAGCAACAGCGTCTTGGCCTCGCACATTTGATCAGCATACGCAAGTAAGACATGGTGCTGGTTTAAGTTAAACATGCTAGGGTTTTTGGGACCCAAAATTAGGGTTTTTACTGCATGTCTTTTAAGGATCACTTACTTACCATCACAATATGTTGAAATAATAATCAAACCCATCGTATTTGGTAAACTAGCACCATAATCACAGCCAAAAACAAACTTTACGTTTCTTGCCTCAAGGTTCAAGAGAACAAAAATGTTAAACCGAGGGAAAGTAAGAAAGTATATATCAAACATTCCCACGTTTACAGAAAAAAGTTTTGAAGGCCCAAGCTGGCGTAACATTGATGAAAGCTTTTCATACGTACTATTTGTAAACGTGCTTAACTTGCTTTCAATTCTGTTTGTGTCTTTCAACATCTTTCTTAGCGAAGTTTGTACCATCTGTTGACACCACGTGGCGAAGTGGAGCAAAAGCAAATTTTGTGAACTCATCTGGGTTAGGTTATAACTGTTAGCTTATACACACGTTACCTTGCGTTTTGGGCAGGGCTGTATATTTCTATTCAGTTGGGGATGGGTCCAGTTTTATTTAAAACTGAGAGGAAGGGAAAGTAAGGGGCATGGAATAACCGTTCTGTGTACATTTTTAGTGTAGCCTTAGCCATTTTCCCTGCTCAGCCCCAACATATTTTGAGAAGCTGATTCCCCGGTAAAGGGCCATTTCAGGCGATTTCAGGGAGTTGCACGGTATGACCGAGTGCAGATGACACCGTTTTCTCCACCAGCTGTGCCGAGTGAGAGATTCCGCATCTCACATCTCACAAGATTGTAAATATTAGGAGCTTGCACTGTGAGAAATGCGCCTATCTGAAACCATATCTGCCTTGAATTTGCTTATCCAAATGTATGGATGCAATTAGCTATTAAGATGGCCATGATATTAGTGGTACCGTATAATGTTATGTTCACTGGACAGCACTACATACTACTGCGATTTGCACAAGTTTAAAAGGGATTGCATGCGCAGGAATTGTTGTTCGGTGATATCATAATTTGTGCTCTTTACAGGCTTAAAGCTGCCACGAATTGTAAGCCAAGATTTAATTGCCAAAGCAACATATGTAGTACTAAATTTTCATGGACGACGAGTGGCAGACGCCCATTGTACTTCAATCTTCCTTTGACATAACCTGTTTAGTGTAAAATGCTATACCTAAGGGAGTTTTTGGGAACTACCGAGACTCAGGCGTGCTATACTTATAGTGACGGCAAGACCTGGCCTGGGCTCACGTTTGATAGCGACCGAGCAAGTTCCAGGTAAAAACCCTGGAAAATTGGCGTTCACAGGGGCACTGTAGGACCATTTGCCGTGATGACCGTGGCATCAAAGCATGCATTGGATGTGGTCGATGATCTTGCCTAGCTTGTTTTATTTCCATCACCTACGACGGATGGACTGCAGGTCTTCTGACTCCTATGCACTCGTAGAGTACTATTAACTCAAATGAGCCACCAAACAGTAAATAGTTTTGACAGGAACATTTTAGCAAGACAGGACGTTCACAGAAATGGAAGTTGTTATTCTCGCAGTTTGAAAATCAGACGCGGAACTGTTTCATGACTGTCAAATGTCGATGCAGTGAGTGACATGTCAAAGCAGAGGTCTGGCAGATGCTGCAACGTTGCCAGCGCGTAACAACTTGACACCTGTTGATCTAAATTCAAGTTCATTTTATAACGTTTAAACCCTTGCATATAATTGTCTGAACGATCATTGACACAGTTCCAAAGAAACTCGAGACTACCCATGGCCTTTCACCGAAATCATAAAAGGCTCCGAGACACCAGCACACACTTCATAAAGAGTACGAAAAACTTCACTTTCCCACCTAATCCTTCATCAAAAAAGTAAAATGGATTCTGGACCAAGATCTTTCAACGCAATTTCAGAATGGTTCACGGTTCTTGAAAGACCGGGGCCTCGGAACTCAGAAATTCGATCTTGGCATCTATGTCTGGGATCTGGGCACACGTCTGAACTGGACCACTGCCAGCGCACTGTGGTCAACTAAACTTCGCCTTCTTTGTCGACTGCCGAGAGCAATTGCTTTCAAGAGCACGTGGTCTGGGGAGCGGTGCGGTGGTCAGCATCGGCGGCGTGCTCAACAAACTGCCTCCTAGATGCTTAAGATCTAGGTATTACAATCCAAGATCTGAACACGTAGTGTGATAATGGAAGAAACACAACACCAAATGAATGATATCTGACTGCACTTCGATTTTGTTTGATCCTGGTGCCGCCTTTCGGCTCTTTGCATGACGAGGCAGCTCACGCGAGCTTGAAGTGCCGCTGTCAGCGTTTGCAGGTGAGGGTGGCGCGGACATCCATCCGTCCGGCAAGTCGTGACCGACTCAGCCGACGGCGGCTCATCTCGCCGACCATCTCACCCGGCCGGCAGCGCGCGTCGCGTGCCTTTTGATGATTACATTCGGGAAAAAGGAATTCGTTTGGACTCGCGAGCCGGCCGGTCCCGCCTTTTTCCCGCGCCGTTTTTCCGGCGGCAAAAAGCGCGCGCCAGATTTGCGCGCGCGTCCCGGCCGTCGCTGGCACTGACGAAAATATTGTGATGCTTTTCCGCGCGGCCGGCGCGCTGAGCGGCGGCGCGCGGCCGCGCGCAGCGCGCCGCGGAAATGAGCCTTCAGCCGCGTCTCCCGGCAGCGCGGTCTTATCGTCCCTTCCGCCGGTCAACGTGGGAACACCGGCGCCCGGCGACCGGGGCCGGTCAGGCGTTGTAAGCCTCATCATGCCGGCCGGCGGTGATAATGAGGAGGGCGTGGAGCGGCGGGCGGCGGGCGGCGGCGGGTGACGGGGGGTCCGGCGGGCGACGCTGCCCGCCGCCGATGAGGATTGATGGCGGCGGCGCGATGTGCGCCATCACGGTGACACGGTACCGACCCCACACGGCCGGGCCGGCCGCCGGCCGCCCACGCCGTGCAGCGCGGCGCAGGCGGGCCCGGCCATCAGCCGGGCTTCAGCGGACGTGAGCCGGCAGTAATCGACCGCCGACGGCCGGCGCGCCCCTTGCTGGCCACCCAGCCGGGGGCGGTGTCGGCCCGCCGCCTGACACCCGGCTCGAGGCGCCGGCCCGGACGGCGAGCGCTCCACGCCTGCCGCTGCCCACCAGCGGGCCAGCTCCGCTGATCCGGTCCGGGGGGTGGACACTGCGAAATGGTGGGTTTGGTGGGAGCCACGCCAACTCGCATTGATCGAGGCATAATCTTATCATTTTCCCACGACAAGGTAGCCATTGCAGTAGCGTTGCCACTACACCTTTTAGAAGGATTAGTTGTCCCTGGTCGGGGAAGGGAAAGAGAAGGTGGAGCGAGGAGTGGGCTGTGGTTGGGGGAAAGGTTAAACGGACCCTCATCCGTATAGCCGCACCTGATTTCAAAACTGACCCAACCGTAATGCTAGGCTGCAAAAGAGGAAACAAAGGGAAGGAGAACCGCACAGTTTTAAGGTGCTAAGCCGAGGACCTCGGGCGAGGCTCCAGTCTCGCAATACTGCACTCTTACTGGTCTCAGTCACTTCAACATCTACAGCGAAGCTCACGGACGAGGGCTGGCGAAAGAAATGGCCGTCGGTTCGGTGCCGAAACGTTTTTTTGCACCAGGCTCTAGATCTCGAATGCCTCGCACCGATAGTGCCACAGTCTGCAGGCCCCAGAGTCCAATGGCAACATGGTGCCGCTGGTGCCACAGTCCACCGGCCCCTGAGTTCAATGGTAACATGGTGCCGCTGGTGCCACAGTCTGCCGGCCCCTGAGTCTAATGGTGCCGCTGGTGCCACAGTCCGCCGGCCCCTGAATCCAATGGTAACATGGTGCCGCTGGTGCCACAGTCTGCCGCCCCCTGAATCCAATGGTAACATGGTCCGCTGGTGCCACAGTCTGCCGCCCCCCTGAATCCAATGGTAACATGGTGCCGCTGGTGCCACAGTCTGCCGCCCCCTGAATCCAATGGTAACATGGTGCCGCTGGTGCCACAGTCTGCCGCCCCCTGAATCCAATGGTAACATGGTGCCGCTGGTGCCACAGTCTGCCGCCCCCTGAGTCGAACGGTATAAAAGTGCCGCTGGAACCACAGTACGGCGGCACCTGAGTCCAATAACAGCTGAACGCGGGCCACTGCATGACGTGAGCATTCATCCATATCGTCCTAATGTAACTGATCTCCCTGAATGGCGTCTATTAACCGATCTGGACCAGCTGCCTTTCATCTGACCGCGATGCCTTCTCACGTCTGAATACTCGCGCTAATTAGCCCCCCCCCCCGTCCCCTCCAACCAGTCTGGTCGCTCGCCGCTTCGCGAGGCGTTGCGCCGGCTGCCGTATCCTCGCTGCATCGGTGGCACGCGCCACCCATCGGCCCCGATGCACCGCCGATAACGACGGCCCGCCTTCTGCCGAGATGCGCACCGTCCGGACACAATGCGGCTACAGCCGGCCACGTGCCGCGGATGAATAGCCGCCTTCGGTAATGAGAGGCTAAGCGGGCTTTAACGGGCGCCGCATCACCATCGGCCAGATAGGCTTGCGAGACGCCCGCCGGGACAAGTCGGTTAATGACGCCGCCGCGGCGCAAACACGCCCCACAATGGTTCCACTCTGTCATCTCGCATAATGGCGGCCGCGGTGTGTCGTCGTGAGAGGTCAGCTGAGAGGGCGGCTGAGAGGAGCGGGCCGCCCAGCCCGACATGCACCGGCCGGTGTCAATGGCGCGTCGCCGGAGCCGCTTGTCACGCGAACAAACAGAGCCGGCGCGGCGGACGGCGCTCTTGAACGCCTGTAATGCTACTCTGAGAAGAGGCCGGGCCACGCCGAGCCGACGTCGGCGCTAGCAGTATGCAGGCGAGCTGCTTCGACACACAACATTCGGTAGTTCCTGTGAGTGAAAAAGATGCCTTTAATAATTCCGCTGGCCACTAGCTGGCGACAATGCCCTCCATCAGTACGCTTTCCGACCTCACAAGATTCGAGCAGACGCCACGCGTCGTCCGCCCACGCGCCGTCCGTGGCGCGGGCGGCGCGAGCGAGCTGACCCGGCGCCGCCCCCTCAGCAGCGCGGCACAGTGTGTTCTCGGCCACGTCCGGGCGGGGGGCGATCATGCGCCGGGCACGGCTGGAATGCACCGTCCTGCGGCGCGCACCTGGCCGAGCGGCCGCCCGCCCGCCGCGCCCTTATGATTATTTCGCAGTTATTAGTGGGAAGGAGGTGGGAACAGGAATGCCGGGCTGCCGTGCCCTGTCAGATGCCCTAATGAAGAGATTCATGGGCCGGCGGCGGTCGTGTTTTTGCTGGCAGCGATCGGCCAGCGATCCTCGCCACGATCACGCACAGCACCGCGGGACGGCAGGTCACGGCTCAGGGTACCGTACCACGGGCCGAGTACCGTACCACGGCGCCGTGGGACGGCGGGTCACGGCCCGGGGTACCGTACCACGGCACCGTGGGACGGCAGGTCACGGCCCGGGGGACCGCACCACGGCCCAGGTACGGTATCACGGCACTGGTGCCGGGCCACGGGCCGGGACCGTATCGAGAGCTATCGCGAACTGAGCATCATCACGTCATGGGACAGCGAGCCCACTACAGACCGTGACTATATCACAGACCTAGAGCTATATCACCAGGCTTTGGGCAGCAGAGAGACTTGGAGCCAGGGATGGAACTTCATTAAATGCGTTGACTGAGACAAATAAGACATCTGAACAAATAATCGGAATGTCCTTACGTTCTATTGCCCTCTCTTAGTTTTAAACCGACCAGTCAGGGACAACAGAACACTTGGACCACACCATACGAGGCTCTAACTCTGGAGAAACACGTGTCAATTTAAGGAAGAATGCCACCTTTTTATTATTCACTTATCGTTAAATCAGACGCGTTCGATGTGATTGATGATATCACTTTTCTCGAAGATCTCCTAAATAGTTTAGAATTTTGAGGAACTCTCAGAAAGTGTTTCTTCTCAGAGGTTTGGGAAACCTATGGAGAAACTAAGCGTCAGTTAAAGGAAGTATGCCACTTTTTTGTACTTTTCATTTCTTGTTAGATCAGACAAGTCCGATTTCATTAGCGATGTCAGTTTTCCCGACATACTTTTGAAAAGCTCAGAACTTTGATTTAAAGTAGCGCTTCCGTGGGAGAAATCTCATTAGGACCATTCCTCACCACTATAAAATTAATGCGTTTTATTTGCATATTCGTTTTATTCACATGGTCTTCAATGACGTACTGGTTCAAACTTCAACCAACGCGCTTCTCAGTACCTGCCTGTTGCCGCCCGCTGTTCTCACCAGAAACATTCATTTGTGCTGACGTCATTCACATCAGTAGAGGTGCCTCTTTTTGGCCTGCAGGCACGCAATGTGTGAGCTAAAATAGCTCAAAAGTAGTATCTCTTACCCGTAACAACTGACGACAGCCTTCAGCAGATTCTGCCGTCGTCATGACGACGGCAGTCGCGACAACTGCGGTTGTCGTGGACTCGGGATACACTCCGGGGCTCCAAGACAGGAAGAAGTGTAGTACCGTTACAAAGCGTTGACAGCGTAGTCTGGATTCGAAAATGATTAAAATTGGTATCCTCATTATACCTCAATGATGATGCGGTGCTATTGTTATACGTAAGTGGTCCAGAGGTTTCAACACAGTATGTTTTCATATGTGCCAAAGGTGGGATACTCCCTTTGACCCTTATCCTGACAGGGGGATTGGTGGAACCTCCGTAATTTTTTTTGAGGATTCTTCTTTGGCATGTTGTGCAATCGCGCCCAGATTTTCTGGGCATTTCTGGGCAGTTATGTGTGTTTTAACACCACAAATGTGTTCCTAACTTTTCTAGTTTCAGAGTAGTGTCGTGTTTTTATGAACACTGCGCGGCGATCCACTACTGGCACGGGCAGCGGCCGGCAACAGATGCCGCGGAATGCGCGCGGCGGGCCGACAGTCTCACATGAACGGAGCTATATATCATAAATATGTGCTCAAAACGTGTAAAATGCACACCATTGTGCTCAAGATAAATAAAAAATCAGTCTGTTTGAGTTTCCTGCCACCACAAGGTGTAATATCATAGGTATGTTGTGAAACTGAATAGGTGATATTCTCCGGAAAATTCCAACTTTGACCTGCCATGATGGGTCAATTTTAATATCACAACATGACAAATAGTATCATACGTGAGATCTCCTTAAAACCAATCTACTGGTGTTTTTTTTCTTTCACTAAGCTTTGTCTTTACCAGGCTGGAAACACCAGGTGCGTCGCATCAATCCCCCTCCCCACCCCCTACCAGTCCGCGTTACGGAAAACCACAAACCAGGGGGCTGGTTAAGGTGGCTGCCGAGTGTCCATTAAACCTACTTTTTATTAAAGCAAAATGACTCTCTTCTAGCTAAGGATATTCTAATCCTGTATTAGAGGAAAGCGTTTGTTAAGAATGGACTGCCATGGGCTCATCGAGCTGGAGTACGGGCCCCTGGTGGATGGATGCTGGGATGCCGACCCGTGTTGGGTGGATGCTGGGATGCCGACCAGCGTTGGATGGATGCTGGGATGCCGACCAGCGTTGGATGGATGCTGGACTGCGGTCCCGTGTTGGGTGGATGCTGGGATGCCGACCCGCGTTGGGTGGATGCTGGGATGCCGACCCGTATTGGGTGGATGCGGGAGTGCGGACCCGTGTTGGATGGATGCTGGAGTGCGGGTTCGTGTTGGATGGATGTTACACGGACGACACGTTATTCGCCACCGATCTGAATGCACATTCAGTAAATATTTTATAGAAAACTGTAAAAACTGCAAAGCTATACAACCTATTCAGTTGATGGTTTTTAGCTTGTCCAGGCAGTTGATCCAGATAGTTAATTCAGAGTGTTGATTCAGAGTATTGATCCAGATAATTGACCGAGAGTGTTGATTAAGATAGTTGATCCAGATAGGTGATCCAGACAGCACGGGTGACACGTCAGACTTGTGAAATTATCAAATAGATATAGATTTTCATGTTTGACTACAGAACACACATCACGCAACAAAGTCCACTCAGGGGCTGCGAATGTCGGGGCTAGGTATTCATAATGATGATTGGAGCATTCTTTATGATTTTGGGTGACGCGCGCCCCGAACTCCAATGTTTCTTCTAAATCTAACATAGAGCCTGTGGGTGTTGTGAAGAAACCCTTGACTTAAAACCTCATCGTGCGCCGGCTTCAGCGACTTTTCTAGATGTCACTTTATACAACACCCGAATCATGGTTGTTTCGTTCTGAAGTGTACACACGGGTGCGGTTTCGTATTCATTTCGAAGGACTCTAGTACCCCAACTTCCCCTCAGTGCCCTCAATTTCAAATGACATGGAGAAAAATCATCCGAAATTTCATCCGTTGAAAATTGAAGTTTGGGCAAAAATGGTGGCCATTTACTTATTTCTGTCTCAGCCCGCCGCCATGTCCATTTGGTTTTGCAACCCCTGGCATGCTTTCCTGGGGTGCACCGAATTCTGAACCCGAGAAGCAGTGCGCGAACTGGAACACTGTGACTCTGGCAGCATCACCAGTTTACTGACAGATATACTACACCACTACAATTCCCGCTTTGGGACGTCTCAAGAGGGCCCGTTCCCACCAGTGCCAATTGTCTCGGCTTTCTTGCTAACGAAGCAGCAAACAAACCATCGGAGCAGCCGCAGCGGAACATAACAACTACACAACACCACCCTGCGTGGAATTCCGGTGCACTGAAGCGGTTTCGAAAATCAAATGACGAATGCACCCAGTCTTTTTGCCAGCGAACTGTGCATAGCTGAAGAGGAGCCCAGCCCTAGAACTGGCTGGACGATAATGATTCAAATTGTCTGGAGCTGCCGCTTCTCTTTTTACACCGAAGCCGGTATGCGCACCACGCCGCGTGGAGAGAACAATGACCGTGGATGTAGGGTGGCCACAGCCGGGCCAAGTGTCGCTGGTGAACCACTGGGGCCCGACCGGTGACAGTTGGTGACACTGCGGCCCGGCCGGTGACAGTCAGTGACGCTGCGGCTCGACCGGTGACAATCGGTGACACTGAGGCCCGACTGGTGACAGTCGGTAACAATGCGGCGCTGCTGGTAACAGTCGATGACACTGCGACCCAACCAGTGACAGTTGGTGACATCGCGGCCCGACCAGTGACAGTTGGTGACATCGCGGCCCGACCGGTGACCGTAGGTAACGACGTCGGGCTGGAAGTACGCCGCACATCCGGCCAATTACGCGTGGCGTCCGGCGCGCGGCCCGTAGCGGGGATGAGGGAGCGACGGACGGCAGACCGCGGGGCACGACGGCGACATCACCCAACTTCGACAAAGTATGACGTGATCACTCTGGCCAGCACAGACAACCCAACAGGCCACCTAACCTTCCCTCAACCTGTCAGTGTCTCCACCGCAACTGGAGGGATTCAGTTACCGACATGCATTTGGGACTAGCTCAGCTGAACGGGTTGATTCGGAGCGACTGACCAGCGTTCAGTGCTGTTGACCTGGCCACGCTGCCCGGGGATCGCTGCTGGCTACGCCGCTGCTCTATCGGAGCGGGGCTGGCGGTGGCCTCAGTCGCGGAGCGCACTGCCTGCAGCCAGGCTAATTGCTGGGTGGGTGGGCGGGGCGGCAGCTGCACGTACAGCAGACGCCACGGCCGTTGGCGCCTGATTAGGACATGGGACAGCAGTTCGAGGATTCAAAATAGGAAGGTGGTTGTCCAGTTCACGAGGCTGCGTTTCAACGACAAACGATAGGAAAAGGGCCTAATGTTGGAACATCCGTAAATTAGTTCATTTAGAAAATGACATCGCGAGGTAGCGGCCCAGCCAGCCGGCGCAGATTTAAAAAAAAAAAATATTCCGAATGGTTTGCATGGGTGACTGGGTTCATAGTACCTGCCAAGCATAGCTTGTTGCGTGCACCGTGAACCCACCACCCAAGTGGCACCGCCCAGTTCAACGGATAATTTTGCCTCGGCGCTTGCGCCAGACAGGAACGCGGAGGGTTTTACGTGCTGCACAATGCTGTAACACGGCCGCCCCGGGCCTGGGTTGACCTTTGTTGGCCAGTTGCCAGGTGACCTTTTCCATTTCAGTTGGACCAAACGATGCGCCCGCTCTGGGATTCGTACCCAGTGCGGCTGGATTACGAGTCCAGCATCTTTCCCCTAGAGCGCAGTGGCGGCATGACGACGTCGTTGCCATTGTTTTTTTAGATTAACAAGGACTGAACGCCGGTGGGCATTTATCAATGATCAACCCACAACCGACTCGAAACATTCCCACACCAACGTCCACCAACAATTGGTTACTCCTACAGGTCAGCACTATTAGGGGTCTACAGACGGGGTCAGGCACCGTGGTCCGAGGTGAGTTAGTGCTCCGGTGGCACCGAAGCCTCTCAAGAGCTGAGGAGACAGCTCCGTTTAAATTCTGTTTTTTTCCATTAACCGCCTCAACATGTCGACGCTTTAAAAAGCAGCAGTTTAGGACTGAAGCTTATGTAGAAATACTTCATTTTGTTAACGGCGCCAGTTTTGCCCTCGTCCTCCCGTCGCTCCCGCTACGCCAAAACCAGATGCAGAACAGGGGGAGTCAGCTGAGCGCGCCGCCAACAGGTTCAGCGGCGTCGCCGCTGGTGGAGCGGCCCAGCTGCGGCAGCGACAAACATTCCTGAAACCCCACCACGCCGGCCCGAGGCCGTCTACCAAACAACGCACTCACAGCCTGTTTCCGTCGTTGTTGAGGAAAATACGTCCAGTCAGATGCTACGCGCGACGACTTCTGGAATGACATCTCAGCTCGCTCAGGTTGATAGGATGGGACAAGAGCTGCGTTCACCTGGAGGCATCGGTAAGGATACGGGGTGGGATTGCCATTTCATACGCACAACTGCGCAACGTTTGGCTCTAGCCTAACGCGTGTGACAAAACATATTCACCAGGTATGCGGCACACACTAAGCTAATCGAGACAACCTCTCTGCTGCCCGAAGGCTTGGAGCTGCACGCTTTTGGCGGCCTGTTAGGCTGACAGTGCAGCGCCTGAGGCAGGTCGGTGGGAGAGTCTGGACGTCCTGGACGACTCCGCGGCGGCGGCTGGACGCCCTGGACGACTCCGCGGCAGCGGCTGGACGCGTGGGTCGTTGGACTCCGGCCAGTGGGGCCCCGGCTGGCCCCTGCCGGCCCCTGCCCCCTCCCTGTCCGCCCTCCCGCCGGTGCCAGGCCGGGCCGCGGCCCGCGGGGCCGAGCCCGGCCGGATGTTGGGACATGTCAGCGGCTCCTCGGCGATCGGCCATCTCGGTGTCACTCGCTGTTGGTCCGGATGAGCGCCCGCGCCACAATGGCCCCGCCGTCAGCCGGCTGATGGGCACAGGACGCCGCCGTCGCTGGGAAGATACGGGCCCTGATACTGGCCGCCTTCAGTCAAAGATGGTCGATGGCATGAAGCTGAAGCGTGCGGCAGACGGCAGGAGCTGTCTTGTGTCTGCGCATGTGCGTCTGTGTCTGTGTGGAAGGATACTCGATTTTCCGGCACCGCCGACGGCTGCCGTTCTTCTAAAACTGCTAACTACGGCTGACGGCATTTTAAGCTGAAAAACAACGGCAAGTTGAGGCTGCTCTGACCTTTTGTTTGCATTACATCCCCCCCCCCCGCGTCCTGTTTACAAATCCTGGTAACAGGCCGTCTTCGTGTACGAAAACAGATATTGTATCATTGTGGCCCATGTGCATGCACCGTTTTGAATTCTGTTCCTGTCGTTTGGTGTGGCATGATAGAGTTTGAGCTCCTGCTTTGCTTCCTTTTTCTTCGTTTTTCAAGTTCGTTCAACGCGCATGGACGGTACGAGGGCACATCGTTAGTGGGTGTAGGTGTACTATTCTATAAAAGACGCTTTGCTTGACTTATTTTGCGTTGCTTCGTATACCTTACGTACAGAGCGCTGTTTTATGTAAATGAATGGGGCTGAGGGGGGCGGTGGGCGGTGAGAGAGGGCAACGGCCCGTTAATCTAATTTCCGCCAAATGTGCGTCTCCGAACGGGTTTAGGCCACTTTGATGGCAAAGTAATGAAGACAATGAAATATCGAGTCCGGAAGATATGACAGACGTGACGTCAACAGAAGGTCAAGGAAAACAGTATGGCGGCCAACATCGTCATGTGGGTCAAGGTCCTCGCAAAAGGAGGGGATTCGACACCTCTGTTAGCATGCATTGCACACACAGTTCATACGATTCAATTACATTATGCAGCAATAGCATACAGTAAGAATAAATGCACTCTTCTGTTGTAAACAAAGTGGAATATTTACTCATGGAAAGCAAACACCAGTGTTTGGACTAATGGACCTTTGTCTACATCCACGCTGTTGTACATCAATATGTTTAACTATTGTTTTGCTTTTTATATTTGCTTGTATATGTTGTAAAATTTGATTTTTATCAGACAGCCGGACATTTTAAGGAATAAACCTGCCTTTTTGCTTATCTGCACATCTAGAAAAGCATCATCCAGTATCGCCCGCTGGCTCGGTTGGACTCACATAGCACGCAAACACAACAGGCACCGAGGAGGTCGGGGGAAGGGGGAGGGGTCACCCGGCCCGTCGCCGAGTCGGGTGCGCCTCGCCGGGGGTCGTCACGCGGGAGGTGGGCCTGAGTCACGCCTTCCGCTCGCAGCGTGACTCACCGACTCTGTTGATACCCGGCTGCCGTGATTCAACCCTTTGATTACCTGTTGGCCTCCCCACTACTGTCAGTCGACGCCACCACATTAAATCCCGGCAGACCGTCGCCTGCTCGACACTCCTAAATAGCCTCCATCAGGGTGTCAGGTAAATATTTGCGCCGCCGGCCGAAGCGGCGCGCCGCAGACGTACTCGGCGCGGAAATAGCCGGTCGGGTGACGCGTCCCCGTGCGTTCTGCGCCGGGACGGCCGCGATTGACGCTAACCACTCGTACACAGTCGGCCGGCGGCGGCGATGACAGCCGCGTCGGCTTCGCCGCGCGCGCGCCGCGTCGGCCGCGAAGTGACGAGCGGCAAAAATGGCGCAGGCTCGTTTGAAGTCTGCGCGTGGGAACGTCGGCGCGAGCTGTCGGCGGCCTCGCCCCGGCTCTTCATCGCGTAACTGGATGTGCTGCGTTGCCTCCATCGCCGTTTGTAAACGGCCGAGTCCTGCGAACCCCAGCAGGGGCTTGGCTTCGCGGAGGAAAAGAAGCGCTGGCCCAACACACGCTGGCCTGCTAATGTAAGCGGAGGACTCACAAGCTTGCAGAAAAATAGGACTAAGGGAAATACACGCGTCAAAGATAAGCCATGCGCGGCGCCAGGAGCTCGTCGGCTGGTGCGGAAAGACAATTGCTCGTAGTACACCGGAACCTCTACGCATGTCGGCGTAAACGCATGTGTTTGTCGTTATGAAGTCTGCAAACTTGTTGCCTTCAGGCATTGCAAGATTTATGTCGGCGATGTAATCCAGCCAGTCGAGGGAAGCATAGCATGCATGCCCGACATTGTGACATGGTCTCAAATATCTAGATCCTCTCGTGGGAAATCCCCGAAATGAAATTTTTGGTGAAAGCGACGCAACATATTCAGGCACACCACCGCGCTGGCTGGTCGTAATGGTAAAACTTCCTGAAAACAATGAAAAAGAACAGCAAACGTGAGCCCCCAATGTGCACCAACGTTCGTGGTATCGAATAACATCATGTATGTATACATGCACTTGCTAAACGATTGCAACATTGAAACTGCAGGTAACCAACACAATGATTCTTAACCTGAACTAAGCTAACCGAAGCATTGAACAACTTTTTCAGAACCAGATTTGACAGTTGATGTCACATATAAAGAGGAAAATATCGAAATCCAAACAACGAAACCGAATGTGGCGTGGTGTGTAAAGCCCATTTGGCACCATACACGTCAAAAGTAAGCACGAATGCGGGTAAGTCAGAATACGCGGCGGACTGCTCACCGCGTCTGCGATTAACCAACATTAGAGAGATTTCGCAAATCGAAGACATGATCCAGATGACCACACAGGAAATATCTGCCACGTGGCCTTCAGCATGGGCCGACACGAGCCGGGTTGTGTGGCATCTTCGCCATGTCACGAACCAACTATGCCACACGGCGTCATTGGACGTGATGACATGATGCAGCTGGATGTTTTGGCACACTATTATGTATGACTGCACCCGATGTATCTATTGGAGTTGTTCTCCAGAGTATGACTGTTCGTTTGTTGCGCTCGTCTGCTCATGTTTAAAATGCGTCTCGCAGGTGTTCAGCGTGCAGGGATGGAATGATTACGTCCCGTAACAGAATATATTGATTCGTGCACGCCTGCACTAAGGGTGAGGCTCTTGAAATTCTGAAATGTTACAGACCATTTTAACCACGGTTAAATGCTGCAAAGCGAACAGATATTGGGGAAAGGCAAACTCATGGCAGGCATGTTTTGTTGCGGCCAGCACACAAGGCGGTGGGTATAAATACCGGTATATATCGGTATTCGAAGCTGAGTGAACTTTACACTGTGCTGCTTTCTTCTTAAACGATGCAGGCCTGCATTTTGTCATCGATGATGTCACGCAAAGCAACGGGGGGGGGGGGGGGGGGGAACTGCCGCAGGTGAAGGTTTATACAGCATAAACAGCTCCGCCACACGCTTTCGTGATGTAAGCGGACCGTAGTTATGCCCGAATAACACCTTTCCGACCAGTTCGAGCGTGTCATCCACTTCCTTTATTGATGCGACAGCGTCTCTGAAAACACCCAGTGGGATGAGAGCTCTTGTCCACAGGTTCATGTCCACACATCCTCCTTGCATGGCATGGAACTTGAGAACTGTTGGCACTGGGAGCCACGGCCGAGTGGCTGTGGGTAGTCGCTGTGCCGCTGCAGTGTTCGCGGGACAGAGCCGCTGCGCCACTGCAGTGTTCGCGGGACAGAGTCGCTGCGCCGCTGCAGTGTTCGCCGGACAGAGTCGCTGCGCCGCTACAGTGTTCGCGGGACAGAGTCGCTGCGCCGCTGCAATGTTCGCCGGACAGAGTCGCTGTGCCGCTGCAGTGTTCACGGGACAGAGCCACTGCGCCGCGGCAGTGTTCGCGGGACAGAGCGCTGCAATGTTCGCGGGACGGAGTCGCCGCGCCGCTGCAGTGTTCGCGGGACGCCAGGGCGGGTGTGTGGCGCGTCTCCGCCTCCATCCATCACCGGCCGCCCCGCGCCGATTCATATCCATCTGACCCTAGTTACGACAATTGGTGTGTGACAGGGCCACAATTGGTGCCGGCGGCCCTCCAGCCGATCCGATGCGGCTGAGATAATCGCGCCGCTCGATTGAAATGCTAACGGGTTGAGGCGGCCGGCGGCGCCTGACGACGCGAATTTCAAGTTTGAACACAAAAGTAACCGTTCAGCGCGTGACAGGCACCCTCGTCGCTCCTAATTGGGGCGAAAGCGGCGCGCGAGTGTGCCAACGCGGCGCGGCACGGACGTGCGCTCCGCTAATCAAACCAATTGGCACGCGCGCAGGCCGAAGCGTCGCGTTTGGCTGGTAACACCGAGGGGCGCGCGCGACGCGGCACCCACCGAAGGGGCAAACTGCCGCGGCAAACGAGGCCAATCGCTCGCCCCATCGATCCGGCGCCGCCCGAGGCGTCGACGAAGCGCGCCGCAGTCACGGGTCGGCGCGAGGTCAGGCTGGGGTCAGCGTCAGGTCGTGCGCGCCCCGCCGACAAAGCGCGCCGCCGGCCGGGCGGCTCTTTGATTGGCGAGCTCGGCGCTTGAGCGCCACCAAGTGGCCCGGCCGCTCTCGCCGCTCCGGATAAGTCACGGCTGCGCTGCCCTATCGCCGCAATCGCCGCGCGCTGCCATTGTGGCGCGGCGACACCGGAGAGTGCGCCACAATGCGCGCCGGATCGCCGCGATTGTTGCCCGCAGCCCGACTCGAGTGCCATTGTTGGCGCCGGCGAAACCGCCCCATGTCAAAAAACAAAGCACCATATTGTTAATCCGAAAGCCTGCCGATCGGCCTTTGGGCGCTGCGCGCTCGCCACGCGGCTCTGATGGCCCGGCACCACTTCTGTTGGCGAGAAAATGTCACCGAAGACGGACAGGCGCTGGAGGCACAAGCCGTTCGCAAAAGGCTGTATGTTTTTGAAAAGGAAGGTCTGTAAATCGTTCTAGGAGACTGTTTGCCATCCATCTACCGAACGTCGCCTGCACTGGAACAGCCGCTGACCGATTGAGCCTGTTCACGGTACGGCGTCTACGGCAGGCTCATTGCAAACATGCTGCTCTCAAACTGTTAGAGCCTGCGCCTTTCAATTGCACGCAAGGAAGCAGACTGGTTGGCTACTGGTGTCCAATCTGGCTACATGCATGACGTCTGGTGGTCTCCAAACCCCCACGCTTATACCCTGACCGCCTGTTGTTTGTTGTTTTACCCCCGACGAATCGAGACGAGGTGACGTCGGTTTGTAGATCGTATGCACGTATGGATTCGCTATGCCACCGCAGCCGACACTACAAACTAATGGAAACAAAAAGTATTCCCTGTGCTGCGCAAACACTGGCCGTTTCCATGCCAAATCAAAACAGGCTGAGATTGCCGGAGCTTCCGATGAGAACGCGGTGGGGCGGACGACTCTCATCGGTGCTTATCTCGCGCCTGTCCGTCCGGGCAAAGTTTGGGCAACACCGCCGCGGCGCATATTTCATGGAGCGCCGGCGATATTATCGCCGGCCGTGTACGCCCGGGGTGCATGCGACAGCTAATTACCCACATGCCCCGCCTATCGGCCGCCCATTAGTGAATACTTAGCCAGATAATGAGATATCGCGGAATGCATTGTTTCCGATGCGGCGGCCGGCCGGAGGCTGCAGCAGGTATGCGCGCTCTTCCGGGAGCGAGGAGCCGCCGGCCGCGCCGCGCGCCGCAAACAAAATGGCTCGCATGTCCGCGCGCGAGCTATTTGTGCGCGCACGCGGCGGCCGCGGCCGACTCGGACCAAGCCACGCGAGCGGGATTGCGGCTATCAAATCCGGGCCGGCGGCCGCGAACAAAGATGCCGAGGAACGTCGCGAGAGGAACCATCGGCGGGAACAATGCCGACGTGGGCCGACCGGGCCGCGCGGTCCGTCTTGGCTCGTGCCGATCCGGTGAGCGACCCCTCCCAGACGAGGCCGCCGCGTTGACCAACAGTAGCGGGCACATGTCTGCCGAGCCGGGCAGCGGCGTGTCGCTGTCAGCGGCGTGCACGGCCAACAATCGGCTCCGTCTGATGCCCATCTGCAGACGTGTTTTCGGGGCAGCTGCCGCGGACGCGGGAGCTGTCGTGCCCGACATCTTTACGGCTGGCCGATCGCCCAACAGACAACGACCGACCCCAAACGGCCAGTAAACGCCGCGCGGAAAATGGCGAGCAATTATCGGGCGCCGCTTCACATTGCTTTCATTCGTCGCCGGCGCGTCGTAAATGCGTTTTACGACGCCGAAAGGTGGGGAACGCCCGACGGCCGCGCGACTTCAATGCGTGATTTCACACATGAACAGTAACACCGGCGGCGCGGGCACTAAATCTGGCGCCCGACGGGAGCCCAGCACCGAGCGACGTCAGCTGGTGGAGCATGGCGCGCAGCCCGGGGCGGTGCCGGCCGCGCCGGGGCCCGGGTGAGGGGCGAGGAGTCCAACAGGGCCACCGTCTCCGCTGCGCCGGACAGGAGAGCGCGCTTGGGTGCATCACGCCAGAGCGCGTCCGACGTCGAAGCTTGGGGAGGGAAACAACGAACACTGTTTTCAAGCCCGGAAATAACAGGTGGAGGGAAAAGTTCTGCTTTGACACTGCTTTAAGGGAGAGCCACGGCCCGCCCACCAGCCCTCGGATTTTCCGCCTGCGCTGCATATGAAAGATCGGAGCCATGGTTGCCAGAGTTTAGGACTGTGCACAGCGAGATCACCTACCGTGTGTGTTTTGACGCGGGGTTTCTCGCTGACCGGTGACGAGTGAGTATTCAGTGAGTATGTAAACTAGAGTTAGCGTTTGTAAGCATCGAGTGAGCACTGTGTTAATGATATAGCGTCGGAATTCTTTACTTTCTTTGCAAAGCTAAATCAGAACGAGTTTGGATGAAATTAGTCACGGCGGATGCTTTGAAGGCATCCAAAACATTTAAGCTGCTGATAAGGGTCTATGTTTTGCATTCAGCAATAACATACCTCCACCGATGCGTTTAAACGGCATCAATAAGCATACCGCATCAGTGACTTAATCATAAAACCAAAACAAAATCACAAAAACCACCCGGTGCGTTGGCGAAAAGTTGGCCAAAGAGATGAATAATTCAGTCTCAGTGATGAAACAGAGAGCAAAAACAGTCTCTGTGCGCAGAGCACAACGCGTCAACGATAGGAAAGCTCAATTAGCCTGAGCGTAAACAACCCCCTCTCCCAAACATACTTTCATGCCCGAAGCAAGGGATCGATGACAGTCCACTTTCGAAATAAATTCTAGAGTGTAAAACGCATCTTCCAGCTATGATTCACGTAGGAATGTGCAAGTTACGTTATATATGCACTGCAACGAAAGAAGAGCACCGTGTTTTATTCCTCGACAGAACAAACATGAGAGTTGGCGTCATTTAAAAGTAATAGGTGTGAAAGCAGACATGAAATGTAATATTCAACGTTGGCAATACGAACATCTCCAGTTCAAAACGGTTATACAGCAAGTAAACTCCCTTTTTCTACAAGTTTCCGCTTGGATTTTCAACTGGCTTTGAAAAGATGGGAAAGCTTTTCATGCAGTGCTGTGTAAAATCAGTGCTGAGTAGCCTAGTGCCGTGTAACAACAGTGCTGAGTAGGGTAGTGCTGTGTAACATCAGTGTTGAGTAGCCTAGTGCTGTATAACATCAGTGCTGAGAAGCCTAGTGCTATGTATCATCAGTGTTGAGTAGCCTACTGCTATGTGACATCAGTGCTGAGTAGCCTAGGTCTATTTGACATCAATACTGAGTAGCCTAGGGCTGCCAGCCAGGCCAACCACCAGCCCGGCCAACAGACTTCTAGAAAAGGTTTTTCATAAAAATATCATCCCATCTGACTCATCTCATCTCACTCATCAGAGCTCCAGAGGTTTGTAGCTTTGACAGAGCCAGACTCCACACACGTGCTCATGGCTGGCAACCCCACTATTCAGGCGGCAGTGAGTCAAAGGAGCTTCAACATCGGGGTTCTCGCCAACAGCGCATCGTTGGAATTTGTCCTCATCACGCGCAATTGCCACATTGTATACACAGACGTCCTGGAACGCCTGTCCGGGGGGGGGGGGGGGGGAGGGGCGCACTCCTTTCTCGACGGCCACTGCCGTCGGAGCCCCGACCTCATCGATCCTCTCCCGGTTAGGAGCAGCGGACACCTCGCGCCTTTATCAATTGTTTTTACACCGCGGCCCGGCGGCCGGCGGCGCGGCGAGCAAATATGCGCGGCGCGGGCCGCGATCCGTCACGGCCGCGTCACTTTTGCCGGCCGGATCTGGATCTGGCGCAGATCGGCGCGGTAATTGGCCGGTCGAGAGCCGGCGACGGAACTTCCGCCGCCCGGATTGATCAACAATAAACAATTAGGCGGCGGTAGCGGCGGTGTGTTTGCGGCGACTGTGGATGGGGGGGGGGGGGGCGGGTAGGGAGGGGTGCGGGGCCGTCATGCTGGTGGGGAGAACTATGAGGAGTAGAATAGCTGTTGCATACATCGACCTCGTCTCGTGTATTGGTATTTACACAACGTTTGGTCAGTTAACTTTCCGGCAGTCGTCAGGTGTGACGTTAGCGCTCAGAAGTGCTGAATGGTGCTGGGCTATCAGCCATGTATTGCGTCACAACTGGAATTGTCCCCTCAAAATTGCTGGGATTCGAATAAAAGTCTTCAGACTGCGAGTCCAGAGCTCTTCCAACTGAGGTAAGAGGGAAAGTCGCTGGGCAAATTGGGAGAGCTCTGGGCTCGCTATCAGAAGTCCCTGGTTGATTGCTGCTGACCAACGCACAGTTTTTCCTTTGCCATAAAGGGTAAATATCCCGGTATTCAAAATATGTTAAGGACGTGATGCATAAGCATACACAATTTCAAATACTCAACAGCCGAGGGAAATGACGCATACGATGTCGGCGGCACGTAAAATTACATTCGACAATTGCGCGTAAGACTTCATCGGCATATATCCAAGTGCTGCTCTAAGGCCAAGGCCCAATACCCAATGGAAGGAAGTGCCCAATACCCAATGCAGAGGGTCCCCGAATGATCGAATGGGCCTGAGCAGGTTATCAGATAAGGCTCCCGACAATAGCGTAAGGGCCCCATTCAAATAAGGAGTTTCCAAGACCCCGTGTGGAGGACCCCAGACACAATGAGTGTACCCGAGCAAGCAATCAAATGGCCCCCGATAGGAGCGTATGGCCCTAGATTAGAATGCCAAATGTGTGAGGTTTCCAGACAATCCAGCGTACCCGAGCAGATTATCAGATGGCCCTCTAGAAGAGTGTAGGGCCTTAAATTTAAACATTAAGACCCGATATACAGGGCCCCAAACAATCCAGTGTGGCCAATGAGGCGAACAGAGGGAGTCCCTGACAAGTACGTAGGACCCCCTGTTCAAATAGAAGGTACCGAACACACAGTGTGGAGGGCCCCCGTGCAATCGGGCGTACTCCAGCAGGTTAACAGATGGGGCCCGTAGGGACCTAAGCAAGTGACAGAGAATTTGAAACGCGCTAGACCAAAGCAGAGGGGCCCATGAGCAACCAAGAATAGTCTGGCAGGTCAACAGATGGGGACCCGGCTATAGCGTACAGAGCCTTTCTGGCGAATGGAAATAATCCGTGGAAGGGCTCTGATTGACAAGAGCACCTCGGCACGCTATCAAGAGGAACCCAGCAACAGCACAGGCCGCTCCGATCAAATGCAAAGAAATCAGGGACAACGTAGAAGGCACTGCAACGTAACGATCGGAATGACCCTGAAAGTTGGCATATAGGTCCCAAGGAAATAGCATAGGGCCCCTGGACAGCATGATGAGGTTTAACATTCACAATGAAATCTTTTCAATCATTGAATGATTTTACTCGTGGGCTCCTCACATTCGCTTGCGACTGTTCTTGGTCATCTGGGAGTCAAAATACGTCTAATGTTGTCGCGTTTTGTGTTAAAAACTGTACCTATTCGTCGGGCTATGAGCCCTCTCAGTCTATGGGCCGCAACGGCGCTCAAAGGGTGGCCCCGAACAATTCAGTCAGGACTCCAGAGGGGGAGGGGCAGCGCCTCCCTGGCATGGCTGGTACGCCCTCTGGATCTGCCCCTGTTTTCTCAGGACTCTGTCACACCGGACGACGGCCGGGGAGTTAACTGGCCGAAACGTTGCGTCAGTTTAACACGCCAGACGAGGACTGTAGTCCAGACAATGATTCCATACGTGATGCTATTGCCTGGTCTCGATCCGCTGCTAAAACTACAGCTATGGGGAGGTCCGGGTTGTGTCAGGCTACGTAAGGATATCTGGCATGCGGAGGGGAGGGGGGGGGGGAGGTAGGGGACAACAAACAGGCTAAGTTTGAATGCGGGTGGAATGGAAGTTCAGCTGGACCAATTTTAAATTCAGGTAAATTGCGTTCAGCCCCAGCCATCTGAGCTGTGGGCATATTTAATGACGATATCCGCTTTCCGCGATACTTGGACAAATATCGCTCGGGGCAAACAGATAATTTTTGTTTGCACAGTAAACCAGAGCCAGGGACGTGGTTTTGCATAGTGATTTGCGAATGAAAACTACGTCCAAAATTTGCAAACAAACTGGTTTTTCCCGAATTTGGCCAACTTGTCTATAATGCTGGGAGAGGGGCTAGAATCCAAGTTGGGGAGGGGGGAGGGGCCGAAACCGCTTAACTGCATAGGAAACCATACCCCTCCCCAGAGCTAGGTAGATCAATGATGATCTTGGAAATCATATTGGCGACATCATTACAACGTGTCGCATTTTATGTGCACATCATGCGTAAATATCCTTTTCAATGGATATTTCACTGAATTGCGCTGTGCCCTTAAGCTAGGCTGTATATTTACTAAAATATATACCATAGCTGTGCTGCCTTTCATCTACGCCACGAATTGCACCCAGAGGTGTTCTTATTGTGAAGCGATAGGACGAGTACCGTTCGGATTTCTCCACAAACTGATGCTGTGCGTGAAGGCATGCGATCACTGAATACTTGAAGCCCTGTTCTGGTGATACGACGTCTATCGAGGATCTGGGCTAATGGCCAGCACCCCTTCCCACCGATAACCATGCGAGATGGCAAGATGTTCACACACGAAACGGTGAGAATTCGCCTGGAAGGGCATGAAGCAGCCAGAAAGTCATATATGGCTGGTAAATATAAATGCAAACTACCGCCGTGAACATGAGTGTGAACACGCACCTTGGGTTGGGGATCGGGATTGGGGATCAAATTAGAATCTGGCGGACAGCGTGACCCAACAACGGTAATTTGAGTGAAAAAACATGAAAAACGTGCATTGTACGGGTGGAACTAGACGGACAGAATCCCATGTCAGTAACATTGGGACATGTCTCCTCTGCCTCAAGTGATTAAGCGGGATCTGGCCATTAACTGAACAGCGCATGCGCTGCAGCATCGTGATATACATGACATAATGATGTATATCTGACCCACACATCGCAAAAAGAGATCATAGCCGCGGCAGTCAGCCCGCAGCCTTAAAGCAGTTATCTTGTTGAGAGAACTGCTCTCTGCGAGAGAAGGAATACTCACTTACTTGGGGCACTGTTTAAAAACCTGCAGAATTATTTTACTCACATTGTTCACTCACGTTTATTAATGCCTTCATATGCTGCTCATCCGCACCAGCCCGTGTAAGGCTGACGATGGAAGATGGGCGAGGGGAGGGCAGGGCAGAGGTTCCGCCTCTTGTTTAGGGTACGAAAAACGATATTGCTAGCCCGGTATGCAAGAAACTCTCATAAATTCGCCCTATTATCTGACGGTAGGGTTATGGAGAGACAGCACCGCCGCCCAGCTGAAGGGGACAGCGAGGCTCTGCGGCTGCCTCGGAGGGACAGCGAGGCTCTGCCGCCGCCTCGAAGGGGACAGCGAGGCTCTGCCGCTGCCTCGGAGGGACAGCGAGGCTCTGCCGCTGCCTCGGAGGGACAGCGAGGCTCTGCCGCTGCCTCGGAGGGACAGCGAGGCTCTGCCGCCGCCCCGGGAGGGACAGCGAGGCTCCGCCCCCGCCCCGGAGGGGACAGAAAGGCTCTGCCGCCGCATCGGAGGGGACAGCGAGGCTCTGCCGCCGCCTCGGAGGGACAGCGAGGCTCTGCCGCCACCTCGGATGGGACAGCGAGGCTCTGCCGCTGCCTCGGAGGGCACAGCGAGGCTCTGCCGCCACCTCGAAGGGATAGCGAGGCTCTGCCGCCGCCTCGGATGGGACAGCGAGGCTCTGCCGCCACCTCGAAGGGATAGCGAGGCTCTGCCGCCGCCTCGGATGGGACAGCGAGGCTCTGCCGCCACCTCGAAGGGATAGCGAGGCTCTGCCGCCGCCTCGGAGGGACAGCGAGGCTCTGCCGCCACCTCGGAGGGGATAGCGAGGCTCTGCCGCCACCTCGGAAGGCACAGCGAGGCTCTGCCGCCGCCTCGGAGGGGACAGCGAGGCTCTGCCTCCACCTCGAAGGGATAGCGAGGCTCTGCCGCCGCCTCGGATGGGACAGCGAGGCTCTGCCGCCGCCTCGGAGGGGACAGCGAGGCTCTGCCGTCACCTCGGATGGGACAGCGAGGCTCTGCCGCCGCCTCGGAGGGCACAGCGAGGCTCTGCCGTCACCTCGGAAGGCACAGCGAGGCTCTGCCGCCGCCTCGGAGAGATAGCGAGGCTCTGCCGTCACCTCGGAGGTGGCTTGCTCGCGCTGCGCCGGCGGACCAGCCGTGTTTTACGCAGGCCAGCCGGCGGCCGCACGCCATCGACACGTTAGCGCCTCTCTCCCATTAGCGCGATTGGAGCGCCGCAGCGGACGACGGCAGCGCAACGCCAGGCGCGACAGGACGTCCACAACACAACACAGCAGAAACTCAACACAGCACAAACACAACACGGCCAACACACAACACACGGGCCGCTGACGGCCCCAACACCACGACCCATGTGCTACCGTCTCCATGGGGCAGAGGGGAGGGGGAGGGGAGGAGGTGCGGAGGGCGCGGACGGAGGCTGACACCGCCTCCCAGCCCGGCTGTTAATGAGTGCGTGCGGCGTTTGCGACCGTGCCGCCAGGCCCAACGCCGACTGTCGGGTGTCAGACGGACCGTGCTGTCAGGGTCGGTGCCGACTGTCGGGTGTCGGAGGGACCGTGCTGTCAGGGTCGGTGCCGACTGTCGGGTGTCGGAGGGACCGTGCTGTCAGGGTCGGTGCCGACTGTCGGGTGTCGGAGGGACCGTGCCCCCAGGCCCGGCGCCGACTGTCGGGTGTCAGACGGACCGTGCTGTCAGGGGCGGTGCCGACTGTCGGGTGTCAGACAGATCGTGTTGTCAGGTCCAGCGCCGACTACCGGCTGCCGACTGCGGATGCTGCATGTCCACCACCTTAGTCCTTGGTTCGTTGGCCTGTTGGTCCGTTTGTTCTATGGGTCTTGGTCAGTGGATTTTGGGTCCGTCTAATTAGTGGCTGTCAGTTTGTTGCATCGCTGGTCTGTTGGCTCCCTGTTCTAGCCTGTATCAGAGAGCAACAGCGCATGGTTATAAACCAGGGCATGGTTATTCTGTTGTGGAGGTAACTGGCAGGTGTGGCCGTAACAGTAGCTAAGTTTCACCATCGTGTTGTTAAACCGAACATGATTTGTTGCTTTCATATATAGGGATGATCCTGTCTGACGAACGCTACCCGGAGATTGTGCTGGAAATATTTCATCCAAAAAATGAAGATTTCATCCACTTCATTTAAAGACACTTAAAAAGTCTATGAGAATTACCGCATCATCCAACAGCCTGTTGATAGGTTTGGTGCCTAAAAAGACGAACGATTACACCAGGCTTCCATACCAATGGACGCTCAGCTGAGGCAATCTCGTTAATTCACCTCTTCGTATGCATGACATAGAAAAGCGATTCTGACACGAGGCCGCGCCTACGCGCCGGTTAATTGGATTAATGTATGCATTAGCAGATGAGAGGCGTTAGCATGCGAGGCGGCCAGCGTTATTCCGGACGGCTGGACGAGCGTGGTTGGCCCAGACAGCGTACCTGGCCGAGTCGGGCTCTCCTGCCGTACCTCCAGCTCAGACCATCACTTAAAACCATAACAAACACCCTCGCGAGGTGTTTACAAATCTCGTTGCCGCGTTATTGAGAGATGCGCCACAGACGACATGAAACACACGGCATGGGGCGTAAATAAACAACGAACCGCCGCAAATAAACGTTCCTTCAAACGTTACAAATCCTTGTTCTTTTCATAACACGGTATCCCGTTATTGGGCACAAATGAACTGAGAAGTGGTGGCCGCAGGCGCTGACGCATCGCTCACCTCCAAACAGCCGGCGGCGGCCAGGCTGACATCAAATGACGTCTTCATTCTGCCAGCCCAGTCCGACGCGATGCGAGAATACCTGTAGATCGCTGAGATCAGATGCATTCTGTTCGATTTAAAAGTGCTTGCAGAGGTGAGTGCCTTGAGGTTTGTTCCATCACGTTGCACGAAATTAGCTCAATACCTGCTGCCTTTCCGTCAGGCATTCCGCGGGACAAAACGCTGTGCCTGATGTAATTTTTTTCAAAGTGAACGGAACGCAAGTGGTCCCGCTCCCTTTCATGAAGCGCCAGCAACTGCAGAGGCCATAAAGGCGCCCAGTGGCCATGGCACAACCGGGGTTCAAACCCAGACCCCCACTTGGAAGGCGAGGGCGCTGGCCACTCGACCTTTACACCTCTTACTTGATATCAGTGTGAAAGACCGTCAGCTCCTCAGTCTTCGGTATTATGCGTCTTGAGCGGGTCTCACGAAGATGACTTTGGCGTCATGATTGAGTTGATTTCTTGTCATTTCGGATTAGGAGCCTCTCGTGATCATAAGCACAGCTTGATACGCTTATATTATTCATTTCATATACACTCGATAAGATGCGTATTGACAATAAAAACCGACGTTTCCTCTGCAGCGTCGCTTAGCCAGTGCCTCCTCGCATACTGAAGGTCAATAAACCGGCTTAAAAAATTTGTACTGATTACAACCAAAAGCCCTAGACCCCCCTGCCTTGAGCCGAGATCTCTAGCGGTAGCTGCACGAACATTCATTGTCTTGGTGCGATTGAACTGTCGCATGTTAGCAAGGTTGGCGCCGGAGGCCTGGTGACCTGCCGCCCCTTCCCTCTGCGCCATGTGCAATACCACAGCAGCCGCGACAGCCTGGCAACTCATTAGAACGTACCACAATCCTGAGAGGTCTGTCAGCGAGCTCATAGATCACTTCGCCATCTACATTTGTTTGCAATACATGCAACCCGGAATGCACGACGAAATCTTCTCGGTGATACCAGAGGAGTCAGCATCATTTAACGATGCTGGACCACCATCTTGACGGATGACCCTGCCCAAACAAGTGATAACCTCCCCAGCCACGTGAGATGGCCCTCCCACAGCTCATGATACCGCCCCGCGAGATGGCCCTCCCACAGCTCATGATACCGCCCCGCGAGATGGCCCTGCCGCCAGCTCAGTGAGATGTCTATCTCGCCAGCTCGGCGTGGAGGCTCGCCCGCCAGGCCGCGGTCCGGGCCGGCCGCCGTGAGCGCGTGGCGGCCCCTTTGTCGGCCCGCCACCCTGCAGCGCCGCAGCTGGTGACACGCCGCATACCGATCCAGCACCGCCTGATGCGCCCGCTGATATAACAATCTTATCAGCGTCGAGGACACTCCAGACACGGAATCCTGTTGATCAATATTTCAAAATAATGGTTGGGGCCGCGCTGGTCGCTCCGGTCAATATTTTCGCTCCCTGGCGGCGACAATGAGAGCCGCTCGCGGCGACGGACGCCGCAAAAGACGACAAACACTCGAGGCTGGTGTGCAAACACGCCGGCGGCTGCTGCTTCCGCGTCCGGAGCGGCCGGGCGGCCGCGGCGCCGCTCCGGGGAGCTGTGGAGGCGTGGCCGCGCCGCCGCAGCTGCCGCCCCTGCCGGCGACGCGGCTGGCCGGGGCCGGTCCGCTAGGCCGGCCCTCAGCCGCCGCCGCCGGCTCTGCCCCGCACTCTCGACGGCGGCGCAGTCACCCAGGCAGGCCCGCTATCCCCGGCGCCGGCGCGGCCGCGCGGCGGCAAAAAGCGGCGACAAATGCGCGGCGTCACAAAGCCGGAGCCTGTAATGGATGTCGCCGGATTGTCGCCGGCGCGGAGCCGCTCTCAAAAGGTGTTGATGTGATTAATGGCCGGCCCGGAGAGCGCCGGCCGGGAATTAGTGCAGGCATAGAGCGGCGCCGCGAACGCGTCTTTATCCGCTGGCCCGCCGGGCGAAATATTTCGGCGAGCATTCGGCGCGCTCACTGGGTGGCCGGCCCGGAAGAAGCGCGGCGCGCGGCGCGTGGTGCCGCGCTGTGGCCACACCGCCGCGCCCCCCGCCGAGACCCGCACAATACCCGCTCGGAAACGCATAGTTCGCCGGTGAAAGTACCGCCACGTCTCCATTGGAGAGTTAATGGAATGCCAATGATTTGGTTTGAAATGATATATGTGGTGAGGCTCTAGGCTTACGAAATTGAGACGATTGACCACGATTGTGTCCCAGCTATATGCGGTCGCGAGCTGGTATGTGGATGACTGTCTGCGTGTTTGCGGCTCCCGCCCCACTTGAAAAGGAACGCCATCGTCCCTTTACGTCTTTGTCAAGTCCCCAGCACTTCTTTGATAGCTTTTTATAGCGACCAATACCAAAATATGGTTAACATCCTCAAAAGATGAGTCAGTGGTGACACCTGAATGCCTCAGTTGTGTGGCAACGTCGTCGCTCGGCTATGAAGCTATCAGTAGGACGGGTTTCTTTCTCTGTGCGCTCAAGGTTGCCCATGACTCGTTTCGGGCTGGACGATCAGAGGAGCCCGACACCCTCGCCGGACGCGCCTCATAAACAGCCGCGGACGGCCTGTCCGCCGCCTCACACAGTGTCTGCCACTGGACATTGGCCACCGCCAAGGACATTAGACCCCGTCGAGGCAGTGCAACATTGCACCATGATTGGGCAAGGGGAAGCCACAGCGGCGGAGGGGGGGAGGGGGGGGGGGGGTGGTAGGCATGGCGGCGATGGCAAACACCGCCGGGTCATGGACATGATCACACGCTGTCTCTTCTGATGCAACTGTAAATGTTTGTAGGACATGCTAGAAATAATCTGCATTCGTTAGTACCTCACTTGCAACGGCATATACATCCACGAATGCTGCACACACATGCAGACGAGGCGAAAGGACGATCTCCCGCTGCTGACGGCAGTCACGCCACATTCCCCTAGACTTCTCAACGGTGCGAACAACTCACCACTCCGTGACCTGGATTCCGCGACTGTGCGAGAGAGGACCACAAGCCTCCATCAAGTGTGGCAAGAACATTTTCAAGTGAAGTGTTGTTTTCGGACAGGTGGTTAGCATGCAGCATCACACACACACACGCTAATGTTTCCTACGGTTGAGGTGGAGTGTTGCCGCCGAATTTGGTCAGCGAAGGGACGGCAAGGTCAGCAGCGGAGAGTTCCATATGTCTGCTGAGGCTTCAAGCCCGCAGTGCTCTAGACTCTTACATGGAACTGTAGCGTTGCATGGAAATAATGATTAATGTGCCGAAAATCCTACTGAACCCAACCGCAATGTTAAATTTGGATCACTCACGGAACCGGTGGCCGTCCGACGATGTCAGGGCAGTGAGGTGACGAAAAAGGCCATGAGCACCTGTCAGCGATCAGTCAGAGGCGACCTGGGAGGGTCGCAGACACACGACGGTGTCAGGCCGACTAGAGCACTGGCAGACGACGAGCGCGGACAGCGCGCCGCCAGCAATGCGGCCAGGAGCAGCGCAGACGACGGCAGCGTCCGGTCAGTGGGGCGCGGCCAGGCACCGCTCGGTCGGCACCGGGCTGTCTGGAGCGTCGCCGACCCACCGGCTGCCGCCATAAATCCATCGCGCCGTGATCGCCGCTGTCAGCCAGGACCGTCGCGCGCCGTCAGCCGGCGGCGCGCGGCGCACAGGTGCGCCAGAACACGCCCGGGCGCTTTTTGTGAGGCGTCCGCCGGCCTCCGATGACGTGTCGATCCGAGGTTCGGAGGTGTACCGGCCTGACCCGGGCCGCCGGCGAGCAGGACCGACTCTAGCAGGGGTTCTTACCAGATGGAGCTGCCGGCATTAACGGCGACAGCACCCCAGGGTGGCCAGTATTTAGCGATGGGATGAGAGGTGTTTCATGATTACGCGCGCTGGAACTGTTTTGATGAGTTTCATGACAAATCAAGATAGTTTGGAGGAGATTGGTGGCGATGACAGCAGCGGGTCGAGAGAACGGGCATGTGGTGCTCAAGTTACAGCTGACATACCACGAATGGCTAAAGCTGGCGCAATAACAATGAACTGTATTGACATTGCTTTCGCGGGCTCCACCGATGTTTTCCCTCACGTTCCACTCCATTGGCAAAATGGCAATAGGCGGAGCTCCAAAGCAAAAAATAAAGAAAAAAATCAAAAGGTGAAGCTTTCATAGCTCAAAACGTTCAGCTCAAGCCTTCCCAATTCTTTCTAAATGGCATCTCGTTCGCAAACGCTGCGACGAACGTGCCGCTTGGCACTTTCATTACGCACAGTTTCAACACCTCATCAAAATCATTAGGGGTCAAAGAGCAGATGTTTCTGAAAATAAAGAGGGCTGCATTTTTGATGTTTTTGTTGTCAGTTCGCGCCAAATTGGAGCAAATGTAAAGATGTTCAGAGCATGCGCGGAGGAAACCGTATTGCTCTTCATACATGTGCGCCATATGTGGGCAGGGCACATTAATGCGGAATTTATGGCGCAGCGTTTTGCAGAGCACGTTCGGCTCACATATCTGCATCGCTTCGGAGGGGCCATGGAGCCCCAGTGTCCGTTGTCGCACACCGTGTGCCTTCCAGAGTCACCAAAATTACCAAATTGTAACGCTGTACTAAAAAAGCAAAACTGTGCGTTTTGAGAGACTCTGGCCTTCGCTCCCCAAATTATTATTATGAAGTCCTGGCTTTGGTTATGTGCGTGCATCTTCAACTTCCACCAAAGCCGCACCTTCGCACCTCTGCCCAATGAAGACGACGCCGATGTCAACCGGGGAACCAAGCACGCGTGAGTCGATCAGAAAACCAAATCCAGGAGCTGGCATCAGTAGCTTGCGCGTGATAAAACACGGCATATTAACACGGTGAAATGCCAGGTGTGTGCTCAGTGACGTCACAATTCAGCGTGTGTCTTTTACATGCAGCTCTTCACGTCGGCGGTCGGGAGTGAGCAAGGGGTCGGGTCGTGTATGTAAGGGTAGGCTCAACCCTCCCAATGCCGTGCCACTAGCTGCTTTGGGTAGCACTAACATTTGCACTGTTTGTACCTGCCCTCAGTCAATCCACATTTCACCTTGAGGTTCGTGAGGCGTTAATTGCCAAATGGGACCAACGTTGTATCAAATTTGTGCCAAACATATGTCTGGACAACATTTTAGACTGCCCATGCTATGGTACGTACACGCAGTCAGTCGGGAAATCGCTGGCTGCAATTGCACCCCTTTCCACTGTGCCGCAACTCATTGAAAGGACCAAGCAAGTTAAATCTGATCAAAGGCCGACGGGTCTCACAACATTGCTGTGCTACATGCTGTGCTGCATTATAATTTGAATTTAAACCATGTTAATCATGGAGGACGTCCAGACCGCGAATAATCTTGCAGCTGAAGCGCCCTTCTGTCTGAACACCATGGCAAAAGCCACCAGATTTGTGTTCGAATCATTTTTTGTTGAGCCAGCTCAAGACAGGTTCACAGAATTTGCGATCCGATTCAGGTCACGACCCGAAACTGTTCCACAGTTTTATACGATTCATGACTTACACAGCTTATGAATTAAAGATCCCATTCAGTTATGGCTCGTTGCATATATATATATATATATATATATATATATATATATATATATATATATATGTAGATATGCATATATATATATGTATGTATGTACGTATCTACGTATGTATGTATGCATGCACGCATGTATGTATATAGGCACAAACAGCCTGGTGCTTGGTAGCAAGTTTGAAGTTTGGGCCCACCAAATGCAGTGCAGCAAGCAACACCTCTCCTGTGACCTGTTACCAACCAGCTCTCTCAGGCATCAGCTATAAAGCTAGCATATTCTACCTGTCTCTTGCGACCCAGACCCATCCGTTATATCGCATGCAAGGTGAACTATACTGCACTAAACCTGACAGTTGGCAGTCTGCACCTGCCAAGTGCCAGCCAAAAGCATTCAGCTGTAGTTAATCACATTCCCACTAGCCAATACTTGCCTTGCTGTCAGCAATGGCATGCTAACAATTCAACATCAAATTGCAGTTCTTGCAATGGCGATTAGCTTGCATAAGTTACGGGTATAATGTGACTTAACCTACTTACCTGGACTTAACAAGTAATGTGAATTACAGTTGCATTTCCCACAAACAATCCCAGCAAAGGTCCACTTCACCGGACCCACATCCACGCCTTCCAGTCAGCGGAGCGCTGAACTGCACTGAACTATGATACTCTAAACAACTGAACTTGAGGTGGGCTAATGTAGGCGCCGACTGTGGTTTCCACCAGGATAACTTAGTCATGACGTTAGGTCACTTTGTGATGGTTAAGGAATCAAAACAGGTCTCTGCGCTACATAGAGATTAGAGTGCTGTGCGCCACTTTACCCGCACTCTAAGACTACTTAATTTGGAAGCCGCCAAATTTTTACAAGTTGCGTGCTGTATGGAAACAGCTATTGATGATATCCTTGGGACGTCACGTGTGGCATACAATGCGCATATGAGACAGTGCGATCTTGCTATCTATTTCATATACCTTCAGCAAAACCATGCTTACAGCAGTTCAAGTAATAGTGAATAGGGTGTTCGGTATGGATAAGTTCATTGCTGTGACAAATCACAAAGAAAAACAGGACCATGTGTTTTATTTTCAGAAAGCAAACAACATTTCGTTGATTTTATGGCAGGGTGTAGAAACAAAGGATGTCTGTACCACGTAGTATCCTCTGGTCCCTGAGATTTGGCGAACTTCAGTTCAGGACCAACAATATTGTTTGCTATTTAGAAATAACAATAGCAGACTGTGTGCCGATTTTGCAAAGAAGCCTTAGAGCTAATGCTACATGCTGTTCTTTTGAAACCCTGAAATGGTCTCTAATTTTTATGCTGTGTTTCCTCATGTTGCCATTCTTATTTGAGCCATATAGCTTACTGACACAGCATTGCTAGTAATTATTGACTCATGATTCATCTAATGGAATTTGCGAGTTACGTCATTCAGCTCATCGCCCAACACAATATTTCTCCCAGTGAGCTCATTCAGCTGACAACTCATCCCAAAATGATTGACTCAAGAGGTAGATGGTAGATGGTAGATGTGACGTGATGGTAGATGTGGTCGATTCAGGTGGATGTGACGATTTTGCGGTGGACATGATCCCGAGTGCACTGCAGATGACGAAATCGCCGGGTTTGGACACTTGGTGCCAAAGTGGATACAACGCTGAGCGTAGATGCAATGGACCGAACAGGCATTATTTACAATACTTAAAAAGAGGAAGACAAGCATTTTACATAACTGTCACCGCGCTACGATTGACTTCCCGGTCGGACAGATATCAGCTGATTTCCCCTTACTGCGGTTTTAGCTTATTATCATCTCCACCAATTGTCCATGCGTCTCCATTTTCATTTCGATTCGAGAGCACCGCAGCAGGCCCAACCTTGGTTTCACACTTCAAACATTACAACAATTTCAAGATGTTGCGTTGCTTCCAGCTCTGTTCAACCGCAATCTCACAAAATCTGTTTGAAGCAATCAAAGTGTAAAACACGTTCACGAGAATCAGCACCGATCGCACGACAACAGGAGCTAAATTGAAACCAAAAACGTTTCCTGCTAGTATCGGACACTGGCCGTCGTCGGCTACAGACACTGCGGGCGCCGAGCCGTCCGCCCAGACTGACGGTACGGGCCGCCGGCCTGACTCAGTGTCCAGACTGACAGGGCGGCGCCGGCCTGCTTCAGCGTCCATACTGGACGGTGCGGCGGCCGGCCTGCTTCAGCGTCCAGGCCTGACGGTGCGGGCGGCCGGACTGCTTTCAGCGTCCAGGCCGACAGGTTTTTGCGGCGCCCCCCGGGGCCCCTGCCTTCAGCGTCATGCTGACCGGCGCCGCCTGCCTCAGTGTCCATGCTACGGGTGCGGCACCGGCCTGCCTCAGCGTCCATACTGACGGCACGGCGCCGGCCTGCTTCAGCGTCCATACTGACGGTGCGGCGCCGGCCTGCCTCAGCGTCCAGGCTGACGCGGCGGCGCCGGCCTGCTTCAGCGTCCAGACTGACGGTGCGGCGCCGGCCTGCTTCAGCGTCCAGGCTGACGGTGCGGCGCCGGCCTGCTTCAGCGTCCAGGCTGACGGTGCGGCGCCGGCCTGCCTCAGCGTCCAGGCTGACGGGGCGGCGCCGGCCTGCTTCAGCGTCCAGACTGACGGCGTGGCGCCGGCCTGCTTCAGCGAAAGGAGCCAGGCGTGCGACATGACTGTTCTGATCAGCAGGTCGGCTACCATAGGCGAACTCTGATCCACGCCTTTACACTATTTCGCTGTTTTCCGAGTGTAGAAAAATGGAGGCTCCTTGGAAAATCATGGAAATCTATTCACTCTGCTGGCATTTGGCTTACTTATGAGTGCGAGCAAATCTCGAAGGCCGCAGTACCTAAAACCATTCATCACTCACAGGAACAGTACGGAAGTATTACACATTGACGTCGGGCACGCACCTTTGTAGGCGCTGGGGGACTTGTAACCGTTCTGAATCGGGCGTAGCGAAGGTCTGTTGTTCATTGATGAGGTCATCACGCATTTCCGTCGCCTCAAGCCGACGATGGGAGGACATATGAAACGATAACAAACATATGACAGCATATGCATTTGAATCTCTTGTTGCACTTAGAGGCATAAGCAACATGTGACAACCGATGGCTTTATGAACGCGCCATAAACGAACAAGGGAGCAGTGGGCTCGCGTTATTTTCACGCCCTCCCCTACGGCTCGTTTTGAGTGCAGCTCATTTTCACGGCGTGCACACAAATCAAAGCGGACAGTTCGCCGGGTCCTCCATTGAGTGCCAACGCTAATCCGCGCCACCCGCTTTTGTAGCGATGTTTCCCGAGTCGACCATCGCCAGCTTGTATATCACATTCAATCAACTTCATTTACAGGAATCACCCCAACACAAATTCCAGCTTTCCCCAGCCGGCGTCCATTCTTCGTGACCACTAATCCGATAAATAATGATTTCGTCAATTATCGCCGGTTGTGCTCTGCCCGCACGTGCTCTGGGCCGCGCGGGGCGGGGGTCGGGGCCCCAGAGCATTGTCTGCTATCGCTCACATCATCGGGCCGAGCTGGTGATGCTCGGGGCCTGGACGGGGCCTGGAGGGGGCGCTGGGAGAGGGGAGCGGAGGTGGTCCATCGGGGCGCCTGACGCGTGGGAGCGCAGCGGGGGGAGGGGAGGGGGAGGCAGATCACACGAATACCTTCACCACCACCACCGCCGACCGGCAGCTGGCGAGAGATGCAGGGTGGGACCGAGGGGTATGCGGGTCTGACTGCGATCTACGGGCGCTGCAACGGCAGGCAAATGATGTGTGATTTGGGACAGGTAGCGACCAGTATTGTGACCTTTCTATTCGAGTATTCAAGTATGCTGCCTGGGGCATGCGGCAACCAGTACCATACCATCATTGGTTATTAAGACAACCTAAGGCTGACCACTGATATTATATGTTCTGCACTTTTGGGACTGTGTGTGGGCTGTGAAGCTGACTTGGTTCTACACATCTGAGACTGTGCGTGAGCTGTGAGCATGATCCGATTCCGCACATCTGAGGCTGTGTGTGAGCTGGTTCCCTGTTAACCTTCCCTGGTTCTGTACGTCTGAGGCTGTGTGTGGGCTGAGAACCTGCCCTGGTTGTGCACGTCTGCGGCTGGGTGTGGGTTGAGAACCTACCCTGGTTGTGCAGGTCTGGGGCTGGGTGTGGGCTAAGAACCTGCCCTGGTTCTGCACGTCTGAGGCTGTGTGTGGGCTGAGAACCTGCCCTGGTTGTGCAGGTCTGGGGCTGGGTGTGGGCTAAGAACCTGCCCTGATTCAGCACGTCTGAGGCTATGTGTGGGCTGTGAACATGATCTGATTCTGCACGTCTGCGGCTGTGTGTGGGCTGTGAACCTCCCCTGGTTCTATACGTCTGAGGCTGTGTGTGGGCCGAAAACCTGACTTGGTTCTGCATGTCTGCGGCTGTGTGTAGGGCTGTGAACCTGACCCGATTCTACACGTCCGAGGCTGTGTGCGGGCTGCGAACCTGCCCTGGTTCAGCACGTCTGAGGCTGTATGCGGGCTGCGAACCTGACCCGATTCTGCACGTCTGAGGCTGTGTGTGGACTGAGAACCTGCCCTGGTTGTGCAGGTGTGGGGCTGGGTGTGGGCTAAGAACCTTCCCTGGTTCTGTACGTCTGAGGCTGTGTGTGGGCCGAAAACCTGACTTGGTTCTGCACGTCTGTGGCTGTGTGCGGGCTGCGAACCTGCCCTGGTTCAGCACGTCTGAGGCTGTGTGCGGGCTGCGAACCTGACCCGATTCTGCACGTCTGCGGCTGTGTGTGGGCTGTGAACCTGACCCGATTCTGCACGTCCGAGGCTGTGTGCGGGCTGCGTGTCTGGCCTGGTTCGCCCGGCCCGCTGTTTACCGCTCGGAAGGCCTGGCCAGTGCCTGGGCGGCCCCAGACGTGTTTCCACAGCACATCAAAGGTGGCGGCGTGTTTGTATACCGGCGGCTGTTGCGCATGAACTGACAGCCGGCACGGTAGGTGGCTCCCAGCAGTGACCCGCCGGCCGGCTGCTGCCGCCGCGTCATGGCCAGAGCTCGCTGCCCGTGTTGCTACAGCCGAGGTCGAATTTCAGCCATGCTCGTGTGCAACATCCTGCGGGTGACTTGGCTGCCATGATGCCGGCGACTGCACCGTTTCGCCCCCGTGCGTGGTGGTCGGATTACATGAAATCCACTCTTGGTGATGTTGCTCGGAGCGACGTCTTGGAAGGCGCCCGAGTCAAGAGCAAGCACTCAGGAATGAATGGAGAGCGCAAGTCTGCGAGGCTGCTGTGGGGGAAGAACTCGCTGAATGACGAACATTGGGGATATCTGCAGGTTTGAAACCCGGCGGCCGCCACTGAGATGACGGATGACTGTCATTTCATGGGTGACAGGCAGGAAGATGCCTGCCATTTGTATAATCGCATTGAGAACGGACATAAGCATGACAACATTGAGAATGAACGCGAATGAGATGGGAGCGTTTAGTGCGCACGCTGCTCAGACGGAAGGGATGACACCGAGCGTCACTGAGGCGGGAGCGTTGACACTCGATACCATTAGAGTGTGAGCATCGATGCCGGACGCCATGCAGAGAGGGTTGGTGCAGCAAGGGGAGGAGGAGGCAGAGGAAGCAACTGCCCTACAGGCGGTCAAGGCAAAAGTATGTCTTTACCTCGCCAAAATTTTGGGAGGTCTCCTTTGACCGAGTTAAAGGTTTGTAGCTCACGTAGGTGACCAAAATTCAAATAAGGAAGTAGAATACTTCACGAATTGAGTTTTCAGGATCCGTTCCGGTGCAATCCGGCTAGTTAAGATCAAATTCTGACATCAATCTGTTTTTCCATGATTTTGTAATCCAACCCGATCCGATCCGACTTACTAGACACATTTATCACATGAGTTCTTGTCAATCCGCTTCCACATTATGGACTTGTTCATTTGACTGTCTGAAATTTCTGTTATGTTTAATTCCATTGGAAAGAGCTGCAATGAGTTGTCATAAACTAGCTGGTGTTGACGCACTTGGCACAGTTTGTGGCCTGTTAAGAGTGTAAGTTTGCATAAACGCCAGAATAAACGAGGCTGATCTTATTATTAACAATACAATAATTACCTTAACCAACAATTCACAACCATCCCGTCATGCCAAGGGGCAAAAATCGATTCTGGTTTCAATAACCTGATGGCATGGGCACGCTATTCAACAATTTCCGCTCTTCATGTTAGGTGCAACAGATCTATATGTACCCCCTGGCAGTGTCAGCGGCGCCCAGTTTCTAAGAGCAGGACGACGCCCATCTAGGACGTCTTTTGAATTAACGCGCGTTCGGGTGGGGTTTTTCTTAAACCCTCCAAGGTTTTCCAAAGTGATTTCCCAACCACGCGGTTTGTTCGCACCAAATTTTGTCTGGATGTAGCCAATCTAATTGCGAGCTTTCAGGTATAACAAAAATAGATGTACCTTGTAAGGTCGCTAACCTATGACAGGTCAAAACCAAGCCGCGGCTGTCAGCAAAGGCCATTTCTAGAGAATCACTCAATCTGATGAGGCAACGGAGTGTTGAACAAATTCATGCATCTCTGAGACAGTTTCTTAGGTAGCACACCAATTAAAATGATAATTATAGAAAATTCTATGAACCTAGGTTCAGGCATAAACGTCAGACCGAGGTAAAAACTACCCTGCTTTTTTACCGAGAGTTTGCTTCATGGGATGGTTTTTGGTGCTCATCTTGAATTGATTTACGACAGCGAACGCCACAGACATCTTCCATGGAGTCTTAAATGCCAAAGTAGCTCCCTGGTCTAAAATGACCCCGGACAGCATTTTGTTTTCAGGAACATACCACCTAACGTAATCCCTGATACTTATCTGAACTGGGATAACGGAGCACGTACCCCGGTGCCTCTCTGCCTCTCTTGAATGCCACGCTGTCCAGGAAACTCGCTGCGAGGAGGCCCCATTTGCCCACGAGGCCCCTGGAAAATATTGCTCCCAATTCAAAATCCGGGATGCCGCTCCTGTTAACACATGCAACAATTCGATAAGGGCTCACGTGACTCCGGTGCCTCCCACCCCCAGAAATATGACGCTGTCTATGAGACATACCTGTGGGGAGAACCCTTTTGTTCGGGAGGCCGCTGGAAAAACCCTGCGCCCCCCCCCCCCCCCCACCCCAACTCAATATTAATGGTGCCACGCTTTCATCCAGATCAGACACCTTAGTGCAGATGAAGGCAGTGACACCGGGCAGACTGGTGAGGTCGCTTGTCGTTCAGATGAGATATAACGGTCGTCACTGGGATCAAGCATTAAGACCGGATCAAGCACGAAAGCCGGATCAAGCATTTTGACCGGGTCAAGCATTTTGACCAGATCGAACATTTAGACCAGATCAAGCATTAAGACCGGATCAAGCATTAAGACGGGATCAAGCATTAAGACCGGATCAAGAGTTAGGACTGGATCAAGCATTTTGACCGGACACGGGAGCATTGAAGCCGCGCAGCTCTCGGAGTGGGTACTGATGCTCGACGACATTCAGAAGGGATGAGATGGAGACCGGACTATGTTAAAACAGTACCGTTGGTACCAGACGTTGCCGAAAGGGAGTTCAAGCCGTCCCGGCAGTCTTGCCTGCAGAGCGGATCTGTCTCAATGGGAAATAATTATTGTTATCTCTGTGAAGAGCTAGAGTTCTACCATGGCGCCCTCATTACTCCTTGCGATGCGCTTAACGGATCTCCCACTGTTTCTCAAACTCTTGATTGCAATGCAATTCAGGCGTCGCACTTGATAACGAGGGTGGATCCCACATGCAGCCTGAATGGGAGAGGTAAATCGAGAATTGCCCGTTAATTGTCCAAAAACGGGGCCTGAGGGACGCTCTGTTCTTCGCCGTCGTTACGTCACCTTTGTCCCTTTACATCGACCAGGGAACGTCTCTTTGACAATGAATTCGACAGAAGCGTTCTTGTTCAGTTGCTTCGTTCCGACTTTGATTCCAATGATGCTCGCTTCAAGCCCGACTTCATCGAAACCCGATCATTCAAACCAGCACAATGTGAGGCCAATACATTTCCATCTTGGAACGCTGATCTTCACGCTAGCAAAAGGAGGCTTTTCTGTTTGGGCGAGGATGAAACCAGATTCCCAGGTGATGCCATGAATGGTTCAAGCTGGAAGTTCTGGAAGGCCAAAGTCGAGCAACGCTATTGTTCCACGTCTGTGCCGTTATTCCACCTTCGTGTCAACTATTGGCGTGCACAATGGCCCGAACCAGAATTAATCTTCCCTATGGCCCATACCGATGTTTGTAATGAAGAGAACGTGCACTGAAACTGCTAGTGCGTCACTTCCAACATCTTCATCGCTACACTAGCAGGGGCTTCAGCGCATGGGCAGCTACTTCTTCTGCGCCGCCTTGTCGCCACATGATGAATATGCTGTGGCGTGAGAGCGGCTGTCGGCCTCATGCTGTGCGGCTGATTGTTTAACGCGGCCGCCGCCTCCAACAATTAAAAACCAACACTCCTTGGCTGCGGCACATCACTGCACTGGGCCAAGGCTGCAGGGCTGTTTACCGCTGTATCGACTGTCGACGTCCAACAGCTGCCCATCACTGCTCCCCGATTCAATACATAACCCGCATTGCACCGAGTCCAACACCCACCCATCATTGGTCCTTGGTCCAACGTGGGATGTTCAGTGTACAGTGTTGTGTTGTGTACAGTTCAGTGGGATGTTCAGAGGTCCAACATCTGCCGATCCCCGGCTCCCAGCTCGTCTCATGACCTCCGAAGTGTCGAGGCCTCACCTCCGTGTTATGGATCTGTGGCGTTGTTCAACAGGACATCAAACTTAACGTCTTGAGCGAAGACACTAGCTTTGAATATCAGCAGTATTCAGTCGCTGAGAAATCAGCCTGTCCTATGATGCTGGTCTTCGAACAACTGTGCTCTGGTCATTGGTCGTCAAGAGTTTACATTGTTCCGTCATCACCTGGTTCGTCTTGTGCTCCCACTTGTAATACCACCTTACCTGACCACGCAAACTCCTGCTGTCATCGATATGGTGCGAGACAGCGTATGGCCGCACCCGTGGATCCGTTACTAAATACATTAACGTCCGAACCCGGTCATTGGTGGTCTCTGGTCTCACGCCTGGTCTCCACAGCACCGAGATCATTGTATGACGCCTGATCTCCACTGCACCGAGGCCATCAATGTCTAACACCTGGTCTCCACTGCACCGAGGCCATCAATGTCCAGCGCCTGATCTCCACTGCACCAGGATCATCATTGTCTAACGCCTGGTCTCCACTGCACCGAGATCATTGTCTAACGCATGGTCTCCACTGCACCGAGACCATCATTATCTAACGCTTGATATCCACCGCACCGAGATAATTGTCTAACACCTGGCCTCCACTGCACCGAGGCCATCATTGTCTAACGCCTGACGTCCACATCATCACGATCCAACATCCGCCCATCATTGGTCTCTGGTCCGATACCTAACTCCAACTGCGCCAATGTCATGTCCGGTAGTTCATGGTCGCACAGCTGATCTATCCCGCCGGGACCTGAGTCCCGTCAGCTGGCACCTATGGACCTACGGATATGATCAAATCTAACGCGTCATGAAATGTCGCACCTGTTCAAAAGGGCTTCCTGAAACTGCGTCGTACAAACTGACGATTCGATCATTTCGTGTGTTTCATGTAGACGCATTTACTCTGTTGGAAACGAGCCGACGTGATCGTTGTCATAGCGACACCATTTCGGAGCGGCGGATGTCACCGTGACACCACGGTACGCGCGCTGGCGGCTCGGTCGACCACCGGCGCCACGAGCGGTAGGTCTGCTCCCTCGCGCGCTCTCATCGGCCCGGTACAGGCGGCCATTTTGCCGGGGATAATTAGCGTGCCCGGAACCCGGCCTGTCGGCGGCTCGGCTGCTGGCCGACCGAGAGCCGCCGCCGCCCTGGAACGCTCAGCTCAGCTCGACTCAGCTCATCTCGGCTCAGCTCTGTTTGGCTCAGCTCGGCTGCTGGCCGACCGAGGGCCGCCGCCGCCCGGGATCACTCAGCTCAGCTCGACTCAGCTTAGCTCGGTTCAGTTGGGCTCGGCTGCTGGCCGGCCGAGGGCCGCCGCCGCTCGGGATCACTCAGCTCAGCTCGGCTCAGCTCAGCTCAGCTCAGCTCAGCTCAGCTCAGATAGGATCAGCTCGATTCAGCTCAGCTCGAATCAGCTCAGCTCGGCTCAGCTCAGCTCAGTTCGGCTCAGCTCGACTCAGCCCAGCTCGACTCAGCTCAGCTCGGCTCAACTCAGCTCAGCTGCCGGCCGACCGAGGGCCGCGGCCACCCGGGATCGCTCAACCCAGCTCAGCTCAGTTCGGCTGCTAGCCGGCCAAAGAGCAGCTCAGCTCGGCCCACCTGCCAACAGTGCTGCTTAACACCAACCAGAGCTACTCTCTGCTCAGCGCTGTCTGGTCACCGTCCTCCAATGAGGCTCAGCGACGCTCAGCACTGGTCATGTCAGCTCAGCTCAGCGCGAATCAGCACAGCCATCTCGTCTCAGCTCATCCCCGCCCAGCTCAGCTTGGCTCAGTTTGGCCCATTTCAGCCCAGCATATTACATCTCATCTCATATCTCATCTCATATCCTCCCAGCCCATCCCCATCTAGCCAGGACTAGTTTAGCTTAGCTCATCTCTATCTCAGCTCAGCTCATCAGCGTTCCTCTCCTCCCAGCTGACGTCAGCACAGCGCAGGCCATCTCAGCCCAAGTCCGGCCAGCGCGCGGCTGCCGGGCCGCCCGGCGGCCAGATGAAAGTGGCCGGTTGGTCTGACGCGCGGCCTGTCGGGACGCGCCGACAGCGCACCTGGGCCCGAGCGGCCGCCGGCCGACTCGCAAAACACCGCCCAAAAACCGCCGGCCGCTATCAATGCTATCCAGCCCACTTTGGACGCCGGGTAATTGACGGACAGTGACGGTTGGTGGCCTGGCGGGCAGTGCGGCGGCCGCGGCGGTCGGGTTTCCGTGGCGGGAGAGTTCTTCTCCTGCTCCTGCTCCTGCTCCTGTTCCTCCCGACGACGGACGGGACGCTCGCTCGCCGGGGGCCGACGAGTCGGTGAGTTGATTTGATGCGCTAGTCATTCGGGAAGGACGTAACGCGCCGATTGGTCTATACTGTCGCTTATCGCATGCACTTTGTCGCTTGCTCGCAAAATAGCCTGTCAGTCGAACACAAGTTCTCTTTGCAATATTCCAGTCTGTTTCTGCGTGAATTGCTATCGCGTGGGTGATTGACAGTTGGCTGTTCGGCTGCTTGATTGAATGTCACTATGCGTCGATGAATATTGTGCGGTTTGTGATTAGCCTTGCAGGAGCATCTGGTCAAATTGTCTGTAAATCGGATTGGAAACACGCTGTCAGCACGCCCTCGGGATTGTTGGGGCTAAGCATGAAATGCACAAGCGCACCGATCTCAATATTACGAGTGTCGCCGCCTGCGTATGATCTCCCAGGAGATGTGATCTCTGCTTAGCGCCAGTTTGCGAATGATGACGGTGCTTTTGATGGCATTTGAAAAACCTATCCCCGATTACACCGTCCTTTGGCGGACTTCCGTCACACGCGTAGGAAAGCAGACGATTTGCGTTGGAGCTCAGGAGTTTTATTTCGTATGATTTCAGGAACAATGTGTAAGAAAACAAGCAACCGCTCTCGCCCCAAGCTTTTGTTCTTAGACATCAGCCTCATTATAGTTGTTATCACCCCGCATACGAGCATGACAAGACTCGTCAAAGGACCGCCGCAGAAGTTCTTCTGCTCTACGGTGCGTAGAATACAAATCAAATAGAGATCTAGGCTTACTTATGCCACCACGCTCATTACAGGACAACAGCACAGCCCGAGGCGCAGGGACCGCTGGGTAGGGAGGCCCCTAACCTCAGAGCAATGCAGCTCTCCTCCCGGCTGGCGATGTCAAACGCACGCGGACGAGGCGATTTCAGCCGTGACTGCCGGGTGTGTGCGGGCTCTGCTGTATCGGATCAGTATATAAGGGTAAGCATTCGCAGAAATACTCCACCGCACTATATATATATAACTCACTGCAAAAGAACACCAAAAGACTCGGAAGCTGCCCCGCCTTCCTGTTTTCATACAAAACGCAACATGAACGATGTGAAACAAGAATATGGGGCAGAAGAAGGTGGGGACTAGGATGACGCCGTTTCTAAGAGCACGCAATCGTCTTTTCTTCGGTTGTTCGGCATAGTTTTGGTGCTATAACCCCCTGACTACAATGAAAACCTTATGCACTCTGCCAGGATTAACAGATTATGCTAATTTTATCCTAATTGGAAAACGTCAGCTTTTTTATCAATTCATGCTTATCTCATGATTCATCGTTATTCTATGTATAAACTCAAAACAATGCAAGACCTAGCATGCATAATGAAGAGTGTCTTTTATATCTAAAGGGTAGTTTTGAGTAGTGCTCTGAACAGAGATATGTGTCATTGTTTTATTTTTGTAGGTTATTCCGACTCTGACATGCCTGCGAGTGCGGTGTGGGGTTCGGCTTAGAGCATGTCCCCATGCGCAGTTTTGGCTGGGTTGTGGAAACTTTACCGGTGGCCATAGACCCAGTGGTCGTTCTTCAGTCCGCCCCCTAACTCCCCCTCCCAAAAAGCCCGACTTTCTGGGCACTTAAAGGGAGAATGCCACTTTTTTATACTTTTCACTTATTGTTAGGTCATACGCGTTTAATTTGGCCGGTTTTCCCGGCTTTCTTGAAGTGCTTGTGTATAGCTCAAGATTTGAAGTAGACGTTCCCGCGGGAGAAGCCTCATTAGACTCCCTGATTAACCTTTCATTTGCCTTGCCCTTTCCGACGTGCGTGATCTGTTATAGTTGTAATACAATAATTCGTCCAAGTGCTTGAGTGATAATTGCCACGAGTCTTCGAGCATTTTATTTGGGAGAAATATACAAACCTGAGGCCAACTGTCTAAAATCTGTTGCGGGATGAGCCAGTAAAGCTGACCTAACCTGCTACCAAATCCTGATTTCTCACCGGCCGCTTTGATATGCGTCCCTGGCATGAAAATTAAAAATTAAATATCTGGTCGCCTGCAGCATGATTTTAATGTTCAGGAATGGCTTTCCATTCGCAGTCGATGTGATAGCGATAATTGTTGCATATATATATATATATATATATATATATATATATATATATATATATATGATGTTATGCAGAGTGATGGATTTAGGGGCTTAGTGTACCAGCAGCGCAGACACTTGCTGCATTTCAACGCCCAGTATTCCTTGCTCATATGCATTTAGGGGAGGATTTCCGAAGAGCGTTGTGGAGGCTCAATTCAGCATAAGGGGGGGGGGGGGGTCCGCAGACCCCCTCGAAATTGCACAAAATTTCCCCCTGACGGGACTGCTATCGCGCGAATTCAACGAAACACTTAACGTTGGCGCTGATTCGTCCCTTATGGTGCTGAGCACAGTGACCTTTTTCGAAGCACAATTTGGCTTAAGGGAGGAGCATTACATGTTCTGTAGTAATGCACAGGTTCAATCCTCGCCCAATTCGGTTGTGGGTAAACGTCCTTCACCGCCAGCTGTGCCAGTCACAAATAATTCTTTGTACTAACGCCATTCACACCCGTGGTAGAGCCACTTTGAACCCGCAATATGCGGGTGAATGATGCAGTTTCCTATTCAGTTGGGGGAGGGGGGGGGGAGGGACTTCAGCCGCCCCGACTGGAGGAGGGGGGGGGGGGGAGGGCGAGGTTAAATATTGATCTAGTGAGGTTTATCATTCTGCTTGCCCTGGTTAATCGTTCGTATGAGAGCCCTGGTGTCTGTCGCCACTCCAGCGCTCCGTCGCCCAGTCGCTCGCAGTTGATCATGTGATATGATCAAGTGCGAGTTTAATCATATCACATGATCAAGCTCGTAATAAAATCATGATCAGATCAAGATCAAGTGCAAGATTGCGATCAAGTGCATCAATATATAGGTCAAGGTGTTTATGATCAGATCAAGATCAAGTCACATGACCCTGGGCATGTGACCTTGCACACAGCCGACCGCCAGATGAAAACGCACCAGTCTCTGAGTCAACGATTCCAGTGAGCCATCAACAGCCGCGATCATCCGTTCGTGCGGTCCGCGCCGCAGCAGGCGCGAACCCAAGCCCCGCCGCCGGGGTAGCGGGAGGGGGAGGGGGGACCAGCGGCGGGGCGGACAACTGCGGAATGCGGCGGCTTCCTGCTTGCTGCTGGGGCGCTTAACATCCAGCTCCTAAAGCCCAAGCTGCAGGAGACTTCATACGAGCTCCATCGCTTCAACTGCGACGTCATGGCGCTGAGCGAGACTCGGCTGAAGCCGGCAATGCCAGCTCGTCGTCCGGTCCTGCCTGGCTACTAGCTGCTCTGTGGCGACCGGCCCAACGGCCGCGGGTATGAGAGAGTCGCTCTCGCCGCCAGGGACGGTACTGAAGCAACGAGCGTGGAGATCGCGACTGAATCCAGATCCAAGAGTAAGCTGGAGTTGCTTCGGACTGTGATCAAGCACGACGCTAGACGGCGGGTTATCCCGGGATGTGTGTACCGCCCACCCAGGCGTGCGGCTGCGGACCTTAGCGTTGACCTCTGCCGTTTAGAGGCCCAATCTCAGTGCGTTCACACCGAGTATCTCTCGTTAAAGATAGCTTTGTGTGGACACCTGGACCGTCATTTTCACAAACCCGTCAATGACCAGGCCAAAGTCCAATGACTGAATTTTTGTCCCATTATTCTCTGATGATGGTGATTGGTATTTCAGATCGCGTCGTCTGCTGAGCCTGCTCCCCATTATCCTCTTATTGAATGTGTTAGCTCAAGTACGCACTCCTCAGGCTTTCTTTTAGATGTTTTCATCGTGAGCTGCCGCAATTTTTTCAGACGCTTTGGAACCAGATTTCGCGATTTTGGTCCGCACAAATTAGTTTTTGCTTGTATACGCGCACCCCGCTCCCGAACTCAACAGCTGAGGGTTTGCTCCCGGTGCACCCGCAGTATCGACCCGCATGCTTTCCATCATGGTCGCCTGCGTGCTGACTGGCACGCAACGTTTTCTTCTGAAGAGGTCGCACCTAAGTGAGATTATTTTCCGCAAGCCTTTGTCCCCACTCTTAATTGACACGCCTCAGTAGAATCCATCCATATTCACTCTAGCGGTGACCGACGAAACTAAAACCTTCATCGCACGCCACCGTGAAGCCTTGGGCGCTTTGGGTCACGGGTATCTACTCTATAAAGAGCTCAATAGGGTTGTGAGCTCTTCCGTTTGACGCGATACCTGTGGGACATTCGGAGGCGGATAGCGGAGATCGGTTACCAAACCCTTTGGAAAAAACGTCACCTCTGTGGCGGGGAAGGGAAAACCCAATGAAAGGCGCCAGATGTCGCCCCGGACCAGCTGAACAGATTTTTTTGTCGGCGCGACTCCGCACGTGGCCGACGAAGTGAGAGCACAGGGTGAAACGCCTGTTCTTCGCCGCCGCCTGCCGCACGTTGGAGCCTGCGCCTTCAAACTTTTCCCACCGTCATCACGGAAGTGCGCGCGACCATTTTTGGCATGAACGTCTCGGTGGCTTGGGGGGACGATCCTGTTTACACGCGTGTTACTCGCCTCTGTTTTGAAGCGATCAGTGACATGCTGTTTCATTTGGTTAATTCCTGCCTATCCTTCTCTGAAGCGCCCGAGTCCTGGAGACATTCCGTCATCTTTCCCATCTTCAAATCAGGAGATGCTACAAATCCTACTTTTCGCCCCATCTCCATGGTCCTTGTCATAGCAAAGATTGTGGAGTGAAATGGCCGTCCATCAGTAGCTCTAGAGCAACCTCTACAAAAGCCATCTTCTTTCCCTAAACCAGCACGGTTTCAGACCACGCTATTCCACGAAAACCGCGTTGGCTTGCATATCTGACCACATCCTAACTGCCAGCGACCGCAGGGACACGTACCTGTTCTACTTGCTTGACTGCTCTGCTTTGCAAATGCTTCGATATAATAGATCACTCAAAATTTCGGACAAAACTACGCCTGCAAAACATCAAAACTTCTTGGTTTTCAGTTTATCTCAAAAGCCACTCTCAGAGTGTGAGAATATCTGGCCATTTCGGGAGAGCAAACTCTCTACTAAGCTGCATAACAGCACAGGGGTTTCTCAGGGATCGACATTAGACCCCCTACTCTGCTGCATATTTGCGAATAACCTTAGCCTCTTCACAGAGGGTGCAGCTATGGTGCAGTTTGCGGATGACACCCAAATTCTAGTGCAGGGCAAAAAAAACGTCCTTTTCAAAATGTCGTCACGCAGAGGGATCACGCCCTTGCCTCTCTCGATTAAAGTAAACGCCGAGAAGGCCCAGACCTGTTGTTTGGTGCCCATCAACATATCCGCAGCCTCCGAACATCACTGTAAACGTTCGTGAGCACGAGCCATCACCCTGTTCAGAGGTGAACAATCTAGGGCTAGCACTTGACCCGCCATTCAGCTGGGATTCTCGCGTTTCTTTCGTCACTAGTCTCTGCTTTGGTATTCTCTCTGGTCTGTCACTTCTGAGTGACTACTTGCCCGTAGTGTCGTCTCCACGCTGCTGAAAAATATATCTACAAGCCAAAAATTCATCAACTTTGCATCAAAAGTGATCTTTGGGCGTCAAAAGTTTGATCACGTTCCAGATGTGTAGGAGAAGCTCGACTGGCTCTCTGCGGACGGCCTTGTTAAAAACCGCACGTCGACGCGTCTTCACAAGGTGCTGCAGTTTGGTAGGCCAGAAGCGCTGACCCTTGAGTTCTGGAGGCATCTTAAACCCAAGACCGTCGCACACGGCGAGATAAAGATTTGCTCGTCCTCAGGTCACGCACTGAGATGGGAAGGAGGCTCTTGTGTTGTCGAGCTGCCACCCAGCATAACTCGTTCCCCCGTGACCTGACACGGCTTCGAAGAGCGAGGTTTGGCCGTGCCCTGAAGCGCCACCTACCGCTTCGACGTCCACCCAACCACCGAGTTGTTCAAGCCGGGTATGCATACACAGGTGTGCGCATTCACATGCATGTCTGTAAACTGTGTGTGCGTTAAAGCGTGCCTGCATTTGTGGGCAGTGACACCTTGTTTTAATGCTGTGACGATGGACTTAAATAGCCACGAGTCCATCGTGGGTAGTCCAAATACAGGTCTATGTCCGTGTCTGGGGCTTCAGCTCCCTACACTTTGAGAAAATAGTGCGCAGAATCCAGGAGAATCTCGTTTAGTGGTGAATTTTGGAGGCAGTTTTCATATCCATGTACGTCTGAGCCACACGGCTCACTTCGAAAAACAGCACCTTTGGTGCGGGAGCTTACAAATGGCACCTGTAGCACGCAACAGCTAACGACAGCCCTTAGTTGGTTCTGCCGTCGTCATGTCAACGACGATGGCAGTCACAGCTGCGGTTGTCGCGGACTAAGGCTGCGCTGTGAGGCTACTAAAACAGAGGAAGTGTAGTGGTGTGACAAAACGCGCACAGCGTAATTTAGACTCGAATATCATTTAAACTAATGCACTCATTGTACCTGGATGGTGCTGCAGTGGCGCTACCTAGTAGCATTATTAGACGTCACTGGTCGTTTCATTTGACCAAATATGTTTTCCAAGGCATGCACCAAAAGCTGGACACTCCTTTCAAAGTATGCTTCATTCTACGCAACCCGTGGTGACGTTGAGATAGCGGCTGTGGACGACCTGACCCCTGCTTTAAGTGTCGAGCCGTCTTTCAAGCGCAGTGACTTTACACTTGCAGATATATGTTCCCGTCACGCAGCGTCTGCGTGCAGCGTGCTTGTTATGCCCGCACGACACAGCTTATGCCCGAGACGATTAAATCATCACCGATTTAGTCGCCAGCGATAAAGCAAACCAAGGTTGTCATAAATCTTTCACGGTTCCAAACAGTAATTACCGATGTTAATCTCTTCAGCGACTGGCGTGCACCAAATCCCCTACATCGGCTGTCAAACGCCCGAGTTGTCCCGGCCGGGAGCCTCGGGTCCGCCGCCCGCTCGCCGGCCACTGGCAAAACTGGTATGGTTTATCGTCTGGTATCAGCGCCCGCTTGTTTTCTACATGTGTGAACCACTAATGCGCGCCTGTCGATATGACTACTAGGTGGTCGTGGCGGAAAACAATCAACCGCAAAAAGCGTCCGGGCTGGTCGTCTCTGGCGCCATCTATAGGCATGGTAGTCATGTCGAAATCCGTTGACACAATACTTTTGGTTGGTATTGGGACCGATCTGCCCCGGACCGCAGCGATAACATCGCCCGCCCTGTTGATCGTCGCGCCGCGGCGTTTTTCCCACCGCTGGGAAAATTAGCGGCTTCATTCGCGCCTGACATTGTCAGAAATAATGAGGCGATCAAACGGATGGCCAATGAGAGGCTGCGCTCGGCCCGAGGCTCCGCCCATCTTCTTAGATCACCAATAAAAGGGACAAACACTGGCCGATTGTCGTCCGGCTAATTTATTATCCTGTCATTATGGTGGGGCATTGTCTAATGATCACTAGTGGCTGGATACCGCTGTCCAGATACAATGGTGATAGCATTCATTGCAGTCACAAAAACCTCTCGCCTGCTTGCAGGTTGTCATGTTGTCAGCTTTGCCTGTCTTAGATCGCCATCAACGCTTAAGCCCTGTATGTTTTCATATTTTGCTGTCACATTGTCCGTTACCGCGCCGCGGCGGCTGGCCGCGCTCGCCGGCGCTCCTGCCACTCCGCCGCGGCGCAAACGTCGCACGCCTCGACTGCGGCGCTAATGACGCGTCCGTGAGGGAGGGGGGGGGGGGCACTGACGGCTGTCTGGGCTGCCCTCCCCCCCCCCCCCCTCCCCAGAGGCAGCCTGCCGGGTGTCGCAGTTGCAATACTGTCGCCCTGCAACGCCGCCTGGCGGATACCGAGAAAGGCCGTCACTCTGTCCCTCGACGAGTTGGAGGTTGCCCGCACGGCACAGGGTGACTGAGCGTGACCTCAACCGGCACAGAGCGGCTAGGCATGATCTTAACCGGCGCAGAGCAGCTGGGCACGACCTCAACCGGCACAGAGCGGTTGGGCGTGACCTAAACCGGCACAGAGTAGCAGAGGGTGACCTCAACCGGCACAGTGCGCCTGGGCGTGACCTCAACAGCAGAACACAACACGATGCATAACCTCGGCTTCGCAGCCGGCGGCCTCAAAGACCAAAGCAGGTACGGCTGTGGGAGCAAACAGCGTGAAGACCTCATTGGGCGAGAGTCAAACCGAGTCCGGGTGCGCCTGGCAGCCCAGCGCCTGCCCAGCGCCTGCCCAGCGCCTGCGCAGCGGCTGGAGCCAGCGGCTGGCCCCGGGTGGCCAGGCCCGGCGCTGCCCAGACCTCAGCGCGGTCATCTGTCACCAGCCCGGCCGCCGCCGCCCGACACCGCCAGTGCCGCGCGGCCCTGTTTATTTGTCCTCCGGGTCATCTATTTGGACAGCTACACGGAAAATATTTGAGTTTACATTAAATTGTGCTGATTATTGTGTGTATACGGCGGAGCGAGACATGGGCGGCTGCGGCGTCTCAGTGGCTGGATCACACTGGGAGGGCGTGTTTTTAGTCGCGCCGGCGGCCACCAACGGTCGGCGACGTGTGAGAGACGTCGCCACGTCCAGACGGACGGCCGCGGGGCTGGCCGGCCTCGGGCGACCGGCAAACTGGACTGGCCAAGGCCGACTGACGGCACAGCAAGCCCCGTGCTGACGCAGGTCTTCTCTCCCGACAAGGAGGGGAGCCTGGAATTGCTTAGACTCTATGCTGAAAACAAGGGAAGTTTCTGAACGGTGGCTGCTGGCAAGAAGACAGATGCCACCCTTGCCCAGGCCTCATCAAATGGGTGGGGTCTGAGAATGTTGCTGCCTCCTGACTTTAAAAAAAATAAACAGGACGGCAAACCTGCCTCTCACACACCATGAAGACGAGTTACTTCACTCCTGGTCACAAGGTCAGCTAAATCAGAGCGCACGGCTGAGTTGTGATGTGGTGCAGAGCCGCCGCTCCGGCCCCCTGCCAGACACCCGGTCCTGCCGCGGCGGCGGGCCCCCATCGGCCGCCGCGCCATACTCAGACCAGACAGCCGGCATTGCCGGGCCGACGGACCTCGATCGGACGCCGCGCCGGACCCAGACCAGACAGCGGGTCCTACCGAGTTGGCGGGCCTCGATCAGACGCCGCGCCGTACCCAGACCAGACAGCCGGTCTTGCCGGGCCGGCGGGCCTCGATCGGCCGCCGCGCCGGCAGGCCCCCATCAGCCGCCGCGCCGGACCCAGACCAGACAGTTGGTCTTACCGAGTCGGCGGGCCTCGATCAGACGCCGCGCCGTACTCAGACCAGACAGTCGGCCTTGCCTAGCCGGCGGGCCTCGATCAGCCGCCGCGCCGTAGCCAGACCAGACAGTCGGCCTTGCCGAGCCGGCGGGCCTGGATCAGCCGCCGCGCTGGCGGGCCCCCATCAGCCGCCGCGCGGACCCCCGCCACCGCGGCTGACGTGCCGGTCCGTTGTCAGGTAGTCGGCGCATTTTTGGCCGGGTGACGCCAACAGGCCCGGCTGGGATCGGCGCTGGACGCCCCGGCCAGCTCCTGGTCCGAGCACGTGACAGTTTAATTGGCACCGGTGGCAGGCTTCGTGCTGGGAAAATCACGCCACGGCCAGCTCCGGAAAAATCGCTACGGTAGCAGCAGTGTCATTGGAAAAGGCTTGAACACACGTGATTTTTGCTCGCCGCGTCGTTATCGAGCGTGGCACGCGATGTAGGATTTCAGCACTAAAGGCGCACAGAGATTAAATCTACCGCAATGTCAATGGCTTGCATTTGACGTCGTTACAATGCCTCACAGCGACATATGCGCCACCTTCGGGGATTATAGACGCTTGCCAACAGACAAAACCGTAGCGATCATTAGTCCAATCGTTGTACACTCATTTGTGACATCGCTTTGCAACTTGAAACATGTTTTGCTGCAAATTTTCGTTGCCTATTTAAGTGGCCTATGATGCAGTTGATGTGTGCATCAAATTGCTTCAGAACATGATCTTTTGAGCCCTGCCTTGTTTCACAAATGATCTTTATGTTGCAAATAAACGACCCGAAATACACTAAAAAGTCCTCGTTAAAAGATGCCATCAAGGAAACCTTGTTTGAAAACAATGAAACATTGAGTTGGTGGAGGGTGGGGAGGTAAGTAATGGAGTCACCGCTGGATTTCTTTGCAAAAATCAACAAACATCATCCAAGCATCTATTTTACTCTGGAACTCAACGCACAAAATATGTCGGCAGCGTTCTCTAACCGCTATTTTGTTCAGCAGTGTCACTATCTAAGCTTGGCTAGGAGGGAAGAGTCGATCAAGTTGACCTAACCTAACCCAAAACTTGATTTCTCCTAGATTTTGGTCACATTCACCTGCGTCCCGACCTCAAAAGCTTAGAAACTTTATAGCTTTTTGCCTTTTTAAACTTATTTTGCTTATGAGGAATGACTTCTCAGTTTCAGCCGCTGTGGAGCTGAATTTTGCGACAAGCTTAGAATATGGCGAAACTCACAGAAGAACATCTTATGAATCGACCGGCTGTGATAAACGCGAACATGCATAGTTTCCTCTTCAAAGGCTGCCCAAAGCTAAAAAGACGGTTTTATGAAGAATAACTTGACCTGACACAGGTGAGAGGCTATACATTTTTTCTGCACACTGCCGGGATGTATATATATATATACATATATATACAGGCGAAATTGAGCCCGCACGACCTCCCCAATAGACATGTCGATAACGGGGAGGCGGGGAGACAGAGAAGGTAAAGACAGGTCGCTGCACTGTCAACGGTCTGCGTGCTAACAAACAACGTGAAAATCGCTTAAACACCTGTTGGAATTTTGATATAAACAGGAGAGGTATTGAATTTCTGGTGTTTCGTCGTTATGAGTTGAATGTTCTCACTGAAGCACTACTGATGAATTCAGCTACCTGATGTATCAATATTTCAGCGAAAGTAGGTTGTTGCCCCTTTTCTGTTACAACCAGATAAGTGCTGCACCATCAGATTGAACTCTCAACCAATGGCCGTCCCTGCTATCTGGTACTTCACCTAGGTGCACCCCATGAATGCAAACAATCCATATATGAAAACTGGACATAATACACTAGGCACATATGATGACATATAATGACACTAGGCATATACGACATATATGACAACTGGGTAGAGTCGCGCTTTTTCTCCTGATGCGTAGTCAAGTGGGGGCCGTCTATCTGAAATTGTCACCCCTTGTCCGTGAGAACCAATACCTGGAGCACCCAGGACATCCTGCCGCTTATACTGTTCGTTCTTAATGAGCCTTAAATCAATAGGAATATAACTGAACGGTTTCAAGCCTTTCCACAGCAAACGCTGGAGATGCCGGACATGCTACAAGACCGAGGGAGGGGAATTACACAATCTATAATCTCCTTTTCCGATACCATTTTGTCATCGGGCTTGACATTAAGTTGGACGCAGGCAAAGATATTTGCAAAACTGATGCATATGTCACACCACATACGCAGCGTTAACATTCAAATGATATGTTTTTTTGATCACTGAAAGTACGGCTTGTCACTGTTTTGACGGCTGAGAGGGAAAGTTTTCGGAACATCAAAACGGGGCAGCGTTTGGACGTGGACCGTCTATCCTGGGCCTTGGATCGGGACCCCTGGTATGGAGTCACTGCTGGATTTCTTTGGAGAGATTAACAAAGGCCATCCCAGCATCTCTTGGTCTGGAAAAAATGCACAAAATATGTTGACTCCGCTCCTCGACACCATACTTGTACTGAAAACATCCGAAAACATCCAACTGAGAGCATTCAATGCCTGTCAATTCAGCCATCAACACTATTACCTTGCGTAAAATAGAGCCAGCTCACTCTCAAAATGCTCATCTGCTCAAGATATCCGTTTTATGCGTGAGCAAGGTTGTCATCAGATTAGTGGCAGTACAGTGCGGTAAGCGATGTCCAATGCCTGTTCTTGATGACCGCTCCCGGCCTCTCACTAGCGGCGGTATTGCACGTTTACTGGCACATTTAGTGCGCGATTTCTGTCGAGCTTCGCCCAAAAGCGTGGTCGGCATCAAGGTTACCATTTCTTATTAACGGTAACGGATTCATAATCTAAGCCACGATCAGCAAACCATCCACACCAAACACGACTAGCCAACACCCTCCGCAGCAAGCCACAGTTCGGTTTTTTTGGCGGCAGTGCATGGTGGCAATGCATTGAACAAATAAAACAAATATGCCCCGCTTTCAGCACCATAATCAATCCGCGGGTGCAAGTAATGGAGCGAGGTATCATCCGCCACAAACATGACCACAAAGCATTTCAGGTTTTTTGTGCGGTTCAGATTTATGATATATACATTGCGAGAAACCTGCCCGCTAATCACAGTATTTTAACATAAGGTGTGTGATGAGCATGGAAGCTAGTTACATGATCGCGTGCAAAATTACAGTCGAGACTCTTACGCATTTTTGAAAAATTTCCATCGTTTGAAACACTCCTATGCTGAGATATAGCAGCGTCGCTCCTATTTTGCACATGCGTTCCTTTTTCTGCTGCTCGAATAGCCTGTGTGAAATAGCAGGTGCGCAGGCAAAACATTCCTCAAGCAAACGGGCTACTAAAAATTGTTTTTGAATTCGTGTGCGATGGGATCAAATCGCTGCGAAATCCCAGCATCCATTGCAAGCTTTTTGGTTCCGGGGGCGATGCGGCCGTGTCCCCTCCTCCCACCCACTGGCTGCCTGACTGATCAGTGGTATAAGTGGGTTGCAGGCTCTGACTGCCGCTGTGTCCCCTCCCCCCACCAACTGGCTGCCTGACTGATCAGTGGTGGAAGTGGGCTGCAGACCCTGATTGCCAGCCTGACTAAGCAGTATAATATATATATATATATATATATATATATAAATAAGCGAGTAAGCATACGCTACAGCTCTTTGCGTTATAAAAGGAGGATATCACCGTGTTATTACTTGTCTTTAGCAAACGTGTAACCTGACAACTTCGGCTTTATCAACTAGATAGCGTTTCCTTTTTGTGTATTGTCACGCTTTCTCACCTCACGTACATAAAACATAATTATTTAAAGGAGATGGAGCTTGCCTATAAACAGTGATGTGCAGAGGCGTTTTATTGTTCATCTGTTTTTTACAAGTCCGGACCAGCATTTTGATTTCAAGGATTTCTTGGATCTCGCTAGCAGTGCTTGTTGTGTGAATCCTGAACACACCATTTGATCGTGCATTCCACTACGAGATAATTTTTGGGCGAATATCAAAGTGCCGCAGTTTTTGGTAAGGTTCGCCCACGGTCATCATCTGACCTTGAGCGACCATTGCCATCGTCCACGGTCATCATCTGACCTTGAGCGACCATTGCCATCGGCCGCACACCATCCCGGGGTCCAATAATGAGCCAGTCAAGGTCAAATAACGAGCGCTGAAGCGACCTGGACACACTCATCCCAACCCGGGTAGGCTGGGAGGCAGCTACCTCCCACTCAATCTGAAAGCCGATTTAACTGATTGAGCTGCGGCGGTAAGCAAACGCACGACACCTGCTGCATGATCACGATGCAGCAAATACTATGCCTTCTTTCTACCATGCCCCATCTCGGCGTTGCCCATTGGTGTGTAGCTCACAGGTGGTGTCATAGCCGGAGGTGAAAACCTTTGGAACAACTTTGCAAGGTGGTGCCACAGCCGGAGGTGAAAGCCTTTAGAGCAACTTTGCAGCTCTAATGAGGACCTATCTGGGTGATCGCCGATGTCTCGACGTTATTGATAGGTTATGCAGGCCTATCTCGCGGCGTATTTGCCGTTGGGCATGGGATGACAGCCTGATTTACGATGGCCTCTAGCGATGGCCATGGCGACTAGCGTGCCTCGTAAGCCTCGGCTTGGGCCACATCTTCTCCCTCGCAAGGATCGTTACGCGAGACGAACGTGAGCGGGCGATTTAGCCGCGTTCAAGTCAGAATGCATTATCAAGATTTCAGGAAACATGCATGTGCATCGCAGTCGTCACAAGTAATCACATGCACTGCTTCATTTGCCAGGTCTTAGGACACTTCCATTATCGTACAGTTGGTCAGCAACGTCTTAGAATTAAGCATGGATTTCACACCGTGGATTAATGCCATCTTACTACGGCGTGGAACGGATTTGTGCATGGAGAACCGACGCAAATTCTCGACGTGCACTCCACTAACGTTTTTCTAATTTCACTAATTACATTTACTAATACAAATTAATTTCACTAATTCACGTTTTTCCATTCCTGACACCCATTCTGGTAGATGTGCATGAAGCAGACACCTTTGGGGTGACCTTGATCCCCAATGTTTGTCCTGACCCACTCACTACTTGAGCCAAACGATTAATAATCCCAAACAATAAAGAGGAAGGGTAAAATTTGATGGGAAAGCTCATTTTTGGTCCTCCCGAATGATTTTGAGAGGCTCTTGTCCGTACAGGTGCATGTATAGATTGGTCTTTCTGTTCATCACCTTTCACTACTTCATCGCCACATTCCATGCTACTCCTCTTGCATGCTAATGCCCAACCGTGATGAAGACTGGCATTTGCTTGATCGTGCGTGTAGCTGCAAAACGTATGGGCACTTCTGTTACCGGCACCGACATTAAGGGTCTATCATACACAAGGGTCATCTTTGTTGTCGCTGGTCATCGTCATCTGGTCATTAACCGAGGTCGTCAACCACCAAACTGCGGCCTACACGTGTTTAGACTGCCCAGCTGCGTTTACATTTACATGCTGGCGAACGCCGAGCGACAAATAAACCTCGCCTCCGCCCTCACCGGGTCAGCGCAAAACAGATTTGACATGGCATGATTTTAATGAGGTGTCTGGCGGTTTGTGTCATGGCGCTAGTGTTATTTGCGACTTTGATAGACTGTATGGTTCCATGTTGTGCAAATAAATACGTGTCTCGGATACGGGTGACATCAGCTGTGAGGGCCCCGAGCGGGGAGAGGGGGAGGGGGCGGCGGGGGGGGGGGGGCGACGGGGTGACCGGAGTCGGGCCTGGGCCGTGTCAACCGGGGCCAGCCGGCCGTCACTGAGCCCCTGCCGCCAGCACGCACGTCTCCCGGCACGGCTAGCGCCTGCCGAGCGTCCCCGTATGGGCACACGCGGCGACATGTGTATACACACTGGGTGACACACGCAGCGGCGCATGCTGGTGGGCGCGGCAACAGTGCGCCACCCGCTCACCGGCTGAGCCCGGCCCGCCGCGGACTGCACTGGTCCGCCCGGCTCATCGTCGGACGTGCTGGAGAGACACGGGAAGGCGGCACTCAAGTCAGGTGTGCTTGAGCAATGTAGACATCAGTGCCATTTGCGGTAGTTTTTGTCATACAGAACGTTGCTTACCGACTAACAAAGGTCAAAATGGCATTCATTTAGCATCAGCTTTACTCTAATGGGATCGGCTTTACAGAAAAATGCAGTAAGGGTTATGCACCCCACATGGTATATCTACCGAAATACAACCCCTGCACCGAATGGACGCACTTTTCTCAAACACGAGCAACACAAACTGCACAGACTGCCATAACTTGGAACCGATTGACCACAACAGCAAACTAAGAATAAGAATGCAATGCTCTACAGGAGATAATCCAACTTCAGGCAATATTTAGGTCCCTGCGCCTCGCTTTGCAAAGGTCCGTATGTACCTGGAACATAAGGAAGCGTATCCCTTGCATTTCACACGACAGGGTTCATCATGGCACGACATCCATCACATGGCGTATGACGGGGCTCATCATAGCAGGACATCCCTCACATGAAACCTGAAACACATAGAAAATGGAATGGACAATAGCCAAGCCTATCGTTTTTGATTAACTTCATCAATATAAGCAGTGAGTCTTACTACGAAAGTGCTTTTATTTCGCCGTTATGCACTTATTCGTCATTTTACGTATGTGAATTTAGTCCCATAGGACTAAGTCATAACGTACCGCAAACGTGAGATGATGAATGGGTATACGGTAATAACAAAACAAAACAGAAGCACCTTCAGAATCACATTTACCAACCATTTTGATAGACGTTATCACATTCTACGGAGTTTGCTACTGTTTACACTAGTTTTGGGGCATTTTGAACTCGGTACCAAATTAGGTTTCTGTGTGATGATGTCAGCGTGAAGAGCGCTATTGTGTACCGCACTCTTATCGGACTCATGACAATGATAACACATTTAAGGCCATACCAACTTCCACGCGGCGCCGGGACCAATGTGAATCAATCCACATACACAATTTGAATCTGACCCTAAGCACCATCACTAGGTCTCGGGCTTTGGTGTTACTCGTTGAGCAAAATCTGCATAAAGTTTTGTCACCATCGCAGCATGATCTTGCATTATCTGTTGACTGGAACTACATCTTAGTGTGTGCTGGCTGCTTATCAATGTTTCGACTAGTACCAATGCGTGTAGTGCCTACGTGTTATATTTTCGAAAGATGTTTGCTGCGACATGTTATCTCGCGCCCTGCGGTGAAAAACAATGCTAAGACCGGCATAAATTGGTGAGCATTTGACTAATTATTGAGGGCAAAGGGCTGAATGCTAAAAACGCGACCAAACTACTCTAATCACAGGCAGCACAAAACAAATTAGAACGAACCAAAAAGCAAGCATTCATGCATCATGGTGAGACTACCAGCAGCCTTACAAACGGTTTCTGGAAAAATCCGTGGCACATTTTTAAAACCATGTACAAGAATAAACCGTGTTTGCAAGATACCCCCTGAGGTCCTGGTCTTCTGCCAGCGTGAGTTGCGAGTTGTCATTCCGACATCAATGAGCCTTCAATGTCCCATGGGAGGTATTGATCAAACGCCGTTACCGACGGAACATCGGCTACCGTTTTTCAAGTTTTGTTAATGTAGCCAGTGCTTCCTCAATAAGGGCATTTAAACAGCACATCCTGATATACTGAAGGTCGATTATAAGCCGAATAAGATCTCCCAGTCCGTGTTTACTAATACGATTAGCATTCCAACCAATGACTAAGTCAGGGATCTAGTCAGAGCACGAAAACATCATGCCAAATGCGTATCTGAAAGATTTGTGGGCATGTCAACCTGGAGGTCACGGGAACCGAAGACAACTGGGTTCTCATGCGTGCTTTACATGCATATGAATAGGAAACCGGGTGGGAACAGGACGATTCTGATCGAATGGTAAGGCAACTGATTCATGAAACCCAAACGGCTTTCTCTTGAGGTCTTTAACCTATGATCCGGTCTGCTTCAAGCTCCCGTTAGTCCAGTTTCTGTTAGTTTCAGCTAGTCTGCCGCATTCCGCGGTCATCTGCTGCCAGTCTGTCCTAGCTTCTGCTCGTTGGGGGACAAGTTGTTCCACTCGCTGCTCTCCGTTGGCCAGTCTGCCGGTCTGTCCGTTCCCGTCTCTGTTCCTTGCTGCATCTTCTCCAGTGTCTGCTCTCTGTTGGTCAGTCTGTCACACCGACAGACCGGCTGGCCAGACGGAACCGGCCAGTCGGCCGGTCTGCCGGTCGATCCGCTCGCGTCTCTGTTCCCTGCTGCATCTTCTCCAGTGTCTGCTCTCCGTCGGTCAGTCTGCTACAATCTTCAGTTGACCCTCCAGCTTGCCATCTGCCTCGACAGCGGAGACCAGTCTGCTGCAGTCTCTGCTGCCTGCCGCTGGTCTACTTCAGTCCTTGTCTCCTGCCGCCAGTCTGCTATAGTCCCTACTCTCTCCGGCACCAGCCTCCCTCAGACTCTGTTCCCTGCCGCCGGTCTTCTGCAGTCTCTGTCCCCTGTGGCCAGTGTGCTCCAGTCTCTGTTCCTTGCCGCCGGTCTGCTGCAGTCCCTGCCCTCCGGTGCCAACGTGCTGCAGTCTCTGATTCCTGCCGCCGGTCTGCTGCAGTCCCTGCCCTCCAGTGCCAGCGTGCCCCAGTCTCTGTACCTTGCTGCCGACCCTCTGCAGTCTCTGCTCCCTGCAGCCGGTCTGCTGCAGTCCCTGCCCTCCAGTGCCAGCGTGCCCCAGTCTCTGCTCCCTGCTGCCGACCTTCTGCAGTCTCTGCTCCCTGCAGCCGGTCTGCTGCAGTCCCTGCCCTCAGGCGCCAGTGTTCTCCAGTGCCAGCTACCTGCCGCCCGTCTGCTGCAGTTCCTGCCCTCCGATGCCAGTCTGCCCAAGTCTCTGCTCCCTGCTGCCGACCTTCCGCAGTCTCTGCTCCCTGCAGCCGGTCTGCTGCAGTCTCCAGTCGGCTGTTCCGCCTGCCGTCTGCTGCGGAGCTCGACCGGTCGGTGTACCGTCGGCCAGCCCGGCGCCGATCACGGAGGTCTCGCGCCTGTTGCTGGCCCGTAACAGTTTATCGAACTGTCGCAGCCATCCCGAGCCGGGCGTCGACAGATCTGTTGTGCCCACACCAGCTATGCGACGCTGGAATGGCGACGACACGCCCTGGGCCCGGCCGTCTGCCCACTCGCAGGGCGAGGACCCTGGAGCTGAAACCTAGGAGACATATACATTGAGGTGTCACGTACGTATTGTCAACTCAGAATGTACCAAGCACGACAGCACGGCGATGCAGCGAATCATCCCCGTGAGCGCCGGCTCGTCGCCATCAGCGAGAGACGCTGTCCGAAGAGCCGACCGACAGACCATCCAATACGAGGGAAGGGCATTGGATATGGCGGCAGTAGGATACACAAGCTGCTTGCTGTCTGCCTCCCCTCCTCGCAACACCGCATGCTTGGAAACTGGCATGTCGGCCTTGACAGGCTGTTCCCGTGTGCCCCTGCGCTCACGGTCTGTACAGAATAGCATGCTCGTCAGAATAGCTGTAACATGATCAAAAGCGCATGCCTCCTCAAAGGAATGGATGCGTCCAGCACTAGTCATTCATGGCGGCTGATAAGCTATCGCGGCGATCCTCATACTATAGCTGCTAATGAGTGCCTGCCTGTCTTCGGGCCTTGTCGGGTGTGAGAGGACGGCCCTCATGACCTAAAGAGGCGGGAGAAGCCAGCCGACAATCTGTGAGAACTGCCTGAGCAGGGCAAAGCTGACAGTCAAACTCTTCATCCCTATCACCGCCTCTGGCGTACAGCCGAGACCTTTGGCATTCGGGTGACCCCGAACGCCAGAAAGCCGCCGCATTGGCTCCGGTGAGACACATACGGGCCAATGAAGCGCTGCCCTGAACCTCGGCAGAAGACCGGACCGCCAGCACTGCTGACTGCGGACGGGTGCGCCCCTGCCGGGCGCTGACGGCGGCCGGCCGGCGCCCGGTGGCGAGACCGGCGTCGACAGCGCGCCACATACGTCACATCGGCCGCCACGCCCGCTCCCGCTCCGACCCGCTGCCCGACCACACGCCGAGCCGTTTATTTGAATAGTCAGCTGACTGCCGGACAGCGCTGTACGTCCGCTGACTGAAGCGGAGAGTGTCGCAGGAGGTCTCGCTGAGCTCGGCCCACCTCGGCGCCGCTCAGCTCGGCTCAGCTCAGCTCAGCTCAACTCGACTCGACTCGGCCCAGCCCACCTCGGCTCGGCTCTACTCGGCTCAGTTCAGCTCATCCCGGCTCAACTCGACTCGGCTCTCAGCTCAACTCAAACAACTCGCCTCAGTTCCGCTCGGCTCGGCACAGCTCACCTCAACCCAGCCCAGTTTAGCCGAACCAAGTCCAGCTCAAATGAGACCGACTACGCTCGGTTTAGCTCAACTCAGCCCAGCTTAGGTTGACTCAGCTCCGGTCAGTTCGCCTCAGCCCAGCTCGGCACAGAACAGCTCAGCTCAATCCAGCTCGGCCTAGCTTAACTCATCCTAGCTCGGTTAATTTCATCGACATAGTTCATTCTAGCTTGGCTCAGTTCAGCTTAGTGCAGCTCAGTCCAGCTCAGCAACGCCCAAATCAGTGCAGCTCCCCTAGGCTATGCCGAGCTCGAGCTTGGTTCGGCTCAGCTCAGCGTAGCTCAGCTCAGATACGACCAGCTCAACGCAACACACACATCACTCTTCGGAAGAATGTCGAGAAACCAGCGGTGGCATTGCTTTGCTTATACTTCTACTACTCTTCACACCATGCTTTCTCGCTGCTACTCATCCGCATCCTGGGCCAAGGCTGCACAGTCAGGACCTATGATGGCGGTGTGGGGGTGGGTTGGGGCAGACACGGGATAATCTTACCGTAACGCTTACTGGGACGCCTCGTGGTGATCGTAGCTGACGACATCCAGCAGAGACGCAGAGCCCTGCGCTACAGGGTCCCATGAGAAGCGCACCGCCGAGCGACCAAATCGCCGGCGTGTTCCCTTTCATTACGGCCAAACAACGTTATCGTGTTCAATTTCTTGTTAGCATGCACGTGGCGAACTCGGCTTATCGCGATGTTTGCGGCGTGCGGTGGTTCAAAGGGAGTTAATTTACGATGTCGACGCAGGCACGAAAGCCATCCGCACGCTGACCAGAAGCCACGGATGGAATTGGGCATAGGCAGCTTTGTAAAACGGCTCATTTGCCTGCGACGTTAAAACATCAGCTTTGCAGTAAAGACAGGCGATCATTACCTTTGTCTTCAGTTTACTGTCGAAATCGATTAGTGGTGCGTAGGCGGAAATGCAGGCGGTGCGATACACAGACAAAATTAAGCACAACCGTCGGATGAGCTAGGTCGGATCTTTACGGGTGGAGACAACTAGAATGTGCCTGCTGTCGGCCAGACCGGCAGACTTCTGTCGATGTGACCACGAGGCGCGGGCTGTCAATCATTGGCCACACCCAACCGCTAGGACCAGGTCACCGAATATCCAACGGAGCGAGATTTGGCATGGTGCCAGGATCAGCAGTGGCGCGCGCGGAAGTGGGGTTTGCCAGAACATCTGGCTTTGCAGGGCTGCTGAGCCAAAGATCTTCCAGAGCGAAAAGGCTGAGAGCCCGTTCACTTGGGCTGAAGTTAACACGGGGCACTACCTCACATGCCATGCCGCATTCTCCACCCACGGTCGTGTCGGCAGGCTGCAGGCTGCTGGGCATGGCAGCCACGATGTTGCTCAGAGCGTGGCCGGCACGTAATGTGACACCGGAGCTGTCTGCCGGCAGGATGCGTGACACCGGAGCTGTCTGCCGGCAGGGTGCGTGACACCGGAGCCGGCGGTCGGCAGGGTGCGTGACACCGGAGCTGCTGGCCGGCAGGATGCGTGACACCGGAGCTGTCTGCCGGCAGGGTGCGTGACACCGGAGCAATCGGTCGGCAGGATGCGGTACACCGGAGCTGTTGGCGAGCAGGGTGTATGACACCGGGGCTGTTGGCGAGCAGGGTGTGTGACACCGGCGCTGTCTGCCGGCAGGGTGCGTGACACCGGAGCCGGCGGTCGGCAGGGTGCGTGACACCGGAGCTGTCTGCCGGCAGGATGCGTGACACCGGAGCTATCAGCCGGCAGGATGCATGACACCGGAGCTATCAGTCGGCAGGATGCGTGACACCGGAGCAATCGGTCGGCGGGATGCGGTACACCCGAGCTGTTGGCGAGCAGGGTGTGTGACACCGGCGCTGTTAGCCGGCAGGGTGTATGACACCGGAACCGCCGGTCGGCAGGGTGTGTGACACCGGGGCTGTTGGCGAGCAGGGTGTATGACACCGGAGCCGCCGGTCGGCAGGGTGTGTGACACCGGGGCTGTTGGCGAGCAGGGTGTATGACACCGGAGCCGCCAGTCGGCAGGGTGTATGACACCGGGGCTGTTGGCGAGCAGGGCGTGTGACACCGGCGCTGTTAGCCGGCAGGGTGTATGACACCGGAGCCGCCGGTCGGCAGGGTGTGTGACACCGGAGCCGGCGGTCGGCGGCGCCCCGCCCCGCAGAGTGTAACACGTCTAAAATTTACACATGGTGGGCTTTGGCCGACGGCGTGCCTGTTTACCGGTGTCCGACGTCCCCAGAGAGGCGGGTCGAGGCGGCGCCGGAACCACGCCCGCTGCCGCGCTGACGGCGCCCAGCCGGCCCGGCGCTGCGCCCCGACGCACGGCAAACGGCAGCCCCCGGTACCGCGCCCGACGCACGACAAACGGCAGCCCCGGCACCGTGCCCGACGCACGGCAAACGGCAGCCCCGGTACCGTGCCCGACGCACGGCAAACGGCAGCCCCGGTGCCGCGCCCGACGCACGTCGAACGGCAGCCCGGTACCGCGCCCGACGCACGACAAACGGCAGCCCAGGTACCGTGCCCGACGCACGTCAAACGGCAGCCCCGGTACCGCGCCCGACGCACGCCAAACGGCAGCCCGGTACTGCGCCCGACGCACGTCAAACGGCAGCCCCGGTACCGCGCCCGACGCACGTCAAACGGCAGCCCGGTACTGCGCCCGACGCACGACAAACGGCAGCCCCGGTACCGCGCCCGACGCACGTCAAACGGTAGCCCCAGCACCGCGCCGGAGGTGTGCTGCTCGGCGCCACAAGCTGCGCAGTATCCAGCAATGTAAGCAGATCTGCAAGGACGGTAAAAGGGCCGAAAATGACAAAGTCCTCAAATTGCAAGGACTTATGAAGGGGCAAAACTGTGAAGGGAAACAGACAAGGCTAACATGATCCTGGTGTGTCAGTATCTCCTATCTCCAGTATCAGTAGCAAATACTCGCTCACTTGCTCAATACTTACATACTATTGGTTTGAATCCTCGCATAGACTCGCCAAAAAGCTGGATAGATAAAGAATAAAAAAGGCCCGGAAAGCAGTATCCAAGACTGTGATGTACCCACGGTAGTTCGTACTGTCCCACGCTACACTCACAGGTGGATCAGATGATCAAAGCCCATCAAATGACCGATGTAGCCTAAGATGATCAAGGGGCCGAGTATATGTCATACGTATTCACAGTTATTTGAAGATTGCTCGCCTACACACCACTGTCAATTGGCCATTCCGTCACAGAAAAGATCAACAAGCTCCGTGGCAGGGGCAGATCCAGAGAGGGGGGAGCGCGCGGTTATAGACCCCCCCCCCTTGGGCCCAGAATGGACCCATGGGCTCTGAAGGGGCCTATAGCCGACCAAACAGACCCAGTTTTTTAACACAAAACGCAACGAAATTAGACGCATTTGGTCTTCCGGGCAACCAAGAACAATTGTAAGCGAAACTAAAGGACCCACCAGAAGACAAAAATAATTCTTCACTAATTGAGAGCGTGGTAATTGGGAAATTTTGAGGCTCGTTATGCTGCCCAGGGGCTCTACGCTGTTTCCGGGGCCCAAAAATGTCCACTTGCGTAATCAATCTGATCGTTAAGGAGCCTACCACTTGCCCTTCATTTCTTTGCATTTGTTCGGAGAGCCCTGCGCTGTTGCTGGAACTCTTCCTACCACCGTGCTGGGACGCTCTTGTCCATCGGGGACCTTCCACGGATTCTGCCATTCGTCCGGAAGGCTCTGCGCACTACAGCCGGTACCCCCATATGTTAACCTGTCGGGGGATTTTCGATTACTTATGGGCCCTTCACGTTGGTCTCAGTTAACCTAGAGGCAAACTGACAATATGCTCAACGATCCTTTTCATTAGTCTAGGCCCATTCCAATGCTTTGTCATTTGTCCAGAGCCCTACCATCTTGTCTCGGTCCCATCTTTTAACCTGCCTGGGCACGCTCAGTTGTTTGGGGCCCTCCAAGTTAGGCCTTAGGCACTTCCTACTTGAATAGAGGGCCCTGCGCACTTGATGGGGGCGGGGAAGGGGGCGTCTGTTGACTTGCTCGAGCACACTAGATTGTTCGGGGCCCTGCACATTGGATTTCAGCATTTAAATGTAGGTGTTTAATTGCCCTGCGCTCCTGCCGCGGGCCATCTGGTAGCCGTCTCTGATACACCCAATCGTTCGGGGGTCCTTCACACCGGGTCTTGGATGCTTCTTATTTGCGTTCAGGGCCCTTGCTCTTGTCGGACCCCCATTGATAACCTGCTCGGGTGCACTCGATCATTCGGGGGCCATCTATGTACATGTATCTTGGGTATTTTCGATTTAAATGGAGTGACCTACGCTCTTGTCAAAAGCCCTGCCTGTTAGCCTGGACAGTGATGTAGATGCTCGAGCACACTCGATCTTTCCGGATTCTCCATATTGTTTATTAGGTGCTTGCTATTTCTGATTTGAATGAATGACCCTACGCCCTTATCGGAGCCTATCAATTAAAGGGAGTGTTCCACGCTTGTATGAGGTTTTGAAATGAAATGGCCATCCTGAAGACCTTTCGGTGTTGTCCACAGTCCTGCCCTTCTTAACACCTAAGTCCCTTCAGTTCCTAAGCCACACGCTTGCGAAAACGGTGAAACGTATATCGGGGAGAGTATTTCAAAATAACTTTGGCACTCATGACGTCATAATAATGTCTTTCAAATCCTGCCATTCCATAACCCATGCAGCGATGAAGGCCAATACAAATATAATTGTTGAAGCGTTCATACCTGGCATTCGTTAACGCGATATCCAGATATAACGGCCGTCAAATGACTCTCAATCAATGTTGTGCAAGGTACAATGACGTAGTCAAACCATGACGCACTGAGGAGCACATTTACTAAGCAGAGAATTGTGTTGTCTGGAGCAGTCATTTCCACATAAAAGTATATCAATAGTAATAAGTAGACTTGTTTCATCACATGTGATGTTTGCTTTAATATCTTCAAACGTCAACATTCCCTTTAAGCTGTTTGGGCCAATCCAGGGGGCCCACGATCCAGAGCAAGGGGAGCACGAGACCGTGTCCCCTCCCCTGTGACCTGTAGGTTCCGAAGGGCCCCATAGCCGGCCGAATGGACACAATTTCCTGGCACAGACACAACGAAATTGGAGATCTTTGGGCGTCAAGACGACCAAAAGCGGCTACGAGCGAAAGTAAAGAGCCCGTGAGCAGACAAAATTAATTCTTCACTGATTCTTCACTGATTGCTCACTGATTGGGCAAAGTTTTGAGGAGCATCGCGTTGTCCAGATGCCTTACACTGTTGCCCAGGCCCTATATGTCCACTTACCAGGCCAATCCGATCGCTAACGAACATTCTGCGTTGCCTTGATCTCTTCGCATTTTCTTGCATGGCCCCACGCTGCCGGTGGGACACTATCTGTTTACATGCCGAGGCACTCTTGATCGATCATGGGCCCTCCATGGATTCTTCCCATTCGCCCGACAGGCTCTATACGCTTTTTATGGGCCCCACATGCCGGGTACACTCAGTTGTTTCGGGCCCTTCATATTGGTTTCGGTTTCTCTGCACTCGCTCAGAGGGCCTCGTGCTGTTGCTGGGGCCCATGTAAGGTAAGGTATAGAGCCACTCGATGCTCAGAGGCCTCTACATTAATCCAGAGCTCTTTCCCTTTGATCTCATTTCCGGAGGGCCGTTTCTGTTGACCTATCCTGGCGGACTTGATGGTATAGGCACATTAATTCACGTCCCTTTGCTCAGAGGGCCCTGTGTCCTGGCCGAGTTCCTGTATATCAGCTTGCCATGAGACTCCGATTGTTCAGGGGCCCAGCATGTTGGCCTTGGCACCTTAGCCTTGGGGCGGCAGTTGGGTATGTGCCGATGAATTTTCAAACGCGATTGCCGAAGATAATATGACGCGTCACCGACACCCTATTGTGTCATTTCGTTGGTTATTGACTCTGTGGCACGCATTGCGCTTGAGGGTAACGTTCTTTATATATATTTTTTTAATGCAAGGATACTTCGAACTCTTTCACAATATACAAAGCAAAAAACTCTGCATTGGTCATCAGCCATAGCTGGTCACACACCGATCGAATGTATGGCCGTAAATAAGATGGGAATCAAGGTCGTGCTTAATTTCGATGACGTTTAGCAGCCACTTTAGTTTATTTGGTCATCTTTTGCCGAAAACTTGCCTCGAAATGACAGGATCACTACGATCTGGAGCAATGATAAGCTTCATGCATGTGCATGCGTAGAGCGCCCAAATTAACGGCCGAAAAACGATGAAGGAAATTTGAAGGAGGGGGCCCAAATCGAGGGCCTCACCAAGGCCTCTGCGTGCACCCTCTCCTCCCCCTGCTTCGTAGACGGTTACGTTGCCAGAGGATCATCAAAAGACTAAACATGTCTAGACTTACAGGCCGCACCCAACGTCCTGTGCCAATAGACATGAAACATTCTACAGAGGGCATCGACCTCTAAGCATGCTGCTGCTTCCTGCACATGCACGCTTAACGCATAAGCACAGCCAGGAAGCGCTTCATGACATATGTCGTAGTTGCAAAACTAGATTTGCTTGATTGGTATCATCTCAACACTGTGCCAGTATGGATAGTGGTCTTTGGAGTTTTGCTGAACGAACATTTCCCGAATTCTTCACGATCCTCATGCGGTCATTTCTTACGGAAAGACTTTCACTCGGCTTCTTACGCAGGGATCATGGGGGGGGGGGGCCCTGTCTAGGAACCGCTGCCCTAAAAAAAATCCAGTGCGGGTACCCAGACCTCTGTCTGTACCCGTCTCCAGTCAGTGGACGAGGCAAAGCCCCGGTGTGAGCAGCACCAACAGCGGGAGAAATGAGACCGTGCCATGCTAAGACAGCCTGACGTCTGCATACACAGATGCCCACATACGTGCATGCCGCTGTCCCCCGGCTCAGCGCGGGACCAGCGTGCCGGCGCCCATGACACCCCCTGGCGCCGGCCGGCCGACGCCGGACCGACGCGCAGGCGGCGGCACCGCCGGGTCGGTTTTGCAACCCGCGGCCGTGCCTTCACCACCGCCGCCGCCGTCCGCGCCGCCGCAAGAAACTCATTACCAACCCAGATATACAAATTGAGTGGGAGCCGTGATGGACGGGCCGGCGGCAAACAATCGGTGAAACCGGCGCGCTGTGGCGATACCGGCGCGCCAGAGGTGTCAATCGCGCGCCAGCGGGGGTCCGGCGCGCCCGTCGCCCGCGGGCTGATCACGTGTCATAACTTGTAAAAATACGGCGCGCCCGCGCGGCCTGCTGGGCGCTGTTGTGCGGCCCTCTGACAGCGTGGCCGCGTATTTTGATGGCTTCAGGGCCGCGTCGATTGCCAATCGCGCTCAGCGGGGCGCGCGCGGGGAATGGAGATGTCAGTGGCGCGCCCGGCCAGTGGCGGCGACAGCGACGGGAGAGAGGGAGCGGAGCGGACGGCGGCGGGTCAGGCCAGGGGCGGTGTCAGCGACGGAAAACAGGGAGCACAGATGTCAGCGGTGAGCACGGCCAGTGGCGGTGACAGCGATGGGAAGAGAGAAAGGGAGAGGGACAGATGCCAGTGGCGCTCCAGGCAGTGGTGGTGCTGGCCGCTGACCGAGCGCATACGTGACGTCATAAGCGAGAGCATACATACA
>NW_023596136.1:40111150-40127206 GCF_011947565.3 Pollicipes pollicipes
ACAAGTAATCACAGCACTGCTTCATTGCCAGGTCCTTAGGACACTTCCATTACGTACAGTTGGTCAGCAACGTCTTAGAATTACGCATGGATTTCACAACCGTGGATTAATGCCATCTACTACACGGCGTGGAACGGATAATCGTGCATGGGAACACGACGCAAATTCTCTGACGTGCACTCCTAATGTTTTTCTAATTTCACTAATTACACTTACTAATACAAATTAATTCACTAATTCACGTTTTTTTTCCATTCCTGACGCCCATTTGTGTAGATGTGCATGAAGCAGACACCTTTGGGGTGACCTTGATCCCCAATGTTTGTCCTGACCCACTCACTACTTGAGCCAAACGATTAATAATCCAACAATAAAGAGGAAGGGTAAAATTTGATGGGAAAGCTCATTTTTGGTCCTCCGAATGATTTTGAGAGGCTCTTGTCCGTACAGGTGCATGATAGATTGGTCTTTCTGTTCATCACCTTTCACTACTTCATCGCCACATTCCATGCTATCCTCTTGCATGCTAATGCCCAACCGTGATGAAGACTGGCATTTGCTTGATCGTGCGTGTAGTGCAAAACGTATGGGCACTTCTGTTACCGGCACCGACATTAAGGGTCTATCATACACAAGGGTCATCTTTGTTGTCGCTGGTCATCGTCATCTGGTCATTAACCGAGGTCGTCAACCACCAAACTGCGGCCTACACGTGTTTAGACTGCCCAGCTGCGTTTACATTTACATGCTGGCGAACGCCGAGCGACAAATAAACCTCGCCTCCGCCCTCACCGGGTCAGCGCAAAACAGATTTGACATGGCATGATTTAATGAGGTGTCTGGCGGTTTGTGTCATGGCGCTAGTGTTATTTGCGACTTTGATAGACTGTATGGTTCCATGTTGTGCAAATAAATACGTGTCTCGGATACGGGTGACATCAGCTGTGAGGGCCCCGAGCGGGGGAGGGGGAGGGGGCGGGGGGGGGGGGGGGGCGACGGGGTGACCGGAGTCGGGCCTGGGCCGTGTCAACCGGGGCCAGCCGGCCGTCACTGAGCCCCTGCCGCCAGCACGCACGTCTCCCGGCACGGCTAGCGCCTGCCGAGCGTCCCCGTATGGGCACACGCGGCGACATGTGTATACACACTGGGTGACACACGCAGCGGCGCATGCTGGTGGGCGCGGCAACAGTGCGCCACCCGCTCACCGGCTGAGCCCGGCCCGCCGCGGACTGCACTGGTCCGCCCGGCTCATCGTCGGACGTGCTGGAGAGACACGGGAAGGCGGCACTCAAGTCAGGTGTGCTTGAGCAATGTAGACATCAGTGCCATTTGCGGTAGTTTTTGTCATACAGAACGTTGCTTACCGACTAACAAAGGTCAAAATGGCATTCATTTAGCATCAGCTTTACTCTAATGGGATCGGCTTTACAGAAAAATGCAGTAAGGGTTATGCACCCCACATGGTATATCTACCGAAATACAACCCCTGCACCGAATGGACGCACTTTTCTCAAACACGAGCAACACAAACTGCACAGACTGCCATAACTTGGAACCGATTGACCACAACAGCAAACTAAGAATAAGAATGCAATGCTCTACAGGAGATAATCCAACTTCAGGCAATATTTAGGTCCCTGCGCCTCGCTTTGCAAAGGTCCGTATGTACCTGGAACATAAGGAAGCGTATCCCTTGCATTTCACACGACAGGGTTCATCATGGCACGACATCCATCACATGGCGTATGACGGGGCTCATCATAGCAGGACATCCCTCACATGAAACCTGAAACACATAGAAAATGGAATGGACAATAGCCAAGCCTATCGTTTTTGATTAACTTCATCAATATAAGCAGTGAGTCTTACTACGAAAGTGCTTTTATTTCGCCGTTATGCACTTATTCGTCATTTTACGTATGCGAATTTAGTCCCGTAGGACTAAGTCATAACGTACCGCAAACGTGAGATGATGAATGGGTATACGGTAATAACAAAACAAAACAGAAGCACCTTCAGAATCACATTTACCAACCATTTTGATAGACGTTATCACATTCTACGGAGTTTGCTACTGTTTACACTAGTTTTGGGGCATTTTGAACTCGGTACCAAATTAGGTTTCTGTGTGATGATGTCAGCGTGAAGAGCGCTATTGTGTACCGCACTCTTATCGGACTCATGACAATGATAACACATTTAAGGCCATACCAACTTCCACGCGGCGCCGGGACCAATGTGAATCAATCCACATACACAATTTGAATCTGACCCTAAGCACCATCACTAGGTCTCGGGCTTTGGTGTTACTCGTTGAGCAAAATCTGCATGAAGTTTTGTCACCATCGCAGCATGATCTTGCATTATCTGTTGACTGGAACTACATCTTAGTGTGTGCTGGCTGCTTATCAATGTTTCGACTAGTACCAATGCGTGTAGTGCCTACGTGTTATATTTTCGAAAGATGTTTGCTGCGACATGTTATCTCGCGCCCTGCGGTGAAAAACAATGCTAAGACCGGCATAAGTTGGTGAGCATTTGACTAATTATTGAGGGCAAAGGGCTGAATGCTAAAAACGCGACCAAACTACTCTAATCACAGGCAGCACAAAACAAATTAGAACGAACCAAAAAGCAAGCATTCATGCATCATGGTGAGACTACCAGCAGCCTTACAAACGGTTTCTGGAAAAATCCGTGGCACATTTTTAAAACCATGTACAAGAATAAACCGTGTTTGCAAGATACCCCCTGAGGTCCTGGTCTTCTGCCAGCGTGAGTTGCGAGTTGTCATTCCGACATCAATGAGCCTTCAATGTCCCATGGGAGGTATTGATCAAACGCCGTTACCGACGGAACATCGGCTACCGTTTTTCAAGTTTTGTTAATGTAGCCAGTGCTTCCTCAATAAGGGCATTTAAACAGCACATCCTGATATGCTGAAGGTCGATTATAAGCCGAATAAGATCTCCCAGTCCGTGTTTGCTAATACGATTAGCATTCCAACCAATGACTAAGTCAGGGATCTAGTCAGAGCACGAAAACATCATGCCAAATGCGTATCTGAAAGATTTGTGGGCATGTCAACCTGGAGGTCACGGGAACCGAAGCCACTGGGTTCTCATGCGTGCTTTACATGCATAGGAATAGGAAACCGGGTGGGAACAGGACGATTCTGATCGAATGGTAAGGCAACTGATTCATGAAACCCAAACGGCTTTCTCTTGAGGTCTTTAACCTATGATCCGGTCTGCTTCAAGCTCCCGTTAGTCCAGTTTCTGTTAGTTTCAGCTAGTCTGCCGCATTCCGCGGTCATCTGCTGCCCAGTCTGTCCTAGCTTCTGCTCGTTGGGGGACAAGTTGTTCCACTCGCTGCTCTCCGTTGGCCAGGTCTGCCGGTCTGTCCGTTCCCGTCTCTGTTCCTTGCTGCATCTTCTCCAGTGTCTGCTCTCCGTTGGTCAGTCTGTCACACCGACAGACCGGCTGGCCAGACGGAACCGGCCAGTCGGCCGGTCTGCCGGTCGATCCGCTCGCGTCTCTGTTCCTGCTGCATCTTCTCCAGTGTCTGCTCTCCGTTGGTCAGTCTCTGCTACAATCTTCAGTTGACCCTCCAGCTTGCCATCTGCCTCGACAGCGGAGGACCAGTCTGCTGCAGTCTCTGCTGCCTGCCGCTGGTCTACTTCAGTCCTTGTCTCCTGCGCCAGTCTGCTATAGTCCCTTCTCTCTCCGGCACCAGCCCTCCCTCAGACTCTGTTTCCCCGCCGCCGGTCTTCTGCAGTCTCTGTCCCCTGTGGCCAGTGTGCTCCAGTCTTCTGTTCCTTGCCGCCGGTCTGCTGCCGTCCCTGCCCTCCGGTCGCCAACGTGCTGCAGTCTCTGATTCCTGCCGCCGGTCTGCTGCAGTCCCCGCCCTCCGTGCCAACGTGCTGCAGTCTCTGATCCTGCCGCGGTCTGCTGCAGTCCCTGCCCTCCAGTGCCAGCGTGCCCCAGTCTCTGCTCCCTGCTGCCGACCTTCTGCAGTCCCTGCTCCCTGCCGCCGGTCTGCTGCAGTCCCCGCCCTCCGGTGCCAACGTGCTGCAGTCTCTGATTCCTGCCGCCGGTCTGCTGCAGTCCCTGCCCTCCAGTGCCAGCGTGCCCCAGTCTCTGTACCTTGCTGCCGACCTTCTGCAGTCTCTGCTCCCTGCAGCCGGTCTGCTGCAGTCCCTGCCCTCAGGCGCCAGTGTCTCCAGTGCCCAGCTACCTGCCGCCCCGTCTGCTGCAGTCCCCTGCCCCTCCGATGCCAGTCTGCCCCAGTCTCTGCTCCCTGCTGCCGACCTTCTGCAGTCTCTGCTCCCTGCAGCCGGTCTGCTGCAATCTCCAGTCGTCTGTTCCGTCTGCCGTCTGCTGCGGAGCTCGACCGGTCGGTGTACCGTCGGCCAGCCCGGCGTCGATCACGGAGGTCTCGCGCCTGTTGCTGGCCCGTAACAGTTTATCGAACTGTCGCAGCCATCCCGAGCCGGGCGCCGACAGATCTGTTGTGCCCACACCAGCTACGCGACGCTGGAATGGCGACGACACGCCCTGGGCCCGGTCGTCTGCCCACTCGCAGGGCGAGGACCCTGGAGCTGAAACCTAGGAGACATATACATTGAGGTGTCACGTACGTATTGTCAACTTATAATGCACCAACCACGACAGCACGGCGATGCAGCGAATCATCCCCGTGAGCGCCGGCTCGTCGCCATCAGCGAGAGACGCTGTCCGAAGAGCCGACCGACAGACCAGCCAATGCGAGGGAAGGGCATTGGATATGGTGGCAGTAGGATACACAAACTGCTTGTTGTCTGCTTCCCCTCCTCGCAACACCGCATGCTTGGAAACTGGCATGTCGGCCTTGACAGGCTGTTCCCGCGTGCCCCTGCGCTCACGATCTGTACAGAATAGCATGCTTGTCAGAATAGCTGTAACATGATCAAACGCGCATGCCTCCTCAAAGGAATGGATGCGCCCAGCACTAGTCATTCATGGCGGTTGATAAGCTATCGCGGCGATCCTCATCCTATAGCTGCTAATGAGTGCCTGCCTGTCTTCGGGCCTTGTCGGGCGTGAGAGGACGGCCCTCATGACCTAAAGAGGCGGGAGAAGCCAGCCGACAATCTGTGAGAACTGCCTGAGCAGGGCAAAGCTGACATCAAACTCTTCACCCCTATCACCGCCTCTGGCGTACAGCCGAGACACTTTGGCATTCGGGTGACCCCGAACGCCAGAAAGCCGCGCAATTGGCTCCGGTGAGACACATACGGGCCAATGAAGCGCTGCCCTGAACCTCGGCAGAAGACCGGACCGCCAGCACTGCTGACTGCGGACGGGTGCGCCCTGCCGGCGCTGACGGCGGCCGGCCGGCGCCCGGTGGCGAGACCGGCGTCGACAGCGCGCCACATACGTCACATCGGCCACGCCCGCTCCCGCTCCGACCCGCTGCCCGACCACACGCCGAGCCGTTTATTTGAATAGTCAGCTGACTGCCGGACAGCGCTGTACGTCCGCTGACTGAAGCGGAGAGTGTAGCAGGAGGTCTCGCTGAGCTCGGCCCACCTCGGCGCCGGTCAGCTCGGCTCAGCTCAGCTCAGCTCAACTCGACTCGACTCGGCCCAGCCCACCTCGGCTCGGCTCTACTCGGCTCAGTTCAGCTCATCCCGGCTCAACTCGACTCGGCTCTCAGCTCAACTCAACAACTCGCCTCAGTTCCACTCGGCTCGGCACAGCTCACCTCAACCCAGCCCAGTTTAGCCGAACCAAGTCCAGCTCAAATGAGACCGACTACGCTCGGTTTAGCTCAACTCAGCCCAGCTTAGGTTGACTCAGCTCCGGTCAGTTCGCCTCAGCCCAGCTCGGCACAGAACAGCTCAGCTCAATCCAGCTCGGCCTAGCTTAACTCATCCTAGCTCGGTTAATTTCATCCACATAGTTCATTCTAGCTTGGCTCAGTTCAGCTTAGTGCAGCTCAGTCCAGCTCAGCAACGCCCAAATCAGTGCAGCTCCCCTAGGCTATGCCGAGCTCGAGCTTGGTTCGGCTCAGCTCAGCGTAGCTCAGCTCAGATACGACCAGCTCAACGCAACACACACATCACTCTTCGGAAGAATGTCGAGAAACCAGCGGTGGCATTGATTTGCTTATACTTCTACTACTCTTCACACCATGCTTTCTCGCTGCTACTCATCCGCATCCTGGGCCAAGGCTGCACAGTCAGGACCTATGATGGCGGTGTGGGGGTGGGTTGGGGCAGACACGGGATAATCTTACCGTAACGCTTACTGGGACGCCTCGTGGTGATCGTAGCTGACGACATCCAGCAGAGACGCAGAGCCCTGCGCTACAGGGTCCCATGAGAAGCGCACCGCCGAGCGACCAAATCGCCGGCGTGTTCCCTTTCATTACGGCCAAACAACGTTATCGTGTTCAATTTCTTGTTAGCATGCACGTGGCGAACTCGGCTTATCGCGATGTTTGCGGCGTGCGGTGGTTCAAAGGGAGTTAATTTACGATGTCGACGCAGGCACGAAAGCCATCCGCACGCTGACCAGAAGCCACGGATGGAATTGGGCATAGGCAGCTTTGTAAAACGGCTCATTTGCCTGCGACGTTAAAACATCAGCTTTGCAGTAAAGACAGGCGATCATTACCTTTGTCTTCAGTTTACTGTCGAAATCGATTAGTGGTGCGTAGGCGGAAATGCAGGCAGTGCGATACACAGACAAAATTAAGCACAACCGTCGGATGAGCTAGGTCGGATCTTTACGGGTGGAGACAACTAGAATGTGCCTGCTGTCGGCCGGACCGGCAGACTTCTGTCGATGTGACCACGAGGCGCGGGCTGTCAATCATTGGCCACGCCCAACCGCTAAGACCAGGTCACCGAATAGCCAACGGAGCGAGATTTGGCATGATGCCAGGATCAGTAGTGGCGCGCGCGGAAGTGGGGTTTGCCGGAACATCTGGCTTTGCAGGGCTGTTGAGCCAAAGATCTTCCAGAGCGAAAAGGCTGAGAGCCCGTTCACTTGGGCTGAAGTTAACACGGGGCACTACCTCACATGCCATGCCGCATTCTCCACCCACGGTCGTGTCGGCAGGCTGCAGGCTGCTGGGCATGACAGCCGCGATGTTGCTCAGAGCGTAGACGGCACGTAATGTGACACCGGAGCCGTCTGCCGGCAGGGTGCGTGACACCGGAGCTGTCTGCCGGCAGGGTGCATGACACCGGAGCTGTTGGCCGGCAGGATGCGTGACACCGGAGCTGTCTGCCGGCAGGGTGCGTAACACCGGAGCCGGCGGTCGGCCGGGTGCGTGACACAGGCGAGCTGTCTGCGGCAGGATGCGTGACACCGGAGCTATCAGCCGGAGGATGCGTGACACCGGAGCTATCAGCCGGCAGGATGCGTGACACCGGAGCTGTCTGCCGGCAGGATGCGTGACACCGGAGCTATCAGCGGGCAGGATGCGTGACACCGGAGCTGTTGACCGGCAGGATGCGTGACACCGGAGCTGTCTGCCGGCAGGGTGCGTGACACCGGAGCCGGCGGTCGGCAGGGTGCATGACACCGGAGCAATCGGTCGGCACAATGCGGTACACCGGAGCTGTTGGCGAGCAGGGTGTATGACACCGGGGCTGTTGGCGGGCAGGGTGTGTGACACCGGGGCTGTTGGCGGGCAGGGTGTGTGACACCGGGGCTGTTGGCGAGCAGGGTGTGTGACACCGGGGCTGTTGGCGAGCAGGGTGTGTGGACACCGGGGCTGTTGGCGAGCAGGGTGTGTGACACCGGGGCTGTTGGCGAGCAGGGTGTGTGACACCGGGGCTGTTGGCGAGCAGGGTGTGTGACACCGGGGCTGTTGGCGAGCAGGGTGTGTGACACCGGCGCTGTTAGCCGGCAGGGTGTATGACACCGGAGCCGCCGGTCGGCAGGGTGTGTGACACCGGAGCCGGCGGTCGGCGGCGCCCCGCCCCGCAGAGTGTAACACGTCTAAACATTTACACATGGTGGCTTTGGCCGACGGCGTGCCTGTTTACCGGTGTCCGGCCGTCCCCAGAGAGGCGGTCGAGGCCGGCGCCGGAACCACGCCCCGCTGCCGCGCTGACGGCGCCCAGCCGGCCCGGCGCTGCGCCCGGGACGCACGGCAACGGCAGCCCCGGTACCGCGGCCCGGATCGCACGACACAACGGCAGCCTCGGCACCGATGCACCGACGCACGGCAACGGCCGCCCGGTTTACCGTGACCGACAGCACCGTGGCAACCAGGCAGCCCCGGTGCCGCGGCCGACGCACGTCAAACGGCAGGCCAGGGTACCGACGCCCGACGCCACGACAAAACGACAGCCCCGGTTACCTTGCCCGACGCACGTCAAACGGCACGCCCCGGTACCGCGTCCCGAACGCACGTCAAACGGCCAGCCCGTACTGCGGCCCGACGCACGTCAAAACGGCAGCCCGGTACCCGCGCCAGTACGCCACCGTCAAAACAGGTAGCTCCCGGCAACGCGCCGCGCCGGAGGTGTGCTGCTCGGCGCCACAAGCTGCGCAGTATCCAGCAATGTAAGCAGATCTGCAAGGACGGTAAGAGGGCCGAAAATGACAAAGTCCTCAAATTGCAAGGACTTGTGAAGGGGCGAAACTGTGAAGGGAAACAGACAAGGCTAACATGATCCTGGTGTGTCAGTATCTCCTATCTCCAGTATCAGTAGCAAATACTCGCTCACTTGCTCAATACTTACATACTATTGGTTTGAATCCTCGCATAGACTCGCCAAAAAGCTGGATAGATAAAGAATAAAAAAGGCCCGGAAAGCAGTATCCAAGACTGTGATGTACCCACGGTAGTTCGTACTGTCCCACGCCACACTCACAGGTGGATCAGATGATCAAAGCGCATCAAATGACCGATGTAGCCTAAGATGATCAAGGGGCCGAGTATATGTCATACGTATTCACAGTTATTTGAAGATTGCTCGCCTACACACCACTGTCAATTGGCCATTCCGTCACAGAAAAGATCAACAAGCTCCGTGGCAGGGGCAGATCCAGAGAGGGGGGAGCGCGGGGTTATAGACCCCCCCCCCCCTTGGGCCCAGAATGGACCCATGGCTCTGAAGGGGCCTATAGCCGACCAAACAGACCCAGTTTTTTAACACAAACGCAACGAAATTAGACGCATTTGGTCTTCCGGGCAACCAAGAACAATTGTAAGCGAAACTAAAGGACCCCCAGAAGACAAAAATAATTCTTCACTAATTGAGAGCGTGGTAATTGGGAAATTTTGAGGCTCGTTATGCTGCCCAGGGGCTCTACGCTGTTTCCGGGGCCAAAAATGTCCACTTGCGTAATCAATCTGATCGTTAAGGAGCCTACCACTTGCCCTTCATTTCTTTGCATTTGTTCGGAGAGCCCTGCGCTGTTGCTGGAACTCTTCCTACCACCGTGCTGGGACGCTCTTGTCCATCGGGGACCTTCCACGGATTCTGCCATTCGTCAGGAAGGCTCTGCGCACTACAGCCGGTACCCCCATATGTTAACCTGTCGGGGGATTTTCGATTACGTATGGGCCCTTCACGTTGGTCTCAGTTAACCTAGAGGCAAACTGACAATATGCTCAACGATCCTTTTCATTAGTCTAGGCCCATTCCAATGCTTTGTCATTTGTCCAGAGCCCTACCATCTTGTCTCGGTCCCATCTTTTAACCTGCCTGGGCACGCTCAGTTGTTTGGGGCCCTCCAAGTTAGGCCTTAGGCACTTCCTACTTGAATAGAGGGCCCTGCGCACTTGATGGGGGCGGGGAAGGGGGCGTCTGTTGACTTGCTCGAGCACACTAGATTGTTCGGGGCCCTGCACATTGGATTTCAGCATTTAAATGTAGGTGTTTAATTGCCCTGCGCTCCTGCCGCGGGCCATCTGGTAGCCGTCTCTGATACACCCAATCGTTCGGGGGTCCTTCACACCGGGTCTTGGATGCTTCTTATTTGCGTTCAGGGCCCTTGCTCTTGTCGGACCCCCATTGATAACCTGCTCGGGTGCACTCGATCATTCGGGGGCCATCTATGTACATGTATCTTGGGTATTTTCGATTTAAATGGAGTGACCTACGCTCTTGTCAAAAGCCCTGCCTGTTAGCCTGGACAGTGATGTAGATGCTCGAGCACACTCGATCTTTCCGGATTCTCCATATTGTTTATTAGGTGCTTGCTATTTCTGATTTGAATGAATGACCCTACGCCCTTATCGGAGCCTATCAATTAAAGGGAGTGTTCCACGCTTGTATGAGGTTTTGAAATGAAATGGCCATCCTGAAGACCTTTCGGTGTTGTCCACAATCCTGCCCTTCTTAACACCTAAGTCCCTTCAGTTCCTAAGCTACACGCTTGCGAAAATGGTGAAACGTATATCGCGGAGAGTATTTCAAAATAACTTTGGCACTCATGACGTCATAATAATGTCTTTCAAATCCTGCCATTCCATAACCCATGCAGCGATGAAGGCCAATACAAATATAATTGTTGAAGCGTTCATACCTGGCATTCGTTAACGCGATTTCCAGATATAACGGCCGTCAAATGGCTCTCAATCAATGTTGTGCAAGGTACAATGACGTAGTCAAACCATGACGCACTGAGGAGCACATTTACTAAGCAGAGAATTGTGTTGTCTGGAGCAGTCATTTCCACATAAAAGTATATCAATAGTAATAAGTAGACTTGTTTCATCACATGTGATGTTTGCTTTAATATCTTCAAACGTCAACATTCCCTTTAAGCTGTTTGGGCCAATCCAGGGGGCCCACGATCCAGAGCAAGGGGAGCACGAGACCGTGTCCCCTCCCCTGTGACCTGTAGGTTCCGAAGGGCCCCATAGCCGGCCGAATGGACACAATTTCCTGGCACAGACACAACGAAATTGGAGATCTTTGGGCGTCAAGACGACCAAAAGCGGCTACGAGCGAAAGTAAAGAGCCCGTGAGCAGACAAAATTAATTCTTCACTGATTCTTCACTGATTGCTCACTGATTGGGCAAAGTTTTGAGGAGCATCGCGTTGTCCAGATGCCTTACACTGTTGCCCAGGCCCTATATGTCCACTTACCAGGCCAATCCGATCGCTAACGAACATTCTGCGTTGCCTTGATCTCTTCGCATTTTCTTGCATGGCCCCACGCTGCCGGTGGGACACTATCTGTTTACATGCCGAGGCACTCTTGATCGATCATGGGCCCTCCATGGATTCTTCCCATTCGCCCGACAGGCTCTATACGCTTTTTATGGGCCCCACATGCCGGGTACACTCAGTTGTTTCGGGCCCTTCATATTGGTTTCGGTTTCTCTGCACTCGCTCAGAGGGCCTCGTGCTGTTGCTGGGGCCCATGTAAGGTAAGGTATAGAGCCACTCGATGCTCAGAGGCCTCTACATTAATCCAGAGCTCTTTCCCTTTGATCTCATTTCCGGAGGGCCGTTTCTGTTGACCTATCCTGGCGGACTTGATGGTATAGGCACATTAATTCACGTCCCTTTGCTCAGAGGGCCCTGTGTCCTGGCCGAGTTCCTGTATATCAGCTTGCCATGAGACTCCGATTGTTCAGGGGCCCAGCATGTTGGCCTTGGCACCTTAGCCTTGGGGCGGCAGTTGGGTATGTGCCGATGAATTTTCAAACGCGATTGCCGAAGATAATATGACGCGTCACCGACACCCTATTGTGTCATTTCGTTGGTTATTGACTCTGTGGCACGCATTGCGCTTGAGGGTAACGTTCTTTATATATATTTTTTTAATGCAAGGATACTTCGAACTCTTTCACAATATACAAAGCAAAAACTCTGCATTGGTCATCAGCCATAGCTGGTCACACCGATCGAATGTATGGCCGTAAATAAGATGGGAATCAAGGTCGTGCTTAATTTCGATGACGTTTAGCAGCCACTTTAGTTTATTTGTCATCTTTTGCCGAAAAACTTGGCCTCGAAATGACAGGATTCACTACGATCTGGAGCAAATGAATAAGCTTCATGCATGTGCATGCGTAGAGCGCCCAAATTAACTGGCCGAAAAACGATGAAATTTTGAAGGAGGGGCCCAAAATCGAGGGGCCTCACAAGGCTGCGTGCCCCCTCTCCCCCTTGACGAAATCCTGGACCCACCCTTGCTTCGTAGACGGTTACGTTCCAGAGGATCATCAAAGACTAAACATGTCTAGACTACAGGCCGCACCAACGTCTTGCCAATAGACATGAAACATTCTACAGAGGGCATCGACCTCTAAGCATGCTGCTGCTTCCTGCACATGCACGCTTAACGCATAAGCACAGCTAGAGAGCGCTTCATGACATATGTCGTAGTTGCAAAACTAGATTTGCTTGATTGGTATCATCCAACACTGTGCCAGTATGGATAGTGGTCTTTGGAGTTTTGCTGAACGAACATTTCCCGAATTCTTCACGATCCTCATGGGTCATTTCTTACGGAAAGACTTTCACTCGGCTTCTTACGCAGGGATCAGGGGGGGGGGGCCCTGTCTAGGAACCGCTGCCCTAAAAAAAATCCAGTGCGGGTACCCAGACCTCTGTCTGTACCCGTCTCCAGTCAGTGGACGAGGCAAAGCCCCGGTGTGAGCAGCACCAACAGCGGGAGAAATGAGACCGTGCCATGCTAAGACAACCTGACGTCTGCATACACAGATGCCCACATGCGTGCATGCCGCTGTCCCCCGGCTCAGCGCGGCGACCAGCGTGCCGGCGCCCATGACACCCCCTGGCGGCCGGCCGGCCGACGCCGGACCGGCGCGCAGGCGGCGGGCACCGCCGGGTCGGTTTTGCAACCCGCGGCCGTGCCTTCACCACCGCCGCCGCCGTCCGCGCCGCCGCAAGAAACTCATTACCAACCCAGATATACAAATTGAGTGGGAGCCGTGATGGACGGGCCGGCGGCAAACAATCGGTGAAACCGGCGCGCTGTGGCGATACCGGCGCGCCAGAGGTGTCAATCGCGCGCCAGCGGGGGTCCGGCGCGCCCGTCGCCCGCGGGCTGATCACGTGTCATAACTTGTAAAAATACGGCGCGCACCGCGCGGCCTGCTGGGCGCTGTTGTGCGGCCCTCTGACAGCGTGGCCGCGTATTTTGATGGCTTCAGGGCCGCGTCGATTGCCAATTCGCGCTCAGCGGGGCGCGCGCGGGGGAATGGAGATGTCAGTGGCGCGCCCGGCCAGTGGCGGCGACAGCGACGGGGAGAGAGGGAGCGAGGAGCGGAAACGGCGGCGGGTCAGGCCAGGGCGGTGTCAGCGACGGAAAACAGGGAGCACAGATGTCAGCGGTGAGCACGGCCAGTGCGGGTGACAGCGACTGGGAGAGAGAGAAAGGGAGAGGGAGACAGATGCCAGTGGCGCCGTCCAGGCAGTGGTGGTGCTGGCCGCTGACCGAGCGCATACGTGACGTCATAAGCGAGAGCATACATACAATTTTACACTCTTAGGACCCAGGTCCAGGACCCCGCTTCGTTTTCGCCGCCCCATCCACACCAACAGTGCTCTGCTGCAAATAGGTCAAAATACATAAAAGACGGCGGAGAGGGGGGGGGGGGGGGGTGGCGGGGTACACCGATAAATTGGTCAACCCCCCCCCCCCCACCAGTCAGAGGGAGATCTATTGTCGCAGCAGCCCGGGGTAGTGACAGAGCGACTGAGGCTCACCGACGTTCTCAGCCGGTCCCGTAGCGGCGCAGTCCGTGCAGCAGGCGACCAGCTCCATCGGGCTCCTGCGGCCTGGCAGCAGGCGATTGGCTCCGTCCGGCTCCCGCAGGTCAGCAGCAGACGACCAACTCCGTCCGGCCCCGTCCGGCCCCCGCAGCACGGCAGCAGGCGATACACTCCGTCCGGCTCCCGCAGGTTAGCAGCAGACGACCGGCTCCGTCCGGCTCCGTCCGGCTCTCGCAGCCGGGAGTCGGTCGGCACCCCACGCTGGAGCTGGCTCCCATCAGAGCCATGCCGCCCAGCCCGCCAGCAGCTCCACCCAGCCGCGATGGCCGGCCGGCCGGGCCGTCCGTCAGGCCCGGCCTCGGCCGGAGTCGCCTCTCGGCACATCGGCCCGCCCGACGGCCGGACAGCTGTGTTGCAGCTGCGTCGGCGACATGGTCGGCGGCCTCGTCAGCATCGAGACCGGCTGGTAGCCCCTGCAGGAACTCATGACACCCAAATCAGAAGTCAGTCGGTCATTCAGGTTGTTAGTTTGCCAGCTTTAGGTCAACATCAAAAGTCAGCCTGGACCAGTCTGTGTCGAGTATGTCAAGCTTTCTCCACGTGACTTTCTCGTCAAAATTGTCTGAAAAATGTTAGGGTTTAAGTACTTAATTATCTTTTGAGTGCAATGCGCGCTTCCCGTCCGGCTGGCTGATTCTGTTGACCGGGTTGGGTGATGGGATAGGGCAGCTGACGACGGACTGAATACCGAACCGCTCGTCATGATCGAGGTTTGTTTACATCACCGCGTTGATTCAGATCTGTCTTATTTGAAGTGTTTGGAGTCGCCTGTAGGGCAAAATGAAGTGCAAGCGAATGTAGCCTGTGACGTATCGCGCCCATGCCACACATGATCCGTGTATCTGTGTGAGTTTCAACGTCATCCTAGAGTTGCAGCCGAAGAGCCCTGGCGAATGAGGCGCTGAGTGTAAGCTAATCGTAAGCTAAAGCTGCAGAAAGTGACCTCCGTTTCGGCTGACCGACCCAGCCGAACGGCCGGAGCGCAGTGACCGTAGCACTGTATTGGACTGTAGGTGCGGCTTGTATCAGGCCATGTGAACAGCAGGCGGGCAGGCTCCCGCCCAACCGCGGCCACGGCTGTCACCTCGCTCCGCCACCCGCGTCGCTCACTGGCGACAAACGTGTCGATATGCCTCGACGACCCGGATCTCCGATTACCATCTGAGCACGAGATGTGCGCAAACTCTGCAGCAGGATTCTCTCGTTTATTGCATTGCGCCCTGGGCCGGTCCACAGCAGGCAATCACGAGGGTCCAACTGCAGCTCCTGACAGGAGGGTAACGTTACACAAGCTTTTGAACTCGCTGGCGCAGTCAAATGATCGAGGCTGGCACCGTCAAAAGGGAGCGCATTCCAGTCAGCAGCTTTCATACAAGGGAGAAAACAGGTTACAGCAATAGAAAAGGGGCTACAAAAGCACGTGGGTTATCGGAAGCGCCACTCCGTAGACTATCTCCACGAATAATTAAGAACAGTCTTCGGATTAGTACATTTAGATAGGACTCAGGGAATAGATCGGTCCGTATCAAAGAGAACATTACAAGAACTGGACAGCAGATTATTTGTGCATAAACAACTACAGCGCTTTGGCAGTGAAATATCAGACAAATGCGTACATGCGAGACGTTCACAAGGACCAAGAACACGCATTTGTTTGGCTTCTTAAACTTACGAACGATGTGAATGGCTCGCAAAACAAATGAACGCTCCATGGCCGCTGCACCCGTCACTAGGATGCGCCCATTGCCTCGGTAGGGGGCAGCAGGTCCGGCCAGCCAGCGGACTTGCCAAGTACGTACGCAAGCCGGGACCTCGCGCAGGACTACAGCACACCAGTCAAATCCCATCTCGTCGAGTCACGCGCACCTTCGAGCACCGCTTAAAAACACTCAGGAAACACCTCACCAGTCACCGCTACAACACCAGCATCGCTTCAATTCTCCCGCGCAGAAACCAGCCCCTCCGAGCAACGTGCGCCTGGAAGGGGCTGTTTTCCCCGGTGGCCGGCAGATGACAGGGCGGCTCGGCCGCCAGGTGATTGGCTCAGCGTCGGTTTCCGTTCCGCTGGCAGATGGAGGGACCGTCCGGCTCCGACACGTACCGGTCCGGACAGACGCACGATCTGCTGCCGTTGTCCGTCGGCAGGCACAGCTGTTCGGCGCCGCAGCCGCCGTTTTGTCGGCCACACACGTTCGTCACTGAAACGGCGCCGCCCAATGAAACAACGGCTTGGGCGGATGGGTACAATGCGAGCAACGAGGAACGAAACTAAAAACGTTAAGAACGGCTAGTA
>NW_023596136.1:40128206-40283414 GCF_011947565.3 Pollicipes pollicipes
GCGTGCGTTACGCGTGCGTGATGTGTGGGTGACACAGCTCGGCGCCAGTGCCGCGTGCGTGCCGTGTGTGTGACGCGCTGCCGACCCCCAGGGCTTCTCCGGGGACGGCTACACGTGCCAGCCCAGCGTCAGCTGCTACGACGACCCCCGCCAGTGCGACCTGAACGCCGCCTGCGTGCCTGACCTTGACGGCTTCCGCTGCGTCTGCCTCAAGGACTTTGTTGGAGACGGTGCGTTTTCTGGCAGAGGCTCGGAGAGGGCGACAGGCCTTCAGCTTTCGCAGTAGTACTCATTGTTTGTTGCGTTGATGCTACGTGTTCCTCTTCGTACATTCATTCAGTCCCCTCGGATAAAAGCTTGGCTTAGCCCGATAACGCGTGACCGTCCGCTCCTTGAGTTGGACTTGATTGCGATACATTATGAGGTGAAGGACATCCTTACATCACTGTATCATACTCGTTGTGCCTGCATTCCCTATTCCATTTTTAGGCGTCAGAATGGTATTACCTCCTCAAAACAGCACAACACTTTTAATCGGAACACCTTTTGCCTCGAGCCTAAAACTCTCCTGGACTTGACTCCTGCGCCCTGAACTTTATCTGTCTCGAGTCCCGCCTGACCTGACCGAGTCTGACCTGACCGAGTCCGACCCGATCGAGTCTGACCTGACCGATTCTGACCTTCCCGACCTGCGCCAGGTCGCCGCTGCACGCCGGCGCCGCGTCACGAAGGCGGCTTCCTGCTGCTGAACCAGGGCACGGCCGTGGTCAAGGTGCCGTACGAAGCCCGGAAGCGAGGACGGCCGGTCATCCTGGACCCCACGCAGACGGCTGTTGGTGAGGCGCGCCGCCGCCCGCGACCCGGACGGACACTGGGGCCGCGGCGGGAGAGCTGCGCCAGGCCGGCGGCGCTGCTGCATTTGTGGCCCGCTGTGACCGCTCTCAGTGCTTTGTACTGTTGTTCGTCGGTTTATCGGGGGTACGTGTGCGTCCTCCATTTGCGTTTGTGTACTGAATAGTTGTGGGCATTCTGACGGCTGGTTCTACATCGGGCACCTTCTGATTTTCCGTGTGGAAACGGTCACCAAGTGTTACCGGCTTGGCGTGCAGGCATCGACACGGACTGTCTGGAAGGCCGCTTCTTCTGGACCGACGTGGCTGGCAGGAAGATCCGCTCCGCCGCCTACAACGGCTCGCAGCGCGTCGAGTTCGCCAGGGGAGGTATGGTAACGGTAGCCCATACATGGCAGGCTGGCTAGTGTTTTCATTGGCTGGACATGAACTGAAGAGAGATGGGTAGGATGTTTAAAGAGGACGTTCCAAACCACTCGCTGAAACACGCTTGGGTGGCAGCGCCTAGTTTTTCAAAAAAACTACTGGATTCACATGTCACAGAAGCGAAGATATCGGTTTACTGGCAATGTCGTTTGGTTCACGCACAAACGAGTCGTTCACGTTCGTTGCCGAGGGAACGGACGACGATTCATGGGCGAAACATTTGTAAATTGAAGGAAAACACGTGAGGCATACTCCCATGTCAAGCCTTTCGGAGAACTCCGATGTGGAGAAGTGACGCGCTTCTGTCATGTGGACCACACCGGCATCGGTGGGTCGTGATCGCGTGTGTGCTGCTGTCATGCCGTCGTCCCGCCGGCGTCGGTGGGTCGTGACTGTGTGTGTGTTGCTGTCATGCCTCCGTCGCGCCGGCGTCGGTGGGTCGTGACTGTGTGTGTGTGTTGCTGTCATGCCTCCGTCACGTCGGCGTCGGTGGGTCGTGACTGTGTGTGTGTTGCTGTCATGCCTCCGTCGCGCCGGCGTCGGTGGGTCGTGACTGTGTGTGTGTGTTGCTGTCATGCCTCCGTCGCGCCGGCGTCGGTGGGTCGTGACTGTGTGTGTGTGTTGCTGTCATGCCGCCGTCTCTCTTCTGTCTCCGTCACCTGTCTGGCGCCTCCCTGCAGGTATCAGCTCGCCAGAGGGAGTGTCTGTGGACTTCATCTCGCGGAACGTCTACTGGACCGACTCCTCGCGGGACGCGATCGAGGCGGCCAGCCTCAGCACCGGCAACCGCTACACCATCATCAGCAGCGGCCTCTACAACGTGCGCGGCGTGGCCGTCCACCCAGGCAGGGGGTGAGTGCGGGGAGGCTGGTGTCCACCCAGGCAGGGGATGAGTATGGGGAGGCTGATGTCTACCCAGGCAGGGGGTGAGTGTGGGGAGGCTGGTGTCCACCCAGGTTGGTGAGTGCAGGGAGGCTGGTATTCACCCGGGCAAGGGATGGATGTGGGGAGGCCGGTGTACACCCGGACATGGGTATGTGTGTGTGTGTGTGAACAGTCTGGTGTTACCCGGTTGGGCAGCATGTGTGCGCGCGTATGCGCGCGTGCGTGTATGTGCGTGTGCGTGTGCGCGTGTGTGTGTGTGTGTGTGTGTGTGTGTGTGTGTGTGTGTGGTGTGTGTGTGTGTGCGTGTGTGTGTGTGTGCGTGTGTGTGTGTGTGTGTGTGTGTGCTGTGTGTGTGTGTGTGTGTGTTCGTGCGTGCGTGCGTGCGTGCGTGCGTGCGTGCGTGCACACGTGCGTGCGTGCGTGCGTGTGTGCGTGGGTGATACTTACGAGGGCAGCAGATTCACTGGGAATGAGGATTGACAGTTTTCAGTGCGGCTGCCGGCAGCGTGCCTGCTCTGAGTAGTCAAACATGCCCTTGGTCTGAATCATCACGTGTGCTTTGTGACTTCCATTCTTGGTTGATGTCCTTTCACCAAATATCAAGGTTATATGGGTGCTTGCTTTCATTCGAGGGCGCACTGGTGTCTTCTGGCACGCAATGACGCATCGTCACCCTTATTATGACTGTGTAAGAAATATACCAAGAAAATGACCAAGAGTCCTTGCGTGTCAAAGAGTCCGGCATAGTTTTACACCTTAACTGTCTTGCGAATGTGTCTTCTGACGCCGCTGTGCTTACATGCAGTGAAAGCTCCAAACACAAGACGTGTTGATTGACGGTGCGGTGGTGCGACGCCGCCTTTGCAGCCCCACCTATACCTTTTGTTTTGCGCTCGCAGCACCATCTACTGGGCAGACTGGAACAGACGCGAGCCGCGGATCGAGCGAGCGGCGCTGGACGGCTCGAACCGCCAGGTGCTGCTCGACTCTGGCCTCGGCCTGCCCAACTCGCTGGCCATCGACTTCGCCACGGACGAGCTGTGCTGGACCGACGCCGGCACCAAGAGCGTCGGTGGGTGAACTGGCGGTGGTCGCTGGTGGCCCGCTCACGTTACCGCGGCGGAGGTGCCGGCGCCGGCGGGCAGGCGGTGCGGGGTACAGCGCCGAGCGACAGAGACCGGTCGGCCTTACTCGCTGGGATTTAACTGTTCTAAACGGACGTTATATTTTCACATAAATGAGTGGTATTCTGCATAATTATTGTGGGGACATGGAAGCCTTTGATCGTTGAAATATGCGAGCCGCATCGGGGCTGATAATCCCGTTAGTCGGTCGTTTTAGCCATCGTTTGGCTGTTTTGTTCCTGGCGTTTGACTGACTACTTTGTTCTCCGTTTGGCTGCCGTTTCAGGCTGGTTTACCTGCTGCTTTGTTTGTTGTCTAATTGCCGTTTCAGGCTGATTTAGTTGCCGTTCTTTTGCTGTTTGGCTGCCGTTTCAGGCGGATTTATTTCCTGCTTTGTTCGCTTTTTGGCTGCCGTTTCAGGCTGATCAACTTGCTGTTTTTACACTGTTTGGCCACTGTTTCAGGCTAATTTACCTGCTGGTTTTTCACTGTTTGGCTGCCGTTTCAGGCTGATTTACTTGCTGCTTTGTTCGCTGTTTGGTTGCCGTTTCATGCTGATTGACTGGCTGCCTCACTCGCTGTTTGGCCGTTGTTTCAGAATGTTTCTCCCTGTTGAGGCGCACCCGTCGTGCGGTGGCCAAGGACGCCAGCTACCCGTTCGGCATCGCCATCACCGACGACAACATCTACTGGACCGACTGGAACGAGTGCGTGCTTCCCACTGGCCCGGCGCTCTCGGTGTGCCCTCCCCACTGGTCCGGCGCCCCCGGCGTGCCCCCCCCCCCCCCCTCCACTAGCTCGGCGCTCCCAGCGTGCCCCCTCCCCCTCCCTCCGCTGGGCCTGCGCTCCCGGTCGGCCTGTGGTGACGTTCGGGGCTTGTTGCACCGCAATCGCCGCGCACGCACGCTAAAAGAGTGAAGCAAATGCGGAACGACTTGACGCGCGCTCGGATGAGGGGTCAAACTGACGCCCCCGAAGGTTTTTCCGGAATAGTTTCCGAACGGCGCGGCGTAGCCACGCCAAATGTTGCATAGCTGTCGACAACTGAATATCGGATCGTTTGGTTAAAAATTGCATTTACCTTGCAAGGTCGCTGACCTATGGCACGTCAAGGTCAGGTCATGGTTTCAACGGTGTCAATTTCTAGGGAATTGTTCAATCTGATGCAACAACGGAGTATTAGACAAAGCCATGCATCTCTGAAATACTTTCTTAGACAACGCAACAATTGAATGAGCAAATTGCATTGACCTAAGGTTGGGTACAAAGGTCAGACCAAGGTCAAAACCAGTCCGTTTTATTACTGTTAGGGTGTGCTGTATGGGATAGTTTTTGGTGCTCAGTTTGAATTTACTGATAGAAGGAACCGCGTTCTTCTACATCTCCCATGGACTTCTTAGAGGTCAGAGTAGGTCATTGACCTAAATTACTCAGGTCAACATTTGGTTTTTAGCGGCATACTGCCTAGCGCTAACTTTGTCGCTTATTAAAATGCCAAACTCAGAGCAGTCTTGTATGATTTTGGTCACCATGACCTTCATAAGGTCAAACAAGGTCACCGACCTTAAGTGAGCATGTGACCTTTTGCTTAGAAACAGTTATCTAGGTTTTGTGGGCACTTAGAAACCATCCCGGAATTCGACCTTGTTTAACCTTATTTGACCCGAAGGTCATGAACAAGAAACCTCAAACTTTGACCTAAGTGAGTTTACTTACAGGTCAACATACCCTGTGATTTTAATGTATCTAGCTCTCATAGTTTTCGAAATCTCATCGGGGTCAAATTGTCCCCCCTCCCCCCGAGCGAAGGGTATCCAGCCGGCCGCCCGGGCGCGTGTTAAACGTGGACCTATCAAATGGTTGACATTGAGGCTGATATCTGCGCGGGAACATTGCGTCTGTCGGAATTCGAAAATATGACGTGCGTGCATGATCTTGTAGCCTTTTGCGGCCCAAAACAAATGTTATCTGAAAACAAATCACATTTCCTATTGCAGCATATCTGAGGGGGGAGCCCCTCAGAAATGAACCCCTATTGACGCCGGCCACGAAGTGTAATACAGGTTTGAGTCTGACGACGTCATCTTAATTATGTTCCTTTTGGGCCACTTATCGGAGAAAGTGTGGCCCTCTCCAGAAAACAAGAATACCATGTTAACGTCATCTCACCAAACCAAAGTGAGCTGGCCGACAGGTGAGGGTCCGCCGCGCTAACCGAGCCCCCTCCGCAGTAAGAAGATCCACATGGTGAACAAGGCAACCGGTGAGAAGGGCAAGTCGCTACGCTCCGTTCTGGGCACCTCTGGCAAGCTGTACGGCTTGGTGGCGACGCCGCGCACATGTCCCCAAGGTGAGGGCGCGGCGGTGCCCGCCCGGCATAGCTGTTACCCCAACAGGGCAGTGCAGGAACTCCAGCCAGGCATCTCTTTTGGGGCATGGGGTTAATAACATTAATATTAGTGGTTATATTAGAGGTAATGATATCACCCATCGTTTTGCATCCAACTTCCAGTTGCATTGATTCATTGTTATTAATTGGCATGAATTATTTCAGTTTTTCCTTTTTACTAGCCGTTCTTAACGTTTTTAGTTTCGTTCCTCGTTGCTCGCATTGTACCCATCCGCCCAAGCCGTTGTTTCATTGGGCGGCGCCGTTTCAGTGACGAACGTGTGTGGCCGACAAAACGGCGGCTGCGGCGCCGAACAGCTGTGCCTGCCGACGGACAACGGCAGCAGATCGTGCGTCTGTCCGGACCGGTACGTGTCGGAGCCGGACGGTCCCTCCATCTGCCAGCGGAACGGAAACCGACGCTGAGCCAATCACCTGGCGGCCGAGCCGCCCTGTCATCTGCCGGCCACCGGGGAAAACAGCCCCTTCCAGGCGCACGTTGCTCGGAGGGGCTGGTTTCTGCGCGGGAGAATTGAAGCGATGCTGGTGTTGTAGCGGTGACTGGTGAGGTGTTTCCTGAGTGTTTTTAAGCGGTGCTCGAAGGTGCGCGTGACTCGACGAGATGGGATTTGACTGGTGTGCTGTAGTCCTGCGCGAGGTCCCGGCTTGCGTACGTACTTGGCAAGTCCGCTGGCTGGCCGGACCTGCTGCCCCCTACCGAGGCAATGGGCGCATCCTAGTGACGGGTGCAGCGGCCATGGAGCGTTCATTTGTTTTGCGAGCCATTCACATCGTTCGTAAGTTTAAGAAGCCAAACAAATGCGTGTTCTTGGTCCTTGTGAACGTCTCGCATGTACGCATTTGTCTGATATTTCACTGCCAAAGCGCTGTAGTTGTTTATGCACAAATAATCTGCTGTCCATTTCTTGTAATGTTCTCTTTGATACGGACCGATCTATTCCCTGAGTCCTATCTAAATGTACTAATCCGAAGACTGTTCTTAATTATTCGTGGAGATAGTCTACGGAGTGGCGCTTCCGATAACCCACGTGCTTTTGTAGCCCCTTTTCTATTGCTGTAACCTGTTTTCTCCCTTGTATGAAAGCTGCTGACTGGAATGCGCTCCCTTTTGACGGTGCCAGCCTCGATCATTTGACTGCGCCAGCGAGTTCAAAAGCTTGTGTAACGTTACCCTCCTGTCAGGAGCTGCAGTTGGACCCTCGTGATTGCCTGCTGTGGACCGGCCCAGGGCGCAATGCAATAAACGAGAGAATCCTGCTGCAGAGTTTGCGTACATCTCGTGCTCAGATGGTAATCGCAGATCCGGGTCGTCGAGGCATATTGACACGTTTGTCGCCAGTGAGCGACGCGGGTGGCGGAGCGAGGTGACAGCCGTGGCCGCGGTTGGGCGGGAGCCTGCCCGCCTGCTGTTCACATGGCCTGATACAAGCCGCACCTACAGTCCAATACAGTGCTACGGTCACTGCGCTCCGGCCGTTCGGCTGGGTCGGTCGGCCGAAACGGAGGTCACTTTCTGCAGCTTTAGCTTACGATTAGCTTACACTCAGCGCCTCATTCGCCAGGGCTCTTCGGCTGCAACTCTAGGATGACGTTGAAACTCACACAGATACACGGATCATGTGTGGCATGGGCGCGATACGTCACAGGCTACATTCGCTTGCACTTCATTTTGCCCTACAGGCGACTCCAAACACTTCAAATAAGACAGATCTGAATCAACGCGGTGATGTAAACAAACCTCGATCATGACGAGCGGTTCGGTATTCAGTCCGTCGTCAGCTGCCCTATCCCATCATCCAACCCGGTCAACAGAATCAGCCAGCCGGACGGGAAGCGCGCATTGCGCTCAAAAGATAATTAAGTACTTAAACCCTAACATTTTTCAGACAATTTTGACGAGAAAGTCACGTGAAGAAAGCTTGACATACTCGACACAGACTGGTCCAGGCTGACTTTTGATGTTGACCTAAAGCTGGCAAACTAACAACCTGAATGACCGACTGACTTCTGATTTGGGTGTCATGCGTTCCTGCAGGGGCTACCAGCCGGTCTCGATGCTGACGAGGCCGCCGACCATGTCGCCGACGCAGCTGCAACACAGCTGTCCGGCCGTCGGGCGGGCCGGTGTGCCGAGAGGCGACTCCGGCCGAGGCTGGGCCTGACTGACGGCCCGGCCGGCCGGCCATCGCGGCTGGGTGGAACTGCTGGCGGGCTGGGCGGCATGGCTCTGATGGGAGCCAGCTCCAGCGTGGGGTGCCGACCGACTCCCGGCTGCGAGAGCCGGACGGAGCCGGACGGAGCCGGTTGTCTGCTGCTAACCTGCGGGAGCCGGACGGAGCGTATCGCCTGCTGCCGTGCTGCGGGGGCCGGACGGAGCCGGACGGAGCTGGTCGTCTGCTGCTAACCTGCGGGAGCCGGACGGAGCCGATCGCCTGCTGCCAGGCCGCAGGAGCCCGATGGAGCTGGTCGCCTGCTGCCGGACTGCGCCGCTACCGGGACCGGCTGAGAACGTCGGGTGAGCCTCAGTCGCTGTCACTACCCCGGGCTGGCTGCGACAATAAGATCTCCCTCTGACTGGTGGGGGGGGGGGGGGTTGACCAATTTATCGGTGTACCCCCCCCCCCCCCCCCCCCTCTCCGCCGTCTTTTATGTATTTTGACCTATTTGCAGCAGAGCACTGTTGGTGTGGATGGGCGGTGAAAACGAAGCGGGGTCCTGGACCTGGGTCCTAGAGTGTAAAATGTATGTATGCTCTCGCTTATGACGTCACGTATGCGCTCGGTCAGCGGCCAGCACCACCACTGCCTGGACGCGCCACTGGCATCTGTCCCCTCTCCCTTTCTCTCTCTCCCGTCGCTGTCACCGCCACTGGCCGTGCTCACCGCTGACATCTGTGCTCCCTGTTTTCCGTCGCTGACACCGCCCCTGGCCTGACCCGCCGCCGTCCGCTCCGCTCCCTCTCTCCCGTCGCTGTCGCCGCCACTGGCCGGGCGCGCCACTGACATCTCCATTCCCCGCGCGCGCCCCGCTGAGCGCGATTGGCAATCGACGCGGCCCTGAAGCCATCAAAATACGCGGCCACGCTGTCAGAGGGCCGCACAACAGCGCCCAGCGGGCCGCGCGGGCGCGCCGTATTTTTACAAGTTATGACACGTGATCAGCCCGCGGGCGACGGGCGCGCCGGACCCCCGCTGGCGCGCGATTGACACCTCTGGCGCGCCGGTATCGCCACAGCGCGCCGGTTTCACCGATTGTTTGCCGCCGGCCCGTCCATCACGGCTCCCACTCAATTTGTATATCTGGGTTGGTAATGAGTTTCTTGCGGCGGCGCGGACGGCGGCGGCGGTGGTGAAGGCACGGCCGCGGGTTGCAAAACCGACCCGGCGGTGCTCGCCGCCTGCGCGTCGGTCCGGCGTCGGCCGGCCGGCCGCCAGGGGGTGTCATGGGCGCCGGCACGCTGGTCACCGCGCTGAGCCGGGGGACCACGGCATGCACGTATGTGGGCATCTGTGTATGCAGACGTCAGGCTGTCTTAGCATGGCACGGTCTCATTTCTCCCGCTGTTGGTGCTGCTCACACCGGGGCTTTGCCTCGTCCACTGACTGGAGACGGGTAAAGACAGAGGTCTGGGTACCCGCACTGGATTTTTTTTAGGGCAGCGGTTCCTAGACAGGGCCCCCCCCCCATGATCCCTGCGTAAGAGGCCTAGTGAAAGTCTTTCCGTAAGAAATGACCCCATGAGGATCGTGAAGAATTCGGGAAATGTTCGTTCAGCAAAACTCCAAAGACCACTATCCATACTGGCACATGTTGAGATGATACCAATCAAGCAAATCTAGTTTTGCAACTACGACATATGTCATGAAGCGCTCTCTAGCTGTGCTTATGCGTCAAGCGTGCATGTGCAGGAAGCAGCAGCATGCTTGGAGGTCGATGCCCTCTGTAGAATGTTTCATGTCTATTGGCAGGACGTTGGTGCGGCCTGTAGTCTAGACATGTTTAGTCTTTGATGATCCTCTGGAACGTAACCGTCTACGAAGCAGGGGGAGAGGGGGCACGCAGCCTTGTGAGGCCCTCGATTTTGGGCCCCTCCTTCAAAATTTCATCGTTTTTCGGCCAGTTAATTTGGGCGCTCTACGCATGCACATGCATGAAGCTTATTCATTTGCTCCAGATCGTAGTGAATCCTGTCATTTCGAGGCCAAGTTTTTCGGCAAAAGATGACAAATAAACTAAAGTGGCTGCTAAACGTCATCGAAATTAAGCACGACCTTGATTCCCATCTTATTTACGGCCATACATTCGATCGGTGTGACCAGCTATGGCTGATGACCAATGCAGAGTTTTTGCTTTGTATATTGTGAAAGAGTTCGAAGTATCCTTGCATTAAAAAAATATATATAAAGAACGTTACCCTCAAGCGCAATGCGTGCCACAGAGTCAATAACCAACGAAATGACACAATAGGGTGTCGGTGACGCGTCATATTATCTTCGGCAATCGCGTTTGAAAATTCATCGGCACATACCCAACTGCCGCCCCAAGGCTAAGGTGCCAAGGCCAACATGCTGGGCCCCTGAACAATCGGAGTCTCATGGCAAGCTGATATACAGGAACTCGGCCAGGACACAGGGCCCTCTGAGCAAAGGGACGTGAATTAATGTGCCTATGCCATCAAGTCCGCCAGGATAGGTCAACAGAAACGGCCCTCCGGAAATGAGATCAAAGGGAAAGAGCTCTGGATTAATGTAGAGGCCTCTGAGCATCGAGTGGCTCTATACCTTACCTTACATGGGCCCCAGCAACAGCACGAGGCCCTCTGAGCGAGTGCAGAGAAACCGAAACCAATATGAAGGGCCCGAAACAACTGAGTGTACCCGGCATGTGGGGCCCATAAAAAGCGGATAGAGCCTGTCGGGCGAATGGGAAGAATCCATGGAGGGCCCATGATCGATCGAGAGTGCCTCGGCATGTAAACAGATAGTGTCCCACCGGCAGCGTGGGGCCATGCAAGAAAATGCGAAGAGATCAAGGCAACGCAGAATGCTCGTTAGCGATCGGATTGGCCTGGTAAGTGGACATATAGGGCCTGGGCAACAGTGTAAGGCATCTGGACAACGCGATGCTCCTCAAAACTTTACCCAATCAGTGAGCAATCAGTGAAGAATCAGTGAAGAATTAATTTTGTCTGCTCACGGGCTCTTTACTTTCGCTCGTAGCCGCTTTTGGTCGTCTTGACGCCCAAAGATCTCCAATTTCGTTGTGTCTGTGCCAGGAAATTGTGTCCATTCGGCCGGCTATGGGGCCCTTCGGAACCTACAGGTCACAGGGGAGGGGACACGGTCTCGTGCTCCCCTTGATCTGGATCGTGGGCCCCCTGGATTGGCCCAAACAGCTTAAAGGGAATGTTGACGTTTGAAGATATTAAAGCAAACATCACATGTGATGAAACAAGTCTACTTATTACTATTGATATACTTTTATGTGGAAATGACTGCTCCAGACAACACAATTCTCTGCTTAGTAAATGTGCTCCTCAGTGCGTCATGGTTTGACTACGTCATTGTACCTTGCACAACATTGATTGAGAGCCATTTGACGGCCGTTATATCTGGAAATCGCGTTAACGAATGCCAGGTATGAACGCTTCAACAATTATATTTGTATTGGCCTTCATCGCTGCATGGGTTATGGAATGGCAGGATTTGAAAGACATTATTATGACGTCATGAGTGCCAAAGTTATTTTGAAATACTCTCCGCGATATACGTTTCACCATTTTCGCAAGCGTGTAGCTTAGGAACTGAAGGGACTTAGGTGTTAAGAAGGGCAGGATTGTGGACAACACCGAAAGGTCTTCAGGATGGCCATTTCATTTCAAAACCTCATACAAGCGTGGAACACTCCCTTTAATTGATAGGCTCCGATAAGGGCGTAGGGTCATTCATTCAAATCAGAAATAGCAAGCACCTAATAAACAATATGGAGAATCCGGAAAGATCGAGTGTGCTCGAGCATCTACATCACTGTCCAGGCTAACAGGCAGGGCTTTTGACAAGAGCGTAGGTCACTCCATTTAAATCGAAAATACCCAAGATACATGTACATAGATGGCCCCCGAATGATCGAGTGCACCCGAGCAGGTTATCAATGGGGGTCCGACAAGAGCAAGGGCCCTGAACGCAAATAAGAAGCATCCAAGACCCGGTGTGAAGGACCCCCGAACGATTGGGTGTATCAGAGACGGCTACCAGATGGCCCGCGGCAGGAGCGCAGGGCAATTAAACACCTACATTTAAATGCTGAAATCCAATGTGCAGGGCCCCGAACAATCTAGTGTGCTCGAGCAAGTCAACAGACGCCCCCTTCCCCGCCCCCATCAGGTGCGCAGGGCCCTCTATTCAAGTAGGAAGTGCCTAAGGCCTAACTTGGAGGGCCCAAACAACTGAGCGTGCCCAGGCAGGTTAAAAGATGGGACCGAGACAAGATGGTAGGGCTCTGAACAAATGACAAAGCATTGGAATGGGCCTAGACTAATGAAAAGGATCGTTGAGCATATTGTCAGTTTGCCTCTAGGTTAACTGAGACCAACGTGAAGGGCCCATACGTAATCGAAAATCCCCCGACAGGTTAACATATGGGGGTACCGGCTGTAGTGCGCAGAGCCTTCCTGACGAATGGCAGAATCCGTGGAAGGTCCCCGATGGACAAGAGCGTCCCAGCACGGTGGTAGGAAGAGTTCCAGCAACAGCGCAGGGCTCTCCGAACAAATGCAAAGAAATGAAGGGCAAGTGGTAGGCTCCTTAACGATCAGATTGATTACGCAAGTGGACATTTTGGGCCCCGGAAACAGCGTAGAGCCCCTGGGCAGCATAACGAGCCTCAAAATTTCCCAATTACCACGCTCTCAATTAGTGAAGAATTATTTTTGTCTTCTGGTGGGTCCTTTAGTTTCGCTTACAATTGTTCTTGGTTGCCCGGAAGACCAAATGCGTCTAATTTCGTTGCGTTTTGTGTTAAAAAACTGGGTCTGTTTGGTCGGCTATAGGCCCCTTCAGAGCCCATGGGTCCATTCTGGGCCCAAGGGGGGGGGGGGGTCTATAACCCCGCGCTCCCCCCTCTCTGGATCTGCCCCTGCCACGGAGCTTGTTGATCTTTTCTGTGACGGAATGGCCAATTGACAGTGGTGTGTAGGCGAGCAATCTTCAAATAACTGTGAATACGTATGACATATACTCGGCCCCTTGATCATCTTAGGCTACATCGGTCATTTGATGGGCTTTGATCATCTGATCCACCTGTGAGTGTGGCGTGGGACAGTACGAACTACCGTGGGTACATCACAGTCTTGGATACTGCTTTCCGGGCCTTTTTTATTCTTTATCTATCCAGCTTTTTGGCGAGTCTATGCGAGGATTCAAACCAATAGTATGTAAGTATTGAGCAAGTGAGCGAGTATTTGCTACTGATACTGGAGATAGGAGATACTGACACACCAGGATCATGTTAGCCTTGTCTGTTTCCCTTCACAGTTTCGCCCCTTCACAAGTCCTTGCAATTTGAGGACTTTGTCATTTTCGGCCCTCTTACCGTCCTTGCAGATCTGCTTACATTGCTGGATACTGCGCAGCTTGTGGCGCCGAGCAGCACACCTCCGGCGCGGTGCCGGGGCTACCGTTTGACGTGCGTCGGGCGCGGTACCGGGGCTGCCGTTTGACGTGCGTCGGGCGCAGTACCGGGCTGCCGTTTGACGTGCGTCGGGCGCGGTACCGGGGCTGCCGTTTGACGTGCGTCGGGCGCAGTACCGGGCTGCCGTTTGACGTGCGTCGGGCGCGGTACCGGGGCTGCCGTTTGACGTGCGTCGGGCACGGTACCGGGGCTGCCGTTTGTCGTGCGTCGGGCGCGGTACCGGGCTGCCGTTTGACGTGCGTCGGCCGCGGCACCGGGGCTGCCGTTTGCCGTGCGTCGGGCACGGTACCGGGGCTGCCGTTTGCCGTGCGTCGGGCACGGTGCCGGGGCTGCCGTTTGTCGTGCGTCGGGCGCGGTACCGGGGCTGCCGTTTGCCGTGCGTCGGGCGCAGCGCCGGGCCGGCTGGGCGCCGTCAGCGCGGCAGCGGGCGTGGTTCCGGCGCCGCCTCGACCGCCTCTCTGGGGACGCCGGACACCGGTAAACAGGCACGCCGTCGGCCAAAGCCACCATGTGTAAATGTTTAGACGTGTTACACTCTGCGGGGCGGGGCGCCGCCGACCGCCGGCTCCGGTGTCACACACCCTGCCGACCGGCGGCTCCGGTGTCATACACCCTGCCGGCTAACAGCGCCGGTGTCACACACCCTGCTCGCCAACAGCTCCGGTGTACCGCATCCTGCCGACCGATTGCTCCGGTGTCACACACCCTGCCGACCGGCGGCTCCGGTGTCATACACCCTGCCGGCTAACAGCGCCGGTGTCATACACCCCTGCTCGCCAACAGCTCCGGTGTACCGCATCCTGCCGACCGATTGCTCCGGTGTCACGCACCCTGCCGGCAGACAGCTCCGGTGTCACGCATCCTGCCGGTCAACAGCTCCGGTGTCACGCACCCTGCCGACCGCCGGCTCCGGTGTTACGCACCCTGTCGGCAGACAGCTCCGGTGTCACGCATCCTGCCGGCTGATAGCTCCGGTGTCACGCATCCTGCCGGCTGATAGCTCCGGTGTCACGCATCCTGCCGGCAGACAGCTCCGGTGTCACGCACCCTGCCGACCGCCGGCTCCGGTGTTACGCACCCTGCCGGCAGACAGCTCCGGTGTCACGCATCCTGCCGGCCAACAGCTCCGGTGTCATGCACCCTGCCGGCAGACAGCTCCGGTGTCACATTACGTGCCGTCTACGCTCTGAGCAACATCGCGGCTGTCATGCCCAGCAGCCTGCAGCCTGCCGACACGACCGTGGGTGGAGAATGCGGCATGGCATGTGAGGTAGTGCCCCGTGTTAACTTCAGCCCAAGTGAACGGGCTCTCAGCCTTTTCGCTCTGGAAGATCTTTGGCTCAACAGCCCTGCAAAGCCAGATGTTCCTGGCAAACCCCACTTCCGCGCGCGCCACTGCTGATCCTGGCATCATGCCAAATCTCGCTCCGTTGGCTATTCGGTGACCTGGTCTTAGCGGTTGGGCGTGGCCAATGATTGACAGCCCGCGCCTCGTGGTCACATCGACAGAAGTCTGCCGGTCCGGCCGACAGCAGGCACATTCTAGTTGTCTCCACCCGTAAAGATCCGACCTAGCTCATCCGACGGTTGTGCTTAATTTTGTCTGTGTATCGCACTGCCTGCATTTCCGCCTACGCACCACTAATCGATTTCGACAGTAAACTGAAGGCAAAGGTAATGATCGCCTGTCTTTACTGCAAAGCTGATGTTTTAACGTCGCAGGCAAATGAGCCGTTTTACAAAGCTGCCTATGCCCAATTCCATCCGTGGCTTCTGGTCAGCGTGCGGATGGCTTTCGTGCCTGCGTCGACATCGTAAATTAACTCCCTTTGAACCACCGCACGCCGCAAACATCGCGATAAGCCGAGTTCGCCACGTGCATGCTAACAAGAAATTGAACACGATAACGTTGTTTGGCCGTAATGAAAGGGAACACGCCGGCGATTTGGTCGCTCGGCGGTGCGCTTCTCATGGGACCCTGTAGCGCAGGGCTCTGCGTCTCTGCTGGATGTCGTCAGCTACGATCACCACGAGGCGTCCCAGTAAGCGTTACGGTAAGATTATCCCGTGTCTGCCCCAACCCACCCCCACACCGCCATCATAGGTCCTGACTGTGCAGCCTTGGCCCAGGATGCGGATGAGTAGCAGCGAGAAAGCATGGTGTGAAGAGTAGTAGAAGTATAAGCAAATCAATGCCACCGCTGGTTTCTCGACATTCTTCCGAAGAGTGATGTGTGTGTTGCGTTGAGCTGGTCGTATCTGAGCTGAGCTACGCTGAGCTGAGCCGAACCAAGCTCGAGCTCGGCATAGCCTAGGGGAGCTGCACTGATTTGGGCGTTGCTGAGCTGGACTGAGCTGCACTAAGCTGAACTGAGCCAAGCTAGAATGAACTATGTGGATGAAATTAACCGAGCTAGGATGAGTTAAGCTAGGCCGAGCTGGATTGAGCTGAGCTGTTCTGTGCCGAGCTGGGCTGAGGCGAACTGACCGGAGCTGAGTCAACCTAAGCTGGGCTGAGTTGAGCTAAACCGAGCGTAGTCGGTCTCATTTGAGCTGGACTTGGTTCGGCTAAACTGGGCTGGGTTGAGGTGAGCTGTGCCGAGCCGAGTGGAACTGAGGCGAGTTGTTTGAGTTGAGCTGAGAGCCGAGTCGAGTTGAGCCGGGATGAGCTGAACTGAGCCGAGTAGAGCCGAGCCGAGGTGGGCTGGGCCGAGTCGAGTCGAGTTGAGCTGAGCTGAGCTGAGCCGAGCTGACCGGCGCCGAGGTGGGCCGAGCTCAGCGAGACCTCCTGCGACACTCTCCGCTTCAGTCAGCGGACGTACAGCGCTGTCCGGCAGTCAGCTGACTATTCAAATAAACGGCTCGGCGTGTGGTCGGGCAGCGGGTCGGAGCGGGAGCGGGCGTGGCCGATGTGACGTATGTGGCGCGCTGTCGACGCCGGTCTCGCCACCGGGCGCCGGCCGGCCGCCGTCAGCGCCCGGCAGGGGCGCACCCGTCCGCAGTCAGCAGTGCTGGCGGTCCGGTCTTCTGCCGAGGTTCAGGGCAGCGCTTCATTGGCCCGTATGTGTCTCACCGGAGCCAATGCGGCGGCTTTCTGGCGTTCGGGGTCACCCGAATGCCAAAGGTCTCGGCTGTACGCCAGAGGCGGTGATAGGGGTGAAGAGTTTGATGTCAGCTTTGCCCTGCTCAGGCAGTTCTCACAGATTGTCGGCTGGCTTCTCCCGCCTCTTTAGGTCATGAGGGCCGTCCTCTCACGCCCGACAAGGCCCGAAGACAGGCAGGCACTCATTAGCAGCTATAGGATGAGGATCGCCGCGATAGCTTATCAGCCGCCATGAATGACTAGTGCTGGGCGCATCCATTCCCTTGAGGAGGCATGCGCTTTTGATCATGTTACAGCTATTCTGACAAGCATGCTATTCTGTACAGACCGTGAGCGCAGGGGCACGCGGGAACAGCCTGTCAAGGCCGACATGTCAGTTTCAAAGCATGCGGGGTTGCGAGGAGGGGAAGCAGACAACAAGCAGTTTGTGTATCCTTCTGCCGCCATATCCAATGCCCTTCCCTCGCATTGGCTGGTCTGTCGGTCGGCTCTTCGGACAGCGTCTCTCGCTGATGGCGACGAGCCGGCGCTCACGGGGATGATTCGCTGCATCGCCGTGCTGTCGTGGTTGGTGCATTCTGAGTTGACAATATGTACGTGACACTTCAATGTATATGCCTCCTAGGTTTCAGCTCCAGGGTCCTCGCCCTGCGAGTGGGCAGACGACCGGGCCCAGGGCGTGTCGTCGCCATTCCAGCGTCGCGTAGCTGGTGTGGGCACAACAGATCTGTCGGCGCCCGGCTCGGGATGGCTGCGACAGTTCGATAAACTGTTACGGGCCAGCAACAGGCGCGAGACCTCCGTGATCGACGCCGGGCTGGCCGACGGTACACCGACCGGTCGAGCTCCGCAGCAGACGGCAGACGGAACAGACGACTGGAGATTGCAGCAGACCGGCTGCAGGGAGCAGAGACTGCAGAAGGTCGGCAGCAGGGAGCAGAGACTGGGGCAGACTGGCATCGGAGGGCAGGGACTGCAGCAGACGGGCGGCAGGTAGCTGGCACTGGAGAACACTGGCGCCTGAGGGCAGGGACTGCAGCAGACCGGCTGCAGGGAGCAGAGACTGCAGAAGGTCGGCAGCAAGGTACAGAGACTGGGGCACGCTGGCACTGGAGGGCAGGGACTGCAGCAGACCGGCGGCAGGAATCAGAGACTGCAGCACGTTGGCACCGGAGGGCGGGGACTGCAGCAGACCGGCGGCAAGGAACAGAGACTGGAGCACACTGGCCACAGGGGACAGAGACTGCAGAAGACCGGCGGCGGGGAACAGAGTCTGAGGGAGGCTGGTGCCGGAGAGAGTAGGGACTATAGCAGACTGGCGGCAGGAGACAAGGACTGAAGTAGACCAGCGGCAGGCAGCAGAGACTGCAGCAGACTGGTCTCCGCTGTCGAGGCAGATGGCAAGCTGGAGGGTCAACTGGAGATTGTAGCAGACTGACCGACGGAGAGCAGACACTGGAGAAGATGCAGCAGGGAACAGAGACGCGAGCGGATCGACCGGCAGACTGGCCGACTGGCCGGCTCCGTCTGGCCAGCCGGTCTGTCGGTGTGACAGACTGACCAACGGAGAGCAGACACTGGAGAAGATGCAGCAGGGAACAGAGACGGGAACGGACAGACCGGCAGACTGGCCAACGGAGAGCAGCGAGTGGAACAACTTGTCCCCCAACGAGCAGAAGCTAGGACAGACTGGCAGCAGATGACCGCGGAATGCGGCAGACTAGCTGAAACTAACAGAAACTGGACTAACGGGAGCTTGAAGCAGACCGGATCATAGGTTAAAGACCTCAAGAGAAAGCCGTTTGGGTTTCATGAATCAGTTGCCCTACCATTCGATCAGAATCGTCCTGTTCCCACCCGGTTTCCTGTTCATATGCATGTAAAGCACGCATGAGAACCCAGTTGTCTTCGGTTCCCGTGACCTCCAGGTTGACATGCCCACAAATCTTTCAGATACGCATTTGGCATGATGTTTTCGTGCTCTGACTAGATCCCTGACTTAGTCATTGGTTGGAATGCTAATCGTATTAGTAAACACGGACTGGGAGATCTTATTCGGCTTATAATCGACCTTCAGTATATCAGGATGTGCTGCTTAAATGCCCTTATTGAGGAAGCACTGGCTACATTCACAAAACTTGAAAAACGGTAGCCGATGTTCCGTCGGTAACGGCGTTTGATCAATACCTCCCATGGGACATTGAAGGCTCATTGATGTCGGAATGACAACTCGCAACTCACGCTGGCAGAAGACCAGGACCTCAGGGGGTGCCTTGCAAACACGGTTTATTCCTGTACATGGTTTTAAAAATGTGCCACGGATTTTTCCAGAAACCGTTTGTAAGGCTGCTGGTAGTCTCACCATGATGCATGAATGCTTGCTTTTTGGTTCGTTCTAATTTGTTTTGTGCTGCCTGTAATTATAGTAGTTTGGTCGCGTTTTTAGCATTCAGCCCTTTGCCCTCAATAATTAGTCAAATGCTCACCAATTTATGCCGGTCTTAGCATTGTTTTTCACCGCAGGGCGCGAGATAACATGTCGCAGCAAACATCTTTCGAAAATATAACACGTAGGCACTACACGCATTGGTACTAGTCGAAACATTGATAAGCAGCCAGCACACACTAAGATGTAGTTCCAGTCAACAGATAATGTAAGATCATGCTGCGATGGTGACAAAACTTCATGCAGATTTTGCTCAACGAATAACACCAAAGCCCGAGACCTAGTGATGGTGCTTAGGGTCAGATTCAAATTGTGTATGTGGATTGATTCACATTGGTCCCGGCGCCGCGTGGAAGTTGGTATGGCCTTAAATGTGTTATCATTGTCATGAGTCCGATAAGAGTGCGGTACACAATAGCGCTCTTCACGCTGATATCATCACACAGAAACCTAATTTGGTACCGAGGTCAAAATGCCCCAAAACTAGTGTAAACAGTAGCAAACTCCGTAGAATGTGATAACGTCTATCAAAATGGTTGGTAAATGTGATTCTGAAGGTGCTTCTGTTTTGTTTTGTTATTACCGTATACCCATTCATCATCTCACGTTTGCGGTACGTTATGACTTAGTCCTACGGGACTAAATTCGCATACGTAAAATGACGAATAAGTGCATAACGGCGAAATAAAAGCACTTTCGTAGTAAGACTCACTGCTTATATTGATGAAGTTAATCAAAAACGATAGGCTTGGCTATTGTCCATTCCATTTTCTATGTGTTTCAGGTTTCATATGAGGGATGTCCTGCTATGATGAGCCCCGTCATACGCCATGTGATGGATGTCGTGCCATGATGAACCCTGTCGTGTGAAATGCAAGGGATACGCTTCCTTATGTTCCAGGTACATACGGACCCTTGCAAAGCGAGGCGCAGGGACCTAAATATTGCCTGAAGTTGGATTATCTCCTGTAGAGCATTGCATTCTTATTCTTAGTTTGCTGTTGTGGTCAATCGGTTCCAAGTTATGGCAGTCTGTTTGTGCAGTTTGTGTTGCTCGTGTTTGAGAAAAGTGCGTCCATTCGGTGCAGGGGTTGTATTTCGGTAGATGTACCATGTGGGGTGCATAACCCTTACTGCATTTTTCTGTAAAGCCGATCCCATTAGAGTAAAGCTGATGCTAAATGAATGCCATTTTGACCTTTGTTAGTCGGTAAGCAACGTTCTGTATGACAAAAACTACCGCAAATGGCACTGATGTCTACATTGCTCAAGCACACCTGACTTGAGTGCCGCCTTCCCCTGTCTCTCGAGCACGTCCGACGATGAGCCGGGCGGACCAGTGCAGTCCGCGGCGGGCCGGGCTCAGCCGGTGAGCGGGTGGCGCACTGTCGCCGCGCCCACCAGCATGCGCCGCTGCGTGTGTCACCCAGTGTGTATACACATGTCGCCGCGTGTGCCCATACGGGGACGCTCGGCAGGCGCTAGCCGTGCCGGGAGACGTGCGTGCTGGCGGCAGGGGCTCAGTGACGGCCGGCTGGCCCCGGTTGACACGGCCCAGGCCCGACTCCGGTCACCCCGTCGCCCCCCCCCCCCGCCGCCCCCTCCCCCTCCCCCGCTCGGGGCCCTCACAGCTGATGTCACCCGTATCCGAGACACGTATTTATTTGCACAACATGGAACCATACAGTCTATCAAAGTCGCAAATAACACTAGCGCCATGACACAAACCGCCAGACACCTCATTAAAATCATGCCATGTCAAATCTGTTTTGCGCTGACCCGGTGAGGGCGGAGGCGAGGTTTATTTGTCGCTCGGCGTTCGCCAGCATGTAAATGTAAACGCAGCTGGGCAGTCTAAACACGTGTAGGCCGCAGTTTGGTGGTTGACGACCTCGGTTAATGACCAGATGACGATGACCAGCGACAACAAAGATGACCCTTGTGTATGATAGACCCTTAATGTCGGTGCCGGTAACAGAAGTGCCCATACGTTTTGCACCTACACGCACGATCAAGCAAATGCCAGCCTTCATCACGGTTGGGCATTAGCATGCAAGAGGAGTAGCATGGAATGTGGCGATGAAGTAGTGAAAGGTGATGAACAGAAAGACCAATCTATACATGCACCTGTACGGACAAGAGCCTCTCAAAATCATTCGAGAGGACCAAAAATGAGCTTTCCCATCAAATTTTACCCTTCCTCTTTATTGTTTGGGATTATTAATCGTTTGGCTCAAGTAGTGAGTGGGTCAGGACAAACATTGGGGATCAAGGTCACCCCAAAGGTGTCTGCTTCATGCACATCTACCACAATGGGCGTCAGGAATGGAAAAACGTGAATTAGTGAAGTTAATTTGTATTAGTAAGTGTAATTAGTGAAATTAGAAAAACATTAGTGGAGTGCACGTCGAGAATTTGCGTCGGTTCCCCATGCACGAATCCGTTCCACGCCGTAGTAAGATGGCATTAATCCACGGTGTGAAATCCATGCTTAATTCTAAGACGTTGCTGACCAACTGTACGATAATGGAAGTGTCCTAAGACCTGGCAAATGAAGCAGTGCGTGTGATTACTTGTGACGACTGCGATGCACATGCATGTTTCGTGAAATCTTGATAATGCATTCTGACTTGAACGCGGCTAAGTCGCCCGCTCACGTTCGTCTCGGCGTAACGATCCTTGCGGGGGAGAAGATGTGGCCCAAGCCGAGGCTTACGAGGCACGCTAGTCGCCATGGCCATCGCTAGAGGCCATCGTAAATCAGGCTGTCAGCCCATGCCCAACGGCAAGTACGCCGCGAGATAGGCCTGCATAACCTATCAATAACGTCGAGACATCGGCGATCACCCAGATAGGTCCTCATTAGAGCTGCAAAGTTGCTCTAAAGGCTTTCACCTCCGGCTGTGGCACCACCTTGCAAAGTTGTTCCAAAAGTTTTCACCTCCGGCTATGACACCACCTGTGAGCTACACACCAATGGGCAACGCCGAGATGGGGCATGGTAGAAAGAAGGCATAGTATTTGCTGCATCGTGATCATGCAGCAGGTGTCGTGCGTTTGCTTACCGCCGCAGCTCAATCAGTTAAATCGGCTTTCAGATTGAGTGGGAGGTAGCTGCCTCCCAGCCTACCCGGGTTGGGATGAGTGTGTCCAGGTCGCTTCAGCGCTCGTTATTTGACCTTGACTGGCTCATTATTAGACCCCGGGATAGTGTGTGGCCGATGGCAACGGTCGCTCAAGGTCAGATGATGACCTTGGACGAACCTTACCAAAAACCGCGGCACTTTGATATTCGCCCAAAAATTATTTCGTAGAGGAATGCACGATCAAATGGTGTGCTCAGGATTCACACAACAAGCACTGCTAGCGAGATCCAAGAAATCCTTGAAATCAAAATGTTGGTCCGGACTTGTAAAAAACAGATGAACAATAAAACGCCTCTGCACATCACTGTTTATAGGCAAGCTCCATCTCCTTTAAATAATTATGTTTTATGTACGTGAGGTGAGAAAGCGTGACAATACACAAAAAGGAAACGCTATCTAGTTGATAAAGCCGAAGTTGTCAGGTTACACGTTTGCTAAAGTGATAACACGTTTGATAAAGTGATTAACGGTGATATCCTTCTTTTATAACGCAAAGAGCTGTAGCGTATGCTTACTCGCTTATATATATATATATATATATATATATATATATATATATATATATATATATGTATATTATACTGCTTAGTCAGGCTGGCAATCAGGGTCTGCAGCCCACTTCCACCACTGATCAGTCAGGCAGCCAGTTGGTGGGGGGAGGGGACACAGCGGCAGTCAGAGCCTGCAACCCACTTATACCACTGATCAGTCAGGCAGCCAGTGGGTGGGGGGGGGGGGACACGGCCGCATCGCCCCCGGAGCCAAAAAGCTTGCAATGGATGCTGGGATTTTGCAGCGATTTGATCCCATCGCACACGAATTCAAAAACAATTTTTTAGTAGCCCGTTTGCTTGAGGAATGTTTTGCCTGCGCACCTGCTATTTCACACGGGCTATTCGAGCAGCAGAAAAAGGAACGCATGTGCAAAATAGGAGCGATGCTGCTATATCTCAGCATAGGAGTGTTTCAAACGATGGAAGTTTTTCAAAAATGCGTAAGAGTCTCGACTGTAATTTTGCACGCGATCATGTAACTAGCGTCCATGCTCATCACACACCTTATGTTAAAATACTGTGATTAGCGGCCAGGTTTCTCGCAATGTATATATCATAAACCTGAACCGCACAAAAAACCTGAGATGTTTTGTGGTCATGTTTGTGGCGGATGATACCTCTGCTCCATTACTTGCACCCGCGGATTGATTATGGTGCTGAAAGCGGGGCATATTTGCTTTATTTGTTCAATGCATTGCCACCATGCACTGCCGCCAAAAAAAACCGAACTGTGGCTTGCTGCGGAGGGTGTTGGCTAGTCGTGTTTGGTGTGGATGGTTTGCGGATCGTGGCTTAGATTATGAATCCGTTACCGTTAACAAGAAATGGTAACCTTGATGCCGACCACGCTTTTGGACGAAGCTCGACAGAAATCGCGCACTAAATGTGCCAGTAAACGTGCAGAACCGCCGCTAGTGAGAGGCCGGGAGCGGTCATCAAGAACAGGCATTGGACATCGCTTGCCGCACTGTACTGCCGCTAATCGGATGACAACCTTGCTCACGCATAAAACGGATATCATGAGCAGATGAGCATTTTGAGAGTGAGCTGGCTCTATTTTACGCAAGGTAATAGTGTTGATGGCTAAATTGACAGGCATTGAATGCTCTCAGTCGGATGTTTTCGGATGTTTTCAGTACAAGTATGGTGTCGAGGAGCGGAGTCAACATATTTTGTGCATTTTTTCCAGACCAAGAGATGCTGGGATGGCCTTTGTTAATCTCTCCAAAGAAATCCAGCAGTGACTCCATGCCAGGGGTCCCGATCCAAGGCCCAGGATAGACGGTCCACGTCCAAACGCTGCCCCGTTTTGATGTTCCGAAAACTTTCCCTCTCCGCCGTCTAAACAGTGACAAGCCGTACTTTCCAGTGATAAAAAAACATATCATTTGAATGTTAACGCTGCGTATGTGGTGTGACATATACATCAGTTTTGCAAATATCTTTGCCCTGCGTCCAACTTAATGTCAAGCCCGATGACAAAATGGTATCGGAAAAGGAGATTATAGATTGTGTAATTCCCCCTCCCTCGGTATTGTAGCATGTCCGGCATCTCCAGCGTTTGCTGTGGAAAGGCTTGAAACTGTTCAGTTATATTCCTATTGATTTAAGGCTCATTAAGAACGAACAGTATAAGCGGCAGGATGTCCTGGGTGCTCCAGGTATTGGTTCTCACGGACAAGGGGTGACAATTTCAGATAGACCGCCCCCACTTGACTACGCATCAGGAGAAAAAGCGCGACTCTACCCAGTTGTCATATATGTCGTATATGCCTAGTGTCATTATATGTCATCATATGTGCCTAGTGTATTATGTCCAGTTGTCATATATGGATTGTTTGCATTCATGGGGTGCACCTAGGTGAAGTACCAGATAGCAGGGACGGCCATTGGTTGAGAGTTCAATCTGATGGTGCAGCACTTATCTGGCTGTAACAGAAAAGGGGCAACAACCTACTTTCGCTGAAATATTGATACATCAGGTAGCTGAATTCATCAGTAGTGCTTCAGTGAGAACATTCAACTCATAACGACGAAACACCAGAAATTCAATACCTCTCTGTTTATATCAAAATTCCTAACAGGTGTTTAAGCGATTTTCATGTTGTTTGTTAGCACGCAGACCGTTGACAGTGCAGCGACCTGTCTTTACCTTCTCTGTCTCCCCGCCTCCCCGTTATCGACATGTCTATTGGGGAGGTCGTGCAGGCTCAATTTCGCCTGTATATATATATATATATATATATATATATATATATATATATATATATATATATATATACATCCCGGCAGTGTGCAGAAAAAATGTATAGCCTCTCACCTGTGTCAGGTCAAGTTATTCTTTATAAAACCGTCTTTTTAGCTTTGGGCAGCCTTTGAAGAGGAAACTATGCATGTTCGCGTTTATCACAGCCGGTCGATTTATAAGATGTTCTTCTGTGAGTTTCGCCATATTCTAAACTTGTCGCAAAATTCAGCTCCACAGCAGCTGAAATTGAGAAGTCATTCCTCATAAGCAAAATAAGTTTAAAAAGGCAAAAAGCTATAAAGTTTCTAAGCTTTTGAGGTCGGGACGCAGGTGAATGTGGCCAAAATCCAGGAGAAATCAAGTTTTGGGTTAGGTTAGGTCAACTTGATCGACTCTTCCCTCCTAGCCAAGCTTAGATAGTGACACTGCTGAACAAAATAGCGGTTAGAGAACGCTGCCGACATATTTTGTGCGTTGAGTTCCAGAGTAAAATGGATGCTTGGATGATGTTTGTTGATTTTTGCAAAGAAATCCAGCGGTGACTCCATTACTTGCCTCCCCACCCTCCACCAACTCAATGTTTCATTGTTTTCAAACAAGGTTTCCTTGATGGCATCTTTTAACGAGGACTTTTTAGTGTATTTCGGGTCGTTTATTTGCAACGTAAAGATCATTTGTGAAACAAGACAGGGCTCAAAAGATCATGTTCTGAAGCAATTTGATGCACACATCAACTGCATCATAGGCCACTTAAATAGGCAACGAAAATTTGCGACAAAACATGTTTCAAGTTGCAAAGCGATGTCACGAATGAGTGTACAACGATTGGACTAATGATCGCTACGGTTTTGTCTGTTGGCAAGCGTCCATAATCCCCGAAGGTGGCGCATATGTCGCTTTGAGGCATTGTAACGACGTCCAATGCAAGCCATTGACATTGCGGTAGATTTAATCTCTGTGCGCCTTTAGTGCTGAAATCCTACATCGCATGCCACGCTCGATAACGACGCGGCGAGCAAAATCACGTGTGTTCAAGCCTTTTCCAATGACACTGCTGCTACCGTAGCGATTTTTCCGGAGCTGGCCGTGGCGTGATTTTCGTGATTGGCAGGCACGAAGCCTGCCACCGGTGCCAATTAAACTGTCACGTGCTCGGACCAGGAGCTGGCCGGGGCGTCCAGCATGATCACAGCCGGGCCTGTTGGCGTCACCCGGCCAAAAATGCGCCGACTACCTGACAACGGACCGGCACGTCAGCCGCGGTGGCGGGGGTCGGCGCGGCGGCTGATGGGGGCCCGCAGCGCGGCGGCTGATCCAGGCCCGCCGGCCTCGGCAAGGCCGACTGTCTGGTCTGGGTACGGCGCGGCGGCTGATCGAGGCCCGCCGGCTAGGCAAGGCCGACTGTCTGGTCTGGGTACGGCGCGGCGGCTGATCCAGGCCCGCCGGCTCGGCAAGGCCCGACTGTCTGGTCTGGTACGGCGCGGCGGCTGATCGAGGCCCGCCGGCTAGGCAAGGCCGACTGTCTGGTCTGGGTACGGCGCGGCGGCCGATCGAGGCCCGCCGGCTAGGCAAGGCCGACTGTCTGGTCTGGGTACGGCGCGGCGTCTGATCGAGGCCCGCCGACTCGGTAGGACCCGCTGTCTAGTCTGGGTCCGGCGCGGCGTCTGATCGAGGTCCGTCGGCCCGGCAATGCCGGCTGTCTGGTCTGAGTATGGCGCGGCGGCCGATGGGGGCCCGCCGCCGCGGCAGGACCGGGTGTCTGGCAGGGGGCCGGAGCGGCGGCTCTGCACCACATCACAACTCAGCCGTGCGCTCTGATTTAGCTGACCTTGTGACCAGGAGTGAAGTAACTCGTCTTCATGGTGTGTGAGAGGCAGGTTTGCCGTCCTGTTTATTTTTTTTTAAAGTCAGGAGGCAGGCAACATTCTCAGACCCCACCCATTTGATGAGGCCTGGGCAAGGGTGGCATCTGTCTTCTTGCCAGCAGCCACCGTTCAGAATCTTCCCTTGTTTTCAACATAGAGTCTAAGCAATTCCAGGCTCCCCTCCTTGTCGGGAGAGAAGACCTGCGTCAGCACGGGGCTTGCTGTGCCGTCAGTCGGCCTTGGCCAGTCCAGTTTGCCGGTCGCCCGAGACCGGCCAGCCCCGCGGCCGTCCGTCTGGACGTGGCGACGTCTCTCACACGTCGCCGACCGTTGGTGGCCGCCGGCGCGACTAAAAACACGCCCTCCCAGTGTGATCCAGCCACTGAGACGCCGCAGCCGCCCATGTCTCGCTCCGCCGTATACACACAATAATCAGCACAATTTAATGTAAACTCAAATATTTTCCGTGTAGCTGTCCAAATAGATGACCCGGAGGACAAATAAACAGGGCCGCGCGGCACTGGCGGTGTCGGGCGGCGGCGGCCGGGCTGGTGACAGATGACCGCGCTGAGGTCTGGGCAGCGCCGGGCCTGGCCACCCGGGGTCAGCCGCTGGCTCCAGCCGCTGCGCAGGCGCTGGGCAGGCGCTGGGCAGGCGCTGGGCTGCCAGGCGCACCCGGACTCGGTTTGACTCTCGCCCAATGAGGTCTTCACGCGGTTTGCTCCCACAGCCGTACCTGCTTTGGTCTTTGAGGCCGCCGGCTGCGAAGCCGAGGTTATGCATCGTGCTGGGTTCTGCTGTTGAGGTCACGCCCAGGCGCACTGTGCCGGTTGAGGTCACCCTCGGCTACTCTGTGCCGGTTTAGGTCACGCCCAACCGCACTGTGCCGGTTGAGGTCGTGCCCAGCTGCTCTGTGCCGGTTGAGGTCGTGCCCAGCTGCTCTGTGCCGGTTTAGGTCATGCCCAACTGCTCTGTGCCGGTTGAGGTCGTGCCCAGCTGCTCTGCGCCGGTTAAGATCATGCCTAGCCGCTCTGTGCCGGTTGAGGTCACGCTCAGTCACCCTGTGCCGTGCGGGCAACCTCCAACTCGTCGGGGGACAGAGTGACGGCCTTTCTCGGTATCCGCCAGGCGGCGTTGCAGGGCGACAGTATTGCAACTGCGACACCCGGCAGGCTGCCTCTGGGGAGGGGGGGGGGAGGGCAGCCCAGACAGCCGTCAGTGCCCCCCCCCCCCCTCCCTCACGGACGCGTCATTAGCGCCGCAGTCGAGGCGTGCGACGTTTGCGCCGCGGCGGAGTGGCAGGAGCGCCGGCGAACGCGGCCAGCCGCCGCGGCGCGGCAACGGACAATGTGACAGCAAAATATGAAAACATACAGGGCTTAAGCGTTGATGGCGATCTAAGACAGGCAAAGCTGACAACATGACAACCTGCAAGCAGGCGAGAGGTTTTTGTGACTGCAATGAATGCTATCACCATTGTATCTGGACAGCGGTATCCAGCCACTAGTGATCATTAGACAATGCCCCACCATAATGACAGGATAATAAATTAGCCGGACGACAATCGGCCAGTGTTTGTCCCTTTTATTGGTGATCTAAGAAGATGGGCGGAGCCTCGGGCCGAGCGCAGCCTCTCATTGGCCATCCGTTTGATCGCCTCATTATTTCTGACAATGTCAGGCGCGAATGAAGCCGCTAATTTTCCCAGCGGTGGGAAAAACGCCGCGGCGCGACGATCAACAGGGCGGGCGATGTTATCGCCGCGGTCCGGGGCAGATCGGTCCCAATACCAACCAAAAGTATTGTGTCAACGGATTTCGACATGACTACCATGCCTATAGATGGCGCCAGAGACGACCAGCCCGGACGCTTTTTGCGGTTGATTGTTTTCCGCCACGACCACCTAGTAGTCATATCGACAGGCGCGCATTAGTGGTTCACACATGTAGAAAACAAGCGGGCGCTGATACCAGACGATAAACCATACCAGTTTTGCCAGTGGCCGGCGAGCGGTCGGCGGACCCGAGGCTCCCGGCCGGGACAACTCGGGCGTTTGACAGCCGATGTAGGGGATTTGGTGCACGCCAGTCGCTGAAGAGATTAACATCGGTAATTACTGTTTGGAACCGTGAAAGATTTATGACAACCTTGGTTTGCTTTATCGCTGGCGACTAAATCGGTGATGATTTAATCGTCTCGGGCATAAGCTGTGTCGTGCGGGCATAACAAGCACGCTGCACGCAGACGCTGCGTGACGGGAACATATATCTGCAAGTGTAAAGTCACTGTGCTTGAAAGACGGCTCGACACTTAAAGCAGGGGTCAGGTCGTCCACAGCCGCTATCTCAACGTCACCACGGGTTGCGTAGAATAAAGCATACTTTGAAAGGAGTGTCCAGCTTTTGGTGCATGCTTTGAAAAGCATATTTGGTCAAATGTAACGACCAGTGACGTCTAATAATGCTACTAGGTAGCGCCACTGCAGAACCATCCAGGTACAATGAGTGCATTGGTTTAAATGATATTCGAGTCTAAATTACGCTGTGCGCGTTTTATCACACCACAACACTTCCTCTGTTTTAGTAGCCTCACAGCGCAGCCTTAGTCCGCGACAACCGCAGCTGTGACTGCCATCGTCGTTGACATGACGACGGCAGAACCAACTAAGGGCTGTCGTTAGCTGTTGCGTGCTACAGGTGCCATTTGTAAGCTCCCGCACCAAAGGTGCTGTTTTTCGAAGTGAGCCGTGTGGCTCAGACGTACATGGATATGAAAACTGCCTCCAAAATTCGCCACTGAACGAGATTCTCCTGGATTCTGCGCACTATTTTCTCAAAGTGTAGGGAGTTGAAGCCCCAGACACGGACATAGACCTGTATTTGGACTACCCACGATGGACTCGTGGCTATTTAAGTCCATCGTCACAGCATGAAAACAAGGTGTCACTGCCCACAAATGCAGGCACACTTCAACGCACACACAGTATACAAACGTACACGTGAATGCGCACGCCTGTGTATACATACCCGGCTCGAACAACTCGGTGGTTTGGGTGGACGTCGAAGTGGTAGGTGGCGCTTCAGGGCACGGCCAAACCTCGCGCTTCGAAGCCGTGTCAGGTCACGGGGGAACGAGTTATGCTGGGTGGCAGCTCGACAACACAAGCGCCTCCTTCCCATCTCAGTGCGTGACCTAAGGACGAACAAATCTTTGTCTCGCCGTGTGTGACGGTCTTGGGTTTAAGATGCCTCCAGAACTCAAGGGTCAGCGCTTCTGGCTTGCCAAACTGCAGCACCTTGTGAAGACGCGTCGACGTGCGGTTTTTAACAAGGCCGTCCGCAGAGAGCCAGTCGAGCTTCTCCTACACATCTGGAACGTGATCAAACTTTTGACGCCCAAAGATCACTTTTGATGCAAAGTTGATGAATTTTTGGCTTGTAGATATATTTTTCAGCAGCGTGGAGACGACACTACAGGCAAGTAGTCACTCAGAAGTGACAGACCAGAGAGAATACCAAAGCAGCGGCCAGTGACGAAAGAAACGCGAGAATCCCAGCTGAAAGGCGGGTCAAGTGCTAGCCCTAGATTGTTCACCTCTGAACAGGGTGATGGCTCGTGCTCACGAACGTTTACAGTGATGTTCGGAGGCTGTGGATATGTTGATGGGCACCAAACAACAGGTCTGGGCCTTCTTGGCGTTTACTTTAATTTCGTTCGCATGAAAACAAATGTCGAGAGAGGCAAGGGCGTGATCCCTCTGCGTGACGACATTTTGAAAAGGGCGTTTTTTTTTTACCCCGCACTAGAATTTGGGTGTCATCCGCAAACTGCGCCATAGCTGCACCCTCTGTGAAGAGGCTAAGGTTATTCGCAAATATGCAGCAGAGTAGTGGGTCTAATGTCGATCCCTGAGAAACCCCCGTGCTGTTATGCAGCTTAGTAGAGAGTTTGCTCTCCCGAAATGGCCAGATATTCTCACACTCTGTGAGTGGCTTTTGAGATAAACTGAAAACCAAGAAGTTTTGATGTTTCGCAGGCGTAGTTTTGTCCGAAATTTTGAGTGATCTATTATATCGAAGCATTTGCAAAGCAGAGCAGTCAAGCAAGTAGAGCAGGTACGTGTCCCTGCGGTCGCTGGCAGTTAGGATGTGGTCAGATATGCAAGCCAACGCGGTTTTCGTGGAATAGCGTGGTCTGAAACCGTGCTGGTTTAGGGAAAGAAGATGGCTTTTGTAGAGGCTGCTCTAGAGCTACTGATGGACAGCCATTTCACTCCACAATCTTTGCTATGACAAGGACCATGGAGATGGGGCGAAAATTAGGATCTGTAGCATCTCCTGATTTGAGGATGGGAAAGATGACAGAATGCCTCCAGGACTCGGGCGCTTCAGAGAAGGATACGGCAGGAATTAACCAAGTGAAACAGCATGTCACTGATCGCTTCAAAACAGAGGCGAGTCACACGCGTGTAAACAGAATCGTCCCCCCAAGCCGCCGAGACGTTCATGCCAAAAATGGTCACGCGCACTTCCGTGATGACGGTGGGAAAAGTTTGAAGGCGCAGGCTCCAACGTGCGGCAGGCGGCGGCGAAGAACAGACGTTTCACCCTGTGCTCTCACTTCGTCGGCCACGTGCGGAGTCGCGCCGACAAAAAAAATCTGTTCAGCTGGTCCGGCGCGACATCTGGCGCCTTTCATTGGGTTTTTCCCTTCCCCACCACAGAGGTGACGTTTTTTTCCAAAGGATTTGGTAACCGATCTCCGCTATGCCGCCTCCGAATGTCCCACAGGTATCGCGTCAAACGGAAGAGCTCACAACCCTATTGAGCTCTTTATAGTGTAGATACTCGTGACCCTAGAGCGCCCAAGGCTTCACGGTGGCGTGCGATGAAGGTTTTAGTTTCGTCGGTCACCGCTAGAGTGAATATGGATGGATTCTACTGAGGCGTGTCAATTAAGAGTGGGGACAAAGGCTTGCGGAAAATAATCTCACTTAGGTGCGACCTCTTCAGAAGAAAACAGTTGCGTGCCAGTCAGCACGCAGGCGACCATGATGGAGAGCATGCGGGTCGATACTGCGGGTGCACCGGGAGCAAACCCTCAGCTGTTGAGGTCGGGAGGGGGGTGCGCGTATACAAGCAAAAACTAATTTGTGCGGACCAAAATCGCGAAATCTGGTTCCAAACCGTCTGAAAAAATTGCGGCAGCTCACGATGAAAACATCTAAAAGAAAGCCTGAGGAGTGCGTACTTGAGCTAACACATTCAATAAGAGGATAATGGGGAGCAGACTCAGCAGACGACGCGATCTGAAATACCAATCACCATCATCAGAGAATAATGGGACAAAAATTCATTAATTAGACTTTGGCATGGTCATCGACGGGTTTGTGAAAATGACGGTCTAGGTGTCCACACAAAGCTATCTTTAACGAGAGATACTCGGTGTGAACGCACTGAGATTGGGCCTCTAAACGGCAGAGGTCAACGCTAAGGTCCGCAGCCGCACGCCTGGGTGGGCGGTACACACATCCCGGGATAACCCGCCGTCTAGCGTCGTGCTTGATCACAGTCCGAAGCAACTCCAGCTTACTCTTGGATCTGGATTCAGTCGCGATCTCCACGCTCGTTGCTTCAGTACCGTCCCTGGCGGCGAAAGCGACTCTCTCATACCCGCAACCGTTGGGCCGGTTGCCACAGAGCAGCTGGCAGCCAGGCAGGACCGGACGACGAGCTGGCATTGCCGGCTTCAGCCGAGTCTCGCTCAGCGCCATGACGTCGCAGTCGAAGCGATGGAGCTCGTATGAAAGCTCCTGCAGCTTGGGCTTGAGGAGCTGGATGTTTAGCGCCCCAGCAGCAAGCAGGAAGCCGCCGCATTCCGCAGGTGTCCGCCCCGCCGCCCCCCCCCCCCCCCCTCCCGCTACCCCGGCGGCGGGGCTTGGGTTCGCGCCTGCTGCGGCGCGGACTGCGCGAACGGATGATCGCGGCTGTTGATGACTCACTGGAATCGTTGACTCAGAGACTGGTGCGTTTTCATCTGGCGGTCGGCTGTGTGCAAGGTCACATGCCCAGGATCATGTGACTTGATCTTGATCTGATCATAAACAGCTTGACCTTTATATTGACGCACTTGATCGCAATCTTGCACTTGATCTTGATCTGATCATGATTTGATTACGAGCTTGATCATGTGATATGATTAAACTCGCACTTCATCATATCACATGATCAACTGCAAGTGACTGGGCAGCGGAGCGCTGGAGCGGCGACAGACACCAGGGCTCTCATACGAACGATTAACCAGGGCAAGCAGAACGATAAACCTCACTAGATCAACATTTAACTCGCCCTCCCCCCCTCCCTCCTCCAGTCGGGGGCGGCTGAAGTCCCCCCCCCCCCCCCAACTGAATAGGAAACTACATCCTTCACCCGCATATTGCGGGTTAAAAGTGGCTCTACCGCGGGTGTTAATGGCGTTAGTACAAAGAATTATTTGTGACTGGCACAGCTGGCGGTGAAGGACGTTTACCCACAACCGAATTGGGCGAGGATTGAACCTGTGCATTACTACAGAACATGTAATGCTCCTCCCTTAAGCCAAATTGTGCTTCGAAAAAGGTCACTGTGCTCAGCACCATAAGGGACGAATCAGCGCCAACGTTAAGTGTTTCGTTGAATTCGCGCGATAGCAGTCCCGTCAGGAGGAAATTTTGTGCAATTTCGAGGGGGTCTGCGGACCCCCCCCCCCCCCCCTTATGCTGAATTGAGCCTCCACAACGCTCTTCGGAGATCCTCCCCCTAAATGCATATGAGCAAGGAATACTGGGCGTTGAAATGCAGCAAGTGTCTGCGCTGCTGGTACACTAAGCCCCTAAATCCATCACTCTGCATAACATCATATATATATATATATATATATATATATATATATATATATATATATATATGCAACAATTATCGCTATCACATCGACTGCGAATGGAAAGCCATTCCTGAACATTATAATCATGCTGCAGGCGACCAGATATTTAATTTTTAATTTTCACGCCAGGGACGCATATCAAAGGGGCCGGTGAGAAATCAGGATTTGGTAGCAGGTTAGGTCAGCTTTACTGGCTCATCCCGCAACAGATTTTAGACAGTTGGCCTCAGGTTTGTATATTTCCCCCAAATAAAATGCTCGAAGACTCGTGGCAATTATCACTCAAGCACTTGGACGAATTATTGTATTACAACTATAACAGATCACGCACGTCGGAAAGGGTAAGGCAAATGAAAGGTTGATCAGGGAGTCTAATGAGGCTTCTCCCGCGGGAACGTCTACTTCAAATCTTGAGCTATACACGAGCACTTCAAGAAAGCCGGGAAAACCGGCCAAATTAAACGCGTATGACCTAACAATAAGTGAAAAGTATAAAAAAGTGGCATTCTCCCTTTAAGTGCCCAGAAAGTCGGGCTTTTTGGGAGGGGGAGTTAGGGGGCGGACTGAAGAACGACCACTGGGTCTATGGCCACCGGTAAAGTTTCCACAACCCAGCCAAAACTGCGCATGGGGACATGCTCTAAGCCGAATCCCACACCGCACTCGCAGGCATGTCAGAGTCGGAATAACCTGCAAAAATAAAACAATGACACATATCTCTGTTCAGAGCACTACTCAAAACTACCCTTTAGATATAAAAGACACTCTTCATTATGCATGCTAGGTCTTGCATTGTTTTGAGTTTACACATAAAATAACGATGAATCATGAGATAAGCATGAATTGATAAAAAAGCTGACGTTTTCCAATTAGGATAAAATTAGCATAATCTGTTAATCCTGGCAGAGTGCATAAGGTTTTCATTGTAGTCAGGGGGTTATAGCACCAAAACTATGCCGAACAACCGAAGAAAAGACGATTGCGTGCTCTTAGAAACGGCGTCACCCTAGTCCCCACCTTCTTCTGCCCCATATTCTTGTTTCACATCGTTCATGTTGCGTTTTGTATGAAAACAGGAAGGCGGGGCAGCTTCCGAGTCTTTTGGTGTTCTTTTGCAGTGAGTTATATATATATAGTGCGGTGGAGTATTTCTGCGAATGCTTACCCTTATATACTGATCCGATACAGCAGAGCCCGCACACACCCGGCAGTCACGGCTGAAATCGCCTCGTCCGCGTGCGTTTGACATCGCCAGCCGGGAGGAGAGCTGCATTGCTCTGAGGTTAGGGACCTCCCTACCCAGCGGTCCCTGCGCCTCGGGCTGTGCTGTTGTCCTGTAATGAGCGTGGTGGCATAAGTAAGCCTAGATCTCTATTTGATTTGTATTCTACGCACCGTAGAGCAGAAGAACTTCTGCGGCGGTCCTTTGACGAGTCTTGTCATGCTCGTATGCGGGGTGATAACAACTATAATGAGGCTGATGTCTAAGAACAAAAGCTTGGGGCGAGAGCGGTTGCTTGTTTTCTTACACATTGTTCCTGAAATCATACGAAATAAAACTCCTGAGCTCCAACGCAAATCGTCTGCTTTCCTACGCGTGTGACGGAAGTCCGCCAAAGGACGGTGTAATCGGGGATAGGTTTTTCAAATGCCATCAAAAGCACCGTCATCATTCGCAAACTGGCGCTAAGCAGAGATCACATCTCCTGGGAGATCATACGCAGGCGGCGACACTCGTAATATTGAGATCGGTGCGCTTGTGCATTTCATGCTTAGCCCCAACAATCCCGAGGGCGTGCTGACAGCGTGTTTCCAATCCGATTTACAGACAATTTGACCAGATGCTCCGCAAGGCTAATCACAAACCGCACAATATTCATCGACGCATAGTGACATTCAATCAAGCAGCCGAACAGCCAACTGTCAATCACCCACGCGATAGCAATTCACGCAGAAACAGACTGGAATATTGCAAAGAGAACTTGTGTTCGACTGACAGACTATTTTGCGAGCAAGCGACAAAGTGCATGCGACAAGCGACAGTATAGACCAATCGGCGCGTTACGTCCTTCCCGAATGACTAGCGCATCAAATCAACTCACCGACTCGTCGGCCCCCGGCGAGCGAGCGTCCCGTCCGTCGTCGGGAGGAACAGGAGCAGGAGCAGGAGCAGGAGAAGAACCCTCCCGCCACGGAAACCCGACCGCCGCGGCCGCCGCACTGCCCGCCAGGCCACCAACCGTCACTGTCCGTCAATTACCCGGCGTCCAAAGTGGGCTGGATAGCATTGATAGCGGCCGGCGGTTTTTGGGCGGTGTTTTGCGAGTCGGCCGGCGGCCGCTCGGGCCCAGGTGCGCTGTCGGCGCGTCCCGACAGGCCGCGCGTCAGACCAACCGGCCACTTTCATCTGGCCGCCGGGCGGCCCGGCAGCCGCGCGCTGGCCGGACTTGGGCTGAGATGGCCTGCGCTGTGCTGACGTCAGCTGGGAGGAGAGGAACGCTGATGAGCTGAGCTGAGATAGAGATGAGCTAAGCTAAACTAGGCCTGGCTAGATGGGGATGGGCTGGGAGGATATGAGATGAGATGATATGAGATGAGATGTAATATGCTGGGCTGAAATGGGCCAAACTGAGCCAAGCTGAGCTGGGCGGGGATGAGCTGAGACGAGATGGCTGTGCTGATTCGCGCTGAGCTGAGCTGACATGACCAGTGCTGAGCGTCGCTGAGCCTCATTGGAGGACGCTGACCAGACAGCGCTGAGCAGAGAGTAGCTCTGGTTGGTGTTAAGCGGCACTGTTGGCAGGTGGGCCGAGCTGAGCTGCTCTTTGGCCGGCTAGCAGCCGAACTGAGCTGAGCTGGGTTGAGCGATCCCGGGTGGCCGCGGCCCTCGGTCGACCGGCAGCTGAGCTGAGTTGAGCCGAGCTGAGCTGAGTCGAGCTGGGCTGAGTCGAGCTGAGCCGAACTGAGCTGAGCTGAGCCGAGCTGAGCTGATTCGAGCTGAGCTGAATCGAGCTGATCCTATCTGAGCTGAGCTGAGCTGAGCTGAGCTGAGCTGAGCCGAGCTGAGCTGAGTGATCCCGAGCGGCGGCGGCCCTCGGCCGGCCAGCAGCCGGGCCCAACTGAACCGAGCTAAGCTGAGTCGAGCTGAGCTGAGTGATCCCGGGCGGCGGCGGCCCTCGGTCGGCCAGCAGCCGAGCTGAGCCAAACAGAGCTGAGCCGAGATGAGCTGAGTCGAGCTGAGCTGAGCGTTCCAGGGCGGCGGCGGCTCTCGGTCGGCCAGCAGCCGAGCCGCCGACAGGCCGGGTTCCGGGCACGCTAATTATCCCCGACAAAATGGCCGCCTGTACCGGGCCGATGAGAGCGCGCGAGGGAGCAGACCTACCGCTCGTGGCGCCGGTGGTCGACCGAGCCGCCAGCGCGCGTACCGTGGTGTCACGGTGACATCCGCCGCTCCGAAATGGTGTCGCTATGACAACGATCACGTCGGCTCGTTTCCAACAGAGTAAATGCGTCTGCATGAAACACACGAAGTGATCGAATCGTCAGCTTGTACGACGCAGTTTCAGGAAGCCCTTTTGAACAGGTGCGACATTTCATGACGCGTTAGATTTGATCATATCCGTAGGTCCATAGGTGCCAGCTGACGGGACTCAGGTCCCGGCGGGATAGATCGGATGTGCGACCATGAACTACCGGACATTACATTGGCGCAGTTGGAGTTAGGTATCGGACCAGAGACCAATGATGGGCGGATGTTGGATCATGATGATGTGGACGTCAGGCGTTAGACAATGATGGCCTCGGTGCAGTGGAGGTCGGGTGTTAGACAATTATCTCGGTGCGGTGGATATCAAGCGTTAGATAATGATGGCCTCGGTGCAGTGGAGACCATGCGTTAGACAATGATCTCGGTGCAGTGGAGACCAGGCGTTAGACAATGATGATCCTGGTGCAGTGGAGATCAGGCGCTGGACATTGATGGCCTCGGTGCAGTGGAGACCAGGTGTTAGACATTGATGGCCTCGGTGCAGTGGAGATCAGGCGTCATACAATGATCTCGGTGCAGTGGAGACCAGGCGTGAGACCAGAGACCACCAATGACCGGGTTCGGACGTTAATGTATTTAGTGACGGATCCACGGGTGCGGCCATACGCTGTCTCGCACCATATCGATGACAGCAGGAGTTTGCGTGGTCAGGTAAGGTGGTATTACAAGTGGGAGCACAAGACGAACCAGATGATGACGGAACAATGTAAAACTCCTGACGACCAATGACCAGAGCACAGTTGTTCGAAGACCAGCATCATAGGACAGGCTGATTTCTCAGCGACCGAATACTGCTGATATTCAAAGCTAGTGTCTTCGCTCAAGACGTTAAGTTTGATGTCCTGTTGAACAACGCCACAGATCCATAACACGGAGGTGAGGCCTCGACACTTCGGAGGTCATGAGACGAGCTGGGAGCCGGGGATCGGCAGATGTTGGACCTCTGAACATCCCACTGAACTGTACACAACACAACACTGTACACTGAACATCCCACGTTGGACCAAGGACCAATGATGGATGGGTGTTGGACTCGGTGCAATGCGGGTTATGTATTGAATCGGGGAGCAGTGATGGGCAGCTGTTGGACGTCGACAGTCGATACAGCGGTAAACAGCCCTGCAGCCTTGGCCCAGTGCAGTGATGTGCCGCAGCCAGGGAGTGTTGGTTTTTAATTGTTGGAGGCGGCGGCGGCGTTAAACAATCAGCCGCACAGCATGAGGCCGACAGCCGCTCTCACGCCACAGCATATTCATCATGACAAGGCGGTGCAGAAGAAGTAGCTGCCCATGCGCTGAAGCCCCTGCTAGTGTGGCGATGAAGATGTTGGAAGTGACGCACTAGCAGTTTCAGTGCACATTCTCTTCATTGCAAACATCGGTATGGGCCATAGGGAAGATGAATTCTGGTTCGGGCCATTGTTCACGCCAATAGTTGACACGAAGGTGGATAACGGCACAGACATGGAACAATAGCGTTGCTCGACTTTGGCCTTGCAGAGCTTCCAGCTTGAACCATTCATGGCATCACCTGGGAATCTGGTTTCATCCTCGCCCAAACAGAAAAGCCTCTTTTTGCTAGCGTGAAGATCAGCGTTCCAAGATGGAAATATATTGGCCTCACATTGTGCTGGTTTGAATAATCGGGTTTCGATGAAGTCGGGCTTGAAGCGAGCATCATTGGAATCAAAGTCGGAACGAAACAACTGAACGAGAACGCTTCTGTCGAATTCATTGTCAAAGAGACGTTCCCTGGTCGATGTAAAGGAACAAAGGTGACGTAACGACGGCGAAGAACAGAGCGTCCCTCAGGCCCCGTTTTTGGACAATTAACGGGCAATTCTCGATTTACCTCTCCCATTCAGGTTGCATGTGGGATCCACCCTCGTTATCAAGTGCGGCGCCTGAATTGCATTGCAATCAAGAGTTTGAGAAACAGCGGGAGATCCGTTAAGCGCATCGGAAGGAGTAATGAGGGCGCCATGGTAGAACTCTAGCTCTTCACAGAGATAACAATAATTATTTCCCGTTGAGACAGACCCGCTCTGCAGGCAAGACTGCCGGGACGGCTTGAACTCCCTTTCGGCAATGTCTGGTACCAACGGTACTGTTTTAACATAGTCCGGTCTCCATCTCATCCCTTCTGAATGTCGTCGAGCATCAGTACCCACTCCGGTAGCTGCGCGGCTTCAATGCTCCCGTGTCCGGTCAAAATGCTTGATCCAGTCCTAACTCTTGATCCGGTCTTAATGCTTGATCCCGTCTTAATGCTTGATCCGGTCTTAATGCTTGATCTGGTCTAAATGTTCGATCTGGTCAAAATGATCGACCCGGTCAAAATGTTTGATCCGGCTTTCGTGCTTGATCCGGCCTTAATGTTTTATCCCAGTGGCGACCGTTATATCTCATCTGAACGGCAAGCGACCTCACCAGTCTGCCCGGTGTCACTGCCTTCATCTGGACTAAGGTGTCTGATCTGGATGAAAGCGTGGCACCATTAATATTGAGCTGGGGGGGGGGGGGGGGGGCGCAGGGTTTTCCAGCGGCCTCCCGAACAAAAGGGTTCTCCCCACAGGTATGTCTCATAGACAGCGTCATATTTCTGGGGGTGGGAGGCACCGGAGTCACGTGAGCCCTTATCGAATTGTTGCATGTGTTAACAGGAGCGGCGTCACGGATTTTGAATTGGGAGCAATATTTTCCAAGGGCCTCGTGGGCAAATAGGGCCTCCTCACAGCGAGTTTCCTGGACAGCGTGGCATTCAAGAGAGGCACCGGGGTACGTGCTCCGTTATCCCAGCTCAGATAAGTATCAGAGATTACGTTAGGTGGTATGTTCCTGAAAACAAAATGCTGTCCGGGGTCATTTTAGACCAGGGAGCTACTTTGGCATTTAAGACTCCATGAAAGATGTCTGTGGCGTTCGCTGTCGTAAATCAATTCAAGATGAGCACCAAAAACCATCCCATGAAGCAAACTCTCGGTAAAAAAGCAGGGTAGTTTCACCTCGGGCTGACGTTTATGCCTGAACCTAGGTTCATAGAATTTTCTATAATTCTCATTTTAATTGGTATGCTACCTAAGAAACTGTCTCAGAGATGCATGAATTTGTTCAACACTCTGTTGCCTCATCAGATTGAGTGATTCTCTAGAAATGGCCTTTGCTGACAGCCGCGGCTTGGTTTTGACCTGTCATAGGTCAGTGACCTCACAAGGTACATCTATTTTTGTTATACCTGAAAGCTCGCAATTAGATTGGCTACATCCAGACAAAATTTGGTGCGAACAAACCGCGTGGTTGGGAAATCACTTTGGAAAACCTTGGAGGGTTTAAGAAAAACCCCACCCGAACGCGCGTTAATTCAAAAGACGTCCTAGATGGGCGTCGTCCTGCGCTTAGAAACTGGGCGCCGCTGACACTGCCAGGGGGTACATATAGATCTGTTGCATCTAGCATGAAGAGCGGAAATTGTTGAATAGCGTGCCCATGCCATCAGGTTTTTGAAACCAGAATCGATTTTTGCCCCTTGGCATGACGGGATGGTTGTGGATTGTTGGTTAAGATAATTATTATATTGTTAATAATAAGATCAGCCTCGTTTATTCTGGCGTTTATGCAAACTTACATTCTTAACAGGCCACAAACTGTGCCAAGTACATCAGCACCAGCTAGTTTATGACAACTCACTGCAGCTCTTTCCAATGGAATTAAACATAACAGAAATTTCAGACAGTCAAATGAACAAGTCCATAATGTGGAAGCGGATTGACAAGAACTCATGTGATAAATGTGTCTGGTAAGTCGGATCGGATCAGGTTGGATTACAAAATCATGGAAAAACAGATTGATGTCAGAATTTGATCTGAACTAGCCGGATTGCACTGGAACGGATCCTGAAAACTCAATTCGTGAAGTATTCTACTTCCTTATTTGAATTTTGGTCACCTACGTGAGCTACAAACCTTTAACTTGGGCAAAGGAGACCTCCCAAAATTTTGGCGAGGTAAAGACATACTTTCGCCTTGACCGCCTGTAGGGCAGCTGCTTCCTCTGCCTGCTCCTCCCCTTGCTGCATCAACCCTCTCTGCATGGCGTCCGGCATCGGTGCTCACACTCTAACGGTATCGAGTGTCAACGCTCCCGCCTCAATGACGCTCGGTATCATCCCTTCCGTCTGAGCAGCGTGCGCACTAAACGCTCCCATCTCATTCGCGTTCATTCTCAATGTTGTCATGCTTTTGTCCGCTCTCAATGCGATTATACAAATGACAGGCATCTCCCTGCCTGTCGCTCATGAAATGACAGTCATCCGTCATCTCAGTGGCGGCCGCCGGGTTTCAAACCTGCAGACATCCCCAATGTTCGTCATTCAGCGAGTTCTTCCCCCACAGCAGCCTCGCAGACCTGCGCTCTCCATTCATTCCTAAGTGCTTGCTCTTGACTCGGGCGCCTTCCAAGACGTCGCTCCGAGCACCATCACCAAGAGCGGATTTCATGTAATCCGACCACCACGCACGGGGGCGAAACGGTGCAGTCGCCGGCATCATGGCAGCCAAGTCACCCGCAGGATGTTGCATACGAGCATGGCTGAAATTCGACCTCGGCTGTAGCAACACGGGCAGCGAGCTCTGGCCATGACGCGGCGGCAGCAGCCGGCCGGCGGGTCACTGCTGGGAGCCACCTACCGTGCCGGCTGTCAGTTCATGCGCAACAGCCGCCGGTATACAAACACGCCGCCACCTTTGATGTGCTGTGGAAACACGTCTGGGGCCGCCCAGGCACTGGCCAGGCCTTCCGAGCGGTAAACAGCGGGCCGGGCGAACCAGGCCAGACACGCAGCCCGCACACAGCCTCGGACGTGCAGAATCGGGTCAGGTTCACAGCCCACACACAGCCGCAGACGTGCAGAATCGGGTCAGGTTCGCAGCCCGCACACAGTCTCAGACGTGCTGAACCAGGGCAGGTTCGCAGCCCGCACACAGCCACAGACGTGCAGAACCAAGTCAGGTTATCCGCCCACACACAGCCTCAGACGTACAGAACCAGGGAAGGTTCTTAGCCCACACCCAGACCCATACCTGCACAACCAGGGCAGGTTCTCAGTCCACACACAGCCTCAGACGTGCAGAATCGGGTCAGGTTCGCAGCCCGCATACAGCCTCAGACGTGCTGAACCAGGGCAGGTTCGCAGCCCGCACACAGCCTCGGACGTGTAGAATCGGGTCAGGTTCACAGCCCACACACAGCCGCAGACATGCAGAACCAAGTCAGGTTTTCGGCCCACACACAGCCTCAGATGTGCGGAATCGGATCATGCCCACAGCTCACGCACAGTCTCAGATGTGTAGAACCAAGTCAGCTCCACAGCCCACACACAGTCCCAAAAGTGCAGAAAATATAATATCAGTGGTCAGCCTTAGGTTGTCTTAATAACCAATGATGGTATGGTACTGGTTGTCGCATGCCCCAGGCAGCATACTTGAATACTCGAATAGAAAGGTCACAATACTGGTCGCTACCTGTCCCACATCACACATCATTTGCCGGCCGTTGCAGCGCCCGTAGATCGCAGTCAGACCCGCATACCCCTCGGTCCCACTCTGCACCTCTTGCCAGCTGCCGGTCGGCGGTGGTGGTGGTGGAGGTATTCGTGTGATCTGCCTCCCCCTCCCCTCCCCCCGCTGCGCTCCCACGCGTCAGGCGCCCCGATGGACCACCTCCGCTCCCCTCCCCCAGCGCCCCCTCCAGGCCCCGTCCAGGCCCCGAGCATCACCAGCTCGGCCCGATGATGTGAGCGATAGCAGACAATGCTCTGGGGCCCCGACCCCCGCCCCGCGCGGCCCAGAGCACGTGCGGGCGGAGCACAACCGGCGATAATTGACGAAATCATTATTTATCGGATTAGTGGTCACGAAGAATGGACGCCGGCTGGGGAAAGCTGGAATTTTTGTTGGGGTGATTCCTGTAAATGAAGTTGATTGAATGTGATATACAAGCTGGCGATGGTCGACTCTGGAAACATCGCAACAAAAGCGGGTGGCGCGGATTAGCGTTGGCACTCAATGGAGGACCCGGCGAACTGTCCGCTTTGATTTGTGTGCACGCCGTGAAAATGAGCTGCACTCAAAACGAGCCGTAGGGGAGGGCGTGAAAATAACGCGAGCCCACTGCTCCCTTGTTCGTTTATGGCGCGTTCATAAAGCCATCGGTTGTCACATGTTGCTTATGCCTCTAAGTGCAACAAGAGGCTCAAATGCATATGCTGTCATATGTTTGTTATCGTTTCATATGTCCTCCCATCGTCGGCTTGAGGCGACGGAAATGCGTGATGACCTCATCAATGAACAACAGACCTTCGCTACGCCCGATTCAGAACGGTTACAAGTCCTCCAGTGCCTACAAAGGTGCGTGTCCGACGTCAATGTGTGATACTTCCGTACTGTTCCTGTGAGTGATGAATGGTTTTAGGTACTGCGGCCTTCGAGATTTGCTCGCATTCATAAGTAAGCCAAATGCCAGCAGAGTGAATAGATTTCCATGATTTTCCAAGGAGCCTCCATTTTTCTGCACTCGGAAAACAGCGAAATAGTGTAAAGGCGTGGATCAGAGTTCGCCTATGGTAGCCGACCTGCTGATCAGAACCGTCATGTCGCACGCCTGGCTCCTTTCGCTGAAGCAGGCCGGCGCCACACCGCCAGCCTGGACGCTGAAGCAGGCCGGCGCCGCACCGTCAGCCTGGACGCTGAGGCAGGCCGGCGCCGCACCGTCAGTCTGGACGCTGAAGCAGGCCGGCGACGCCGCGTCAGCCTGGACGCTGAGGCAGGCCGGCGCCGCACCGTCAGTCTGGACGCTGAAGCAGGCCGGCGCCGCCCCGTCAGCCTGGACGCTGAAGCAGGCCGGCGCCGCACCGTCAGCCTGGACGCTGAGGCAGGCCGGCGCCGCACCGTCAGTATGGACGCTGAGGCAGGCCGGCGCCGCCCCGTCAGCCTGGACGCTGAAGCAGGCCGGCGCCGCCCCGTCAGCCTGAACGCTGAGGCAGGGCGGCGCCGCACCGTCAGCCTGGACGCTGAAGCAGGCCGGCGCCGCACCGTCAGTATGGACGCTGAGGCAGGCCGGCGCCGCCCCGTCAGCCTGGACGCTGAAGCAGGCCGGCGCCGCCCCGTCAGCCTGAACGCTGAGGCAGGGCGGCGCCGCACCGTCAGCCTGGACGCTGAAGCAGGCCGGCGCCGCACCGTCAGCCTGGACGCTGAGGCAGGCCGGCGCCGCACCGTCAGTATGGACGCTGAAGCAGGCCGGCGCCGCACCGTCAGCCTGGACGCTGAAGCAGGCCGGCGCCGCCCTGTCAGCCTGGACACTGAGGCAGGCCGGCGCCGTGCCGTCAGTATGGACGCTGAAGCAGGCCGGCGCCGCCCCGTCAGCCTGGACGCTGAGGCAGGCCGGCGCCGCACCGTCAGTATGGACGCTGAAGCAGGCCGGCGCCGTGCCGTCAGTATGGACGCTGAAGCAGGCCGGTGCCGCACCGTCAGCCTGGACGCTGAGGCAGGCCGGCGCCGCCCCGTCAGCCTGGACGCTGAGGCAGGCCGGCGCCGTACCGTCAGTATGGACGCTGAAGCAGGCCGGCGCCGCACCGTCGGCCTGGACGCTGAAGCAGGCCGGCGCCGCACCGTCAGCCTGGACGCTGAAGCAGGCCGGCGCCGCACCGTCAGTCTGGACACTGAGGCAGGCCGGCGCCGTACCGTCAGTCTGGGCGACGGCTCGGCGCCGCAGTGTCTGTAGCCGACGACGGCCAGTGTCCGATACTGCAGGAAACGTTTTTGTTTTCAATTTAGCTCCTGTTGTCGTGCGATCGGTGCTGATTCTCGTGACGTGTTTTACAATTTGATTGCTTCAAACAGATTTTTGTGAGATTGCGGTTGAACAGAGCTGGAAGCAACGCAACATCTTGAAATTGTTTGTAATGTTTGAAGTGTGAAACCAAGGTTGGGCCTGCTGCGGTGCTCTCGAATCGAAATGAAAAAATGGAGACGCATGGAAATTGGTGGAGATGATAATAAGCTAAAACCGCAGTAAGGGGAAATCAGCCGATATCTGTCCGACCGGGAAGTCAATCGTGGCGCGGTGACAGTTATGTAAAATGCTTGTCTTCCTCTTTTTAAGTATTGTAAATAATGCCTGTTCGGTCCATTGCATCTACGCTCAGCGTTGTATCCACTTTGGCACCAAGTGTCCAAACCCGGCGATTTCGTCATCTGCAGTGCACTCGGGATCATGTCCACCGCAAAATCGTCACATCCACCTGAATCGACCACATCTACCATCACGTCACATCTACCATCTACCATCTACCTCTTGAGTCAATCACTTTGGGATGAGTTGTCAGCTGAATGAGCTCACTGGGAGAAATATTGTGTTGGGCGATGAGCTGAATGACGTAACTCGCAACTTCCATCAGATGAATCATGAGTCAATAATTACTAGCAATGCTGTGTCAGTAAGCTATATGGCTCAAATAAGAATGGCAACATGAGGAAACACAGCATAAAAATTAGAGACCATTCCAGGGTTTCAAAAGAACAGCATGTAGCATTAGCTCTAAGGCTTCTTTGCAAAATCGGCACACAGTCTGCTATTGTTATTTCTAAATAGCAAACAATATTGTTGGTCCTGAACTGAAGTTCGCCAAATCTCAGGGACCAGAGGATACTACGTGGTACAGACATCCTTTGTTTCTACACCCTGCCATAAAATCAACGAAATGTTGTTTGCTTTCTGAGAATAAAACACATGGTCCTGTTTTTCTTTGTGATTTGTCACAGCAATGAACTTATCCATACCGAACACCCTATTCACTATTACTTGAACTGCTGTAAGCATGGTTTTGCTGAAGGTATATGAAATAGATCAAACTTCAAACTTGCTACCAAGCACCAGGCTGTTTGTGCCTATATACATACATGCATGCATGCATACATACATACGTAGATACGTACATACATACATATATATATATGCATATCTACATATATATATATATATATATATATATGTATATATATATATATATATATATATATATATATATATATATATATATATATATATATATATATATATATGCAACGAGCCATAACTGAATGGGATCTTTAATTCATAAGCTGTGTAAGTCATGAATCGTATAAAACTGTGGAACAGTTTCGGGTCGTAAGCTGAATCGGATCGCAAATTCTGTGAACCTGTCTTGAGCTGGCTCAACAAAAAATGATTCGAACACAAATCTGGTGGCTTTTGCCATGGTGTTCAGACAGAAGGGCGCTTCAGCTGCAAGATTATTCGCGGTCTGGACGTCCTCCATGATTAACATGGTTTAAATTCAAATTATAATGCAGCACAGCATGTAGCACAGCAATGTTGTGAGACCCGTCGGCCTTTGATCAGATTAAACTTGCTTGGTCCTTTCAATGAGTTGCGGCACAGTGGAAAGGGGTGCACTTGCAGCCAGCGATTTCCCGACTGACTGTGTGTACGTACCATAGCATGGGCACTCTAAAATGTTGTCCAGACATATGTTTGGCACAAATTTGATACAACGTTGGTCCCATTTGGCAATTAACGCCTCACGAACCTCAAGGTGAAATGTGGATTGACTGAGGGCAGGTACAAACAGTGCAAATGTTAGTGCTACCCAAAGCAGCTAGTGGCACGGCATTGGGAGGGTTGAGCCTACCCTTACATACACGACCCGACCCCTTGCTCACTCCCGACCGCCGACGTGAAGAGCTGCATGCAAAAGACACACGCCGAATTGTGACGTCACTGAGCACACACCTGGCATTTCACCGTGTTAATATGCCGTGTTTTATCACGCGCAAGCTACTGACGCCAGCTTCTGGATTTGGGTTTTCTGATCGAGTCACGCGTGCTTGGTTCCCCGGTTGACATCGGCGTCGTCTTCATTGGGCAGAGGTGTGAAGGTGCGGCTTTGGTGGCAGTTGAAGACGCATGCACATAACCAAAGCCAGGTCTTCATAATAATCATTTGGGGAGCGAAAACCAGAGTCTCTCAAAACGCGCAGTTTTGCTTTTTTAGTACGACTTTACAATTTGGTAATTTTGACGACTCTGGCAAGCACACGGTGTGCGAGAGCGGACCTTGGGGCTCCATGGCCACTCCGAAGCGATGCAGATGTGAGCAGAACGTGCTCTGCAAAACGCTGCGCCATAAATTCCGCATTAATATGCCTGCCCACATATGGCGCACATGTATGAAGAGTAATATGGTTTCCTCCGCGCATGTTCCGAACACCTTTACATTTGTTCCGATTTGGCTCAAACTGACAACAAAAACATCAAAAATGCAGCCCTTTTTATTTTCGGAGCCATCTGCTCCTTGACCCCTAATGGTTTTGTTGAGGTACTGCATCGGTGCGTAATGAATGTGCTAAGCGGCACGTTCGCTGCAGCGTTTGCGAGCGAAATGTCATTTAGAAAGAACTGGGAAGGGTTGGGCTGAAAGTTTTGAGCTATGACAGCTTCACCTTTTGTTTTATTTTTTATTTTTTGCTTTGGAGCTCCACCTTCTGCCATTTTGCCAAAGGAGTGGAACTTGAGGGAGAACATCGGTGGAGCCCACGAAAGCAATGCCAGTACAGTTAATTGTTATTGCTCCAGCTTTAGCCATTCATGGTATGCCAGCTATGACTTGAGCACCACATGCCCGTTCTCTCGACCCGCTGCAGTCATCGCCACCAATGTCCTCCAAACTATCTTGATTTGTCATGAAACTCATCAAAACAGTTCCAGCGCGCGTAATCATGGAACACCTCTCACCCCATCGCTAAATACTGGCCACCCTGGGTGCTGTCCCCGTTACCGCCGCCAGCCCCATCTGGCAAGAACCACTGCTAGAGTCGGTCCTGCTCGCCGGCGGCCCGGGTCAGGCCGGTACACCTCCGAACCTCGGATCGACACGTCATCGGAGGCCGGCGGACGCCCCACAAAAAGCGCCCGGGCGTGTTCTGGCGCACCTGTGCGCCGCGCGCCGCCGGCTGACGGCGCGCGGCGGTCCTGGCTGACAGCGGCGATCACGGCGCGATGGATTTATGGCGGCAGCCGGTGGGCCGGCGACGCTCCAGACAGCCCGGTGCCGACCGAGCGGTGCCTGGCCGCGCCCCACTGACCGGACGCTGCCGTCGTCTGCGCTGCTCCTGGCCGCATTGCTGGCGGCGCGCTGTCCGCGCTCGTCGTCTGCCAGTGCTCTAGTCGGCCTGACACCGTCGTGTGTCTGCGACCCTCCCAGGTCGCCTCTGACTGATCGCTGACAGGTGCTCATGGCCTTTTTCGTCACCTCGCCGCCCTGACATCGTCGGACGGCCACCGGTTCCGTGAGTGATCCAAATTTAACATTGCGATTGGGTTCAGTAGGATTTTCGGCACATTAATCATTATTTCCATGCAACGCTACAGTTCCATGTAAGAGTCTAGAGCACTGCGGGCTTGAAGCCTCAGCAGACATATGGAACTCTCCGCTGCTGACCTTGCCGTCCCTTCGCTGACCAAATTCGGCGGCAACACTCCACCTCAACCGTAGGAAACATTAGCGCCCCGTGTGTGATGCTGCATGCTAACCACCTGTCCGAAAACAACATTTCACTTGAAAATGTTCTTGCCACACTTGATGGAGGCTTGTGGTCCTCTCTCGCACAGTCGCGGTATCCAGGTCACGGAGTGGTGAGCTGTACTCACCGTCGAGAAGTCTAGGGGAATGTGGCGTGACTGCCGTCAGCAGCGGGAGATCGTCCTTTCGCCTCGTCTGCATGTGTGTGCAGCATTCGTGGATGTATATGCCGTTGCAAGTGAGGTACTAACGAATGCAGATTATTTCTAGCATGTCCTACAAACATTTACAGTTGCATCAGAAGAGACAGCGTGTGATCATGTCCATGACCCGGCGGTGTTTGCCATCGCCGCCATGCCTACCACCCCCCCCCCCTCCCCCCTCCGCCGCTGTGGCTTCCCCTTGCCCAATCATGGTGCAATGTTGCACTGCCTCGACGGGGTCTAATGTCCTTGGCGGTGGCCAATGTCCAGTGGCAGACACTGTGTGAGGCGGCGGACAGGCCGTCCGCGGCTGTTTATGAGGCGCGTCCGGCGAGGGTGTCGGGCTCCTCTGATCGTCCAGCCCGAAACGAGTCATGGGCAACCTTGAGCGCACAGAGAAAGAAACCCGTCCTACTGATAGCTTCATAGCCGAGCGACGACGTTGCCACACAACTGAGGCATTCAGGTGTCACCACTGACTCATCTTTTGAGGATGTTAACCATATTTTGGCATTGGTCGCTATAAAAAGCTATCAAAGGAGTGCTGGGGACTTGACAAAGACGTAAAGGGACGATGGCGTTCCTTTTCAAGTGGGGCGGGAGCCGCAAACACGCAGACAGTCATCCACATACCAGCTCGCGACCGCATATAGCTGGGACACAATCGTGGTCAATCGTCTCAATTTCGTAAGCCTAGAGCCTCACCACATATATCATTTCAAACCAAATCATTGGCATTCCATTAACTCTCCAATGGAGACGTGGCGGTACTTTCACCGGCGAACTATGCGTTTCCGAGCGGGTATTGTGCGGGTCTCGGCGGGGGGCGCGGCGGTGTGGCCACAGCGCGGCACCACGCGCCGCGCGCCGCGCTTCTTCCGGGCCGGCCACCCAGTGAGCGCGCCGAATGCTCGCCGAAATATTTCGCCCGGCGGGCCAGCGGATAAAGACGCGTTCGCGGCGCCGCTCTATGCCTGCACTAATTCCCGGCCGGCGCTCTCCGGGCCGGCCATTAATCACATCAACACCTTTTGAGAGCGGCTCCGCGCCGGCGACAATCCGGCGACATCCATTACAGGCTCCGGCTTTGTGACGCCGCGCATTTGTCGCCGCTTTTTGCCGCCGCGCGGCCGCGCCGGCGTCGGGGATAGCGGGCCTGCCTGGGTGACTGCGCCGCCGTCGAGAGTGCGGGGCAGAGCCGGCGGCGGCGGCTGAGGGCCGGCCTAGCGGACCGGCCCCGGCCAGCCGCGTCGCCGGCAGGGGCGGCAGCTGCGGCGGCGCGGCCACGCCTCCACAGCTCCCCGGAGCGGCGCCGCGGCCGCCCGGCCGCTCCGGACGCGGAAGCAGCAGCCGCCGGCGTGTTTGCACACCAGCCTCGAGTGTTTGTCGTCTTTTGCGGCGTCCGTCGCCGCGAGCGGCTCTCATTGTCGCCGCCAGGGAGCGAAAATATTGACCGGAGCGACCAGCGCGGCCCCAACCATTATTTTGAAATATTGATCAACAGGATTCCGTGTCTGGAGTGTCCTCGACGCTGATAAGATTGTTATATCAGCGGGCGCATCAGGCGGTGCTGGATCGGTATGCGGCGTGTCACCAGCTGCGGCGCTGCAGGGTGGCGGGCCGACAAAGGGGCCGCCACGCGCTCACGGCGGCCGGCCCGGACCGCGGCCTGGCGGGCGAGCCTCCACGCCGAGCTGGCGAGATAGACATCTCACTGAGCTGGTGGCAGGGCCATCTCGCGGGGCGGTATCATGAGCTGTGGGAGGGCCATCTCACGTGGCTGGGGAGGTTATCACTTGTTTGGGCAGGGTCATCCGTCAAGATGGTGGTCCAGCATCGTTAAATGATGCTGACTCCTCTGGTATCACCGAGAAGATTTCGTCGTGCATTCCGGGTTGCATGTATTGCAAACAAATGTAGATGGCGAAGTGATCTATGAGCTCGGTGACAGACCTCTCAGGATTGTGGTACGTTCTAATGAGTTGCCAGGCTGTCGCGGCTGCTGTGGTATTGCACATGGCGCAGAGGGAAGGGGCGGCAGGTCACCAGGCCTCCGACGCCAACCTTGCTAACATGCGACAGTTCAATCGCACCAAGACAATGAATGTTCGTGCAGCTACCGCTAGAGATCTCGGCTCAAGGCAGGGGGGTCTAGGGCTTTTGGTTGTAATCAGTACAAATTTTTTAAGCCGGTTTATTGACCTTCAGTATACGAGGAGGCACTGGCTAAGCGACGTTGCAGAGGAAACGTCGGTTTTTATTGTCAATACGCATCTTATCGAGTGTATATGATATGAATAATATAAGCGTATCAAGCTGTGCTTATGATCACGAGAGGCTCCTAATCCGAAATGACAAGAAATCAACTCAATCATGACGCCAAAGTCATCTTCGTGAGACCAGCTCAAGACGCATAATACCGAAGACTGAGGAGCTGACAGTCTTTCACACTGATATCAAGTAAGAGGTGTAAAGGTCGAGTGGCCAGCGCCCTCGCCTTCCAAGTGGGGGTCTGGGTTTGAACCCCGGTTGTGCCATGGCCACTGGGCGCCTTTATGGCCTCTGCAGTTGCTGGCGCTTCATGAAAGGGAGCGGGACCACTTGCGTTCCGTTCACTTTGAAAAAAATTACATCAGGCACAGCGTTTTGTCCCGCGGAATACCTGACAGAAAGGCAGCAGGTATTGAGCTAATTTCGTGCAACGTGATGGAACAAACCTCAAGGCACTCACCTCTGCAAGCACTTTTAAATCGAACAGAATGCATCTGATCTCAGCGATCTACAGGTATTCTCGCATCGCGTCGGACTGGGCTGGCAGAATGAAGACGTCATTTGATGTCAGCCTGGCCGCCGCCGGCTGTTTGGAGGTGAGCGATGCGTCAGCGCCTGCGGCCACCACTTCTCAGTTCATTTGTGCCCAATAACGGGATACCGTGTTATGAAAAGAACAAGGATTTGTAGCGTTTGAAGGAACGTTTATTTGCGGCGGTTCGTTGTTTATTTACGCCCCATGCCGTGTGTTTCATGTCGTCTGTGGCGCATCTCTCAATAACGCGGCAACGAGATTTGTAAACACCTCGCGAGGGTGTTTGTTATGGTTTTAAGTGATGGTCTGAGCTGGAGGTACGGCAGGAGAGCCCGACTCAGCCAGGTACGCTGTCTGGGCCAACCACGCTCGTCCAGCCGTCCGGAATAACGCTGGCCGCCTCGCATGCTAACGCCTCTCATCTGCTAATGCATACATTAATCCAATTAACCGGCGCGTAGGCGCGGCCTCGTGTCAGAATCGCTTTTCTATGTCATGCATACGAAGAGGTGAATTAACGAGATTGCCTCAGCTGAGCGTCCATTGGTATGGAAGCCTGGTGTAATCGTTCGTCTTTTTAGGCACCAAACCTATCAACAGGCTGTTGGATGATGTGGTAATTCTCATAGACTTTTTAAGTGTCTTTAAATGAAGTGGATGAAATCTTCATTTTTTGGATGAAATATTTCCAGCACAATCTCCGGGTAGCGTTCGTCAGACAGGATCGTCCCTATATATGAAAGCAACAAATCATGTTCGGTTTAACAACACGATGGTGAAACTTAGCTACTGTTACGGCCACACCTGCCAGTTACCTCCACAACAGAATAACCATGCCCTGGTTTATAACCATGCGCTGTTGCTCTCTGATACAGGCTAGAACAGGGAGCCAACAGGCCAGCGATGCAACAAACTGACAACCACTAATTAGACGGACCCAAAATCCACTGACCAAGACCCATAGAACAAACGGACCAACAGGCCAACGAACCAAGGACTAAGGTGGTGGACATGCAGCATCCGCAGTCGACAGCCGGTAGTCGGCGCTGGACCTGACAACACGATCTGTCTGACACCCGACAGTCGGCACCGCCCCTGACAGCACAGTCCGTCTGACACCCGACAGTCGGCGCCGGGCCTGGGGGCACGGTCCCTCCGACACCCGACAGTCGGCACCGACCCTGACAGCACGGTCCCTCCGACACCCGACAGTCGGCACCGACCCTCGGCACGGTCGCAAACGCCGCACGCACTCATTAACAGCCGGGCTGGGAGGCGGTGTCAGCCTCCGTCCGCGCCCTCCGCACCTCCTCCCCTCCCCCTCCCCTCTGCCCCATGGAGACGGTAGCACATGGGTCGTGGTGTTGGGGCCGTCAGCGGCCCGTGTGTTGTGTGTTGGCCGTGTTGTGTTTGTGCTGTGTTGAGTTTCTGCTGTGTTGTGTTGTGGACGTCCTGTCGCGCCTGGCGTTGCGCTGCCGTCGTCCGCTGCGGCGCTCCAATCGCGCTAATGGGAGAGAGGCGCTAACGTGTCGATGGCGTGCGGCCGCCGGCTGGCCTGCGTAAAACACGGCTGGTCCGCCGGCGCAGCGCGAGCAAGCCACCTCCGAGGTGACGGCAGAGCCTCGCTATCTCTCCGAGGCGGCGGCAGAGCCCGCTGTGCCTTCCGAGGTGACGGCAGAACCTCGCTTGTGCCCTCCGAGGCGGCGGCAGAGCCTCGCTGTCCCATCCGAGGTGACGGGCAGAGCCTCGCTGTCCCCTCCGAGGCGGCGGCAGAGCCTCGCTGTCCCATCCGAGGCGGCGGCAGAGCCTCGCTGTCCCTGCGAGGCGGCGGCAGAGCCTCGCTGTCCCCTCCGATGCGGCGGCAAGAGCCTTTCTGTCCCCCTCCGGGGCGGCGGCAGAGGCCTCGCTGTCCCTTCCGGGGCGGCGGCAGAGCCCTCGCTGTCCCCTCCGAGGGTGGCGGCAGAGCCTCGCTGTCCCTTTCGGGGCGGCGGCAGAGCCTCGCTGTCCCCTTCGAGGTGGCGGCAGAGCCTCGCTGTCCCCTTCGAGGCGGCGGGCAGAGCCTCGCTGTCCCTCCGAAGGCGGCGGCAGGAGCCTCGCTGTCCCTCCGAGGCAGCGGCAGAGCCTCGCTGTCCCCTTCGAGGCGGCGGCAGAGCCTCGCTGTCCCTCCGAGGCAGCGGCAGAGCCTCGCTGTCCCCTTCAGCTGGGCGGCGGTGCTGTCTCTCCATAACCCTACCGTCAGATAATAGGGCGAATTTATGAGAGTTTCTTGCATACCGGGCTAGCAATATCGTTTTTCGTACCCTAAACAAGAGGCGGAACCTCTGCCCTGCCCTCCCCTCGCCCATCTTCCATCGTCAGCCTTACGCGAGCTGGTGCGGATGAGCAGCATATGAAGGCATTAATAAACGTGAGTGAACAATGTGAGTAAAATAATTCTGCAGGTTTTTAAACAGTGCCCCAAGTAAGTGAGTATTCCGTCTCTCGCAGAGAGCAGTTCTCTCAACAAGATAACTGCTTCAAGGCTGCGGGCTGACTGCCGCGGCTATGATCTCTTTTTGCGATGTGTGGGTCAGATATACATCATTATGTCATGTATAGCACGATGCTGCAGCGCATGCGCTGTTTAGTTAATGGCCAGATCCCGCTAACGTGCAACGGTATAATCACTTGAGGCAGAGGAGACATGTCCCAATGTTACTGACATGGGATTCTGTCCGTCCAGTTCCACCCGTACAATGCACGTTTTTCAATTTTTTTTTCACTCAAATTACCGTTGTTGGGTCACGCTGGCCGCCAGATTCTAGTTTGATCCCCAATCCCGATCCCCGACCCAAGGTGCGTGGTCACACCCATGCTCACGGCGGTAGTTTGCATTTATATTTACCAGCCATATATGACTTTCTGGCTGCTTCATGCCCTTCCAGGCGAATTCTCACCGTTTCGTGTGTGAACATCTTGCCATCTCGCATGGTTATCGGTGGGAAGGGGTGCTGGCCATTAGCCCAGATCCTCGATAGACGTCGTATCACCAGAACAGGGCTTCAAGTATTCAGTGATCGCATGCCTTCACGCACAGCATCAGTTTGTGGAGAAATCCGAACGGTACTCGTCCTATCGCTTCACAATAAGAACACCTCTTGGTGCAATTCGTGGCGTAGATGAAAGGCAGCACAGCTATGGTATATATTTTAGTAAATATACAGCCTAGCTTAAGGGCACAGCGCAATTCAGTGAAATATCCATTGAAAAGGATATTTACGCATGATGTGCACATAAAATGCGACACGTTGTAATGATGTCGCCAATATGATTTTCAAGATCATCATTGGTCTACCCAGCTCTGGGGAGGGGTATGGTTTCCTATGCAGTTAAGCGGTTTCGGCCCCTCCCCCTCCCCAACTTGGATTCTAGCCCCTCTCCCAGCATTATAGACAAGTTGGCCAAATTCGGGAAAAACCAGTTTGTTTGCAAATTTTGGACGTAGTTTTCATTCGCAAATCACTATGCAAAACCACGTCCCTGGCTCTGGTTTACTGTGCAAACAAAAATTATAGTATCGCGGAAAGCGGATATCGTCATTAAATATGCCCACAGCTCAGGTGGCTGGGGCTGAACGCAATTACCTGAATTTAAAATTGGTCCAGCTGAACTTCCATTCCACCCGTATTCAAACTTAGCCTGTTTGTTGTCCTCTACCTCCCCCCCCCCCCCCCCTCCCCTCCGCATACCAGATATCCTTACGTAGCCTGACACAACCCGGACCTCCCCATAGCTGTAGTTTTAGGAGCGGAGCGAGACCAGGCAATAGCATCACGTATGGAATCATTGTTTGGACCACAGTCCTCGTCTGGCGTGTTAAACTGACACAACGTTTCGGCCAGTTAACTCCCCGGCCGTCGTCCGGTGTGACAGAGTCCTGAGAAAACAGGGGCAGATCCAGAGAGCGTACCAGCCATGCCAGGGAAGCACTGCCCTCTCCCCCTTTGGAGTCCTGACTGAATTGTTCGGGGCCACCCCTTGGGCGCCGTAGCGGCCCATAGACTGAGAGGGCCCATAGCCGGACGAATAGGTACAGTTTTTAACACAAAACGCGACAACATTAGACGTATTTTGACTCCCAGACGACCAAGAACAGTCGCAAGCGAATGTGAGGAGCCCACGAGTAAAATCATTCAATGATTGAACAAATTTAATTGTGAATGTTAAACCTCATCATGCTGTCCAGGGGCCCTATGCTATTTCCATGGGATCTATATGCCAACTTGCAGGGTCATTCCGATCGTTACGTTGCAGTGCCTTCTACGTTGTCCCCGATTTCTTTGCATTTGATCGGAGCGGCCTGTGCTGCTGCTGGGTTCTTCTTGATAGCGTGCCGAGGTGCTCTTGTCAATCAGAGCCCTTCCACGAATTCTTTCCATTCGCCAGAAAGGCTCTGTACGCTATAGCCGGGTCCCCATCTGTTGACCTGCCAGACTATTCTTGGTTGCTCATGGGCCCCTCTGCTTTGGTCTAGCGCGTTTCAAATTCTCTGCTACTTGCTTAGGTCCCTACGGGCCCATCTGTTAACCTGTTTGGGTACGCCCGATTGCACGGGGGCCCTCCACATTGTGTGTTCGGTACCTTCTATTTGAATAGGGGGTCCTACGTACTTGTCAGGGACTCCCTCTGTTCGCCTCATTGGCCACACTGGATTGTTTGGGGCCCTGTATATCGGGTCTGAATGTTTAAATTTAAGGCCCTACACTCTTCTAGAGGGCCATCTGATAATCTGCTCGGGTACGCTGGATTGTCTGGAAACCTCACACATTTGGCATTCTAATCTGGGGCCATACGCTCCTATCGGGGGCCATTTGATTGCTTGCTCGGGTACACTCATTGTGTCTGGGGTCCTCCACACGGGGTCTTGGAAACTCCTTATTTGAATGGGGCCCTTACGCTATTGTCGGGAGCCTTATCTGATAACCTGCTCAGGCCCATTCGATCATTCGGGGACCCTCTGCATTGGGTATTGGGCACTTCCTTCCATTGGGTATTGGGCCTTGGCCTTAGAGCAGCACTTGGATATATGCCGATGAAGTCTTACGCGCAATTGTCGAATGTAATTTTACGTGCCGCCGACATCGTATGCGTCATTTCCCTCGGCTGTTGAGTATTTGAAATTGTGTATGCTTATGCATCACGTCCTTAACATATTTTGAATCCCGGGATATTTACCCTTTATGGCAAAAGAAAACTGTGCGTTGGTCAGCAGCAATCAACCAGGGACTTCTGATAGCGAGCCCAGAGCTCTCCCCAATTTGCCTAGCGACTTTCCCTCTTACCTCAGTTGGAAGAGCTCTGGACTCGCAGTCTGAAGACTTTTATTCGAATCCCAGCAATTTTGAGGGGACAATTCCAGTTGTGACGCAATACATGGCTGATAGCCCAGCACCATTCAGCACTTCTGAGCGCTCACGTCACACCTGACGACTGCCGGAAAGTTAACTGACCAAACGTTGTGTAAATACCAATACACGAGACGAGGTCGATGTATGCAACAGCTATTCTACTCCTCATAGTTCTCCCCACCAGCATGACGGCCCCGCGCCCCTCCCTACCCGCCCCCCCCCCCCCCTCCACAGTCGCCGCAAACACACCGCCGCCACCGCCGCCTAATTGTTTATTGTTGATCAATCCGGGCGGCGGAAGTTCCGTCGCCGGCTCTCGACCGGCCAATTACCGCGCCGATCTGCGCCAGATCCAGATCCGGCCGGCAAAAGTGACGCGGCCGTGACGGATCGCGGCCCGCGCCGCGCATATTTGCTCGCCGCGCCGCCGGCCGCCGGGCCGCGGTGTAAAAACAATTGATAAAGGCGCGAGGTGTCCGCTGCTCCTAACCGGGAGAGGATCGATGAGGTCGGGGCTCCGACGGCAGTGGCCGTCGAGAAAGGAGTGCGCCCCTCCCCCCGGACAGGCGTTCCAGGACGTCTGTGTATACAATGTGGCAATTGCGCGTGATGAGGACAAATTCTAACGATGCGCTGTTGGCGAGAACCCCGATGTTGAAGCTCCTTTGACTCACTGCCGCCTGAATAGTGGGGTTGCCAGCCATGAGCACGTGTGTGGAGTCTGGCTCTGTCAAAGCTACAAACCTCTGGAGCTCTGATGAGTGAGATGAGATGAGTCAGATGGGATGATATTTTTATGAAAACCCTTTTCTAGAACTCTGTTGGCCGGGCTGGTGGTTGGCCTGGCTGGCAGCACTAGGCTACTCAGTATTGATGTCAAATAGACCTAGGCTACTCAGCACTGATGTCACATAGCAGTAGGCTACTCAACACTGATGATACATAGCACTAGGCTTCTCAGCATTGATGTTATACAGCACTAGGCTACTCAGCACTGACGTTGCACAGCACTACCCTACTCAGCACTGTTGTTACACGGCACTAGGCTACTCAGCACTGATCTTACACAGCACTGCATGAAAAGCTTTCCCATCTTTTCAAAGCCAGTTGAAAATCCAAGCGGAAACTTATAGAAAAAGGGAGTTTACTTGCTGTATAACCGTTTTGAACCGGAGATGTTCGTATTGCCAACGTTGAATATTACATTTCATGCCTGCTTTCACACCTATTACTTTTAAATGACGCCAACTCTCATGTTTGTTCTGTCGAGGAATAAAACACGGTGCTCTTCTTTCGTTGCAGTGCATATATAACGTAACTTGCACATTCCTACGTGAATCATAGCTGGAAGATGCGTTTTACACTCTAGAATTTATTTCGAAAGTGGACTGTCATCGATCCCTTGCTTCGGGCATGAAAGTATGTTTGGGAGAGGGGGTTGTTTACGCTCAGGCTAATTGAGCTTTCCTATCGCTGACGCGTTGTGCTCTGCGCACAGAGACTGTTTTTGCTCTCTGTTTCATCACTGAGACTGAATTATTCATCTCTTTGGCCAACTTTTCGCCAACGCACCGGGTGGTTTTTGTGATTTTGTTTTGGTTTTATGATTAAGTCACTGATGCGGTATGCTTATTGATGCCGTTTAAACGCATCGGTGGAGGTATGTTATTGCTGAATGCAAAACATAGACCCTTATCAGCAGCTTAAATGTTTTGGATGCCTTCAAAGCATCCGCCGTGACTAATTTCATCCAAACTCGTTCTGATTTAGCTTTGCAAAGAAGGTAAAGAATTCCGACGCTTATATCATTAACACAGTGCTCACTCGATGCTTACAAACGCTAACTCTAGTTTACATACTCACTGAATACTCACTCGTCACCGGTCAGCGAGAAACCCCGCGTCAAAACACACACGGTAGGTGATCTCGCTGTGCACAGTCCTAAACTCTGGCAACCATGGCTCCGATCTTTCATATGCAGCGCAGGCGGAAAATCCGAGGGCTGGTGGGCGGGCCGTGGCTCTCCCTTAAAGCAGCGTCAAAGCAGAACTTTTCCCTCCACCTGTTATTTCCGGGCTTGAAAACAGTGTTCGTTGTTTCCCTCCCCAAGCTTCGACGTCGGACGTGCTCTGGCGTGATGCACCCAAGCGCGCTCTCCTGTCCGGCGCAGCGGAGACGGTGGCCCTGTTGGACTCCTCGCCCCTCACCCGGGCCCCGGCGCGGCCGGCACCGCCCCGGGCTGCGCGCCATGCTCCACCAGCTGACGTCGCTCGGTGCTGGGCTCCCGTCGGGCGCCAGATTTAGTGCCCGCGCCGCCGGTGTTACTGTTCATGTGTGAAATCACGCATTGAAGTCGCGCGGCCGTCGGGCGTTCCCCACCTTTCGGCGTCGTAAAACGCATTTACGACGCGCCGGCGACGAATGAAAGCAATGTGAAGCGGCGCCCGATAATTGCTCGCCATTTTCCGCGCGGCGTTTACTGGCCGTTTGGGGTCGGTCGTTGTCTGTTGGGCGATCGGCCAGCCGTAAAGATGTCGGGCACGACAGCTCTCGCGTCCGCGGCAGCTGCCCCGAAAACACGTCTGCAGATGGGCATCAGACGGAGCCGATTGTTGGCCGTGCACGCCGCTGACAGCGACACGCCGCTGCCCGGCTCGGCAGACATGTGCCCGCTACTGTTGGTCAACGCGGCGGCCTCGTCTGGGAGGGGTCGCTCACCGGATCGGCACGAGCCAAGGACGGACCGCGCGGCCCGGTCGGCCCACGTCGGCATTGTTCCCGCCGATGGTTCCTCTCGCGACGTTCCTCGGCATCTTTGTTCGCGGCCGCCGGCCCGGATTTGATAGCCGCAATCCCGCTCGCGTGGCTTGGTCCGAGTCGGCCGCGGCCGCCGCGTGCGCGCACAAATAGCTCGCGCGCGGACATGCGAGCCATTTTGTTTGCGGCGCGCGGCGCGGCCGGCGGCTCCTCGCTCCCGGAAGAGCGCGCATACCTGCTGCAGCCTCCGGCCGGCCGCCGCATCGGAAACAATGCATTCCGCGATATCTCATTATCTGGCTAAGTATTCACTAATGGGCGGCCGATAGGCGGGGCATGTGGGTAATTAGCTGTCGCATGCACCCCGGGCGTACACGGCCGGCGATAATATCAGCCGGCGCTCCATGAAATATGCGCCGCGGCGGTGTTGCCCAAACTTTGCCCGGACGGACAGGCGCGAGATAAGCACCGATGAGAGTCGTCCGCCCCACCGCGTTCTCATCGGAAGCTCCGGCAATTTCAGCCTGTTTTGATTTGGCATGGAAACGGCCAGTGTTTGCGCAGCACAGGGAATACTTTTTGTTTCCATTAGTTTGTAGTGTCGGCTGCGGTGGCATAGCGAATCCATACGTGCATACGATCTACAAACCGACGTCACCTCGTCCTCGATTCGTCGGGGGTAAAACAACAAACAACAGGCGGTCAGGGTATAAGCGTGGGGGTTTGGAGACCACCAGACGTCATGCATGTAGCCAGATTGGACACCAGTAGCCAACCAGTCTGCTTCCTTGCGTGCAATTGAAAGGCGCAGGCTCTAACAGTTTGAGAGCAGCATGTTTGCAATGAGCCTGCCGTAGACGCCGTACCGTGAACAGGCTCAATCGGTCAGCGGCTGCTCCAGTGCAGGCGACGTTCGGTAGAGGATGGCAAACAGTCTCCTAGAACGATTTACAGACCTTCCTTTTCAAAAACATACAGCCTTTTGCGAACGGCTTGTGCCTCCAGCGCCTGTCCGTCTTCGGTGACATTTTCTCGCCAACAGAAGTGGTGCCGGCCATCAGAGCCGCGTGGCGAGCGCGCAGCGCCCAAAGGCCGATCGGCAGGCTTTCGGATTAACAATATGGTGCTTTGTTTTTTGACATGGGGCGGTTTCGCCGGCGCCAACAATGGCACTCGAGTCGGGCTGCGGGCAACAATCGCGGCGATCCGGCGCGCATTGTGGCGCACTCTCCGGTGTCGCCGCGCCACAATGGCAGCGCGCGGCGATTGCGGCGATAGGGCAGCGTACCCGTGACTTATCCGGAGCGGCGAGAGCGGCCGGGCCACTTGGTGGTGCTCAAGCGCCGAGCTCGCCAATCAAAGAGCCGCCCGGCCGGCGGCGCGCTTTGTCGGCGGGGCGCGCACGACCTGACGCTGACCCCAGCCTGACCTCGCGCCGACCCGTGACTGCGGCGCGCTCCGTCGACGCCTCGGGCGGCGCCGGATCGATGGGGCGAGCGATTGGCCTCGTTTGCCGCGGCAGTTTGCCCCTTCGGTGGGTGCCGCGTCGCGCGCGCCCCTCGGTGTTACCAGCCAAACGCGACGCTTCGGCCTGCGCGCGTGCCAATTGGTTTGATTAGCGGAGCGCACGTCCGTGCCGCGCCGCGTTGGCACACTCGCGCGCCGCTTTCGCCCCAATTAGGAGCGACGAGGGTGCCTGTCACGCGCTGAACGGTTACTTTTGTGTTCAAACTTGAAATTCGCGTCGTCAGGCGCCGCCGGCCGCCTCAACCCGTTAGCATTTCAATCGAGCGGCGCGATTATCTCAGCCGCATCGGATCGGCTGGAGGGCCGCCGGCACCAATTGTGGCCCTGTCACACACCAATTGTCGTAACTAGGGTCAGATGGATATGAATCGGCGCGGGGCGGCCGGTGATGGATGGAGGCGGAGACGCGCCACACACCCGCTCTGGCGTCCCGCGAACACTGCAGCGGCGCGGCGACTCCGTCCCGCGAACACTGCAGCGCTCTGTCCCGCGAACACTGCCGCGGCGCAGTGGCTCTGTCCCGTGAACACTGCAGCGGCACAACGACTCTGTCCGGCGAACATTGCAGCGGCGCAGCGACTCTGTCCCGCGAACACTGTAGGCGGCGCAGCGACTCTGTCCCGCGAACACTGCAGCGGCGCAGCGGCTCTGTCCCGCGAACACTGCAGCGGCACAGGGACTCTGTCCCGCGAACACTGCAGCGGTGCAGTGGCTCTGTCCGCGAACACTGCAGCGGCGCAGCGACTACCCACAGCCACTCGGCCGTGGCTCCCAGTGCCAACAGTTCTCAAGTTCCATACCATACAAGGAGGATGTGTGGACATGACCTGTGGACAAGAGCTCTCATCCCACTGGGTGTTTTCAGAGACGCTGTCCCATCAATGAAGGAAGTGGATGACACGCTCGAACTGGTCGGAAAGGTGTTATTCGGGGCATAACTACGGTCCGCTTACATCACGAAAGCGTGTGGCGGAGCTGTTTATGCTGTATAAACCTTCACCTGCGGCAGTTCCCCCCCCCCCCCCCCCCCCGTTGCTTGCGTGACATCATCGATGACAAAATGCAGGCCTGCATCGTTTAAGACGAAAGCAGCACAGTGTAAAGTTCATTCAGCTTCGAATACCGATATATACCGGTATTTATACCCACCGCCTTGTGTGCTGGCCGCAACAAAACATGCCTGCCATGAGTTTGCCTTTCCCCAATATCTGTTCGCTTCGCAGCATTTAACTGCGGTTAAAATGGTCTGTAACATTTCAGAATTTCAAGAGCCTCACCCTTAGTGCAGGCGTGCACGAATCAATATATTCTGTTACGGGACGTAATCATTCCATCCCTGCACGCTGAACACCTGCGAGACGCATTTTAAACATGAGCAGACGAGCGCAACAAACGAACAGTCATACTCTGGAGAACAACTCCAATAGATACATCGGGTGCAGTCATACATAATAGTGTGCCAAAACATCCAGCTGCATCATGTCATCACGTGCAATGACGCCGTGTGGCCTAGTTGGTTCGTGACATGGCGAAGATGCCACACAACCCGGCTCGTGTCGGCCCATGCTGAAGGCCACGTGGCAGATATTTCCTGTGTGGTCATCTGGATCATGTCTTCGGTTTGCGAAATCTCTCTAATCTTGGTTAATCGCAGACGCGGTGAGCAGTCCGCCGCGTATTCTGACTTACCCGCATTCGTGCTTACTTTTGACGTGTATGGTGCCAAATGGGCTTTACACACCACGCCACATTCGGTTTCGTTGTTTGGATTTCGATATTTTCCTCTTTATATGTGACATCAACTGTCAAATCTGGTTCTGAAAAAGTTGTTCAATGCTTCGGTTAGCTTAGTTCAGGTTAAGAATCATTGTGTTGGTTACTGCAGTTTCAATGTTGCAATCGTTTAGCAAGTGCATGTATACACACATGATGTTGATTCGATACCTACGAACGTTGGTGCACATTGGGGGCTCACGTTTGCTGTTCTTTTTCATTGTTTTCAGGAAGTTTTACCATTACGACCAGCCAGCGCGGTGGTGTGCCTGAATATGTTGCGTCGCTTTCACCAAAAATTTCATTTCGGGGATTTCCCACTAGAGGATCTAGATATTTGAGACCATGTCACAATGTCGGGCATGCATGCTATGCTTCCCTCGACTGGCTGGATTACATCGCCGACATAAATCTTGCAATGCCTGAAGGCAACAAGTTTGCAGACTTCACAACGACAAACACATGCGTTTACGCCGACATGCGTAGAGGTTCCGGTGTACTACGAGCAATTGTCTTTCCGCACCAGCCGACGAGCTCCTGGCGCCGCGCATGGCTTATCTCTGACGTGTGTATTTCCCTTAGTCCTATTTTTCTGCAAGCTTGTGAGCCCTCCGCTTACATTAGCAGGCCAGCGTGTGTTGGGCCAGCGCTTCTTTTCCTCCGCGAAGCCAAGCCCCTGCTGGGGCTCGCAGGACCCGGCCGTTTACAAACGGCGATGGAGGCAACGCAGCACATCCAGTTACGCGATGAAGAGCCGGGGCGAGGCCGCCGACAGCTCGCGCCGACGTTCCCACGCGCAGACTTCAAACGAGCCTGCGCCATTTTTGCCGCTCGTCACTTCGCGGCCGACGCGGCGCGCGCGCGGCGAAGCCGACGCGGCTGTCATCGCCGCCGCCGGCCGACTGTGTACGAGTGGTTAGCGTCAATCGCGGCCGTTCCGGCGCAGAACGCACGGGGACGCGTCACCCGACCGGCTATTTCCGCGCCGAGTACGTCTGCGGCGCGCCGCGTCGGCCGGCGGCGCAAATATTTACCTGACACCCTGATGGAGGCTATTTAGGAGTGTCGAGCAGGCGACGGTCTGCCGGGATTTAATGTGGTGGCGTCGACTGACAGTAGTGGGGAGGCCAACAGGTAATCAAAGGGTTGAATCACGGCAGCCGGGTATCAACAGAGTCGGTGAGTCACGCTGCGAGCGGACGGCGTGACTCAGGCCCACCTCCCGCGTGACGACCCCCGGCGAGGCGCACCCGAGTCGGCGACGGGCCGGGTGACCCCTCCCCCTTCCCCCGACCTCCTCGGTGCCTGTTGTGTTTGCGTGCTATGTGAGTCCAACCGAGCCAGCGGGCGATACTGGATGATGCTTTTCTAGATGTGCAGATAACCAAAAAGGCAGGTTTATTCCTTAAAATGTCCGGCTGTCTGATAAAAATCAAATTTTACAACATATACAAGCAAATATAAAAAGCAAAACAATAGTTAAACATAGTGATGTACAACAGCGTGGATGTAGACAAAGGTCCATTAGTCCAAACACTGGTGTTTGCTTTCCATGAGTAAATATTCCACTTTGTTTACAACAGAAGAGTGCATTTATTCTTACTGTATGCTATTGCTGCATAATGTAATTGAATCGTATGAACTGTGTGTGCAATGCATGCTAACAGAGGTGTCGAATCCCCTCCTTTTGCGAGGACCTTGACCCACATGACGATGTTGGCCGCCATACTGTTTTCCTTGACCTTCTGTTGACGTCACGTCTGTCATATCTTCCGGACTCGATATTTCATTGTCTTCATTACTTTGCCATCAAAGTGGCCTAAACCCGTTCGGAGACGCACATTTGGCGGAAATTAGATTAACGGGCCGTTGCCCTCTCTCACCGCCCACCGCCCCCCTCAGCCCCATTCATTTACATAAAACAGCGCTCTGTACGTAAGGGATACGAAGCAACGCAAAATCAAGTCAAGCAAAGCGTCTTTTATAGAATAGCACACCCACGCCCACTAACGATGTGCCCTCGTACCGTCCATGTGCGTTGAACGAACTTGAAAAACGAAGAAAAAGGAAGCAAAGCAGGAGCTCAAACTCTATCATGCCACACCAAACGACAGGAACAGAATTCAAAACGGTGCATGCACATGGGCCACAATGATACAATATCTGTTTTCGTACACGAAGACGGCCTGTTACCAGGATTTGTAAACAGGACGCGGGGGGGATGTAATGCAAACAAAAGGCCAGACCAGCCTCAACTTGCCGTTGTTTTTCAGCTTAAAATGCCGTCAGCCGTAGTTAGCAGTTTTAGAAGAACGGCAGCCGTCGGCGGTGCCGGAAAATCGAGTATCCTTCCACACAGACACAGACGCACATGCGCAGACACAAGACAGCTCCTGCCGTCTGTCGCACGCTTCAGCTTCATGCCATCGACCATCTTTGACTGAAGGCGGCCAGTATCAGGGCCCGTATCTTCCCAGCGACGGCGGCGTCCTGTGCCCATCAGCCGGCTGACGGCGGGGCCATTGTGGCGCGGGCGCTCATCCGGACCAACAGCGAGTGACACCGAGATGGCCGATCGCCGAGGAGCCGCTGACATGTCCCAACATCCGGCCCGGCGCGGCCCCGCGGGCCGCGGCCCGGCCTGGCACCGGCGGGAGGGCGGACAGGGAGGGGGCAGGGGCCGGCAGGGGCCAGCCGGGGCCCCACTGGCCGGGGTCCAACGACCCACGCGTCCAGCCGCTGCCGCGGAGTCGTCCAGGGCGTCCAGCCGCTGCCGCGGAGTCGTCCAGGACGTCCAGACTCTCCCACCGACCTGTTTCAGGCGCTGCACTGTCAGCCTAACAGGCCGCCAAAAGCGTGCAGCTCCAAGCCTTCGGGCAGCAGAGAGGTTGTCTCGATTAGCTTAGTGTGTGCCGCATACCTGATGAATATGTTTTGTCACACGCGTTAGGCTAGAGCCAAACGTTGCGCAGTTGTGCGTATGAAATGGCAATCCCACCCCGTATCCTTATCGATGCCTCCAGGTGAACGCAGCTCTTGTCCCATCCTACCAACCTGAGCGAGCTGAGATGTCATTCCAGAAGTCGTCGCGCGTAGCATTTGACTGGACGTACTTTCCTCAACAACGACGGAAACAGGCTGTGAGTGCGTTGTTTGGTAGACGGCCTCGGGCCGGCGTGGTGGGGTTTCAGGAATGTTTGTCGCTGCCGCAGCTGGGCCGCTCCACCAGCGGCGACGCCGCTGAACCTGTTGGCAGCGCGCTCAGCTGACTCCCCCTGTTCTGCATCTGGTTTTGGTGCAGCGGGAGCGGCGCCGTTAACAAAATGAAGTATTTCTACATAAGCTTCAGTCCTAAACTGCTGCTTTTTAAAGCGTCGACATGGAATTTAAAGCGACATTTAAAGCGTCGATGGAAAGAACAGCATTTAAACGGAGCTGTCTCCTCAGCTCTCGAGAGGCTTCGGTGCCACCGGAGCACTAACAGGAGGGCTCACCCCGGACAACGGTGCCTGACCCCGTCTGCAGACCCCTAATGGTGCTGACCTGTAGGAGTAACCAATTGTTGGACGTTGGTGTGGGAATGTTTCGAGTCGGTTTTGGGCTGATCATTGATAAATGCCCACCGGCGTTCAGTCCTTGTTAATCTAAAAAAACAATGACAACGACGTCGTCATGCCGCCACTGCGCTCTAGGGGAAAGATGCTGGACTCGTAATCCAGCCGCACTGGGTACGAATCCCAGAGCGGGCGCATCGTTTGGTCCAACTGAAATGGAAAGGGTCACCTGGCAACTGGCCAATAAAGGTCAACCCAGGCCCGGGGCGGCCGTGTTACAGCACTGTGCAACACGTAAAACCCTCCGCGTTCCTGTCTGGCGCAAGGGCCGAGGCAAAATTATCCGTTGAACTGGGCGGTGCCACTTGGGTGGTGGGTTCACGGTGCACGCAACAAGCTATGCTTGGCAGGTACTATGAACCCAGTCACCCATGCAAACCATTCGGAATATTTTTTTTTTAAATCTGCGCCGGCTGGCTGGGCCGCTGCCTCGTGATGTCATTTTCTAAATGAACTAATTTCCGGATGTTCCAACATTAGGCCCTTTTCCTATCGTTCGTCGTTAAAACGCAGCCTCGCGAACTGGACAACCACCTTCCTATTTTGAATCCTCGAACTGCTGTCCCATCTCCTAATCAGGCGCCAACGGCCGTGGCGTCTGCTGTACGTGCAGCTGCCGCCCCGCCCACCCACCCAGCAATTAGCCTGGCTGCAGGCAGTGCGCTCCGCGGCTGAGGCCACCGCCAGCCCCGCCCCGATAGGGCAGCGGCGTAGCCGGCAGCGATCCCCGGGCAGAGTGGCCAGGTCAACAGCACTGAACGCTGGTCAGTCGCTCCGAATCAACCCGTTCAGCTGAGCTAGTCCCAAATGCATGTCGGTAACTGAGTCCCTCCAGTTGCGGTGGAGACACTGACAGGTTGAGGGGGGTTAAGTGCCCTGTTGGGTTGTCTGTGCTGGCCAGAGTGATCACGTCATACTTTGTCGAAGTTGGGTGATGTCGCCGTCGTGCCCCGCGGTCTGCCGTCCGTCGCTCCCTCATCCCCACTACGGGCCGCGCGCCGGACGCCACGCGTAATTGGCCGGATGTGCGGCGTACTTCCAGCCCGACGTCGTTACCTACGGTCACCGGTCGGGCCGCGATGTCACCAACTGTCACTGGTTGGGTCGCAGTGTCATCGACTGTTACCAGCAGCGCCGCATTGTTACCGACTGTCACCAGTCGGGCCTCAGTGTCACCGACTGTCACCAGTCGGGCCGCAGTGTCACGGACTGCACCGGCGGGGCCGCAGTGTCACCGACTGTCACCGGTTGGGCCTCAGTGGTTCACCAGCGACACTTGGCCCGGCTGTGGCCACCCTACATCCACGGTCATTGTTCTCTCCACGCGGCGTGGTGCGCATACCGGCTTCGGTGTAAAAAGAGAAGCGGCAGCTCCAGACAATTTGAATCATTATCGTCCAGCCAGTTCTAGGGCTGGGCTCCTCTTCAGCTATGCACAGTTCGCTGGCAAAAAGGCTGGGTGCATTCGTCATTTGATTTTTGAAACCGCTTCAGTGCACCGGAATTCCACGCAGGGTGGTGTTGTGTAGTTGTTATGTTCCGCTGCGGCTGCTCCGATGGTTTGTTTGCTGCTTCGTTAGCAAGAGAGCCGAGACAATTGGCACTGGTGGGAAGCGGGCCCTCCTTGAGACGTCCCAAAGCGGGAATTGCAGTGGTGTAGTATATCTGTCAGTAAACTGGTGATGCTGCCAGAGTCACAGTGTTCCAGTTCGCGCACTGCTTCTCAGGTTCAGAATTTGGTGCATCCTAGGAAAGCATACCAGGGGTTGCAAAACCAAATGGACATGGAGGCGGGCCGAGACAGAAATAAGTAAATGGCCACCATTTTTACCCAAACTTCAATTTTCAACGGATGAAATTTCGGATGATTTTTCTCCATGTCATTTGAAATTGGGGGCACTGAGGGAAAGTTGGGGTACTAGAGTCCCTCGAAATGAATACGAAACCGCACCCGTGTGTACACTTCAGAACGAAACAACCATGATTCGGGTGTTGTATAAAGTGACATCTAGAAAAGTCGCTGAAGCCGGCGCACGATGAGGTTTTAAGTCAAGGGTTTCTCCACAACACCCACAGGCTCTATGTTAGATTTAGAAGAAACATTGGAGTTCGGGGCGCGCGTCACCCAAAATCATGAAGAATGCTCCAATCATTATTATGAATACCTAGCCCCGACATTCGCAGCCCCTGAGTGGACTTTGTTGGGTGATGCGTGTTCTGTAGCCAAACATGAAAATCTATATCTATTTGATAATTTCACAAGTCTGACGTATCAACCGTGCTGTGTGGATCACCTATCTGGATCAACTATCTTAGTCAACACTCTCGGTCAATTATCTGGATCAACACTCTGAATCAACACTCTGAATTAACTATCTGGATCAACTGCCTGGACAAGCTAAAAACCATCAACTGAATAGGTTGTATAGCTTTGCAGTTTTTTACAGAGTTTTTTCATAAAATATTTACTGAATGTGCATTAAGATCGGTGGCGAATAACGTGTCGTCCGTTTAACATCCATCTAACACGAACCCGCACTCCAGCATCCATCCAACACGGGTCCGCACTCCCGCATCCACCCAATACGGGTCGGCATCCCAGCATCCACCCAACGCGGGTCGGCATCCCAGCATCCACCCAACGCGGGTCGGCATCCCAGCATCACCCAACGCGGGCCCGCAGTCCAGCATCCATCCAACGCTGGTCGGCATTCCCAGCATCCATCCAACGCTGGTCGGCATCCCAGCATCCACCCAACACGAGTCGGCATCCCAGCGTCCATCCACCAGGGGCCCGTACTCCAGCTCGATGAGCCCAGTGGCAATCCATTCTTAAAAAACGCTTTCCTCTAATACAGGATTAGAATATCCTTAGCTAGAAGAGAGTCAGTTTGCTTTAATAAAAAGTAGATTTAATGGACACTCGGCAGCCACCTTAACCAGCCCCCTGGTTTGTGATTTTCCGTAACGCGGACTGGTAGGGGGTGGGGAGGGGGATTGATGCGACGCACCTGGTGTTTCCAGCCTGGTAAAGACAAAGCTTAGTGAAAGAAAAAAACACACCAGTAGATTGGTTTTAAGGAGATCTCACGTATGATACTATTTGTCATGTTGTGATATTAAAATTGACCCATCATGGCAGGTCAAAGTTGGAATTTTCCGGAGAATATCACCTATTCAGTTTTACAACATACCTATGATATTACACCTTGTGGTGGCAGGAAACTCAAACAGACTGATTTTTTATTTATCTTGAGCACAATGGTGTGCATTTTACACGTTTTGAGCACATATTTATGATATATAGCTCCGTTCATGTGAAAATGTCGGCCCGCCGCGCGCATTCCGCGGCATCTGTCGCCGGCCGCCGCCCGTGCCAGTAGTGGATCGCCGCGCAGTGTTCATAAAACACGACACTACTCTGAAACTAGAAAAGTTAGGAACACATTTGTGGTGTCAAAGCATACATAACTGCCCAGAAATGCCCAGAAAATCTGGGCGCCATTGCACAACATGCCAAAGAAGAATCCTCAAAAAATTACGGAGGTTCCACCAATCAGGATAAGGGTCAAAGGGAGTGTCCCACCTTTGGCACATATGAAAACATACTGTGTTGAAACCTCTGGACCACTTACGTATAACAATAGCACCGGGTAGTACCACTGCATCATCATTGAGGTATAATGAGGATACCAATTTTAATCATTTTCGAATCCAGACTACGCTGTCAACGCTTTGTAACAGTACTACACTTCTTCCCGTCTTGGAGCCCCGGAGTGTATCCCGAGTCCGCGACAACCGCAGTCGTCGCGACTGCCGTCGTCATGACGACGGCAGAATCTGCTGAAGGCCGTCGTCAGTTGTTACGGGTAAGAGATACTACTTTTGAGCTATTTTAGCTCACACCTTTCGTGCCTGCAGGCCAAAAAGAGGCACCTCTACTGATGTGAATGACGTCAGCACAAATGAATGTTTCTGGTGAGAACAGCGGGCGGCAACAGGCAGGTACTGAGAAGCGCGTTGGTTGAAGTTTGAACCAGTACGTCATTGAAGACCATGTGAATAAAACGAACTATGCAAATAAAACGCATTAATTTTATAGTGGTGAGGAATGGTCCTAATGAGATTTCTCCCACGGAAGCGCTACTTTAAATCAAAGTTCTGAGCTTTTCAAAAGTATGTCGAGAAAACTGACATCGCTAATGAAATCGGACTTGTCTGATCTAACAAGAAATGAAAAGTACAAAAAAGTGGCATACTTCCTCTAACTGACGCTTAGTTTCTCCATAGGTTTCCCAAACCTCTGAGAAGAAACACTTTCTGAGAGTTCCTCAAAATTCTAAACTATTTAGGAGATCTTCGAGAAAAGTGATATCGTCAATCACATCGAACGCGTCTGATTTAACGATAAGTGAATAATAAAAAGGTGGCATTCTTCCTTAAATTGACACGTGTTTCTCCAGAGTTAGAGCCTCGTATGGTGTGGTCCAAGTGTTCTGTTGTCCCTGACTGGTCGGTTTAAAACTAAGAGAGGGCAATAGAACGTAAGGACATTCCGATTATCTGTTCAGATGTCTTATTTGTCTCAGTCAACGCATTTAATGAAGTTCCATCCCTGGCTCCAAGTCTCTCTGCTGCCCAAAGCCTGGTGATATAGCTCTAGGTCTGTGATATAGTCACGGTCTGTAGTGGGCTCGCTGTCCCGTGACGTGATGATGCTCCGTCCGCGATAGCTCTCGATACGGTCCCGGCTCGTGGCCCGGCACCAGTGCCGTGATACCGTACCTGGGCCGTGGTACGGTACCCCGGGCCGTGACCTGCCGTCCCGCGGTGCCGTGGTACGGTACCCCGGGCCGTGACCTGCCGTCCCGCGGTGCCGTGGTACGGTACCCCGGGCCGTGACCTGCCGTCCCGCGGTGCCGTGGTACGGTACCCGGCCCGTGGTACGGTACCCCGAGCCGTGACCTGCCGTCCCGCGGTGCTATGCGTGATCGTGGCGAGGATCGCTGGCCGATCGCTGCCAGCAAAAACACGACCGCCGCCGGCCCATGAATCTCTTCATTAGGGCATCTGACAGGGCACGGCAGCCCGGCATTCCTGTTCCCACCTCCTTCCCACTAATAACTGCGAAATAATCATAAGGGCGCGGCGGGCGGGCGGCCGCTCGGCCAGGTGCGCGCCGCAGGACGGTGCATTCCAGCCGTGCCCGGCGCATGATCGCCCCCCGCCCGGACGTGGCCGAGAACACACTGTGCCGCGCTGCTGAGGGGGCGGCGCCGGGTCAGCTCGCTCGCGCCGCCCGCGCCACGGACGGCGCGTGGGCGGACGACGCGTGGCGCCTGCTCGAATCTTGTGAGGTCGGAAAGCGTGCTGATGGAGGGCATTGTCGCCCGCTAGTGGCCAGCGGAATTATTAAAGGCATCTTTTTCACTCACAGGAACTACCGAATGTTGTGTGTCGAAGCAGCTCGCCTGCGTACTGCTAGCGCCGACGTCGGCTCGGCGTGGCCCGGCCTCTTCTCAGAGTAGCATTACAGGCGTTCAAGAGCGCCGTCCGCCGCGCCGGCTCTGTTTGTTCGCGTGACAAGCGGCTCCGGCGACGCGCCATTGACACCGGCCGGTGCATGTCGGGCTGGGCGGCCCGCTCCTCTCAGCCGCCCTCTCAGCTGACCTCTCACGACGACACACCGCGGCCGCCATTATGCGAGATGACAGAGTGGAACCATTGTGGGGCGTGTTTGCGCCGCGGCGGCGTCATTAACCGACTTGTCCCGGCGGGCGTCTCGCAAGCCTATCTGGCCGATGGTGACTGCGGCGCCCGTTAAAGCCTGCTTAGCCTCTCATTACCGAAGGCGGCTATTCATCCGCGGCACGTGGCCGGCTGTAGCCGCATTGTGTCCGGACGGTGCGCATCTCGGCAGAAGGCGGGCCGTCGTTATCGGCGGTGCATCGGGGCCGATGGGTGGCGCGTGCCACCGATGCAGCGAGGATACGGCAGCCGGCGCAACGCCTCGCGAAGCGGCGAGCGACCAGACTGGTTGGAGGGGACGGGGGGGGGGCTAATTAGCGCGAGTATTCAGACGTGAGAAGGCATCGCGGTCAGATGAAAGGCAGCTGGTCCAGATCGGTTAATAGACCCCATTCAGGGAGATCAGTTACATTAGGACGATATGGATGAATGCTCGCGTCATGCAGTGGCCCGCGTTCAGCTAGTATTGGACTCAGGTGCCGCCGTACTGTGGTTCCAGCGGCACCTTTTATACCGTTCGACTCAGGGGGCGGCAGACTGTGGCACCAGCGGCACCATGTTACCATTGAACTCAGGGGCCGGCGGACTGTGGCACCAGCGGCACATTAGACTCAGGGGCCGGCAGACTGTGGCACCAGCGGCACCATGTTACCATTGGATTCAGGGGGCGGCAGACTGTGGCACCAGCGGCACCATGTTACCATTGAACTCAGGGGCCGGCGGACTGGGGCACCAGCGGCACCATGTTACCGTTGGATTCAGGGGCCGGCGGACTGTGGCACCAGCGGCACCATTAGACTCAGGGGCCGGCAGGCTGTGGCACCAGCGGCACCATGTTACCATTGAACTCAGGGGCCGGTGGACTGTGGCACCAGCGGCACCATGTTGCAATTGGACTCCGGGGCCTGCAGACTGTGGCACCAGCGGTGCGAGGCATTCGAGATCTAGAGCCTGGTGCAAACAAACGTTTCGGCACTGAACCGACGGCCATTTTGTTCGCCAGCCCTCGTCCGTGAGCTTCGCTGTAGATGTTGAAGCGACTGAGACCAGTAAGAGTGCAGTATTGCGAGGCCGGAGCCTCGCCCGAGGTCCTCGGCTTAGCACCTTAAAACTGTGCGGTTCTCCTTCTCTTTGTTTCCTCTTTTGCAGCCTAGCATTACGGTTGGGTCAGTTTTGAAATCAGGTGCGGCTATACGGATGAGGGTCCGTTTAGCCTTTCCCCCAACCACAGCCCACCCCTCGCTCCACCTTCTCCTTCCTTTCCCCGACCAGGGGCAGCTAATCCTTCTAAAAGGTGTAGTGGCAACGCTACTGCAATGGCTACCTTGTCGTGGGAAAATGATAAGATTATGCCTCAATCAATAGGAGTTGGCGTGGCTTCTACCACACCCGCCATGCCGCAGTCTCCACCCCCCGGGCCGGATCAGCGGAGCTGGCCCGCTGGTGACCAGCGGCAGGCGTGGGGCGCTCGCCGTCCGAGCCGGCGCCTCGAGCCGGCTGTCAGGCGGCGGGCCTGACACCGCCCCCGGCTGGGTGGCCAGCGAGGGGCGCGGGGGCGCTCGCCGTCCGAGCCGGCGCCTCGAGCCGGGTGTCAGGCGGCGGGCCGACACCGCCGCCGGTTGGGTGGCCAGCGAGGGGCGCGCCGGCCGTCGGCGGTCGATTACTGCCGGCTCACGTCCGCTGAAGCCCGGCTGATGGCCGGGCCCGCCTGCGCCGCAGCTGCACGGCGTGGGCGGCCGGCGGCCGGCCCGGCCGTGTGGGGTCGGTACCGTGTCACCAGTGATGGCGCACATCGCGCCGCCGCCATCAATCCTCATCGGCGGCGGGCAGCGTCGCCCGCCGGACCCCCCGTCACCCGCCGCCGCCCGCCGCCCGCCGCTCCACGCCCTCCTCATTATCACCGCCGGCCGGCATGATGAGGCTTACAACGCCTGACCGGCCCCGGTCGCCGGGCGCCGGTGTTCCCACGTTGACCGGCGGAAGGGACGATAAGACCGCGCTGCCGGGAGACGCGGCTGAAGGCTCATTTCCGCGGCGCGCTGCGCGCGGCCGCGCGCCGCCGCTCAGCGCGCCGGCCGCGCGGAAAAGCATCACAATATTTTCGTCAGCGCCGGCGACGGCCGGGACGCGCGCGCAAATCTGGCGCGCGCTTTTTGCCGCCGGAAAAACGGCGCGGGAAAAAGGCGGGACCGGCCGGCTCGCGAGTCCAAACGAATTCCTTTTTCCCGAACGTAATCATCAAAAGGCACGCGACGCGCGCTGCCGGCCGGGTGAGATGGTCGGCGAGATGAGCCGCCGTCGGCTGAGTCGGTCACGACTTGCCGGACGGATGGATGTCCGCGCCACCCTCACCTGCAAACGCTGACAGCGGCACTTCAAGCTCGCGTGAGCTGCCTCGTCATGCAAAGAGCCGAAAGGCGGCACCAGGATCAGACAAAATCGAAGTGCAGTCAGATATCATTCATTTTGTGTTGTGTTTCTTCCATTATCACACTACGTGTTCAGATCTTGGATTGTAATATCTGATCTTAAGCATCTAGGAGGCAGTTTGTTGAGCACGCCGCCGATGCTGACCACCGCACCGCTCCCCAGACCACGTGCTCTTTAAGGCAATTGCTCCCGGCAGTCGACAAAGAAGGCGAAGTTTAGCTGACCACAGTGCGCTGGCAATGGTCCAGTTCAGACGTGTGCCCAGATCCCAGGCATAGATGCCAAGATCGAATTTCTGAGTTCCGAGGCCCCGGTCTTTCAAGATCCGTGAACCATTCTGAAATTGCGTTGAAAGATCTTGGTCCAGAATCCATTTTACTTTTTGACGAAGGATTAGGTGGGAAAGTGAAGCTTTTCGTACTCTTTATGAAGTGTGTGCTGGTGTCTCGGAGCCTTTTATGATTTCGATGAAAGGCCATGGGTACCTCGAGTTTCTTTGGAACTGTGTCAATGATCGTTCAGACAATTATATGCAAGGGTTTAAACGTTATAAAATGAACTTGAATTTAGATCAACAGGTGTCAAGTTGTTACGCGCTGGCAACGTTGCAGCATCTGCCAGACCTCTGCTTTGATATGTCACTCACTGCATTGACATTTGACAGTCATGAAACAGTTCCGCGTCTGATTTTCAAACTGCGAGAATAACAACTTCCATTTCTGTGAACGTCCTGTCTTGCTAAAATGTTCCTGTCAAAACTATTTACTGTTTGGTGGCTCATTTGAGTCAATAGTACTCTACGAGCACATAGGAGTCAGAAGACCTGCTGTCCATCCGTCGTAGGTGATGGAAATAAAACAAGCTAGGCAAGATCATCGACCACATCCAATGCATGCTTTGATGCCACGGTCATCACGGCAAATGGTCCTACAGTGCCCCTGTGAACGCCAATTTTCCAGGGTTTTTACCTGGAACTTGCTCGGTCGCTATCAAACGTGAGCCCAGGCCAGGTCTTGCCGTCACTATAAGTATAGCACGCCTGAGTCTCGGTAGTTCCCAAAAACTCCCTTAGGTATAGCATTTTACACTAAACAGGTTATGTCAAAGGAAGATTGAAGTACAATGGGCTTCTGCCACTCGTCGTCCATGAAAATTTAGTACTACATATGTTGCTTTGGCAATTAAATCTTGGCTTACAATTCGTGGCAGCTTGAAGCCTGTAAAGAGCACAAATTATGATATCACCAAACAACAATTCCTGCGCATGCAATCCCTTGTCAAACTTGTGCAAATCGCAGTAGTATGTAGTGCTGTCCAGTGAACATAACATTATACGGCACCACTAATATCATGGCCATCTTAATAACTAATTGCATCCATACATTTGGATAGGCAAATTCAAGGCAGATATGGTTTCAGATAGGCGCATTTCTCACAGTGCAAGCTCCTAATATTTACAATCTTGTGAGATGTGAGATGCGGAATCTCTCACTCGGCACAGCTGGTGGAAAAAACAGTGTCATCTGCACTCGGTCATACCGTGCAACTCCCTGAAATCGCCTGAAAAGGCCATTTACCAGGGAATCAGCTTCTCAAAATATCTTGGGGCTGAGCAGGGAAAATGGCTAAGGCTACACTGAAAATGTACACAGAACTGTTGTTCCATGCCCTTTACTTTCCCTTCCTCTGAGTTTTAAATAAAACTGGACCCATCCCCAACTGAATAGAAATATACAGCCCTGCCCAAAACGCAAGGTAACGTGTGTACAAGCTAACAGTTATAACCTAACTCAGATGAGTTCACAAATTTTGCTTTTGCTCCACTTCGCCACGTGATGTCAACAGATGGTACAAACTTCGCTAAGAAAGATGTTGAAAGACACAAACAGAAAGAATTGAAAGCAAGTTAAACACGTTTACAAATAGTACGTATGAAAAGCTTTCATCAATGTCACGCCAGCTTGGGCCTTCAAAACTTTGTTTCTGTAAACGTGGGAATGTTTGATATATAGTTTCTTAGTTTCCCTCAGTTTAACATTTGCGTTCTCTTGAACCTTGGGGCAAGAAACGTAAAGTTTGTTTTTGGCTGTGATTATGGTGCTAGTTTACCAAATACGATGGGTTTGGTTGTTATTTCAACATATTGTGATGGTATGTAAGTGATCCTTAAAAGACATGCAGTAAAAACCCTAATTTTGGGTCCCGAAAACCCTAGCATTTTTAACTTAAACTTGCACCATGTCTTGCTTGCGTATGCTGATCAAATGTGCGAGGCCAAGACGCTGTTGCTACATTGAAGACCTCGTAATTGGATCCTGTGATTGAACCTCTGAGGTCTGACATTTAAATTTTCCAAGGTCCATGATGCCTTTGAAGCCTTGTCAAGGGATCTTCTGAGATCTGGGATCCGTTTCGCCATTTTGCTGACGAATCTTCCAGAATTTTCCATTTTCGGCTCACCTTCATCGAAGGACGCTTAGGTTCCCATTGTCCCATTATCCCAGTTAGCCCCATTACGTCAGGCTGCAGATGACGTCACACGCCGACCAATCACGTCATACGACGGCCCCCACTTACACGTTCGGCCCAGGCGCGGTGCGATCATCACAGGCCTTTGAGTTCGCTGTTTAGCGGATCGACGGAACTGGAGCGCCACTTTTGCCAATCGTCGCAACTCACAGTTGCAGCTCAGTGTTCGGCAGTGGATGGGTGACCGCGTGGAAACGGTCATCCTCTGTTTGCAGGCTGGTGGAACACATTTGTGCACCGATGACGCATGGCTGCAGAAAGGATGTGTGATTGGCCATGGTGGAAGACAGCCCAAAAGGTATAGCACGCACCGGCCAATCAAAATCTTTCTCGCCGTCGTGTATCGCCATCGTTGGCTAGGCTTAACTTGAGACATACCCTGAGCGAAATGCAAACTGATCTGATTGTTTTCCAGGTCTGGAGAGCGAAACGAACTAGAGCCATTTAGTTAGGTATGAACACGGATATCACTGAATGTTTTTCCCTGTCATACAATCTGACCATGTCAGTTCGACACAGCCCAAAATGGAAAGGCGATACATCCCCTGAAATAACTCAAGTTCAAGTCCTATGCCCCGTATACTAACGCTACATCCTTATTCTTCCATTCATAACTCCCATCATCTTTTTCCACTTTATCTGTTTTAGGTACAGCCTCATCCCTACATCACTCAAGTGGACGGTGGCTTGTCTGAGCCGCGCAGTCCGTGGCAATGTGAGCGATGCCCATGTGATACAAAGGTCAATGCATCATATGCTTACGCCAATACATTAATACATACGTGATGGGCACCGGGCGTAATGTGTCCAACATACAGCAAGGTGCGAATTGAGTACAAGATGTACACCAATTCAACACGTGCCTTTCACGGTTATCCGCATATTCGGTCACACAGTAACGCACGAATTGAATGCAAGACGTGCACCAATTCGACACGCTCCTTTTACGGTTATCCGCATATTCGGCCATACAGTGACGTACGAATTGAATGCGAGACGTACACCAATGCAATACGCTCCTTTCACAGTTATCTGTATATTCAGCCATACAGTACACAGCCATAGACAGAGCATGTGTCATGATAGTACTGGCTGTCGTGTGAGGTCATGTCAGCTCCTAAGGGCTGTCATGTAAGGTCAAACTCAGCGTGGTCTTCAAGCGAGATGGAATGCTGGACAACGATGTGAACATCGAACGATTACCTAGCCTGGCACTCGAGAACGACTTTCTCGCGTCCGATTCCGATTTCCGATCATCTGTGCGAGCTATCTCGTCATGGCTACAAATCTGCTGCCTAGTTTTGATGATTTATCAGGACTCAAGAATGACGCGGCCATTCGTCACCGCGTTCGATCTCCACGGACCCGGTACCGCAGCGGGCGGCAACAAAATCGATCACGCGAGAGCTGTAGACCGGAGGTCAAATACGGCGCTGCTCACTCACCGCCTCGCATCCGACGCGGTCCAAGTCGACGCCGGCTCAAAGGCTCGCAGCCCGTCGGCGCCGACAAAGAGAACAAGAGAAACCGTAGGAGGCCAATTACCCGGCTCTCCAGCGGGTTAGCGCGTGCCGCCGAAAGAATCGTCTGTTTTCCCACGCGGCCGACGTCAGCTTTGATCGTCGTCCTTCTGGGCGGGCGGCTGCCGCCGAAGAGCTGCGCTCGCGGGCATTGTTAGCCGCCCGAGGGGCCGCTCCGACGCAGAGCTAGTCATTAGACCGAGCCGATCTGTCGACGGAAGAAGGCGGACAGCGCCGTGCATTAATGAACGTCGGGTGGCGCTCCACATGCGGCACGTGCCGGCTCGGCGTTGAGACCCAGCCTGCCGGAGCATCATGTCAGAGGTCAGCCCAGCCTGCCGGAGGCTGACGTCAGAGGTCAGTTAGCCCAGCGGCGAGACCCAGCCTGCTGGAGGCTGACCTCAGAGGTCAGCCCAGCCTGCCGGTGACTGACGTCAGAGGTCAGCCTAGCCTGCCGGAATCTGACGTCAGAGATCAGTTCGCCCAACCGGTGTCCAGGCTCGATGGAGCGGCGGTGCTCATCAGCACGGTAGAGACCTCTGGATGAGGCATCATGGTTGGGGACGTACTTCCACAAAATGAGTGGATGGGGAGCTCAACAGAAAAATGATCCAACCTACCGCAAACTGTGCCGATAAACAGGCCTCTCCCCAGATTTAGCTCACTTTTTCCCAATGTTGGGGGCTGGATCCCAAGTTGGGGGGGGGGGGGGGCGGGGAGGCTGAACCCCTCCTTACTGACAAGCAACTACACCCCAGCTCCGCGGTGCTACCAGAACCGCGGAGCAGTGATCCGTGGCGCGCCTCGCCCTCACGTCGGACACGAGGATCGCCGCTCGCCGGCATGCGGCAGCGATGGCGGACGGACGCCGCCAAAGCGACGCCGCCGCTTCGCATCAGCGACGGCCGTGAACGTTCCCGGTTATTGTGATCGTTTTCAATTCACGTTTAATTAGACCGGTGCTGTTTGTTTAATTGCTGGAGCCAACGACGCTTGGTATTCGGGTCCGGGCGGGGACGGAGAGCGTGCCCGGCCTGCGCCCACCGGCCGCCAGCGCTCCAGATGATGTGGATAGTTTCGCCTGTATTTGGGCACGGCTGCCGATCGATTGGCTCAGAAGTAGCTTGATTTTTCCGCCAGTCGTCCGCCTGACAGGTAGTTATTCGACTATTTCCCCAGCGGAGAGCGTCTCGACATCCCTGCGCGTAGTCCGCCGGCCGCGCATCGCCGAGCGCCGGAGTCGGGCGTCGCGTCCGATTTGAGGCCTCAGTGGAGCCACGAAACGTTGTGACGTGCGTTTAAAATTTTCACTTGTTGACCGCGGCGATTGTGAAGTCGAGAGCGGGAAGTGGGGCGTCGGGCGGTGGAGCGGCGGCCGTGGCTGTGTTCCGAGTGTCCCAGGCTGGGTCGCGGCACTCTCTCCGGGGGGAGGGGGGGGGGGGGAGGGGGAGCGCCGACCCTGTGCGGTCCTCCGCCGGTCGCCGCCAGGTCACGGCGCCCAGGACAGGTGGTGACCCTGCGCAGTTCTCGGCCCCGTCAGCGACCCTCTCGCCGGTGGAGCAGCGAGTTTGCGCCGCCCCTCTGTCCTGATTGGCAGCACCAGCAGACTGTGATCTGGCTGGGCCCGCTTCCACAACAGGATGTGGCGGCATTCTTGTGGTGCTTGGAATGATACTGTCGACGAGTTATGTGTTACCACTTTGTAGAGCGCTGTTGTGGGGATGCGGCGCTTAGCTTGAATGTTTTGGCTGTTGGCATCATTTTGTGCACCATTTAACAGGAAATGGCCAACCCATTTGGCTTTGTATCCAGATTTTACCAGCGAATGTCGTGTCCTGATTGCGATGATTACCTAGTATATGCATATATGTATATATATATATATATATATATATATATATATATATATATGCTTATATAAACCATACACACTCCTCGTGGGTCAATTGTATCGGTCGACATCATGGATAATTTCGTGCAGGCTGACTAAATAGGGTGCTCCGATCTTTTCATTCGCATTCAGTCAGGAGCATCGCTGCATGCAATCTTGGTGGCCTCCTGTCCTGTTATTCAATGTTCGACGTTATACCCAGGGATAGCACAGCAGGCTTGTGAGAGCATTCGCGTTCTTCCCTTTCGACTGCAAACCACGCCTTCCACGACTTCGACGTCGTGGAAAGCGTGGACTCGGGGTCGCCTACCGAGTTTTGTCGTCCCCACCACAATGCATTCTTGCTGCTGCCGGTGCTGGTGCTGGTTCTTCTGAAGAATGCTGGTTCCCGTCCAGACCGCGGGGCGGTACTCGCTGTCCCTCTCTGCGTGTGAACGGCTCTCCAGAAGCCTCCCGCTTCGTCGACGCTTCCGCGCCAACGAAGAACGCTGCCGCTGGCGCAGGTGGTGCTGATGCCCCTCTCGCTCTTCCACAGCGCCAGCGCCGTGTTCAGATACACACCACGTAACGCGGAAGTCGATCAGTAGAACCACAGCGCCGGCGGGGCGTGAAGAAGCGAGCGCGAGTTACGCCCCATTTCACGGACCACGCTCATTGGTGCTAATCCACCGGGCTGCAGCCCCCCCCCCCTCCCCCCCCCCCCGGCGCCCGGACCGCTCTAATTGCACGTGCTCCGCAGTCATGCTGACGCTGACTTCCAATTTATCAAATCATCTGATAAAGCCGGCGCACGGCCGATAGCTCTCGCACAATTAGTTCACCGGTACCACCATCTGGTAGCACCTTTGTTTTTGGCGGCGCGCGCTTCGCGAGCCATTAAAAACGATGATGCGGTGACCGAATGAACCATTATCCGGCGAGGCGGCACAAAACGCCTGTTTAGTTAATCCGTTGTTTTATGAAGGCCGGAATCAAACTTAATCAGCAGACAAAAAGGCCGGGCTGCCTGCGCCGGCGCGGCGGCCGCCGGCCCGGGTCGGCCCTCCGTTGTTCCATTGTCGGTGTCGTCGGGCCGCCGGACTGATGCCGGCTTTGTCGCTGGCCGCAGGTCCGCATATAGACGAGTATTTATTTGGACTATTCATGTGGCGGCCGCGGCCTAGCGTCGGTCTGCCGCCGTCGCCCGCGCACGGGTTGTAAAACGGCGGAGTGGTCGTCGGTATGGGTGCGATCGCAAGTGCTCGCCGACAAAGAAATGGAGGCAGGTGGAGAAGTCCGACCGCGTTATGGTGATGAGTCAGACCTAGGTTTGGTGCGACTGATTCCTATATGATTCAACTAGTCGGAGAGCATGTATATACATCCAGAACTTCCAGGGTCCAGAATTCGAGGTCCAGGATCCAGGATTCCAGGACCACCAAATCTGTCACAGAGCGAGACCCGTTGGAGCATTTTAGCAGAGGATGGCGAATCGGCCTTAGTTTTGCCACACAAGTTTCCAGGATTCAAATACTTGTCATTTTGTCTGCGCAAATTATCTTCCGAGATCGATGTTTTGTTTTCAAATTTTGTCACAGGGTCACCCGAAGTCACGCCAACCATCTTAGTTCTAAAACGTTTGGCAGAAAGTGACAAGCGCTTCTAAACACTATATCGTTCTACCAAATTCCGGTCCCTGTATAAGGTCCCTGGTGACCTCCAAAGTCTAGTGGCATGCATATCCCTGCCATGTCTTTTTTACAAGCCAGCCTGAAAACGTTACACTTTACAAGACTGGAATTCAAGGCTGGATGCAGCCGTCTGATATGTGGCAGGCTTAAAATGCGATACGAGGGCTCACAGTTTCTCGTGGTTGAAGGACATATGGGATCTTCTAGTGTTCGGAACTTTCCCAGGATGCTGGATCCAGTCTTGAATTCACTGAGCAAAATGTTCCAGGATCTGGATCACTAGCAGAGAATGTTGAGATGAGCTGGTGTTGCAAAACTACCAGAATAACTGCTTGCCAATGGGGAAAATGATGCCAAGCTTGTGACATTTCTGAAGCACCCCCAGGAAACAGCAGCCATCTTCCGATCAGTAAAGACGCGTGGCGTGCTTGGCAAAAAAATGAGAAAAGACGAACCGCAAATTGCATAATAACACTCAAATATGTAGGGTTATAATGTGAAGCCCTGACCATTGTTATGTTCACATTCTTAGGCGCTGACTCACAATGTCTTTAACGAGTCATTCACGACCGCGCTGACGGAGCTGGCTACGGTGCTGTTAACATGTGAGTCGCTGGTTTGGATGATGCAATCAAACAACTAGAACAATGCAGATGTAGCACCTTTCTGTAGCAGCTGTTTGCTTAGACGAATTATAAACAGGAGAAAGACTCGGCGACTTCAGCAGCTGAAAGCGTAAATGTGGCCCAATCCATCGTCTCCTCATTGGGGGTAGCATTCCCGGCTCCAACCACCGAGCCGGATCGCCACAGGTGATCCTAAACTGTTTGCGCTACCGGTCGGACCACAGCATCGCCCCAGCTCCAGCCGGCTTACCGGTGCGGCTACCGGAGCGTCAAACACTGGCCACGCCCGCCGGTCATGGACGGGGGTCCGCCATCCTACCATCGGGGGCTAATCCGTCTGTGTGTCCACCGGCGCGCAGCCGCCGCGCCACAAAGACGCTGGCCGCTGTCCACCGCCCCCGCCTCCGCAGCGACACCTGGCTGGGTGGCGCGGCCAGGCAAAATAACCCGCTAGCTTACCAAATCCGCGCCGCCGCTGCCGCCGCGCATAATCGCCGCCCGGCGCTGAATGCGGCGCAGATTCCGGCGACTTTGTCGCGGCGCCCAGCTGGCGGCGGTGGCGGCCGGTCGGCTTAATCCCGTCACGATTAGCGGCGCGGCGGCGGCGCGTTGTCACTCATCGCGGCGCGCCGAAGCCGGCGGCGGTCGGGGCCGACCCCCGCCGCGCTCGGCCAAACAGTCGTCAGTACGCCACTTCCGGCGGCGGTGGACGCGGCCATCGCGGCGCGCGCCGCCGGCCGCCGGCGCGGCGGCTAACGGTGCGGCGCAGGCAGACCTGGACGCGGCCCATTGTGCGCCGCGATGGCTGCAGTGCGCCGCCAAATGGAGACGACTCGGCTCGGGCGGGCGCCGCGTCTCGTCGCGACACATGGCGCATAATGAGATGCGACGAGCCCGGGTAACGAGGCTGTCGGCTCAGCCGCTCACGGCCGCTGCACAAATATGGGCGACGCTGGCGTAGCGGCCCACTTAATCAGCGGCTCGGGGCAGCGCGACAACGCCACCGCGCGACGCCCGGCGCCGCGTGAAATCGCCCTTTCAAACAATCGGCAAAAAGGCCTGCTTATTTTCCGGATGGACGTGGTGTAGTTTAAAACCACGTCATGCCGCCATCAAAAAGCGCCGACTTTTAATTTCGGCTCGGGAATATTCACCTGTACCGGTCGTGTTTATAAAACGAGTTTGCTGCCACGAAAAACGTGGTCATTCTGGCTGTCCACGGACTGCTAAATCCTCTTAAAAGGACTCCTTTCACTCCACCTTGCGTTCGAAAATTGCCCAGTCAGTTTTTGCGGCGACGTCTGTCTCTCGCCGCGAGGAAAAACGTCGGTGGGCCAGAGACTCCCGCGGCGTCTCAATTCGTCGGCCCGCCTATCCACGAGCCGTGCCCCCGAACCGAAGAGGGAGATAGAGAGAGAGAGAGAGAGGAGAGAGAGCGAAGAGAGAGAGAGAGAGAGAGAGTGAGAGAGAGAGAGAGAGAGAGATAGATAGAGAGAGAGAGAGAGAGAAGAGAGAGATAGAGAGAGAAGGAGAGAGAGAGAGAGAGAGATGAGAGAGAGAGAGAGAAGGAGAGAGAGAGAGAGAGAGGAGAGAGAGAGAGAGAGCGAAGAGAGAGAGAGAGAGAGAGAGAGAGAGAGAGAGAGAGAGAATTGCGAGAAAAGTAGGCACGTAATTGAAGCCACGGTAAGACGGTGGGATGAGGCGGGCGCCAGGAAAAACCATACGTCGGCCAGGTATTGTGTTACACGCGTGGAGCTGCGCTTTCGCCTCGGCGATTGGCCGGGGCACGCGCCTGCACCTCCCGCGCGTTTGGTGGAAAATTATCTCGTCAAGCGGGAACGGCAGAGGCGCGGCAGACACCAGACTCGACGCGGTGGCCAAACTGCAGGAACTCTGCCTATCGTCTTACAATGCGGGGCCAGATGGGCTACCAAAACAATGAGATGAGCGAGTCATCTCCGGTTCGTGTGTTAACAGAAGCGTGTGAGTCAGGAGGGGGGCGGGCCCGAGTCAACATTAACACGGCTACAGTGAAAGACGAGTGAGAGGCCCGTCTGTCGTGCTTCTCGCCGGGACTTGCCAGTTGACACCCACCGTATAATGTTTACCTGATCGAAGGCGTGCTGCGAGATTTTGAGGTTAAGTTGACTCACCCATGCGGGCTCGATTGACAGCATGCTTGACATCGGAGAAACAAACCGTGGAGATCTTGCGTGGTAAGAAGAAAAAATTGGTGGTACCAAACTGTGTATGAGAGGAGTAGCGTTTCGGGTAATAGTAACAATGACTCCACCATTATGAGCTTCTAAGCTATTTTTCAACACAAATGAACCCTAGTTTAGTTTTCCCTGCAATGCGTCTCGTCTGGCCCTTTGGTCTATGCTGCTGACGTCTCCCATCTATTACTTGCCTCCCCGCGGCCTGATCTACCGACACCTTTGTCGTTTTGAGGTGCGAGCTGCCGACGTGTCGTGCCCAGCACTTTTCAGGATGGACTCGTCTATAAATGGACTCGCCCGGCGCCGTTGCCGCGCGGCTGACCCTCCTGCACGCCCCCCCCCCCCCCCCCTCCCCCCCCCCTCTTCACAGCGCTGCGGGCCACTGGAGCCCGTGGTATTGAGCCACCGGCGGCGCAATCCCCGCCGGCGCGCCACCACAATTGGCGCCAATTGGCGGCGGCCGGCTATCACCCGCGCCCGCCAATTGCGTCTCGTCCCGCCGAAATCCAGTCCAATTGCGCGCGAGACGTTTGTTTGGCTTTGTTTTGTACATTCATTTAGAAAGATTGCCGCCGAATTGAGAGTGGCATGCGGGCGGCGGCGGCGGCGCGTTGAGTGTGCCCGGATGCAGCTCGAGAGCGGGGGGCCGCGAGTGGCCGAGGCGGGGCGTCGCCAGCCGCGCCGGGGTCGCACGCAGGCAGCCGTTTTTTGCGACGTTTCTCGTCGCCGGCTCAGGCCCGGGTGCGGCCAGCGCCAATAGAGTTGAGTGCCTTCAATTGCCACCGACGCGGCCGCCTGTGTACGCGCCACTCGGCGGCGCCTATGCGGCGATGCCACGGCCCTTCAGGGGCGACGGGCGCCGCCGCCCAGTCAGCAACAGCAGGGCTTGAGGGTCGGCTGCTGCGCCGAGGCTCTCTCTTGGAGGTGGGGGAGGGGGAGGGGGGCGAGGCAGGATCGCCAGGGTGTTCCATGGTCGCAGAGTCAACCTGTACTGGCATGTCGAAGCGTTGGAACGCTTTCTTTGGTGTCGGGTAGTTCTCCCAGGCGGTCGATAGCAATTCTTGATTTTCCAGTTGACGTTCACAGGGCCGGTGTTGAATTTTCAGACAGTTGGGGGCTCAGCGCCTCCTGACCTCAACGAATCCCGCGCCTCTGATCCTCATGGCCACTGCCCTGGCGCGATTGCGCTGCTGACGAAATGTCCTGCTGAAGCGATGGTCGGTGGTCGGTGTAAAACGCCATATGGTGCCGACCTGTACTCAGTCTCCCCGGACCAATGCCCGCCCCCCCCCCCCCCCAGTCTCCCCGGACCACTGCCCGCCCGGCCGGCACACTAGCCCGTCTTTCCGGACCTGTACCCAGTCTCACTGGGACCGCTGCCCGCCCTCCGTCTCCCCGGGACCACCGCCCGCCCCCAGTCTGCCCGGGACCACTGCCGTCCCCAGTCTGCCCGGGACCACTGCCCGTCCCCAGTCTGGCCGGGACCACTGCCCCGTCCCCAGTCTCCCCGAGATCACTGCCCGTCCCCAGTCTCCCCGAGATCACTGCCCGCCCCCAGTCTGGCCGGACCACCGCCCGCCCCCAGTCTGCCCGGGACCACTGCCCGTCCCCAGTCTGCCGGGACCACTGCCCGTCCCCAGTCTGGCCGGGACCACTGCCCGTCCCCAGTCTCCCCGGGACCACCGCCCGCCCCCAGTCTCCTCGGGACCACTGCCCGCCCCCCAGTCCCCCTGGGATCCACTGCCCGCCCCCAGTCTGCCCGGGACCACCGCCCGCCCGGCGCTGACAGACGTGCGGTGCGTGTCAGCGGCCGGTGTTGGACGCCAAGCGGCTGTGTTTCAGGTCCCGCCGACAGCCAGACGACCCGCTGACATATTACAGATGCGGCCAGCCCGACAGCGGCCGCTCTGCCCGACACACGCACTGACTCACGCAACCACACATACAAACACCGCTCGTGCCGCAGGGGACCAGAGGCGCGATGGCCGGCGGGGCACGGTGGCTCGTGTGACCCAGAGGTGTGCAACAGGCCTGCTATAGCAGACTTGTTCAGTCGCGCATACGCTCACGTTGGTAGCGGGTGACTGACCAAAATCTGATCCCAAACACAACATGCGCACAAAAATCTAACATTTCAAACTTTTCATAGAATCTAAATTTCTAGCACTTAATCCAACGCTCCCCGACAAAAACGCCACCATAATCAGGAGAAGAATCAATCACTCACACTCAACCCCGGCCGCTAGGCATGCCAGGCACGCAGCGGACGCCCGCCGCCGCCGCGCCGGCCGGGCGTCGATCTCGTCGATCTCGTCGATCCCGTGACATGCGGGCCGGGATCCAGCCGGGCCGGCGGTGCGGCACGTGCGGCCCGACGCCCCTCCAGCCGGCCGTGTGTTTTCCAGAGCGACCGACGCGTCGGGTTCTCCCCCCGCGCCGGCGACGACGCCAGCTGATAACACGACCCGAACGAGCCGCCCCAATTAAGTGCCATTTAGTCCCCTCGACGTTTTCAATCAGTACCGGGCCGAAACCTTATCTCTGTGTTTATCTGTGGGCCCGCATGGGTGCCGCGCGCCAGGGCGCCGTCGGCTGACCCGAGCGTTGCCCCGCCGGCCGCCACCACCTCCTCTTGATTAGTGACGCGGGCTGCGCACCGCCGCTGCTGATGGAAAATAAATAGATTGAGGAAGCCGGCCGGAGAAACTGAAGCAGTGGCCGGCGCGGCGGGCACTGGGGCGGCACCGTGCAAACTGAAGCTGGCGAGTACCGGCGGGACGGACACAGTGGGGGCGGCACCGTGCGACTGAAGCTGGCGAGCACCACAGGACGACACAGTGGGGGGGGGGGGGGGGACATGTTGCGACGGACGCTCGGCGGCACAGCGCAACAAACACTGTGGGACATGCTGCGACCGACACCACGCGGCCGTAACCGGGTGGCCAAAACATGGCGAAATGTTGTAAGGCAGAAAAATAAATGATCGCATGGGAGAAAATCGTGCAGGATGAGGATAGGAGCAGCGAAAGATTGCTCCACCTAATCATGGTATACACAGATGTCGTATAACAAATCGTATGAAATAAAAATTGCACAGATAAGATCATAATGCAGAAATACGGCATGTGATATTAATCGTATGTCACAAAATTGTGTGGAAAATCGTAAAATTCGTAGGGACACGAAAAATGACAGTTCGCACGAAGCTAAGAGCGCACGGGGTAAAGGACGTATGGGCGACTTCGTTTCTCAGGTATGACTTCGCAGGAAAGCACAGGTCGTAGCTATCGCTGGATTGAGAACGATAACGCGCTCACTTCACACCTAGAAGGACTAAACAACTTGGCACGAAGTCGGCGCCGGCGGGAAATGCAACTGGAGCTAAACGCTGAACTTGGTATTTAAAACCTCCGCTCTGGAGGCATTCCCCCAGCGATGGGACCCTGTCAAAATTTCAGAGATGCGTGCAAGTTAATACAACTCAGTTTCTCGATACCATACTAGCGGGCACTGAAAAGTGGACTTAACTGCACGAGCAGATAAGGGATTTATCGGAAAATTGCCACAAATCCGGCCTGACAGGGGATCAGAACCCAATGTGCACAACACTTTGCACAGCTCCCCAAAATTGGCACTTATCGTCCTGTTCAGGTTTTTGCCTGTTGGTGAAAAGTTAAATGACAAAAAAAAAAATGAGAGAGGTCTCGAGCCTCCACAACTGAACATGCATTTTTTTGCCGAGCGTCCCGAGCTCAACAAAGTTGCTGCGCATATGACATTATGCCATAAGCTGTCAGCGTTCCGAGCTCGACACTGTTGATGTGTACATGCCATTATTTCCTGAGATGACAGCGCTTGTGACACTTGAGCGACTTGTGCCCTCACTAACCAAATTTATCTTATTCCAACATTCCAGTTCTGAATCACTACTTGCGTAAATGCAATGCATTCTGGCTCCAATTGCATTTTGGACGGGAAATGAAACACAGTTATGATTATTGCTTTGCCGTAAGTCTTGCTGCCCATTCACGCATGGAGAGGCGTGGAGACGTCCAAGAAGGCGGGTTGAAAAATTAGATAAGGTAATAGTGAAGTGCGGTGCTCCTGTGCGATCTATAACTATTTCCTCGTTAATGCATGTCGTTTCTTAGTTTCTTCTGTGAAGATCTTCCTGGAGATACGCAGGCAAACACTCAGTCCCTTAGGCTCACATTTTGCAGTCGATATATCCTAGATGGCTCTCGACAAAAATAGTCGTCGGCATGCGCCTTAGTTAAGCCCTACTGTCATTTCCATCGTCATTGGTCACATATTTACGCACAAGCTGAATTTGTGATTTCTTTCGGTTGTCTCGTGAGTTTCTATCGAGCTCCTTTACAAACATCCTGGCTGCGCCACTGACATTCAGTATACTGGGCTTGTACTGTGTCAGTAGTTTAGTGCCCCGAGCTCGTGCGAAGGTCCTGAAAGGCGTGGAGTGGTATGACCTCTACCATCAGAATATATATCACTGGTGCATATATGCAACATCTGTTGCATGGGCTGACACATCATACCTTCGAGTTATACGAGTCTATTTAGAGGCAGTTTTTGTCAGTTGTCACTCATCGCGGCGCGCCGAAGCCGGCGGCGGTCGGGGCCGACCCCCGCCGCGCTCGGCCAAACAGTCGTCAGTACGCCACTTCCGGCGGCGGTGGACGCGGCCATCGCGGCGCGCGCCGCCGGCCGCCGGCGCGGCGGCTAACGGTGCGGCGCAGCAGACCTGACGCGGCCCATTGTGCGCCGCGATGGCTGCAGTGCGCCGCCAAATGGAGACGACTCGGCTCGGGCGGGCGCCGCGTCTCGTCGCGACACATGGCGCATAATGAGATGCGACGAGCCCGGGTAACGAGGCTGTCGGCTCAGCCGCTCACGGCCGCTGCACAAATATGGGCGACGCTGGCGTAGCGGCCCACTTAATCAGCGGCTCGGGGCAGCGCGACAACGCCACCGCGCGACGCCCGGCGCCGCGTGAAATCGCCCTTTCAAACAATCGGCAAAAAGGCCTGCTTATTTTCCGGATGGACGTGGTGTAGTTTAAAACCACGTCATGCCGCCATCAAAAAGCGCCGACTTTTTAATTTCGGCTCGGGAATATTCACCTGTACCGGTCGTGTTTATCAAACGAGTTTGCTGCCACGAAAAACGTGGTCATTCTGGCTGTCCACGGACTGCTAAATCCTCTTAAAAGGACTCCTTTCACTCCACCTTGCGTTCGAAAATTGCCCAGTCAGTTTTTGCGGCGACGTCTGTCTCTCGCCGCGAGGAAAAACGTCGGTGGGCCAGAGACTCCCGCGGCGTCTCAATTCGTCGGCCCGCTATCCACGAGCCGTGCCCCCGAACCGAAAGAGGGGAGATAGAGAGAGAGAGAGAGAGAGGGGAGATGGAGAGAGAGAGAGAGAGAGAGAGAGGAGAGAGAGAGAGAGAGAGAGAGAGAGAGAGAGAGAGAGAGAGAGAGAGAGAGAGAGAGAGAGAGAGAGAGAGAGAGAGAGAGAGAAGAGAGAGACGAGAGAGAGAGAGAGAGAGAGAGAGAGAGAGAGACGAGGAGAGAGAGAAGAGAGAAGAGAAAGAGAGAGAGAGAGAAATTGCGAGAAAAGTAGGCACGTAATTGAAGCCACGGTAAGACGGTGGGATGAGGCGGCGCCAGGAAAAACCATAACGTCGGCCAGGTATTGTGTTACACGCGTGGAGCTGCGCTTTCGCCTCGGCGATTGGCCGGGGCACGCGCCTGCACCTCCCGCGCGTTTGGTGGAAAATTATCTCGTCAAAGCGGGACGGCAGAGGCTCGGCAGACACCAGACTCGACGCGTGCCAAACTGCAGGAACTCTGCCTATCGTCTTACAATGCGGGCCAGATGGGCTACCAAAACAATGAGATGAGCGAGTCATCTCCGGTTCGTGTGTTAACAGAAGCGTGTGAGTCAGGAGGGGGCGGGCCCGAGTCAACATTAACACGGCTACAGTGAAAGACGAGTGAGAGGCCCGTCTGTCGTGCTTCTCGCCGGGACTTGCCAGTTGACACCCACCGTATAATGTTTACCTGATCGAAGGCGTGCTGCGAGATTTTGAGGTTAAGTTGACTCACCCATGCGGGCTCGATTGACAGCATGCTTGACATCGGAGAAACAAACCGTGGAGATCTTGCGTGGTAAGAAGTAAAAATTGGTGGTACCAAACTGTGTATGAGAGGAGTAGCGTTTCGGGTAATAGTAACAATGACTCCACCATTATGAGCTTCTAAGCTATTTTTCAACACAAATGAACCCTAGTTTAGTTTTCCCTGCAATGCGTCTCGTCTGGCCCTTTGGTCTATGCTGCTGACGTCTCCCATCTATTACTGCCTCCCCGCGGCCTGATCTACCGACACCTTTGTCGTTTTGAGGTGCGAGCTGCCGACGTGTCGTGCTCAGCACTTTTCAGGATGGACTCGTCTCTAAATGGACTCGCCCGGCGCCGTTGCCGCGCGGCTGACCCTCCTGCACGCCCCCCCCCCCCCTCCCCCCCCCCTCTTCACAGCGCTGCGGGCCACTGGAGCCGTGGTATTGAGCCACCGGCGGCGCAATCCCCGCCGGCGCGCCACCACAATTGGCGCCAATTGGCGGCGGCCGGCTATCACCCGCGCCCGCCAATTGCGTCTCGTCCCGCCGAAATCCAGTCCAATTGCGCGCGAGACGTTTGTTTGGCTTTGTTTTGTACATTCATTTAGAAAGATTGCCGCCGAATTGAGAGTGGCATGCGGGCGGCGGCGGCGGCGCGTTGAGTGTGCCCGGATGCAGCTCGAGAGCGGGGGGCCGCGAGTGGCCGAGGGCGGGCGTCGCCAGCCGCGCCGGGGTCGCACGCAGGCAGCCGTTTTTGCGACGTTTCTCGTCGCCGGCTCAGGCCCGGGTGCGGCCAGCGCCAATAGAGTTGAGTGCCTTCAATTGCCACCGACGCGGCCGCCTGTGTACGCGCCACTCGGCGGCGCCTATGCGGCGATGCCACGGCCCTTTCAGGGGCGACGGGCGCCGCCGCCCAGTCAGCAACAGCAGGGCTTGAGGGTCGGCTGCTGCGCCGAGGCTCTCTCTTGGAGGTGGGGGAGGGGGAGGGGGGCGAGGCAGGATCGCCAGGGTGTTCCATGGTCGCAGAGTCAACCTGTACTGGCATGTCGAAGCGTTGGAACGCTTTCTTTGGTGTCGGGTAGTTCTCCCAGGCGGTCGATAGCAATTCTTGATTTTCCAGTTGACGTTCACAGGGCCGGTGTTGAATTTTCAGACAGTTGGGGGCTCAGCGCCTCCTGACCTCAACGAATCCCGCGCCTCTGATCCTCATGGCCACTGCCCTGGCGCGATTGCGCTGCTGACGAAATGTCCTGCTGAAGCGATGGTCGGTGGTCGGTGTAAAACGCCATATGGTGCCGACCTGTACTCAGTCTCCCCGGACCAATGCCCGCCCCCCCCCCCCCCCCCCAGTCTCCCCGGACCACTGCCCGCCCGGCCGGCACACTAGCCCGTCTTTCCGGACCTGTACCCAGTCTCACTGGGACCGCTGCCCGCCCTCCGTCTCCCCGGGACCACCGCCCGCCCCCAGTCTGCCCGGGACCACTGCCCGTCCCCAGTCTGCCCGGGACCACTGCCCGTCCCCAGTCTGGCCGGGACCACTGCCCGTCCCCAGTCTCCCCGAGATCACTGCCCGTCCCCAGTCTCCCCGAGATCACTGCCCGCCCCCAGTCTGGCCGGGACCACCGCCCGCCCCCAGTCTGCCCGGGACCACTGCCCGTCCCCAGTCTGCCCGGGACCACTGCCCGTCCCCAGTCTGGCCGGGACCACTGCCCGTCCCCAGTCTCCCCGGGACCACCGCCCGCCCCCAGTCTCCTCGGGACCACTGCCCGCCCCCAGTCCCCCTGGGATCACTGCCCGCCCCCAGTCTGCCCGGGACCACCGCCCGCCCGGCGCTGACAGACGTGCGGTGCGTGTCAGCGCCGGTGTTGGACGCCAAGCGGCTGTGTTTCAGGTCCCGCCGACAGCCAGACGACCCGCTGACATATTACAGATGCGGCCAGCCCGACAGCGGCCGCTCTGCCCGACACACGCACTGACTCACGCAACCACACATACAAACACCGCTCGTGCCGCAGGGGACCAGAGGCGCGATGGCCGGCGGGGCACGGTGGCTCGTGTGACCCAGAGGTGTGCAACAGGCCTGCTATAGCAGACTTGTTCAGTCGCGCATACGCTCACGTTGGTAGCGGGTGACTGACCAAAATCTGATCCCAAACACAACATGCGCACAAAAATCTAACATTTCAAACTTTTCATAGAATCTAAATTTCTAGCACTTAATCCAACGCTCCCCGACAAAACGCCACCATAATCAGGAGAAGAATCAATCACTCACACTCAACCCCGGCCGCTAGGCATGCCAGGCACGCAGCGGACGCCCGCCGCCGCCGCGCCGGCCGGGCGTCGATCTCGTCGATCTCGTCGATCCCGTGACATGCGGGCCGGGATCCAGCCGGGCCGGCGGTGCGGCACGTGCGGCCCGACGCCCTCCAGCCGGCCGTGTGTTTTCCAGAGCGACCGACGCGTCGGTTCTCCCCCCGCGCCGGCGACGACGCCAGCTGATAACACGACCCGAACGAGCCGCCCCAATTAAGTGCCATTTAGTCCCCTCGACGTTTTCAATCAGTACCGGGCCGAAACCTTATCTCTGTGTTTATCTGTGGGCCCGCATGGGTGCCGCGCGCCAGGGCGCCGTCGGCTGACCCGAGCGTTGCCCCGCCGGCCGCCACCACCTCCTCTTGATTAGTGACGCGGGCTGCGCACCGCCGCTGCTGATGGAAAATAAATAGATTGAGGAAGCCGGCCGGAGAACTGAAGCAGTGGCCGGCGCGGCGGGCACTGGGGCGGCACCGTGCAACTGAAGCTGGCGAGTACCGCGGGACGGACACAGTGGGGCGGCACCGTGCGACTGAAGCTGGCGAGCACCACAGGACGACACAGTGGGGGGGGGGGGGGGGACATGTTGCGACGGACGCTCGGCGGCACAGCGCAACAAACACTGTGGGACATGCTGCGACCGACACCACGCGGCCGTAACCGGGTGGCCAAAACATGGCGAAATGTTGTAAGGCAGAAAAATAAATGATCGCATGGGAGAAAATCGTGCAGGATGAGGATAGGAGCAGCGAAAGATTGCTCCACCTAATCATGGTATACACAGATGTCGTATAACAAATCGTATGAAATAAAAATTGCACAGATAAGATCATAATGCAGAAATACGGCATGTGATATTAATCGTATGTCACAAAATTGTGTGGAAAATCGTAAAATTCGTAGGGACACGAAAAATGACAGTTCGCACGAAGCTAAGAGCGCACGGGGTAAAGGACGTATGGGCGACTTCGTTTCTCAGGTATGACTTCGCAGGAAAGCACAGGTCGTAGCTATCGCTGGATTGAGAACGATAACGCGCTCACTTCACACCTAGAAGGACTAAACAACTTGGCACGAAGTCGGCGCCGGCGGGAAATGCAACTGGAGCTAAACGCTGAACTTGGTATTTAAAACCTCCGCTCTGGAGGCATTCCCCCAGCGATGGGACCCTGTCAAAATTTCAGAGATGCGTGCAAGTTAATACAACTCAGTTTTCTCGATACCATACTAGCGGGCACTGAAAAGTGGACTTAACTGCACGAGCAGATAAGGGATTTATCGGAAAATTGCCACAAATCCGGCCTGACAGGGGATCAGAACCCAATGTGCACAACACTTTGCACAGCTCCCCAAAATTGGCACTTATCGTCCTGTTCAGGTTTTTGCCTGTTGGTGAAAAGTTAAATGACAAAAAAAAAAATGAGAGAGGTCTCGAGCCTCCACAACTGAACATGCATTTTTTTGCCGAGCGTCCCGAGCTCAACAAAGTTGCTGCGCATATGACATTATGCCATAAGCTGTCAGCGTTCCGAGCTCGACACTGTTGATGTGTACATGCCATTATTTCCTGAGATGACAGCGCTTGTGACACTTGAGCGACTTGTGCCCTCACTAACCAAATTTATCTTATTCCAACATTCCAGTTCTGAATCACTACTTGCGTAAATGCAATGCATTCTGGCTCCAATTGCATTTTGGACGGGAAATGAAACACAGTTATGATTATTGCTTTGCCGTAAGTCTTGCTGCCCATTCACGCATGGAGAGGCGTGGAGACGTCCAAGAAGGCGGGTTGAAAAATTAGATAAGGTAATAGTGAAGTGCGTGCTCCTGTGCGATCTATAACTATTTCCTCGTTAATGCATGTCGTTTCTTAGTTTCTTCTGTGAAGATCTTCCTGGAGATACGCAGGCAAACACTCAGTCCCTTAGGCTCACATTTTGCAGTCGATATATCCTAGATGGCTCTCGACAAAAATAGTCGTCGGCATGCGCCTTAGTTAAGCCCTACTGTCATTTCCATCGTCATTGGTCACATATTTACGCACAAGCTGAATTTGTGATTTCTTTCGGTTGTCTCGTGAGTTTCTATCGAGCTCCTTTACAAACATCCTGGCTGCGCCACTGACATTCAGTATACTGGGCTTGTACTGTGTCAGTAGTTTAGTGCCCCGAGCTCGTGCGAAGGTCCTGAAAGGCGTGGAGTGGTATGACCTCTACCATCAGAATATATATCACTGGTGCATATATGCAACATCTGTTGCATGGGCTGACACATCATACCTTCGAGTTATACGAGTCTATTTAGAGGCAGTGGCGCGTGAAGATTGCTCTTCAAAAGACTTTCTAAACCTTTACGAGCGGTATTTCATCCTGTCGTGCAGTTGGAGGCTCCGTCTGATTGCCCTTCACAGACAACATTTAGCGGCCTCGTCTTACGACTCTCTCACTAAGCCACTCATCGCCGCCCCTTGACACCGTAAAAACACGTCGAGGGCGCTAAAAAGTATTGCGACGGTCTCGGGTTTCCAGACGGAAAACAAACACGCGCCGCGCACCCGACCTGGCGGGCCGGGTCACTCGGGTCGCGCGTGATTAATGCGGTGTTGATTGGTCTCGGGCCGTCGGGGGCCGCGCGACAGGCCAGGAATGGGGCCGGTACGGCTCAGGATTGATGCGCTCTGGGTGACGGCGGGACTGGTCCGGGACGACACAAAGACCAGAGCAGGGCATGCACTGACCAGCCGACAGTGGGGCCAGTGAAGGCGCTGGCCAGCCGACAGTGGGGCCAGGAGAGGTGCTGGCTAGCGGACAGTGAGGCCAGGGAAGGTGCTGACCAGCTGACAGTGAGGACGGGGAGGCGCTGACCAGCCGACAGTGAGGACGGGGGAGGCGCTGACCAGCCGACAGTGAGGACGGGGGAGGCGCTGACCAGCCGACAGTGAGGACGGGGGAGGCGCTGACCAGCCGACAGTGAGGACGGGGGAGGCGCTGACCAGCCGACAGTGAGGACGGGGGAGGCGCTGACCGGCCGACAGTGAGGACGGGGGAGGCGCTGACCAGCCGACAGTGAGGACGGGGGAGGCGCTGACCAGCCGGCAGTGAGGACGGGGGAGGCGCTGACCAGCCGACAGTGAGGACGGGGGAGGCGCTGACCAGCCGACAGTGAGGACGGGGAGGCGCTGACCAGCCGACAGTGAGGACAGGGAGGCGCTGACCGGCCGACAGTGAGGACGGGGGAGGCGCTGACCAGCCGACAGTGAGGACGGGGGAGGCGCTGACAAGCCGACAGTGAGGCCAGGGAAGGTGCTGACCAGCTGACAGTGAGGACGGGGAGGCGCTAGCAATCCGACAGTGAGGACAGGAGAAGCGCTAGTTACCCGATGCGAGGTGAGGGAGATGTGCTGACCTGATGACAGCGAGGGTAGGGGGTTAGAAGCTGGCCAGCTGGCGACGAGGGGTGCGGGGGAGCAGTCACTCCAACGGTCAATGACTATCTATTACAACGTTTTGTTTCGACGGGCTGGGTGCACCACGTTCTGTGCAGCACCCTTCAGTTTTTGGTACGTCTGTTTGCCAGCAAAAAACTAATTCTATCAAAATCCACGAGATCTTCGCCATCGCGGCACGGCAGAAAGGGAGAAATGCAAGTAATGGTGTTTAGTTATTTGACGCCTGTTTGCTGCTGGTAACATCATGTAGGCATGATGACGGTCCGGAAAACGATACCCTGTAAGCAAATTCATGTCAAGGTCTGCAAGGAGATGAATGGTGGCCCAGAGACAGTTTTGTGAAGCGTATGTTCTCAACATGTTAACTGAGGTTGTAACCAGGGTAGGTCTTAGTGCCCTGGCACCTTCCAAATCGTAGGAGGCCCCCACAGGGAACCCTCGAGCTGACCATGCGTAACTGGACACGCAGTCGGGTAGGAGATCGATATAACCCCCTGATTTTCCCCGAATAACTCCTGGACGGTGAGGCGGAGGGGAGAATCAAAGATCTTGTCAAGAGGAGGCCACGTAACATTTTGGGACCCTACAACTTGGGGCCCCTTCAAAAATACTCTTATTCTTGCCATGAAATTTTTAGGTAAATCCCATATAACACACACACACACACACGAATATACGGATATATATATATATATATATATATATATATATATATATATATATATATATATGTGAATACAGGAAAGCATCTTACTGGGGGCAGCCCTAGAAAGCTGGGCATGCTACATATGCACATGCATGGTGCTGATTTTTGTTCTACAGATCATGGTAAATCCTGCCATTTTAAGCTCAGTTTTTTGGAAGAACAGGCAAAATAAACTAACGTTGGCTACTAAATACGTAAAAGACAAACTTATTCTTGGCTTGTTTACAGCTAGCTGGCTGTTCAATGTATCAGCTGGTTTTTTTTTATATAGGAGCACAAAACATGGTAGCATTCAACACGTATTAAGAATGTGACAAACAAGTAAAATAAGTGTCACAATGCAACAGCCAAGGCAAATGAAAATGGAAAACATACGACGTCGGCGGCACGTAAAATTACCTTCGACAAATGTGTGTAAGAGCTCATCAGCGCATATCCGACTGCTGCTTTAATGTTAATCACCAAGGCCAGTAGGGACGAAACCTGAGCGATCATGGGTGCCGCTGGAGGCCAACAAAGAAGCTACCGTCAACAAATATAGGATCTTCAGAGCAAACGAGAAGAAAAAAAAGATAAATGTGGTGGGCCCCTGAAGGATTAAAAGTGCCCCGGCAGGCTGACATACAGGGCTCAGGCCAGAGCACAGGGCCCTCTGAACAAAGGAAATTACCGAATACCAATGTAATGAATTAATGCCCCTGTGCGATCAAGAGCGCCCAGCTGGTTAAGTGAAAGGGCCCCGATAGGAGCAAAGGGTCCTCCGCAAATGATATCAAACTGAAAGATCCCTAGTTCAAAGCAGAGGGCCCCTGAGCATCGCGTGACTTGGATGTGAAGGGCCCCTGAGTAGCTGAGTTTACCCTGGCATATGGGTTCTCGGAAAAGCGTATGAAGTCTGTCAGGTGAGTGGGAAGAATCCGTGGAGGTTTACATGATCGGTCAAGAGTGCCCGGACATGTAAGCGGATGGTGTCCCAACGGCAGCGTAGGACCCCACGAGACAATGCAAAAGATCAAGAGCAACGTGGAAAGATCCCTAACCATCCAATTGACCCAGCAAGTGGACATGTAGGGCCAAGGCATCAGCATAAGGCATCTAGACAGTGTAATAAGCCCCAAAAATGTCCCAATCAGCACCTTTTCAATCAACAAAGTATTAACTTTGCTTCCAGGCTCTTCACTTTCGCTTGTCGCTGCTCTTGGTCGTCTATAGCCTAAGGACGTGCAACTCTGTTCTGTTTTGTTTTGGAAAACCGTGCCCGTTTGGCCGGTTATGGGTCCATTTGGAGCCTATGCGTCCCCTCGGGGCAGATGGAGCGGCATGTTCCCGTGCCCCCCCCCCCCCCTCTCCCTTCCGCCTGTATCCGCCACCGGCCTGAACAGCTTAATAGAGAGGGCCTCGCCAAGAACATAGTGTCATCCATTCAAATAAGAGGTGCTCAAGACACAACATGGAGGGCCGGCGAACGTCAGGGCAGTGTCCTAGAATTGCCGACTTCGGGTGTAAAGCAACACCCTGCGAGGAGGAATTTTTCATTCTCTTTTCCCATATTATATGTCAATTTCCACTACTACCTGATATTGTCTAACCACACATGCCAAACCCATACTTGCCATTCCAAGGTTTTATGTCATCGAAAACCGAACTCACTTAAAATCACCAAGCATTAACAAGATTCTGCAGAATCTAGACCCACTTGCACGAATCAAATTTGTTTCATTTTCAATCAGGATTGTTTACAAAATGCGTCAGGATCTTCAGCTGTGTGCCTAATACAATTTGCACTCATCCCTTTTATTGGAGGTAGAAGGGGGGAGGGTCGAACCACGCAAAGATCGCACCAGCAAAGCAAAGCCTGGTACAAACACTAGCGAAGCCTGGTAGAAAATTTTAATTCATGTATTTCTTTTACCCGAAGAAACTTGACCGCTAAATTACACCACACCCGAAGTGTAGCAGTGAAAAATGCCAGAAATGCCTTTTAAATAACATCTAAATGCTGAACATGACCATTTGAGCACTCATTTTCACAGACGTTTAGTCAAATGAGCTGCTTACAAAATTTGACCAACAAACTATAAGTCTATATATTTACTTTTTTCTTGATCCCATATGAGTGTGAGGCAATTTAATTTTTTGTTCCTTTACGATTATCTTTGAAGATACCATCTATGGCTTAGAATGTTCACCATTTTCTCTGCAAAATGTGCAAACTGCAAACTTGCACACATTTCATACATAGTGGATGAATTCGCCGGCCGCGCAAACACGTTTACTACGCACCCAAGAGTGAACAATTCGTAGAGAATGAAAAAGGCATTTGAGGCACAGAACTTATTTCTAACTCCATTTTTGCCCTGCTTAACCCACAGTCAGCGGTTTTTTGTTCATAGTGGGGCTCGATTGTGATAAATTTAAGCCATTCCATTTTCGCTACCTAACTACGTTACATTATCCTGCTGTACATGGCTTTGATACAGACCTGGCGCAGTTAATACAGAGGAGTTTGGTAAAAGAATTTCTTCCTTCGGAACTTTTTTCATGCAAACCACATTTCGCTTATTTCGCATGTTAATCTGGTAGGTTGGTAGGCATTATTGATATATACATTTCGTTGGGGGGGGGGGGGGGGGGCTGGATGAACCTGTCTGTCAGCAAACTATGCGAGATATGCTGACTTTTTGTGTAGCGTAGCAGAAAGAAGCATGCCCTTGAAAAGCCAGCAAGTTTCTCCTGCGGAGCAACTGAGTGCTAACCTTGCCAGCTTTTAGCACATGATTTGTAACCAGATGTAGCAATTTCATGCTTTGATTCATTGAATTTTGTTTATAAAAAATTGCGATGCCCCAAGGCATGAAAGCAACTATTTTGTTCCATACTCTTGATTACTTGCCTCAACTTTGTTAAGTGGTCCCTGATGTCTGCCTTAACAAGATGTTGTCCGTAATCGCCATGGCTTGTTGACCGGCGTATGACTGCACTGTAAGCATGCACTACATCTTTTAGCATAGGAACGCTCTAAGCTGCGCAGCAATTACAATATGAGGTAGATATCGGTTTTTAGCAAATAATCGGACTATGCCATTTGAGATGTGAAACAAGCATCTCAAACTTTAAGTAACTAAATACAAATAACCAAACTTAAATGGATGCCTTTGCTGCAGCTGAAAAGGCAAGCAGGTAAACTGGTTTGGGGGCCATCTTTAATATAACGTTTTGGGAAGAGGTTGGCTTGTGGAGCGCATGCAACTTTGCCCCTGACAAAAGCTAATCATGATGATCAGAATAAGGTGTCTAAAGTGATTTGGGGGATTTCGATTTGTGTGTTGTTAATTTTGTCTGATGTCAACAAGCTGACACAAATTGATTGAACCAATACACATGTTGAAACCAACCAAAAATAAGCTTTAGCTTGCTTTCATCACAGCTGCTGCTGTCAAGAAAAAGGTGAGGTGGGCTGGGATGATGTACAGCATATGGGCTACTCTAAGTTAGGCTAGGCTGCTTAATTGCATGACAAGTGGCAGTAGGAACTTTGCAAGAATCAACGACTCATAAATTGTGCTGTGATACATATAGGTTAGACAGAATGAGATAAGGTAAGGTTTCTTTTGGTTAGGCTTAGTGAGGGTGCTTTCATGGAAACAAGCATTGGTATTTTGCAAGAAACAGTAAGATGATATTTGAATTTCCTGAACTCATCTTAACAAAACCAAAGGGATATTTTTGTGATTTGTTGATGGGCAGGACTCCCCAGGGCTTTTTTGTCTGAATACTTTATGCTTGTCGATTTTTTTTGTTTTTGTTCTTGAATTTCTTTGCTTGGCTTTGTGATAAAAAATGATGGAGAAGGGATGTGCCAAGTGCAGCATCAAAACATGGGTGCTACAAAGTTTTTGATGGTTACCATACTGTAATGAAAATCCTATTTTGTAAGGTGTTCTTTTTTACTGTAGTGACCCAAGATCCTTGTTTTTCTTTGTTATCTTAAAAATGTTTTGTCACCTTTATGATATAATGCCCATGCCAACTTGAAATAAATGTATGTTTGCTGGGGCTTCTCTCACTGACTCATAAGCTTTAACTGTTGTCAATTCAATTTTTTCACTCCCGTACAGTCTTTCTGCGATGGAATTTTTTGCCCCGCCCTAGTTCAAAAGCTATTCTAGCTCACTGCATTAGTGTGTCCGAGCAGGTTGACAGATGGGACCCCGACAAGACCATAAGGCCCTCCATTCAAATAAGAAATATCCACGACACAATGTAGAGGGACGCTGAACCGTGGAGTGTGCCAGAGTAGGTTAACAGAAGGGACCCCAACAAGGCGTAAGGCCCTCTATTCAAATAGCAAGTGCCCAAAACCCAATGTAGGGGGCCCCCGAACGCTTAAATGTGCCCGAGCAAGTCATCAGATGGCCCCCGACAGGAACGCAGAGCCCTTCATTCAAATGCCCAGTGTGCATGGCCCCAAACAATCCGTTGTATAAGAGCAGGTTAACATATGAGACCCAGACAAGTGCGTAGGGCTCACCACTGAAATTGAAAGTATCAAGACCCTATTTGGAGGGCCCCAAACGACCAAGCGTGCCCAAGCGGGTTAACACATGGTCCCCGACAAGAGAGGAGGGCCCTAATCAAGTGACAAGGAATTGAAGGGACCATATAACCATAATGAAGAGGGCCCATGTGTATATCGCGAGTGTGTCGGTAGGTTAACCGAGACCAACGTGATGGGGCCCCGAACAACCGAGAATAGCCCGGCAAGTTAACATATGGCGCCCCCGGCTATAGCGCACAGAGTCTTTCAGGAGAATGGGAGGAATTCGTGAAAGACTTCTGACTGACAAGGGCACCCCGTCACGGTAGTAAGAAGGGCCCCAACAACAGTCCAGGGCCTCCCGGTAAATGCAAAAAGAAAAACCAGGGCAACGTGGAAGACACCTTAACGATCGGATTGACCCCGTAAGTGGGTATAAAGGCCCCCGGAAACAGCATAGGTCCTCTGGACGGCGTAGTGAGACTTATGATATCCCAACCACGACCCTCTCAATCAGTAAATAATAATGTTTGCCTGCTCGTGGGTCCTTCACCTTCGCTCGCGTCTGTTCTTGGACGTCTGGAAGCCCAAAGACCTCCAACTTTGTTCGTTTTGTGTTTAGCAAAGGCATATGTTCGGCCGGGTTTGGGCTCCCTCGGAGCCCACGGGCCACTGGGGTCCAAGGGGGCCATGACCCCGTACACTCCTCCTCTGGATCCGCCCATGGTGTTACGTAGCAATTTAAAAGCTTGATCAGCTATGGACAATGTAATAACCAATCTCTGCGGATCCAATCGATATATCTCTTAAGGTCGTTGACCTGAAGATGGTCAAGGTCGCGTTGTTACGGATCAAGATCGAAACCAAGCAGTCTTTTTACTGGCATAACACTGCTACTCCAACCATTACTACCACTAATACTACCACCACTACCACTATAACTACTACAAGAACCGCTACTACTACTTCTACTGTGATTACTGTTGAAAACTTGCATAAGAAACAGTTTTTGACGCTCATTTTGAATGTCTTGATCACAAGGACTTCAACAAACCTCTTATTTTGGCTTCAAGATCGTCAGGGAAGGTCATCAGCTTAAAAATGACTTCGATCAACCTTTGATTTTGAGACATATGTTAAAGCTGGTTGCTTGACTGCCTGATGTCGATTCGGACACCGATCCTGAGTTTGATCTTGTTTAACCTTGTTGACGCGGAGGTCACGAAGGTCAGAGATAAAAGTCACGATCTAGAGGCTTATAAATTTGAAGAAAATGAGATCGCATAGAGATTTATTGCCCTGGGAACTTGGTGTGAACTTGGTGGAACTTGGTAGAACCCTAGCTCTCTTAGATTTTTTTTTGCTTTGTTTTAGAGCTCAGGTCAAACTGATCCCAGAATCGAGCGCGACGCATGCAACTGGCCACTCCGGCGTGTGCTTAAATGTGTTCAAGCATGCCAATTACCCGCTGAACTGGTACAACTCCCCAGGGGTAAAAAGATGCTCGCTGACCAACTGTGAAAAGCGCAGAATGGTCGCCATAATGAAATTTTCAGATTTGACATTCCTTGCGCCACGCACCCACGAGACTATCCTATCTATCACGTGGCTATCCTATTTCCGAAAAAAGCAAAAGTGATTACAGTCCTAATGTTAGTGACTTATTTGAGCTGAAATGCTACTTTGTAAGGAAGGCAATATTCTGCTCTCTCTAGGCAAGCTGAATTTCAGCACCGTTCGCTTAGGACTGACCGCCTGGCGAGGTAGGACGTGAACAGCTTTACAGACGCGGGCGATGTGTGAGGAGTTCAGCTGTCGTGCCACCAGTAACGTCTTAATGAACCAAATCGTGTGCGACGTTTTGGGCAGTGACAGCACACTTCGAAGTGCCGAATCTTTCCTCGCACTCGTTGCTGAACCTGTCACTCACACACGAAAGCCGCGTTGTCCATGATCTCGACCTCACTATCTGCAAGACATATCATCATCATCGACAGCTGATGCTGTTGCGTCTGTGTGACACCGAAAACCTTAAAAGGACACGGTAGCGTATTAACATGCTGGCCTCGGGAACGGTACGTGCCTGCAACACTTAGGCAAGTTTATTGCATACAATGATGCATGCGCGCAAATATATCGACAATAAGAAATTAGAGACAGGTATATAACGTAAGTCAATCGAGAATATTCCGTGTTGTTTTACGAAACGCAAAAAATAGCATGCCTACAACGAACTGAGGGTTCGAAACCCAGCTTTCGATTTTCAGTGAAAATTGCTAAGCTGCGCCCTCGTCCCCCATTGCCATTACATATAGCCCACATAGATCTTTCATGCTCCTTCATGCTCCGTGGTTCATTTGGCAAGGACATGATTGAATTAAATGATGTGATAAAACATATGATTTAACTAAGCTTGTTTGCCATTGCTTCAATCTCAGCACCTGCATTGCATTCGATGGCTAGTTGTGACATATAAGTTTATATCAGGCAAAACTAAACTAAGAAAATGTGTGCAGCTACACAACATACAGCGCTTGGCAAGCACAGGCTAGATTTTCTTTCTATTTCATATATTCTTTGATGTATCAGCTTGCTGCAGTTGGCACAGATACGTAATGTGTTAAACAAATGTGATTCAGTAGATTACTGACATTTTTTAAAGCATCAAATCATCCTATTTTCGGAAACTCAGTAACTGAGCATTTTTCAGCTTTGCCTGAGATGAATTAGATTAAATGCTGACACACAAGGACAATCACTTGCGGGCGACGAGGGTCGTTGCCCCCAACCTTTCGGGCATTCCGCTGACCACCGTCGGCAGCATAAACTCCTCTGTTTTTACATACTGACAGATTAATTCATTACGATGAGCCTCACCCCCCTGACCAATCCCCCAATCCCTGATCAGCTGCTGAACATGGCTTGGCTTCTTCAGACATCAAACTATAGCTGACTTCCCTGAATAATGCTTTGGGCGAAGGACTTGTGACAGTGCTGGCAACAGCGGACAGATGGTTATTCCTGCAACAAGAGTAAGCCCTGTCATTTCATTAGTCGACAGTGCAAAGGTGACGAAGGTTTTAACCAACATTAAACATCTCAAATATGGCTAAAAATACATACAGATAAAAATCAACTAATTCGATTCACAAAATGAGTTTGATTTTCAGAGAGCACCCTATTTGGACATTTGGACTAGCAAAGCAGAAACTCCTTTGGGGTTGTTGCACATTTTTATAGTAAAGCCATCATGTTTAAAAACCACCTGCTAGACGAGCATATCGAGCCCGCATTTCAGCCATACGCCTTTGTCGGAATGGTACAATAAATAGACGAGTAGTGAATCCCGTCAGCCTACGACCCCTGTTTGAAGATGTTTACCTTTTGAAACAGCGCGCCAGAATATTTAACAGATCCCGGCATTCCGGGGATTAAACAGGTATTTATTGCCAGTCATAAGTTCATATGGTGGCTCCTTAATTCAGGCTGTCTGGCTAGGGGTGAGATGGCTGAAAATATGTGTACATGCAAACACAATACCACGTTAACCTAACTCTCATACCAATGCTCTAATGATACCCGCATGATCGGCTTTGATTAGCCCTGCTCGTTCAGGTCGGCTCGCCGACTTCTTGAAAAGATTTGGTGGTTTTTTCTTCCGCGATGGTCCAGTACTGTATACATTATTTTGAGATGCAACAGGCCTTGAAATGCTTAAATTTCAGCCTGTGTGCGCTGGGTCAACACATGACCGCCGAAAAGGTCTTCTCTGTCTGGTTGTTAGCGCCACGCATACACGCATCAAATCTTAAACAATTAGGGTGCACGAACCACGGGTAAAGATCATGTTATTTTCCCGCTTTATTCACACATTTTACAATTGCTTTCGTAAACCACATTTTTATGTGCGCATTCAATTGATTTCCGAGCACGAATCGCCTATGAGTGAATTTTCGCAGACAAACCACATCCCTAGTTATCATTAGGATATACTGTAATTTTCACAGGCTAAAAGTGTTGTAAAAAAGTTTGCCTTTAAATGTTTTGACTACTGTGTTATCAAAGCGCGGCAAACAGCGTGTCAAGCTGCAGACGATGAGGAACAGAAAATTTATGTGATAAGCTCAGATCATGGACTTCTGCCAGCCAAATGAAGATGTCTCTTTTCGGAAAGCTATTAAAATCTAAACGTTTTGTCACGCTCTCAGGGTTCGCCTGGCAAAAATAATGACATTTACGATCCATCGCCTGCAAAAGCACAGGGCTGGAAAATGCTTTCTCTTCTGCGATGCTGCGATAACGTCCCTTTTTCAGCTCCGTGAGCTGCAGAGCAAAGAAAAAGAACATCCCGCTGATCTAACGACGAAGCGATTTGAACAGTTAGAGGATTTGTATTTCGGAAGCAACATGGAGTTAGAATGATTGACGACAGGATGGACGCCGCCATACTTCTGAACACCAATCTGATGTGTGCGACGGACGAAAAATTTTGAAAAATATCTGCCTCTTTCACTTTTGGGACAGTCCTTATCGACGGCTCATCGATCGCTAGGTACTATTGGCGTTTGCAGGGTCTGTTAGTCTGTTCGCACGAATTTCACGACTTGTATTGATGACGTGAGCACGACGTGGCTCCTCACACGTGACCTGGAGACGGCGATGACTGTGAGGCTTGCGGTCAGGCAGTGTCACGTGAGCACGACATGGCTCCTCACGCAAGGCCTGGAGACGGCGGTGATTGCAAGGCATGAGGTCAGGCCCCATCTGGTTGGTGAACGAAGCAGAACAGGGCTCCCGAGGTACGGGAGTAACAGGTAACAGGACTCCCGCGGGACACCATCAGCCGGGTTCGGAGCTGTGCCAGCCCCGCCTTCGCGTGTGTCACTCGACACGACACGACGATTTCATGTGTCGCTCGACACGGCACGACGATCTCATGTGCCGTGCGACACGGCACGACGATCTCATGTGCCGTGCGACACGACACGACGATATCATGTGTCGCTCGACACGACACGACGATCTCATGTGCCGTGCGACACGACACGACGATTTCATGTGTCGCTCGACACGGCACGACCATCTCATGTGCCGTGCGACACGACACGACGATCTCATGTGTCACTCGACACGACACGACGGTCTCTTGTGCCGTGCGACACGACACGACGATCCCATGTGTCACTCGCCACGACACGACGATCTCATGTGTCGCTCGACACTGCACGACGATCTCATGTGTCACTCGACACTGCACGACGATCTCATGTGTCGCTCGACACGGCACGACGATCTCATGTGTCGTGCGACACGACACGTCTGACACAGTATAGGCATAGTCCCCATCGTGATAGACCCGCACGACCCGCACCCAAACTCCTGCAACACTCTTGCTGGGGAACCGCCCGAGGGCTCAACCGAAAGCCATCGGGGACTGGCGGGGCATCTTAAAGGGAGTGCTCCTCATTTGTGCGGGGTTTTGAACTGGAATGGCCATCTCAGAGATCTTTCGGTGCTGTTCACGACGCTTCCCTTCTTAAGGCCTGAACTCTTCTAGATTCTGAGCCACATGCCCGCAGAGATATGCAGACTTTTAGGGGAGGCTTCAAGGTCACGAAGGCGTCCATGACACCATAATGACGTCATTTAAATCCTGTCATTCTATTGGTCATGCGATGGTCAAGGCCAACACAAATATAGCTGTCAAGTCGTTCAAGTCTGGCGTATGCGAGTACCATTTCCTGATGTAACGGTCTTCAATTAGCTCCCACTCAATGTTATGCAATGTATGACGACGTAATCAGGCAATGACGTATTGAGAAGCGCATTTTCTAGATAGAGAAACTGTGTGGTCTGGAGCAGTCTTTTCCGCTTAAAAGTATACCAAGAGTTCCTAAGTGAGCTTATTTGATTATACCTAATGCTTGTAACATCTTCAAACGTGGAAAATTCCCTGTATTAAAACTTGTGGGAATGGTTGTGCACGTACCGCAGCCAGAGTTGTGGCGAAGATTATGATGATGCTTTTACTTTAATTCAAGACAAACGCGATCTATTGCCAGGCTACAGCACCACATACGGGACGCGACAACTAAAGGGGGGAAGAACACTGAAACTTCCTGAAAATTGAAAAGCGACCCTGTGGGCACTGGTTGGGAAGACATAACCAAAACTGGCTATCTGCCCCTTGACCTTGAGAGGGCTTCAAATGCCCCTGAATTCTTAACGATAAATCAATCTGCCCACTTCAGGTCTGTTCTTTACTCTGATTCACTAACCACTGCAAGTTCTAACTCCTTTTAATTTACTTGCTACAAAAACCTCACTGCAATTATTGTATTCTGCGAGCCAAACGGCACGCAAAACAAAACAAAATGTATTACATCTATGCGTGGTTCGTGCGATGATCCTGAACGGTGAACCGCTGATTGTATATCCCCAAGTTCGTTGGAGTGTTGAAGACTAGACTCTCCATGTTTCTGTTGTCCCGCTATGTGCCTTTCAACAACTTCTCACATAATTTATGCCTGACATTGTGGCGAACAAACATGCCGGGAACAATTCTTCGAAGGGGATGGAAAAGCTCCATTCATGGCGTGCACCACAAACCCACCATAACCAATTGGGTTAGAGTGGACGGGCCCATAGCACCAGCGGACGGATATGGCGGCCGTCCAAGTCGTCCGGCAGAGGGAGGACACGGAAACAGGATCGTTTAAAGGGAATGCTTCACGGTTGAAGATGTTAAAGTGAGAATCAAAGATGATGAAAAAGATTGCTTATGACCATTGGTATATTTTTAAGTGAAAAAGACTGCTCTGGGCGGCACAATTCTCTGTGCAGTAAGTATCTCAATCCGTCATGGTTTGATTACATCATGGAAACCATGCACAACATCGATTGAGAGCCAATCGGCCGCCATTACGTCCGGAAATCGTGCTCACGAACGCCAAACGTGGACGCTACAACAGTTATCTTTGTCGGCCTTGATCGCCGCATGACTTTTGGCATTGCAGAATTCAAATGACGTTATTGTAGCGACATGAACGACAAAGTGACTTTAAAATACTCTACCCAAAATACCCTCTTCCTTTTCGCGGTCGTGTAGCCCAGAAACTAGATGGGCATAAGCCTGAAGATGGGCAGGGTTGTGAACAGCACCGAGGGGTCTCCAATGTGGCTAGTTTAGTCCAAAACCCCGTGCAAATGTGGAACACTCCCTTTAATGAAAACCTGCGAACCACATCGGATGAGCAATACATGACGACCTCTCTCCTGAAGCGCCGATACTTCCTCTGACTCGGCTGAAAGCTGTGAGGCGTCCGCCCCTGCCCTCGCGCCGCGCGTCCGCAGAGCGCGGCGCCCAAGTGCCCTGGAGCGGAGCTGGCAGACCCGGCCCGCGCCGCCGCCCGCAGTGGCGTGCTGCGCCGCCTAAAGAGGAAATGGTTTCGTTTCCAGCAGACAATCCCTCCAATTGTCTGAATGAATGTGATTGGAACAATGAGTCGGCCGGCGGCGCCAGAGGACTCATTTGGCGTCGTTCGCGGTGCGCGCCCGGCGTTCCCCGGGGCCCCGGATGACCAGATGAAAAGGCGGCGAGCGCGCTTCGCAGAGCCCCGCTCGTAAAGTTGACCGGGCCTCTGGCGCGCCCCGACCCTGTTGAGCGGCCGATCCCACTTTATGGATCATTAAAGTCCACTTTGGTGCTCGATGCTGGCCAGCAAATGAGTTTAATTATGGCGCGATAAATTCGCGCCGCATCTCTGTTTGCCATTGGCCGGCGCCGCCAAGGCATAAGTGTTGCGTGATTTACCGGCGTCGTTTCTCAGCACACGGCCGGAATGAGACATCAGCTTTGCGCCGCCAGCCGAGCCGCCAATATTTCTGCAGCGTTGCGAAAGCGCGCCGTCCCGAGAGAGCGATTTTCCGCCCTCTCCGCCGCGCGCCGGTCGCCGAGCCCGGAGGCTCCGCCCCTCGGCGAGGGGCGGAGCTTGCGCACGGCGGCGGGCGCTGATTGGCGGGCGGGCGGTGGGCGCGGCGCGGCTCGGCCGTCGGCCACCGCCCGGGCCACGCTCACTGCAGCGGCGCGCCGTGTCGGGTGAGGACGCCGCCACGCTCCGCTGTCGCGCGCCCGCCCCGCCGCCCGCCCGACGCCCGGTGAAGTGACGGACGGACACGACTGTGAGCGGCCAGTGTCGCCCGCGGACCGGCTGCCCTGCTGCGCGCGTCGTCGCCGATGACACCATGGTTTGCTCAGCTGTAGAGATGAACCCGGCCCCCCTGAAATCGTCCTTCAGCATCGACTCGCTGCTCAACGACCCGTTCAAGCAGCGGGTGCCGCTGCCGGCGCCCGAGGCGGACGCCGTCTCCGACGACGGCATCCTGGAGAGCGACGTCGACGTCATCGGCACCGACGAGGACGCCGACAACTCGCGCGAGGCCGAGGAGAAGCTCTTCGACGCCGAGCCGGCCGACGAGAAGGCCGACGCCAAGGGCGACGACAAGGCCGACGACAAGGCCGACAAGAAGAAGTTCGAGAAGCCGCCGTACAGCTACAACGCGCTCATCATGATGGCAATCCGGAGCCACCCACAGAAGCGGCTCACACTCAGCGGCATCTACGAGTACATCCTCAAGAACTTCCCCTACTACCGCGAGAACCGACAGGGCTGGCAAAACTCGATCCGGCACAACCTCAGCCTCAACAAGTGCTTCGTCAAGATCCCGCGACACTACGACGACCCGGGCAAGGGCAACTACTGGATGCTGGACCCGTCCTCCGACGACGTCGTCATCGGGCCAACGACGGGGAAGCTGCGTCGGCGCTCGTCGACGGCCGCGCGCAACCGTCTGGTGGCGTTCCGACACGGGCTGACTTCGCTGCCCTTCCCCGCGCTGTACCCGGCGGCGGCGTACCCGGGCGGCCGGCTGCCGGCGCCGCTGTACCCGCCGGCGGCGGCGCTCTACTATCGCGGCGTGTACCCGGCGCTGTACCCGGCGCTGGCCGGCGAGCGGCCGCCCTACCTGGCGGCGCCGTTCGCGCTGCCGCCCGGCGCGCCGGCGGCCGCCTCCTCGCTGTACGAGCTGTACAGCAAGCTGCCGGCGCGGCTGGCGGCGCCAGCCGGCCTGTACGGCGGCGGCGGCCCCGCTGGCGGCCGGCGCCGCGGCCGGCTCGGCCGCTCGCTCCCCGCTCGGCACGCCGCCCGGGAGTTCCGACTCGGAGCCGGCGGCGGCGCCCGACCCGGCCGCCGAGCGACGCCTCTGAGCCCGGTCGCTAGTGCAATACTCCGCCGCCGCCGCCCGACCGGCCGACCGCCGCGCTAGGTAAGGTGGCCGCGTCCTGACCCGACCTGGCCTCTTCACCCCCGGCGACACCGGCGCGACTCTTTCACAAACCAGCTGTTTTTTATTTATGACTTTCGTGATTGGTGGGCAGTCACTGTCGTTTGCGTTGAGTTGAGCGTTTTCGAGAGGCTGGGCGGATAGACGCTATATCGGTGTGCAGATCCGTTGATATTGAGTGGGATAGTCACCCGCGTCGCGCGGGGTAGACGCCTAGAGTCAGATCCACCTATCGTTCGTGTGTAAAGGCCTATGTACTGTGTTGCTTGTACAATAAAGAGTCTATCGAGTGGCCCTCGCCCTTTTCCACCGTCACGACCGTAGAAAGCGGGAGAACGCCGCACCCAGCCTGAGACGAACACTAACAGCGCGCGCCGTACGCATCACCACGCGCCGGCCGCTGGAGACGGGGCGGGGCGCCTGCCGGGCAGGGCTCGGCCAGGTACCGGGTCTGGTCCGGCGGGGCGCCGGGCCGCGGTCCACCAGCAGCGGCGCCGACACACCATCAGCGGGGCCCGCTCGTAGGCCGCTGAACTAACCGCCGGCCGTCAGCGCGCGACCCAAAACAGACACCGCCGACCGAGTAAATATTTACCGGGCTACCCGGGCGGTGCAGATAGCGGGCCAACACGCTTTTTACCCGGGTGTAAGATAATATCGTAAATGTCGTGGCCTGTGTAAACAGGAAGAGTGCGAGTAGTGCAACGGCGATAGCGGCACCGGCGCGGTCAGAGGGTCTGCGCCGCCGCGCAGGCCCTGATTGCCCCCTACAAGTGTCAGCCGATCAAGCCGCCGGCTCTCGTGCCTGGGGCGCGTCAACGTTTACGCCACGGGGACAACACGCAGCCGCTAACGGCTAACGGTATAAGCGGCTCCGAAGCAGGAGATTCCCGGAAGGTCTGCCCCTGTGAGGGTGGAATGTGATAGTGCTACACCACACCGCTCAGCCGAGCCAGGCCGCCGTCGCCAGGGCGGTCGCGCTGGATCTTTCAGCTTTCTCACTCTCCCCTTCCATGCTGGACCACAGAGGTAGCGCTAGATATTGCCCCGGTTGAAGCGTCTGCCCCTCCCCTGCCCCTCCCCCCCCCCCACCCCTGTCCGCCGCCACTGCTGCCGGCCCTGCTGCCGCCCCTGCTGCCGGCCCAGCAGCGCCGCCTGAAGCCGCACACTCGGCTGCGCTCCGCGCCGGTAGCGTGCACGGACCGAATGCGACGCATCCCATGCAGCAGTCGCCCGTCGCCGGACCGTTACCCTTGTTTGCGGCCGTGCCCGCGCCGTGCACTGGTGACGTGTGCGGGCTGCTGACGGCCGCGGGCCGGAGGTGCCCCCGGTCCGGGCGGCGCGCCCAGCGGCCAGCGCCCAGCGGCCAGCACCGCCGACGGCTGGAGCAGCGAGCGCCAGGCGCCCCCGCAGCCAGGCTGCCTGGCTCGCCCGCAGCCGCGTGGCCCTCTTGTGTGTGGCGTGGAGTGTAAGAACGGCGGTCGTGTTGTGAATGACGGCTGTATGGTACGGTGCTAAATGGGCTGTCGATGTGGCATGCACCATGCCATTGTGTGCACTTTAATACTTTGATAAGCCACCTCTCGGACACCGGTGAATGCCGGCGATACACGCACGTATTTGCTCGTTTTAAATCCATCGGTATTGGGGATCACAACAAACGAAAAACTGGGCTCATGCGGTTGAGTGCGAACAAGTGCGTAGTTATGCAAGACTGGTGCACATACATCTTAAAGCTCATAGCTCATACACAGGGCGGCATGGTTGAATATAAATCTCAAACAGTGATTATAATGCGCCGATACATATCATGTCAGTCATTAAGAACATGCTACTCTATGATGTGGTAGAAAGGAAATTCACCGAGCCCCACCTCAGTTTGCAATCGCAAGACATCAAAGAGTCATCACCGCAAAAAAAAATTTGGGTTTCGGAAAGAGAGGGGGATATATAGAGAGAGAGAGGAGACTCAGCTACCACACCAGATGGAGGTCACAGGGGCAGGCGTGCCATCGGGCACAGGAGCACGCGTACCGTCGGAAACAAGGGCACGCGCATGCTGCTGTAGATAGCTCGCAAGCGCACACACACACACACACACGCGCGCGCGAGCGCGCGCGCACACACACACACACACTGCTGCACTCGAGATCCCACAGGCTTCAGTTGCGGCCATAGGCAAGCTATTGAACACAAACTGCGGAACTCAAAAGTGCTGTCGGCAGAAGTGTATGCGAACAGTGAGGGCAGGAATGCAGAAGACTTAGACTCTTACTTAGACACCACCCAGTGCGTGCTACAAAACATGCAGTCACTGTATTTGGAAGTCCGGTGAATGTGTTTTTACGGAGTCCGGGATGCGAAGAGGGGTCCCCTGCAGCCAGCGCCCACAGAGCGTCCCTAAGAGGACAACATGTGGGTTACGCAGTGAGAGAAGCCATCAGTCCCAAAGCGAACAGCGCTGAGAACTGACCTTCACTGAGTCTGAGGGTGGCTTGTCTTCGACGCAGAGGGTTCAAACGAGGCAGCAGACAGGAAGACAAGGAACACAAGGTTTCGACAGGGACTTTCGCAGAGTGCAGCTGACTGCCTCATTGAAGTCACTACAATTCGAATATGGTGTCAGTGTAAAACGCTCTTCTCGACAGACGTTCTTAGCCAACAGCTCGCAGCACTCTCTATTCTGCATCGACGTAAGCAACTGTTCGGGGCACAACTCATCCTGATGGACGTCATGGGCAGTGGAAGCCTCGCCCAGCCGGACTCGAACGCCATCCCAACGTTCCAGAGCCACCTCCCTCACTAGACGCCAATCAGAGGCTGCAAGTGTGGTGTTTGAACCGTTGCTTCCCTGTCCCCCAATTCGGGCATGCGATGTTTGGTGTTGGTGCCGTTCCTTCGGCAGTCGCTGTGCGGTCCACGCTCTTCGCAGCCGAAGGCTCTGGTCGTCGAACAACTGCATCCCCGCTCGAAGTGGTTGATAATGACATTGTGCAAGCACATGTGCTTGTATGTGTGGCTTCGTTGCCAGTATTCGTGATAAGGAAATAGTGATCATGAACTATGACAGCCCTCTAGCATCTTTTAGGGAACTAGATTCCTGTGCGTGGCTGGATCACATTATATCATGTATATTATGCCCTATGCATCATAACCATCGACCTGTTAAAGGGCCTCGTAAAGGGCCTCTTACTTAAAGGGCCGTTCCAACTGCGTTTTTTTAAGAATATCTTCTGAACAGTTTTGCGCCGACATTTTCTGAGCCTGAGTTTCAGTCATTTCTGTGTATGTTGCAGAGCTTTGGAGCTGTTCAACTGCGGCAGTTCATGGCACATGACCTCTTCGCTGAGGTCATGTAAGTGGTAGCATCATCAAAATTGACAGCTAACGCTCATTTCTCGCAGGAAATGCGTTTTTCTGGACTACTTTCACATATTTATCCCTCTAATGTGCATTACAATAATAGCAATTGCTCCTGTAAGGTTAAAGTCGACCGAGCTTGCCAATGGACGACCCGACCCTGAAAGATCGGGCCGTCCATGGTCAATGTAGGTCGACTTAGCACTTGTAGCCAGAATTGGCATATCGAAGATCATTTTATCTAAACCAAAATGGCGCATGCCTTCCAGTATTACAAGGGTTTATTCTAGCGCTGTTTTTTCTCCGTTTGATTAACTTTGCTTCGTAATTAATATAACCGATCGGGCCAATACAACATAAGCGTTAACAGCTTTGGCCTCACATGACATGACAGGTCACACTTGATGATTGATGTCTTCGGGTACCCACCTGCTAGAGATTTCGGCATTTCAATTCAAGAGTTGTTCAACGCTTCTTTCTTCATTACCGTGACATGCATTGTTCTGAAGATAACAGGAGGGATCTATAACGTGTTAATTGATTGATATGACTTTCTTGAACCTGTCAAAGCTACTTTCACCTTCGTTTAGTTAAAACTACCTCATGGAGTTTGGCAAGAGCTTTTCCAACACTTTTTCTCCATGGGTGTAGCTTGGTCGGTTTTCGAGTTCTTAGGGAAGGCATTGCCCTCTCCGTAGGGCTTTGCGTAGGGCGTACTGTGAGATGAATGTAAAAAAGTGCGCACAGCGGGGGTTGACAGGGGGCACAGGGCGATCCATGCTCATCTGAAATGGCTAGTATGCATGTAGTGGGAGCAGCATGCCATAGTCTAAACAGCACACACCGGCCAATCTCCGAGCTTCCAGAACCAACCACATCAATGCCATCTGACAGCGGCATTCCGCCCAGCCAGGCGTAAGTAACTGAACTGGATTGCACGCCTCGCATATGGCAACAAGCACCATGTGTGCTTGTCTGCTCACCAGACAGCCGTGACACGAGTTTTTTCTCCGTACATGAGGTGTCTGACACAACAAGGCACTTAGACGATGAAATCTAAAGGTAAATGACATGTATCACTGTTTGTTGACTGTGCCGTGTTTCATTGGGCCCGAACGGCTTGTCCCTGACTGGTTTGACGCGAGACACTGCTTCTAGTGATTCTAGTGATCTAATGACGCGACTTACCTCCCTGGAGGTCGAAGCTCTGAATTACGTAAGTGGCTCAGAGCAAATGCGGGAAGCTATGGCCGTAAGCGCGCCTTAAATGTTACTGGGATCCAGCTCTGTCTTGCTGCTTCACGTGGTATAAAACACAAAACGTCCATGCACAAACCTGACTATGGTCCGCGCCTTACCGAATACGGTATGGGTTATGCCCACGCAAGAATATTGCATCTACATACGAGCATTTCGTTTGGCTTTTTATCTCAGTGCTAGTCCAACAGAAGGTGACAAATTAATAGTATATTGATCTTTCATGAATCGATATATCACCATTTTGTCACCTCATCTTCAGCTACCAGCACGGGAAAGGCCAAAGGAAGTGCTCTTGAAGAGAGCATTATTCATTTTTGTGCTTAAAACTCCTAGTCAGGTCAGACGCGCTTGATTTAAACATTAATGCCGTTTTTGTGCATACTCCTAAAAGCTTTTTAGTCTGTATTCGAAGAAGCCACTCAAACGTGAGAAGTAATACCAGTGAGCTCCATGTCCACCCAGCGTTCCAAAATTCATCCAGTAGGGTGTTCAGGATGTAAATATAAATGCATGCTACCATAATTCTGACTCTTCGGCGGTCCCCGCACGCAATTCGTTGGCGCTAATCCGTTGCCCTTTGACCCCGACTCGGACATCTGACCCACTTAGCCATTTGTCAAGCTTGAGGCTCATAGATACTGATTTGACAGCCTCCCGGTTCGATTCTGATTGGCCGATTTTGAGCAAGGGGGAGGCCATAGGCAGTGAGCCCAATGCCGGGGTGTTATAGCATGAAAAAACATCGACATCCCCGCCACTCAAGTGGTCGAATATTGGAACACTGTGTCCACCAGTCATTTCAAGTAAAACATTTCATTTGCTTTCTTTCCCAATGTGTGTTATGTTATGTTTGCAGTCCCCTAGTTGAAAAAAAAATGTTTGTGCAGTAAATGGTTTGAGAGCCGGAACATGCTACTTAGGGAAGAGCTTTAAAAAACCAAGCCATTATCACGGGAATTCCACGAAAAGCCATGAAACAGACGTCTAAGCCAAGGCTCTTATACCAGGTGCGGTCATCCAGCCATTTGACCGTTAAGTCACGTGGTGCGCAGACGTCATCGATTGTCCGCAATGCTGTTTTCAGAGCTGCGCCATGAGGTGCGCTAGAGCCGCCTGATTGGACAATAGTTGATGACGTCAATGGATTAAGTGGCCCTATGGCTGCCGAAAGGATAACAGGGGGTCAAAACGTTAAAACATAGCATTCGACTCTCCCGTGCGGTCTTTATAGCATGGCGGCACTTGTCCAAGACGCTTTGGCTTTGGGATATCTTTTTTACTCAGATGGTCAGTTCAGTGCAAGGCCGTGTTTACAAAGCAGGTGTGTAACAGCGACATGTCATGTGGCCTAATGACGCACAAGTCTAATTTCAAACAAGGCACTTCTGTTTAAACGGAATGTTCCACATTTGAATACATTGAAGACGATGATGCGTTGAAATCTGATGCGACACCAGCTACGATGAAAAAGCTCACTTATAGCTATTGATATACTTCTGAGTTGAAAAGATCCTTCCAAGCAACACAATTTCTCTATTAAGTAAATATGATCCAAACACATCATTGTTTGATTGCGTCATCGTGCCGTGTACAACATTACTTCAGAGCCAACTGACGCCCGTTAGGTAAGGAAATCGTGCTCACGAACGCCAGACATGAACGATTCGACAACTAAATCTTGATTGGCCTTGATCGTTGCATGGGCAATGGACCGACAGGACCTGAAGGACATTATCATCGTGTCACGGATGCCTGCGTAGCCTTGAAATAGTATCCCCGGAATATTCTGCAGATCTTCTCGGGCGTGGAGCCCAGGATCTGAGGAGGTGTAGGTCTTGAGAAGGACAGGGCTCCGAACTGTGCCGAATGGCCTTCGAGATGGTTATTTTAGTTCAAAACCCCATTTGGATGTTGAACACTCCCTCAAAAAGGAGTGTTCCATAACAAGACTCCAGCAATCCTTTTAAACTTCATGCGGTTCGACCTTTGTAAGGGGGTTTTGAACTGAACCAGCCATCTTGAAGACCATTCGGTGAAATTCACAGCCCTGCCCTCATTAAGGTATAAAACCCTCTCGTTTCTGAGCTGCACGCCTGTTAAAATGAGCAGACTTTCTTGCGCAGGCTATTTCAATGCTACCACTCCACCAAATCCTGTCATGCTACTGTTCATGCGGCGTTCAAGGTCAAGACAAATGTATTTGTCGAGTTGTTCATATCTGGCGTTTGTGAGCACGGTTGAACAATAGCCTGGCAGTCGATTGGCCCTCAACCAATGTTGTGCAAGGTATGCAAGGCTCGGACACGAATTACATTTATGCTACACAATACAAGAAGTTATACATCCTTCCTACTTTTTGCGACGTTCGGACTTGTAATCGAATAACTCAAGAACAGCGTTGCAGCCGAGTATTTAAATGCAGGTAAGCGCCTAAATTTAACGGATAAATATGCAAAACCACCACGAGAAAAAGATTAGAGAACTGCAAGTGAGCGTTCTCCTACAATCGTTCCATGACGCAATCAAACAATGACGCATTGAGAAGAATATTTACTGAACAGAGAAATCGTGTTGTTTAGAACAGTCTTTCCCCTTTAAATGTATATCAAAAGTTATAAGTGAGCTTACACCATCATGTCTAATGCTTGCTTCAGTATCTTCACATGAGGAACATTTCATTTCAATGGTTGGTGGTGCCGACTGTGTCAATCACAAAGGTTCTCAGCTCACAACTTTCAAAGGTCTTCGGACTTTGTTCCTGGTCGGAAATAGTGACGTCCATTGTGACCACCACACTTAATAGGAACCAAGATTCCGATTGTGTTTACGTGCGATTTTTCTCTTAATTGTGACAGTTTGTACGTCATTTCTCTTAGCGAGATCGACATGAGGCCCCTGCGTACATTCTCGAAAGCTATGAAAAATTATGTCACTTGAATGTCTTGTTTGCGCTAAGACCGCCCATTCCACAAAATCTTCTACGGGTTTACAACGAAAAAGAAATATAGGGGTGTGCTAGAGCGTTGTCTGTAATTTTCACTCGAATACAACTGGAATGCGGGTCCTTATTATTTTTGGTTGGTGCTGCAGTGCCATTCTCCAATGTCACTATCAGGCCTGACCAGTCCTGAGGTTTGAGAAGAAAAAAAAACTTTTGAAATAGGCCCCAAAGGTGACATATTCCTTTACGTCGACGTTCTATCACGGACAAGTATCATGCAAATTGTGCCAGAGTTAAGGTCTGAGAAATAAATACACTATCATGGCTTACGATCACCACTGGCATGCAAGCCTTCACGTTATTTAAGCAAGTATTATGCTTAAATTTTGGAAATACGCCATAGGAAACATGTTCCTGATGTTCGTTCCCAAATTGTGAGCATATGCCTGAATTATGAATAAACGTGTATCAGTATTGCACCATCTTTGTTCTATTTTTATGAAGGACTTCAATTACAACTCCTGTCATGATATATCTTCATTTAGTATGTACCTCCTTTTTACCTCTCCATTGTCCGTCCAATCCTGATGGAAGTGAAGAAGGAGAAAAATGGATGATGCGTTAGAGAAAACAAACGAAACAAGAAAGTTATGAACAGACATTACAAATGATAATGCGGACCACCGGCATTGACAGTGTTGTTAACAGTGTTGTTAATTAGCACCATTAACAACGTTAACAGTTAACAGTGTTGTTTATGTTGATTAACAGCATTAGCAGTGTTGTTAATGAATCATGAAAGCAATGGTAAAAAAACAGTTATCATTATTCCGATGCTAAAGTGCTAGATCGACTAGAACATAGAACGTCTGCGAAAGGTCCATTGTAAAGCTCTGAAGAATTCGCAAACGGAATTGTACAGCACGGGTGAGGCACGTGACGTGACATTTGCGGAGAAGCATTGGTTGAATGGGAGAAGGACCACTCTGGCGCTCAGTGCTGATGTTAATAACAACAGAATCCGAGCATTCTATTCGGGAGCGCTGCTGACGAGAACATTATAGCATGTTGAAGCGGCGACCTCGGCCAGGATAGTCGCGGAGATGGGGCCAACGGGTGACAAAAATAAACACTATTTTTTAGATAAAGCTCATAGTCTTCTATCAGGTTTTTGACCCTAAGATCTAGATTTTCTTCGTTAAAAATCACATTCCAAAGATGGCATTTGCATGCTACAAGCATTTCGTACATTTAACTTGCATGTTGAGGTAAAGCTCATATTATGCCATCATCACTTGATAATCTGGAAAATTTTAAATACTTCAAAACATTTCAGAAGCTTCAAATATTTCACTGTAAGTGGCTAAATTAGTTAAAAGTAGGAAAGGGTGTCAAGCTCCCCAATGAGTGTCGAGCGTGTGTCTCATCAATAAGATGTGTGGAAAAAGACCGTCCACAAGGCCCGCGCCGCCAGTACACTAAATCTTAACAAAATTACAGACAAAATACTGCATCCCGAAAGCTTGATGGTATATATATATATATATATATATATATATATATATATATGCAGTTATGCTTATGTTTCGCAATCAAGGGAAAGCGTAATCTCAGTACTTTTGTGGCTGAGATCTACGACCCACCAATGTTTATCACAATCCCGCCGTAAGTCCGCGACTGTTATGCTTGCATTTTAGTTTGGATTGTGACACTTAAAAAGTAAGGTCTGATATGTGTATAGATAGATTGAATTAAACTGGGGCTTTTGTTTCATTAGCCCGTCCAAGCGCAGAATGATAAGAAAATTAGCGTTCAATTAGTGTTATTTTTGTGGGTCACATTTTAATTGGAACAATTACATGGGAAACCATTTAACAATACTAAGCAGCTTTTATCACTAGATAGCACCGCCCTGGGGTTTACTATGAAACATTGAGCATCGTGCGTTATGAGTTGTACATGTCTCATGGAGCAAACGATATTCGTCAGCGTGGCGCGACTACGTCACGTCCACGTGACATTCATCCTAGACGAGCCTGGCAGTGCAAGAGCTTAACCACGAGCGCAGTCTGAGCTTGTTAGCGCCAAACACTGCACTCAAACGGTCGGCGCTGTTAGCCACAGAGGTGATGATATCCTCTAAACTTTGGATCGGCACATCCTGCGCATGCCATGACTGCAGTCTATGGGCGGCGTCTAGATCCCTTGAAGCTGATGCCCCGCCCAGCGATCCTGACAGCGACCTCTCCCCTCCTGACGCTCCTACTTCCACAGATGCTGACCGCGATCCCTCCCCTCCTGGCGTTCCTTTTCCCAAATATCCAGACAGCGACCCCTCCCTTCCTAACGCTCCTACTCCCACAGATGCTGACCGCGATCCCACCCCTTCTGACGCTCCTCCTCCCAAATATCCAGAGAGCGATCCCTCCCCTCCTGACGCTCCTCCTCACACAGATCCTGACCACGATCCCTCCCCTCCTGACGCCCCTCCTCCCAAATATCCAGAGAGCGATCCCTCCCCTCCTGACGTTCCTACTTCCAATGATCCTGACCGCGATCCCTCCCTTCGGACGCCTTCCTCCTCCCAAATATCCAGGAGAGCGATCCCTCCCCTCCCTTCTGCGCTCCTACTCCCACAGATGCCCGACCGCTGTCCCTCCCCTCCTGGCGCTCCTCCTCGTCAAATATCCAGACAGCGATCATCTCCCCTCCCTCGCGGCTCCTCCTCTCAACGATCCCGACTGCGAACGCCCTACCCTCCTGAGGCCCTCCTCCCTCCCACAGATCCTGACCGCGATCCCCCTCCCTCTGACCTTTCTCCCCTCCCCAGAGACCCGGACCGCCGCATGGTTCGGAGGCAGGACGTTCACCAGGACTGCCTGCGGTCGGAGCAGGACGTCACCAGACTGCTGCGGTCGGAGCAGGACGCCACCAGACTGCTGCGGTCGGAGCAGGACGTCACCAGACTGCTGCGGTCGGAGCAGGACGCCACCAGACTGCTGCGGTCGGAGTAGGACGTCACCAGACTGCTGCGGTCGGAGCAGGACGTCACCAGACTGCTGCGGTCGGATGACGGCGGCTTCGACACGTTGGCCTCCGCGCTGGTATTTCGTGGGTTACAGAAGAGCCCGGTCTAGGCAGCGGCGCCCGAGCTTTGGAAAATGTCCCAGTGGCCCAATGGTTTAGCGTGGTAAAGGTGATGCATTCGGGAGTTGCTACTGAGCTTTCCTGTGTTTTACATCGTCACGCCTCCAGCGCTTCGGGATAATGCAGCGGCATCTCTCAGCGGCACCTCCGGGTGCGTGTGGTCTTCTTTTGCTACACGTTCTCCTCTCCCTCGTAATTCATCTTTAAAGCTGAGCATGTGACAGTGAAGTGCTGCATTACGGAAATACGTTAGGGACCGTGGCAAAGGAGCTAATCGTTAATACCTTACTACTAATTGTTATGCTAATTGTCTAAAATACTACTTACTAATTGCAACAGAAAGAGCGAAAGCCTGAAAGAAGAAAGGGGCCAGGTTCAATGGGAAAAGACGTCGTACAACTTCTCACATGTGCAATTCAAAAACTAGTTTTGTGGTGACCCAATTTTCCCGATGATCACTGAGCATGTTTTCATGAATATGCTCTATCAGCACGATCCCTTGCATTGCCTATGTAGTACTTGTGCTGTAAGCTGAAGCTCCAAACTAAAATTTTGAGCACAGCTGGCACTGTATTTGACGACTCTGCGTGCTTGTAAAAAGCTTAGTGTGCCTGTAATTCAATGAAATAAACGAACGCATTCTGTAAGATGACGCTAATGATTACACCGGTGTACTGTGAGTAGGTGGTGTAAGTGCTTTGTAATTCGGTATGCCTCATTCTTGTACTCAGCAAAGCTTGGTTTGTGTTAAAAGTCGAAACATGATGCTGTTGCTAGTTTGACTCGTGCAATACTAACAAGCAGGCCATGATTAACGTGTAGTCAAAACGTGCTACTTGTGATAGTACTGTAATGTTATCCTATTTCATCACCTCCCCATCAGCATTAGTTTGTCGGCTCGAACTTTGTGGATGACGCTCGGGGTAAGGCTTCGGAGCCATACAGCATGATGACTAGCGAGGATGGAAGCGTGTTTTTGAAAAGGGCAGCCAACTTATATAAATGGTTGGGTGAAGTCGTGTCGAGAGCCCAACAACCTGATCTTACCCCAGCAGTTCTGTCCTGAACGGCTTTGGCCGCTGTATCCTAACGAAAAGCAATTGTAACGTTTTTTAAATGATCTGTTAAGTGGATCATTATTTCAACATTATGGCCAGCGGGCAGTGCCCAAAGAGCATGCAAGAGCATCGTGTGGTAGGTACTATTTTTCCATTTATGAAATATTCCGGCAAAAATATTGGGACACAGACAGACACTGGGGGGGGGGGGGGGGGGGGAATCAACGGTAGGAATGGGCGCGAGCCCCATAGAAGACCTCAAATCGACTCCCCCGACTTTAAGGCCGTTTTCGTTGCAACATCAACGTTCATTTGCCTCCGTAGACCCTCTTCCACTGCACCAAACAGACACATTCAGCAAAAATCTAGTGCAGCGCGCTGTGACGTGCCGGATTCACTGAGAACGCCGCTCCGAGCGTACCCGGTAACACGAGCGCGGAGCCGGGCCGCTCAGCCCGACCCCCCAGATCGAGCTGAGCGGCCCCACACTGTCGCCGTCCACCCCCTAAACCAACCTCCACCAGGCCCAAATCGCGCTCTAATCCCCACAAATGGCGGAAGCAAGTGGCTTAGCCGACGCGCCGCCTGTCCTTCGGTGGGAAAACGGGCCAGCTAAGCGAAACAACGCGCCAATCGGCCGATCAAATGGGCCGGCGCGAGCGGTGGCAAGGCGGCCCGGCCGGCCGGAATAGCGCCCATACCGGACACGGCCGGAGCGCCGTGCACTCGGAGCGGATTTCACGGGTATTTACGCCGGACACAGCCGCGGCCGATAGTCCGGCGAGAGCTGGCGCGGCCGCGCCGGCGGCGCGTGGCGCTCGTTGCCGGACGACCCGGTCCCCCGGCGGGTTATTACCGTCAGCCGCTGTCAGCCGGCGTGCATCGCATGATGGTATCATGGCCCGGCCAGCGTGTTTGCTACCGAAATGTAAACCCCGCGGGCTTGAGTAATGGCCGACCCCACCCAGCCAAACAGGTTGTCGGGCTCATCGTGGTGTAGTAATAGCCCTGATGGCCATCACCTCCCCTCCCTCCCCGCCCGCCCCTCCCCACCGCCGACGACGCCGTCGCCGCCGCCGCTGCCGACGACGACGACGGCGATGACAAACACGCGCAGGGCGAAAATCTATTTCCTAATTAGTCGAGTCAAAATAACAAGGTAATCTGGGCCGAAACGAGCGGGTCGGCGGGCCGCCACATTCCGGGCGTGGTCCGGGAGCGGCGGCGGCCATCATGGCCGGGCGGCGGCGTCACCTGGCTGGCCGACGAGCCACGCGTCTGGCTGACCGGGCGCCCGCCGGCGGCGCGGCGCGAATGACGCTCTGCAGCGGCGTGGCGGAGCTCTAGCCACGGAGACACTGCAGAGCGCGCTCTGCAGGGGTGCAGCGGGAGCGGGGCAGCGCTGCCGGCTTCCCGATCCTACTCCGAGTGTCCCCCGCGCTGAGTTTGGTGAGTGAGCGCCGAACGCGTCCAGCTATGGGCAGTGCGCGATGGACGCAGTGGTCAGTGGGGATGTGGGTGAAAACGGCCGAGTAGCGTTTTGTTCTTGTGGGGTGCGGCGTCTGCGCCGTCTCCGCGCATGCGCAGCGGCGGGGAGGCCCGGGATGGCACGTGGCGGAGTTGCTAAGTGCAGGGATTACGCTGTGGAGAGGGGATGGTGGAGGGGTCACGGTGTGGAGAAAAGACGACGCTGAAAAGACAGGGGGGACGATGTTGAAGGCCAAGGTCAGGGTGGAGACCCCTATTCAGTCGTGGGGGGGGGGGGGAGTTGTTTGTTGCTCGGAGACTAGGGTGGGTCGAATCCGTTATTAGCCCATTTTTGTGTCATTTGGAGCTCGTTTTGACAATTTCCATTTCAGCCCCTCCTCCCCCCCCCCCCCCGACTCATTGAGCCAAGCCACACCCCTGGTTAAAGGTGATTGTGGGAGAGACAGAGGTGATACTGAAGAGACGGTGACGGCAAAGGCGGAGGTGATGCTTGGGAGATTAGTGACTGCGGTGGGGGGGGGGGGAGGGGGTGACGCTGGGGCAAGGCGTGGCTTAGCAACGCAGGTGGAAATTGTTATCGATTTGGGGGGGCTCAAGCCACCGATGTTCTCGAACTTTACGTGAGCCCATGGTTCATCGGTGTGGTAAAAAAAGGCATTACAATCTGTCCGTATGTGCCCCTTACAATCATTTTTGGGAATTGCAGCTGTTTTATGCAATCAACATGAACATGTTAGGATAAGTACGCATGTTGGGAGAAGATAAGGACGTCTGAACCAGAGCCCGTCTGCTCGGGCGCAGAGTTAGCGCACGCCCGACCTCAGTACCCCGACCCCATCTCATGGGTGCAGCGCGTCTACACTCATGAAGCGGTTGATGTCATGTCAAACGGTGCTAATTGATGTAAAAATACGTCAATTGATGCCAATATTTCGACGTTTTGGGATATTGGCCTATGGAAGGCGATTTATGAGTTTGCATAGCATTTTGGATTGCGTTTGTCAATGATGATACCTAATATTTTCAAACTTCCGAGGGCTGTGACGACCGAGATCAGAGGCCACATGGTGAGGTTCTGACCAATCGACTCAACGCTTCGTCTACGTTATCATGTACGACTGAGTTTATGCTTTACCTTGTTCGTGAATTTCAAGCTTTGGCGCCAACGTTCGATATTTGCATGATCGAGGTCCAGAAAAACCGTACTGCACGAAGTTGCATCATGATGTGCATACCAGATAAATAAGGATGTGTGGACGCTGACGTATGCAAAAAAAAAGCTGGGCACTAATCACGCAAAGTGTCTATTTTTTCATGGTACGATGCTGAATTACGATGTGCGAGGGCCGAATGTATCTCCAGTGCCCACATCTTGCTGTCGTATCTGTGTCTGATCTAGTCAGATTGGGCAATCCACTTGGGATCATCATGGACCCCGTATCAAATGTGAGCAAGTTTTCGAGCTCCCAGTGCGAAACAGTATTGACGCTTTTCTGTTCTTTTTGAACTATCACGTTGAGCTTGGTGGGATTTCAGACACGGCCACGGAATTGCGATGCGGATCCGCTGCATCGCTTCTGAATGATGATTGGTCCCTTCGACACTGTCAACAAAATGGTCGGAAGAGCGATCAGATTCCCGTCTGTCCGGCTTGGAGAACGGTAGCTATCCCAAGCCCGCCGTTGCGTCGCATGTAAATTTCGCTCCTCCTTTTTGCCGCCTCCGTTGATAGCATGAATACTTTTGCATGTTTACAGCACGGGGCCGCCAAGAACGAAGATGCGTCGTGCAGTCTCTGCAAAACGACGACAAAAACGGTGCCCCTACGCTCCGCTGCACAGGCGCTGACAGCTGAGATCTGGTAATGCCGAAGCCCCGGCACAAACACAGAATGAAATGTGTGGTTTATGTAAGTTACCTTAATAGTCACTGGCTGGGTCCTGCTTAGGAGTGGACCGACAGACGAAAGCAAACAGCGACGGATAGCAAGGTGTCGGCGTTCCCGTCACCGCTTGGCGAGGATGCGGTTACCGGCTGTGTTCCCTGCGACCCAGACGGTGACCCTGTGTGTGTTCGGGGCTGCATTTGAGCTTGGCGGCGACGCCCACCAGGCCGCTGGAGCGACGCTCCGCGGCTGGCCCCGGCCCTAGTTGGCCGGGTGTTCACGACCGACCGGTGATGATCCAGGCCAATATCAGCCGCCGGATCGCGTCCAGAGCCCGCCACCGGGACGCCGGGCCACACATAAATTCGGGGCAGGCATCACTAACCTCGAGCCGCGGCATCGCTCTCGGTCCGATGGGGCCCTTTAAACTGCCGGCCGACAGGTTTAGTGGCCGTCGGAGTGGTGGAGTATGGCACCCTTTAACCCGTTCGGCCCCGTCCGAGTGCGGCCGCGGAGGTCCGCAGGGGTCAGGCCCTCTCCCGACCTTGTGACGTCACCGTCACCAAGGTCAGCGGCCACCGCCGCCGCCTCACGCGTCCGCACCACGCTCTCGTTCGATTGGTTGGACGATTGGGCTCAGCGCCTCTGTGACACTGAGGCAGGCTACGTGTAGTTCGTAGGGGGTGCCGTCCAGGAGAACAGCTCCACATGTTCCCTCGCAAAAATCACGTTTTCTTCGATCATGGAATTGTTGCGGTTTGTGGTGCTTTTTCATAGGATTTCTGGTGATTTGGGCTCCATACAGGGAGTCAAGGAAAACGTGGGGAGAGGAACAAAGGCACACCAAGGATGTGCAAGCCTTTCATGGCACGACCCGTACCGAAACTTTTCCTCATCGATATCCCTGCAAAACTCCATGCTGGGCCTTAATGTAGGGCGCGTCACTCAAATGAAGCAACCATATCACACCGAACACGCCTCGATCACCTACCCGTGGGATCATTAGGGGCAGCCAATTCCGAACGTTCGCGGTCTTCACCCCAAATGGAGTGCTGTTAATCAAATCAATCGATGGCTCTGTATTATTAACACCGTGACAAACTCATGACAGCAGATTTGCACCCAGCCAGAAAATTAATGGGTGCCAAAGCCATTTAAGCATCCACCCCGGGTCAAAGGTCAGCCAGTTCAAAGTTCGTTCTGGAAAGAGCGTCAGTGTCATTAACAAATTATGCAACCAGCTCATTTGGTATGACAGCGTGTGTTAGTTTTCCATTGTCAAATTTGGCTCCTATATGCACATTTGCAATGCTTATGATACGCAGTGGGAACAAATGGCCTGCAATAAACTGGTAGATACCGATCAACAGTCAGACATGAAATAATTGCCATAGTCAAACGAATCAAAAGAATTTCGAGTTTACATGATATGAAGTACTGCAGGAACTTAATCGTCTTTGTATATCCACAACGTTATGATAAGCAATAAAGGTGCCTTAACACCAGTTTCCGAAGGCCACTCCCATGTGAAGCTCACGTGCCTTGCGTGGTCGGCACCACGGGGCATGTACTCAGGGCGTCACCAGCAACTGACCCCCGCAAGAGGGCGCCATCTTGGTCGGTGATCAGATGACGCCTCGTCGGTCACTCGCCAGCATGTGGGGTAGATCCCCTCCCCACAGCGGGCTGGCCCCCCGCCTAGAGCAAGGGCTCCCCTCCATATAGGGAACACGTGGACGGTGGGCCAGCGCTCGCGCAGCGTGTGCTATGAAGTGAAGGCCCGACCCGACAGCTGCTGCTTATGTCTGCGTTGGTCAGCTCAGCTTCCCGTGTGCAGTGCTCTGTCCCATTCAAAAGGCAGAGTCAGCATGAGGGATCGAGGAGCGAGCTCTGAAAACAGCATCAATCCATGCGCCGTGATTATAAATCAATAAACGGGGAAAGCAAGCAAACTAGCTCAAATTAGAGCATTTTTATTGTCTTGGGGGCAGGCTCCAGCTTGATACCTCCAAGGGGGAATGGGAGTCGTGCTAGTTCCATTTAGCTCGGACCGCCGCTGCCAGGCTGACAACGATATAACTAGCATTCACGTAATACCTTACATCCAAGATACCGAGCAGCCCGTGTGCTCGGCGTTCGGGCAGAAAACCAACAATCAAACACCCTTCTCGGCAAATTTGCTACTTTCTTATATTCTTCACACCATGCTTCCAGCAGCGCTTTCTTATATTCTTCACCCCTCTCCGTCACCGGCTAATGACGTGATGACGAGTCTGGTCCGTGGAGGGGGGGGGGGGGGGCGAGTGGGGCGTGGCTCTGCCCTCGTCCGACGGCAGCACGTACACCGGTAACAATCCCTGGTGCGGCCCTGCATCAGCGGAGGGGCGGTGCTGCCGCGAAACCCTATCTGACGCCGCCGCTGTAAATAGCAATTTACCCCGGCGACACATGTAAATCAACACCAATTAAGCATAAAAATGGCGAGAGCCGTGCCGTTTCGACCGGGGTAGGTGGCCAGTAATTGAATGTTTGGGGAAATAGGGAGCGTGTTATCATGGCCGGGACCTGTTGTTAGCGCCGCTAACGAAGATGATTGTGTTTCCAGCCGGCCCGGGCGCAAACGAGCGGAAGGGGCAGGCTGAATGGGGCCTCCACGCCGCAGGTAGCGCTCACCGGGGAGGGAAGCTCAAGTGTTTTCGGAATTTCGAGAGCGACGGCGCTCTGCGGCCGATCTGGGGCAAGGGCTTCCGCGTGGTGATGGATTGGGACGCGGTGAGGAGGTGCGAGGTGTCAGAATGGGTTCAGGTGGTTTCCAGTGTCCATGGGCGGGGGGGGGGGGGGGCGATTAATTCAGCCGTTGACACAGCTGTTACATTTAGGGCAGCCGGATAAAATACGACGGGTGTGATCCCCGTAGCAGCAGCGCTTATATGGTACACGCGAAACGCCATCTGGTGGCCTCGGAGCGGGTCGTGGATGCTGTCAGCGGGTGATAGTGGGTCTCGTGCTTAAAGGAATGCTCCATATTGGAAGATATCGAAGCAAGCAACAGATATGATGAAACCAGCTCACTAATGACTTTAGCATGCTTTTAAGTGGAAAAGACTGCTCTAGACGACAAAATCTCTCCATTTAGTGAATATGCTCTTCAATGCGTCATTGTTTGATTGTGTCATGGACCGTTTGTATGACAGAACTCAATCGTAGTGCTTCAATCTCCCGAGAGATGGCCGGCGCGGTGCTGGATGTGTGCTAAGCCAAGTATGGTCAGCTACTGGTGTTTAGCCCCTTTCTGATGGTGTTCTTACATATATATCCGTGAGTTTAGGTGCTTTATTACATTCACTCACTCGAGCATAGTGTCGTTCTAAAGTTTTTTATTACAAGTTTCATTTCCGTATTAATTGAGGAAAATTTATAGCTTCTTGCTTTGTGCAACGCAAACGTAAATCGTGTTAGAATCTTGCATAGCTTGCAAAAATTGGTTGAAATTGACGGTCGTAATTTCTGGAATTCGTGCTCACGATAGCCAGATATGAACAACTTGACAATTTGTTTTACCTTGAACGCTGCATGGCCAGTGTAATGGCAGATTTTCAATTGCGTGATTGTGGCATCATTGATGCCTCACCTGGCTCGAAAAAGCCTGCCCAAAATAGTGTGCTCATCTTCGCGGGCGTACAGTTCAGAAACCAGCGTATTTTGGCCCTGAGAAGGATATGACTGTGAACTGCACCAAAGAGCTCACCAGATGATCTTCAAAATCTCTGCTTCAGTTCAGAACCCCACACAAATGTGAAACACTCTCCCTAACCTTTCTTGTGTGACTCCCGGCTGAATCAGTCAGTAGCTCTACAGCCTACGCTGGGTTACCCTAAACCCAAACTGGGCATGCTGCCTGCGAACGGGCTAAGTCACGATGCTCAACGCGCTATTTTTCCTGGCGGCCGTAAATCATATCCCTTGCGACCTTGGGTGGATTTTTCTACATATTTTTGTGGATCAAGACCTTCAACATTTTACGATCTTCAAATGGTCATGTATTTCCTTTAAATGAGCTGGAACAGGCTCCATCTCAATTCTAACCGTAAGCGCCTGGTCTGTACAGAGTAGAAAACCTGGCCAGCGCTAAGGCTTACCATGCAGCGTACACTCCCGGCACACACGTGGCGCGAATGCTCTGGGCGTCACCGTGATGTAGTAATCGACGTGCAGAGGTGGCCCGCCAGCCGGACCTTGGTGACAGCGATATCTACATGAGAGTTGTCACTTCCGAGCCAACAGGCCCAAAAAATCTGCGTATCATTGTAAGCCTTGCTGCCCTGCTTGGTAAACAGCCAAGGATGATAGATCTGGGCTATGCATTGCCAGGCACGTCCCTTGTGCATAGGCGCAAGTGTAGTTAGCTCGACGCTCGAGCTATTTTTTGAACAGATGTTCTTAGGACTTGTTAAAGGTTGGAATACAGGTCATAGTACATGAATCACGTAGTTCTGCAAAACCCTGGCCTGGATACTGATCGGCCAAAGCTTTTTGCGAAGAGCGAGAGACAAGAGCTCTTTGTGGTGGGTCAGCCAGATTCGATCGGGGTTCGTGTAAAATCCCATTTGTGTCATCTGAAAGCTGAGCAGGCTACATGGATGAAGAAACCAAATCAAACGTGGGTACTATTGATACAACCACACATAAGATTAAGCTCTAACTTTCAAAAGGCTATGTAAGGAGTGACGTCACAAGAATGGTACACCAATCGCCAACGACTTTTTATTCTTTGATATACCATGAGCAATCATGAGCGCGATTGTATCAGCCAGAAGCGATTTCTTCCTCCGTACTGTGACAATGCCGACTCTACAGTACCAGCGCGAGGACATTGACACCGGTTCCGAATCTGTCGCTGGTCGCCGTCTGGGCTGGTGCTGATGGACCGGCGTCATACTGTGCTCTCCTGTCCGCCCCAGCCGACGCTGAGGGCGCGGCTGACCGTTGTCTCCCCGTCCGTCTCAGCCGACGCTGAGAACGCATCAGACCGTGTTCTCTTCGTCCGTCTCAGCGGAAGCCGAGAACGCATCAGACCATTGTCTCCCCGTTCGTCTCAGCGGACGCTGAGAACGCATCAGATCATTGTCTCCCCGTTCGCCTCAGTGGACACTGAGAACGCATGAGAACATTGTCTCCCCGTTCGTCTCAGCGGATGCTGAGAACGCATGAGGACATTGTCTCCCCGTTCGTCTCAGCGGACGCTGAGGATGCGACTGGCCGTGGTCTCTCCGTCCGCCTCAGCCGACGCTGAGGGAGCGGCCGACTCCAGGCCGCTTCGCTGACCGTGCCCAGCGCACCAGCACTCTGCAGGTCGTCGGGGCACGTCCCAGCGGGAGGTGGCCGATCCACAGAGCTGACGTCTGGGTCGGGCCGGGCAGGCCGGCCGGCGGCCGCGCCGGTCCAGCGCCCGTCTGAGACGCGCCGTCCCGGCCGACCACGCTCCGAGGTGACGGCCCGCCGCGACAGTGGGGAGCAGAGGCGACGCCAGGCGTGGTCTGAGGGGAGCACAAGACGCGCCTGATCGCAGCGAGGCAGGGTGCGATGCGGTGCGTGGGTTTTCACCCCAGGTTCTTCAGGTGGTGAAAACCTCACGCAGGTAGAACAGACGAACTACGTGTGTGCAGACCGAGTGCGATGTACAATGTGCACGAGCATCGACCTGCACATCGGCATCCGCCCCTGTTCCAGTATCCTGCCGCGCCCGCACCTTCATCAGCGAGCGCACCAACGAAGGGCGAAGACGGAGCGCAGGCGCAGCCACAGCGCCTGCCACCAGCAGCTCCACTGGAGCGCGGGCGTCACCCCCGCACTTGTGCCTGGAGCCGCCCCTCATACCTGGAACCAGACAAGCATGTGATGTCTTTCTTCCGAGCGGCTGCCATTGTTGGTGCGGGTCTGTTATACGGCTGGGACCGAGGGCCGGGAGAGGGGCGCCGCGGGCCGCGGAGGGCCGTTTGAGCGCTCCTGCCGCCGCGTTGTCTTTGGCGATTAAGCACCAGACGGCCACCTCCCTGTTGACCATCGGTGAGCCGGGCGCCGATTATCAGCATAAGCTGGAGGGGAGTATTCTTCAGTCATAATCTCCACTGTCGAGTTTGAAAACAAGGTGAGAGACCGAATGCAGACGAGTCGTCGTGTTGTATTCCTCAACCTTTCGTCGAAGGTCAATGGACTGAGAATATTAGATCACCATCGGTGTTGAACTGTTTAAAAATCGAGGGACCGCGCGTATGCCGGACAGCTCCACAATTGGCACGAGGAGAGGCGTTATGGCCACATCAAGCTGAACTATGATGCCATAATTATGTCTGTAGCTCGCAGACAAAGCTTTGCAGGTCGCAGGTCCGGCACGGGCCTGATCACCCCGGCACACCCAGCTGCCCCCCAGCGCCCGCCACGTGACCCGCACGGTCACACCGAAGGCCCGAGAGGGGGCCGGGTCTCCCTCAGACCGGTGGCCGGCGCCGCCGGGGCTGGCTCGGCACCGCTGCTGCCCCAGGCGCCGAGGCGATCCCGTCTCCACCGAGCCGGGCAGCGAGCTGGGTGGATCGGCCGAACGCGCCGTCGGGGAGCCGCGCAACTATGCCCCGTTTATAAAGTGATGTATATCCTATATAGGACCGTGTACATGATGACCCTACCCCGCCCAGCTGCCGGCTCCAGTCAGTATATATATATATATATATATATATATATATATATATATATATATATATATATATATATGGGGCATATATATGTGCATGCCAGATAAAACACACATCCATGAACGCAGGACCCATAGCCGGAATTGTGAGCGATTTGGGGGGCTACGTCCCAGCGTTTTGAATGATTGGGACACACACGGTGGTGCATCAACGAGCCGAAAAACCTTCGAGCCCCCCCCCCCCCCCTTCTCAAGGCTGGATAATTTCCTTGAGCTATGGTAAGACGATTCTTTTTTTTTTGTTTCAGTCATGAAATTTCGATGCTTTTGTTGGAACCGCACCACATGCGTCGACCCTCTGCAGATCCAGGCTCACAGGCCGGGCCTCGGGAGGCCGAGGGCCTAGGACTAAGCCCCCAGCCACCCGTCCTTTTTGACAGCGCGGGCCAGCGTGGTGTCGGGACGCTCATGACCACCGAGGCTTAGTGAGTGGAGGATGGCAATTGTGGAATCTAGATTGCATGGTTAGAGGGATGAAAAGAAAAGTGACTTACACACATTTTAACAGTGAATTAAAGACCGGAGCACACCAAGTTTAAAGGAAAGAATGGGTGCGCATTTATTCTGAAAGGAGGTAGCCATCAATGGTGTAGCTTATGATCCTCTCCTGTTCCCATCGACACTGAATCAACTGTTTGGCCAAGCGCCTTTTTCTTCTGCTTTCACACGGGATCAATTTGATACCATCGCTCGTTGGGTGGTGCTCCGAAACGCATGAAACAGGATTAGCGGCTGATCCCGAAATGAGGACGTCCTGTGAAGAGGAATACACTCATATGTGGTGTAATCCACATCGGAGCCGCAGACGTCCTGTGAAGAGGAATACACTCATATGTGGTGTAATCCACATCGGAGCCGCAGACGTCCTGTGAAGAGGAATACACTCATATGTGGTGTAATCCACATCGGAGCCGCAGACGTCCTGTGAAGAGGAATACACTCATATGTGGTGTAATCCACATCGGAGCCGCAGACGTCCTGTGAAGAGGAATACACTCATATGTGGTGTAATCCACATCGGAGCCGCAGACGTCCTGTGAAGAGGAATACACTCATATGTGGTGTAATCCACATCGGAGCCGCAGACGTCCTGTGAAGAGGAATACACTCATGTATATGTATGTATATGTATGTGTATATATATAACGTGCATGTATACACATACATGTATACATAGGTCGATATATACATGTTTGTGCATACACACATGCATATGGACATGTATACATATATACGCATATTACATGCATATGTATATATGCCTCTTCTCGAATTACTTTAAAGTCACGTCGACTGCAAACATCAAAGTTTTGGGGCTTGACAGCTTGTATTGCGTGATGAAAAGTCGGCGCCACATTTTCTGGAGATCTTTCGTGTTGTGTTTTATGCCACAACTTAGCGCAACACTAGTACACTGTATGAAAATCCAACCACGTCTCCACAAAGTGAGCGGCTTGCCATCATATGACACGATTCGATTCGATTTTTGTCGTAAATCACGGTGCATTATAAAGCTTCAGGAAAGTGGATGCTGTCCAACTTAATGGAAGTTGGCTTACAAACTTCAGCGGAATTTAAAAAAGACGTGGCTCGGAGCCACAACCGCCTGGTTTCGAGCCCTGCCCGTTCGGTCGAGAGCCGCAGCTGGTGCCCGGTGCCCGGGGTGGTGCTGCGGAGCCGCAGTTGGTGCCCGGTGCCCGTGGTGGTGCTGCGGAGCCGCAGTTGGTGCCTGGTGCCCGGGATGGTGCTGTGGAGCCGCAATTGGTGCCTGGTGCCCGGGGTGGTGGTCCAGAGCCGGAGTTGGTGCCTGGTGCCCGGTTAGATGGTTCAGAGCCGCAGTTGGTGCCTGGTGCCCGGGGTGGTGGTCCAGAGCCGCAGTTGGTGCCCGGTTCCCGGTGTGTTGGGGAAGACGCCGTCTCGCCGCAGCGCCGGTAAGCCGGCCGGCCGCCGCGGGCCGCGGCCGCCAGCCGGCTGGACGGTCGGCGGCTGGCGGCCGCGGAATGGCAATGAGACTGAACGGCCGGCGGACGCGCGGCGATACGCCGGCCGGCGACGCGGCCGGGTCACGTGACCGGCGGCCGCGATGGCTGCGACGCCGGCGAGATCCGACCGGACGGACGGAGCACGGCTGCCCGGCCGGCCGGCCCGCCAGAGGAGAGGGCACGAGGGGCGGCGAGAGCACGGAGGAGAGCAGATGGCGACGGTAGGGAAAGAGGCTGATAAAGTGATGAGAGGGAGCAAAGTACAGAATGTTGGGTTAGTTTGTATCTTCTCATCATAACATTTCCCTTTGTTGCAATGTAGTTTCATCTTAAACGCTTCAATTTAAAAATGATTTAGCCCAATCAAGTGAAAATGGATGATGCAGCCAGTAAAAATGCACGAAAGCCAGCGATGTCTGAAAGCCTAGCCCGTCATTCGAATACCGCACGCGATTCCAGCTGGTCTCAGATAACTGAGATGAAATTGGTCACATCTAAAAAGTGATAGGAATGCGAATCATCTACCAACGGTAGATGCCAGAATCCTAGGTTGGTAAGGTATTAATACCCAGCTTTGTGTGATGCCGGGGCGGTATGTGTTTATCTATAAAGAGTGGGAACTGGTCAAAATAGCGTTACAAGGATTGCTGACTGAACCGAATGGCCGCCATTCACTCTCGATTTTGCGTCGTCATGCCATCGCCACGATTTAGGCAAAGTTGACTGAAATATGACAGGGCATATAAAGAATGTTATTACAGTTCTGTCATAGCAAAACCATATAAGTGTGCATTTATCTAAATCTTTTTTCTGCAAACGATCCAGATAAATGCAACCATTGCCAGTGTAAATAGCAATCATCCCTTGACGAGTGTGAGTGTTTTAACCATTATCTTAAAAGCACCAGGGCAGGGTCCTCGTAGTTTTTTCGTTACACTCACGACATCTCTGGTGGCATGGTCCGCAGCTGACTGACGGAGACGCCATGTGCTCGGAGAGGGCCCGGCAGCGTCCCGCCGCCTGGCGCCTGATCGGTCAGCCGGCGCCCGGTTGGTTAGCCGCACCCGATGACCCGGCCGGCGCCCGGTGACCTGGCCGGCGCCCGGTCGATTGGTCAATGCCCGGTCGGTTGGCCGGCGCCCGGTGACCTGGCCGGCGCCCGGTCCGTCGGCGTTCTGGTCAGTCCGGCTACGCCCACCCGACCTCCGCCGCGACCCAGTCCGCTGGCACCCCCGGGACGGAGAGGTAGACGGACCCGCCACACCGACTCTGACCGAGGCCCGCCCCCGGGCAGCCTGCACAGGACGGCCAGCTGTCACGTTCAGGCTGTGAGTGACATTGCTTATGTTAGTGACTTTCGGCCTTTGCCTGTGGCTGTCGGTTTCACTAGCGCGCTGTACTCGGCAAGCAGGGAGCAAAAACAAAGTTGTCAAACTGTAGCAGTTACTTGTTTGGCGCGAATCACCATGTGTACACGAGGAAAAATTTAAGGTTTCGGTATCCAATGATCTTTCTGCATATTTCGCTTACACGTGCATCCTTCATGTGCGAAATCCTCAGTTTCTGTGGACGGAACCACTCATGATATATCACAAGTGAGGTGAAATGTACGTTTTATTTGCTCAGAGAGCTCACTAAGTGGGTGGCTTACCATACTTTAAAACTGACGAAGAAGTTTAATCATAAGCGCAGCATGCAGTGCAGGAAATATTGGGCGTGTCTACATACTTTGTTTCATACAACTATGATCATTCCCAAGCATGGGATAGGCCCAGTATATTCCGCATAAATGTACCAGTATACACCCATAAAATGAAATTCCCCTCCCATGCAAAGATAACAGAAAAACAAAAATTACGCGAGAGGTAGAAATATCAAAAAGTAAAACAAAAGAGATAGAATAAAATAATATATCAGCATGTTGGTAACCTGAGATAAATTGTATAAAATATAAAATTATATATTTACACCAGTGTGCTCCCAACGCATCCCAAAAACGATGCCTTTTCATTCTAGCATTAGGCAATCGTTCCCGTCCTTCAACGATTAGATTTTCTTCTGTCAGATTCTCTCATACCGATTGTGGCTAATATGCGGTCGGTGTAATATAGGACCGATCAGCTATTTCTTCGGTGCAGTGTTGCATAGCAGACGTGAGTATAGAACACCATTTTAGAATGAGGCATCACAATTCTAGCATTTTTAATGATAAAGCATGATGTAATATTTGCTGAGATATCCCATGTTGGCCGATAGATGCGAAACCATTAGTTGACAAATTTCACTACAAGCCATACGGAGGGAAGTCGGACCTGATCAGGTCGGGTCGCTCAGATTGGATGTTTTTGGTGGTTCGAACACTGGTTCATGATGATTATTAAGCTCATTGATCCAGGTAGCCATGCGTCCATTTTGTTTGTTCAATTGCCCGTTCATATTTCACGTTCAATATTAATCCCTTATTGAACCTAACAGGCACGAGACAACAAATCAGTGTCATTTGAAATAGACGTCTTTGGCAAGGTCAGAACAAGTTACACTTTTTTACAGCCGTGCACTTTTAACCCTCATACCGGTTTTATTTGCAGCATTTGTAAGCAACGGGCGCGTAGCTAATACAAATGTGTAGCTGCTTGTTGTTTGCCACTTACCTGAACTATAGCATTGTTCCTATCTCTGACGTTTTTGCAGTACCATAGAATGATACCGTACGAAAACTTGAATGTTACCGTTATGTTACATTTTTGTTTTATTTCGCTTGTTTGGCTTTCACTTTGATTATTTGGTCTCATTCAAAATCGCCGAGCGTTGTTCTTTAGAATTTCGTCAGTGTTAGTAACTTGCCATCTGTCATGGTAACAGCCTGCATCGCTTTGTGTCTCACTATTTTGTGCACATACATGCTTGCTTAGTTAAACTGTACCTATAAAACACGGCACGCAAAATGCGAGCAGCATAAAGGCAATGCAGATAGTTAAAAAGGCTACAAAAAACGACGTCAACATTTTTCAGTTAAAAACTCCCCACAATAGGAATGTTAAACACAAAGGTAAGGAAAAAATGTTGAATGAAACAAAATTTATGATGCCTGCCTACAGCCAAAGAAACAATATACACGCGTTTTTAATTTGCTATGGTCCTTAAAATATTTTCACTCCCATGGTCGCCACCCCACACAGGTGAAAGGCACAGATACAAAAAGGCCAAAGAAACAACACGGGTGAATCAGTTATTAACAATTTAACGCTAGGTAGACCAGCAGATTTCACTATCTTCATGTGCACGGGCACTCGCTCGAAGCCTCATTAGCCTCATACCTCATACCATAACCTCATACGCCTCAGGCCACATCGGGTCGCTGACCGCTGCTTGACACCTCACACGGTAAGATTCTACGCCAACAATATAGCGTAGCGCAAGAAGCTGTGGCGCAACCATGGGGCGAATGGAACTGGGGCCTCCCCTCCCAGCTTAGAGGAGTCTCGCTCCTTGCCAGGCTTGGGTTCCTCCGAGCAGAACACGGAAGGTCCAGCCGGTCTGCAAAGTCGTGATGTCTTTCATGACGCGTTTTCATTTCCTTTCTCATTTCATAACATATATGTTCTGCATTATTTCGTAGGTTATGCAGTACATATGAGTACTCTGCAAGTCCTGGGCATCAGCTCCCGAGGCGTTGGCTTCCACGGAGAAAGAAAACGTCGGGAGGACTTGTCCTGGAACTCGTACTGTCGCAAATACCCAAAAAGACAAAAACGTCATTCAAGCTCGCTGAGGGTCTCCTGGAGCTGGGTGAGGGATGTGCTTAGTCGGAGGTCTAGTCCCCCCCCCCCCCCCGCCCCCGAAATATTACGGGCGCGCCGCTGCCAGGAAGGGCTCGTTTCCTGTAAATGTTACCAACTGGGGAGTTTTCCCTGAAAGATAAAAAGAAAAACAATGACGAATAACTTGTGGATGAAGCATCCAGTGAAGCCGGACAAGACGCTTCTTATCCAGAGTCCTATCTCCTCTCCCCCTCCCACCCTGACCGTGGTAAAATGGTAAATATTATGTGTTTTGATAACACTGTTGTTGCCAGTCTTAACAAAGATTATCAAACGATATGGTCAGGTCATCTGTCTGACCGAGCGGAACTTCTGCTCATCTCGGTTGACACTGCGGTCAGTTGTGATTAAACAAAGTTCTCATATCTCGAAAGGCACGCAACTGCCATGATTACTAGCGGCGATTGCAGACCGGAGCCCAAAAGTCGACCTTTATCGAGAGTCCACACCGCAATAAGGCTGGAAGTCGGGCGCGCGAGCCTCGAGATGCGGTTCTCCGCTCCGTCCCCGAGGCAGATGAATATGAGCCTTTGTGGAAGCGGCAAATGCTGCAGGCTCAGTCTATCCACGCCAGATGGGAGGCCACAATCATTCATTCATCTGGATGGCAAAGTGGAAGGCGTGGCTAAGGCCGGGTCGAATAAGTCCCTCACACAGTGCGCTCGCACACCCTCCTCTCCACGCAGTGCGCTCGCCCACCCTCCTCTTCACGCAGTGCGCTCGCCCACCCCCTTCTTCACGCAGTGTGCTCGCACACCCTCCTCTCCACGCAGTGCGCTCGCCCACCCTCCTCTCCACGCAGTGCGCTCGCCCACCCTCTTCTTCACGCAGTGTGCTCGCACACCCTCCTCTCCACGCAGTGCGCTCGCCCACCCTCTTCTTCACGCAGTGCGCTCTCCCACCCTCCTCCCCACGCAGTGCGCTCGCCCACCCTCTTCTTCACGCAGTGTGCTCGTACACCCTCCTCTCCATGCAGTGCGCTCGCCCACCCTCCTCTCCACGCAGTGCGCTCGCCCACCCTCTTCTTCACGCAGTGTGCTCGCCCACCCTCTTCTTCACGCAGTGCGCTCTCCCACCCTCCTCTTCACGCAGTGCGCTCGCCCACCCTCTTCTTCACGCCGTGCGCTCGCCCACCCTCCTCTTCACGCAGTGCGCTCGCCCACCCTCTTCTTCACGCCGTGCGCTCGCCCACCCTCCTCTTCACGCAGCGCGCTCGCCCGCCGCCCCCCCCCCCCCCCTCTTCACGCAGGACGCTTGCCCATCCTCCTCTCCACGCAGTGCGCTCGCCCACCCTCCTCTTCACACGGTGTGCTTGCCCACCCTCTTCTTCACGCAGTGCGCTCGCCCAACCTCTTCTTCACGCAGTGCGTTCGCCCACCCTCCTCTTCACGCAGCGCGCTCGCCCACCCCCCTCTTCACGCAGGACGCTCGCCCACCCTCCTCTCCACGCAGTACGCTCGCCCACCCTCCTCTTCACGCGGTGTGCTCGCTCACCCTCTTCTTCACGCAGTGCGCTAGCCCACCCTCCTCTTCACGCGGTGTGCTCGCCCACCTTCCTCTTCACGCAGTGCGCTCGATCACCCTCTTCTTCACGCAGTGCCCTCGCCCACCCTCCTCTTCACGAAGTGCGCTCGCCTACCCTCCCCTTCACATAGCACTGCAGCACACACCAGCAGCTCACGTGGTACTCGACTGCCGACACTGGGGAGAGACCACTACAGAACAGTTGTCATTCCGCCGCATGCGAAACTCGCGCCCCACAAAAGCCGTTTGTCACAGTTGCCACTCAAATTCATGTTATGCCACAGCCTGCGGGGAGGGATATATTAATATGACATGCATATCACTTGATACTTTAAATCTGTGCTCAGGATACAGGGTGGTTTGGAGGTGGTAGAGAGAGAGAGAGAGGGAGAGAGAGAGAGAGAGAGAGAGAGAGAGAGAGAGAGAGAGAGAGAGAGAGAGAGAGAGAGAGAGAGAGATATATATATATATATATATATTAAACAGACTTCATTAGGTATTTCGAAGGACACTTTTTCAACCCCGGCCATCATTTGCCGTTTTTCATAGTGGGGACTGATAGAGGGAGGGGGTGATGTGACATCCCTGGCGTTTCCACACAATTAAAGGTAGAGCTTGGCGAAAGACGCCAGTGGATTGGTTGTAACGGGATCTCGCGATTTGATTCAGCTTTATGTTATTGGATTGAAACTTAATCCCATTGTGTCAGGTCCAAGGTAAATTTTTCCAAAAAATTGCACTTTTACAGCTTCGCAACATCATACTCACCGAGACCATGCTTGGTAGAAACACAAAACATAAGCAGTCGTGTTCCTTATTCACTTGTACGTATGGTGGTGCAGATTTTTATGTGTTTTGGGCATATACTTATGATATATGGCTCTATTTATGCAACAATGTCTGCTCGCCGCACATGTCCCGCGCCATCGTCGGTTGCCACCGGCCGCCCGTGCCGGTCGTAGATCACCGTGGAGTGTTTCTCAAAAACCGCTGCTACTCAGAAATCAGAAAGACAAGGATGCACATTTTTGTGTTAAAACACGCGCAATGGATGCCTTTTGGCTACTGATTATTTGGGCGTAGTCATACAACATGCCGGAATGGTATGCTCAGAAAATCCGAGCGAAAATCTTGGGGAAAATCAGCCCCGCTCCCCCCCCCCCCCCCCCCATTCAGATCGAAGGTCACGGAACACAGACGGCCGATGTTGGAATTATCAGCACTCGGGACTGACTGGAATTGTCGTCAGCGTGCTATTCACACTCGTGCTGTTTTTGATAGCTTCACAAAATTATAATTACGATTGGGTCATCTTAAGTACTCATCGAGGGTTATCACACGCAATCGTTAAGAGCGCTGGACCCCATGCCTCTCTACGGAACCAGTTTCTATCCGCGCCGGAATGTGCTAGCCCATGCGTATGGCGTGTTTGCTATCAGCTTTGTTAGCTTTCGTCGGGCAGGTGATTTGGTACACGTACGCGATAAATAAATCCCATTTCAGTCCTAATGAGACCCTGCACCCGCGCCGACGAGCAGGTGCGTGTCTGTTCCGTGGCACACTGGTAGAACGTGGAGCTGGCGTTTTCTGATCGTGTACCGTGACCTGCCAGCTCAGAGTACTCCCTATCGAGGAGGGCCGACGCACGCGTCTTGCCCTGACATGCGTACAGTAGTCCGGACGTTTCCCGGGCCTGGAGAGCATAGTCTTGTCCAGATCGGAAACAGCCTATAAACCACGGATAACGTGGCGCACGCCCATTCTGTGGCCGTCTTGCAAAGCCGTTTAATCCTCGGTGACCGTTATGTTAGCTTGTATCCCATAACTCGGGTGACGCCATTGCATAAATGTTTATTCCATCCGTACAGCATTTGCAAATAGCCCTGTCAAATGATTTAGACATGTGTCCAAGTCAGAACTTCTCCAGAGCAGTGAGGCCAGTGTTGTAAGACAGAAACCAGATCTAAATTTGGCCATCATTGTGAGTTTTGGAGACATCATCAGGCTGCATTCCGGAGAATCGTCCGCAGGGAGACACAGTTGAAGGTAGAGAGACCATGGCTTGAGTTTCCTGGACATTTACATGCAAGTACATGCACATTCACGTTTGTTTTGGCGTCTGGTGTTAATTGCTTAAGTGCTTTTTAGGGACACGCGGGAGGATAGGAAGGTGGGGAGGTCCGCGGCACGCTCCACACGTTTTCTGATTGGTGCTGGATAAAAGAATATTGACTTGGGTATAGTGAAAGCAGCAGCTGCAGACCCCCCAAAAAACATGTGGCAGTAAGGATTCATGACCAGCTCAACATCACCTAGTGGAGACGAGAACGTGTCCAGACAGAACGGCTGCCCCTGCGCTCGTGATGAGAACACGTTCAGACGGAGTGGCTGCCCCTGCGCTCGTGACGAGAACACGTCCATGCAGAACGGCTGTCCCTGCGCTCGTGACGAGAACACGTCCAGACAGAACGGCTGCCCCTGCCCTCATGACGAGAACACGTCCATGCAGAGCGGCTGCCCCTGCGTTCATGACGAGAACACGTCCATGCAGAGCGGCTGCCCCTGCGCTCGTGACAAGAACAAGGCAGTACCAGCACGTGAGCAGCACGTCTGCGGGAGGAGGACAGGACGAACTCGAGACAGCACGCCTGCCACCTGTCCAGCGGGGAGGACACGCTGAGACCAGGGCGTCTGTCACCTGCCCCTCGTGCCGACGGGGACCGTCTGTACCCGGGGCCCCCCGGTGACGTAGTCGCGACACAATCTTAGTGGACGTCTGGCCGGCCCTCGCCGCGGCAGGGGGTGGGTGGGTGGGGGGTACGCATGGACCCACCGCCGGCCCCCGACAACACAGCCTCCGGCGACGGGCGGGGCGGAGGCGGGGGCACGAGCCGGCCACAGGCGGGTGGTTTGGGGGGGGGGGGGAGTGGGAGGGGGCCGGGGGGTTGCCGGAATGTGTCGCCCGAGGGAAGCGTGAGTAACGAGCGGAGGGCCGGCCAGCCGATGTCGGAAGTAGCCATCGTCCGGCCACAATGGACCGCACGCTTAACTTGCGATCGCCTCCGCACGCCGGCCGCTGCCACCGGCGTAAAAACGGCCCTCTGATGGATGACGCGTGTCGCCGTGGGGGGCGTGCGTCAAATGACAGGGTGGGCCCGTGCCGCAGTTGGGCGGTGGGGAGGGGGGGGGGCAACTGGGGGAGGGGGTAAGGTGACAATTACCAATTACCCTCCCCCGCTTTATGCCAAGTGTTGCCCTTTGTCATTTGGCGCTTACGTCACAGTGGGCGTCTGGTACAGCCCGTCTCCCTCGCCTGAGCTCTGTCTAGTGTCTGGTGTCTACTGGTGTCTGACCGTCCGCCCGGCTCCGGACCCGCTCCTGGGCTCAGGCGGCCACTGGCGCCGCCATCAACGCCGCGCACGGGCGCGTGCGGGCTTGGCTCGGGGAGGAGCGGGCTTTGGTCGGAATTCAAGCGATTTGTGCTCGCCTGTCCTTGGGTTCCGGTTCAGTGTGGGCGATTGATCGGTATTGAGGCTTATGTGGGCGCGACGAGACGTCTTGACGACGGTTCAGTTGGCTTACATGGTAATCGAGGCTTGCCAACGGTATGCGGAGAGACCACAGGCGAAGATCCATGCCTTCAGGTAGGGTCTCACTTGTCTCTTTGGTGACCAAACAGGAGTATTGATGTTGAGCTACATTTAGCAGCTTGAGGTACCTTGGTAATATTAAGACAAATGTGATGCAATTTTTGCATTTTTAGTTTTTGTTGGTGCAAAAGTGACAAACAGTTTGATACATCAGGCAGGAATACAATTTTAAGATCTACAAGTTTCATTGGGGAAGCTCATGTCAGCTACGCTTCCGAACCGGCGGAAATGGCCTGAGGCCCGCCAGGGACGGAACTGCGACACTCAAAGGAGGTTGTGGGGGGGGGGGGGGAGGGGAGGTTTGAAGGCCTTAGGCTAGCCAGGGACGGAACTGCGACACTCAAAGGAGGGGGGAGGGGTAGGTTGAATGGCCTTAGGCTCGTCAGGGGCGGAGCTGCGACACTCAAAGGAGGTTGTGGGGGGGGGGGGGAGGTTTGAATGGCCTTAGGTAGCCAGGGACGGAACTGCGACACTCAAAGGAGGGGGGAGGGGTAGGCTTGAATGGCCTTAGGCTCGTCAGGGACGGAGCTGCTCGACACTCAAAGGAGGTTGTGGGGGGGGGGGGGTTTGAAGGCCTTAGGCTAGCCAGGGACGGAACTGCGACACTCAAAGGAGGGGGGAGGGGTAGGCTTGAATGGCCTTAGGCTCGTCAGGGGCGGAGCTGCGACACTTGGAGGAGTGTGGGGGGGGGGGGGGGGGGAGAGGGGAGGCTGGAATGACCTCAAGCCTTTCAGGGCTTGAGTTACGCCACTCGGAGGAGGTGGAGAGGGGCATGATGGAATGACCTCAGGCCTGCCAGGGACGGAGCTGCGACACTCAGAGGGGAGGGGGTAAATGAGTGAATGCATTATCTGTTTCAAATTATGCTTGAAAAAGCCATAGGAACGGAAAATTTTGAAACGTTTTCCCGCACGCGTACAGATTTTAACCCCGGCACCGTTCCCTGAAAAGCCTAACCTTTCTAGCGGGAAATAGCATGGCGTGCGTACATTTCGGCGCAGCTTTGGCTACAGCCACAAGTAAGAGCAATGCAGGCGATTTTTTTAGATTCGAGTTTCGAGTCAAATGCTAGGAATTCGGATTTCATTTTATATGGTTGACCAGGAGCTTTGAGTTCTGCACCTTGGGTTTAGTCGAATGGAGATAATATTGCTTGTGAGTGCAACCAGGGCCTACCTTTAAAAAGCTTCGTAAAAATCCGAGTAGCTAATTTAAGCCAAATTCCAAGTGGATTCGCTTAAGCTGGTTTCAAGAAAAGATAATGTTATGAATTCGCGATATCAAGTCTTCGAAGATTTTACTGGAAAAGAGTTGGTACTACGAAGAGACAGGTGGGCTAATTCAGTGAATCAACAAGAAGTTGTTTCGTGAAGGCAGCATTTTAGCGACTAAACAACCTTGAAACAAAATGAGCCACTTCGAAAACAACTAAGCTAACTCCTTCGTTAACAAGACAAAGCAGCAGTGTGGTAGGTGAGACTAGCTCAGATGATTGATTCAGACACTCCATTAAATCAGTTCAGAGTATCTTAGCTTGACAAACTGTTTGCACAAGGTACCCCGGACACATATGGGCAACACACAACACACAATACACAAGATAATCGCATCACTGTTTCACAGCACATAGAGGAAAGTGGGGTGAGTTGTATCAAGTCCGAGAAGCATCAGAGTGAATTATTTCATATATGTGCCATGGATGACAGTATTGAATCACTCAGCTGATGCACAGCAGGTCCCTCTACCTTTTAGTGTGCTTCCGGCCACACACCTACACTTGTCTCTTGGTGATCGCGCTAAATATGATTTTTACACGCAGTTAGAACTTACAGTGATCAGTGTAAACGTGTGTCTGATTGCTTACGACTTACTTAGACCAATCTGAATGCTATACCGAGTGGTAGGCAGTTAATGTGCGGCATAGGCCGTGAAACATTTACGTCTGCCTACCAAGGATTTTGGGGGGACATGAACTTGTTTCTAAGATGTCAGGCCGCACATGCTATATCGGTTGTGGAAGGGGCACGTTGTATAAGCGATACAATGTACCGACAATATGTCATTGACTGACTTTCTGTTAATGACTGACTGACATGGTCACCATGACTAGCTGTCACCCAGAAAACAATTTGGCACTTACATCACTTATGCACACCCATGAATTCTACCTGGGCAGGCGAAACCGAGGTGGCAGTAGTCGGAAAACAGACACTGGTTGATAAAGGAGCAACAATTTGTCATTCCTCAATCATGACGAATTACAAGGAAGCACAGACGAGGGTATTTGGTCTACATGTCGTAAAGCATTTAGCTCGCTTGCGATGCAACTTATTCCGTGACAGAACACCTAAAAAGTACAACTTCCCCCACCAAGTGATGCCATTTACTCCAGGGTGGGGCAAGTTGTCTCATCTGGAAGGAGGTCATTCAGGCGTTATTTAAAGGGTATGTTCCACATTTGAAGACATTAAAGCAAGCATCAGATTTAATTGAATATGGCCGCTCATTATTACTGTTTGGCTTAAAATGGAAAAGATTGCTCTAGACAACGCAATCTCTCTATTTTGTAACTATCTTCCTTAATAGTTATTGTTGGATTACGCTGTGGAACGCTTGCATAACGTGAGGTGCTGCCAAACTAGCCGTGCGAAATTGCCACCCTAGCTTTACCTGTAGTACTTTCAACCAGCCGACAGATGGCAAGACGGTGCTAGAAGTGTTCGCTGAGCCAAATATCGTCATGCGCTCGTGTTCTAGCCCTTCCTTGTAGTGTTCTTGCATGTTTTCCCGTGAGTTCAAGAAGTTTGCTCGTACTCAGCATTTACGCACTCGGTGTTGGCGCTATTGTTAAATTGTTCGACTGCAAGTTTTAGTTCCGCAATAACCAGTGGCCATGTCCAGCTTATCATATCATTAAGCATGAAATGTGACTCGTGAGAACAACTTGCTCAGCTTGCTCAACATTGAGTGGGAGCCAACTGACATCAGCTGAACAAAATATCAATCTTATTTTGAAATTTTGATCAGGGACGCCAGATCTGAGCGGCTCGACGATAATGGCATGCTTGGTCCGTGAACTCCACATGACCTATAGGGTACAAGATTTGAATGACGTTGTGTGTCAGCACCTGTCAACGATTGTCCAGGTTTAAAATCTTGCTCTCACATTACCGCCGCGGCTCGAGTATTTTTACGCATTTCGAAACCCTGAAGAAAAACGCTCTTGCTACCATTGCCAAGGCATGCTTGAGTGGCCCTGTAACAGTCTGCACGAAGTAATTCGCACATTTTCGCGGTTGTGTTGCTCAGAAACTAGAGCTCTTTAGAGGTGCATGGCTGTGATTTACATCGAATGATCTTTAAATGTCTGTTTCAGCTCAAACCCCCACACAAATGTGGAGCACTCCCTTTAAGAAAAACCAAGATGTGCTCTCCCAAACTTCACCGTTCCCATATAAGGCAGACGGTTATAACTGTCAGCCGATATAATAATCTTTATTTCATCCTCATTAGTTGCATCAGGAGGGAGCTCAGAGTAAAAGCTGATGCAACTCTTCCTGCTCTCCCCTACTCAGCCGGGTATCGACAAGACAAGTACTCACACGATGTGAGGCACATCTGAACAGGAACCCAAGCCTAGAAACTAGTAAAAAATGGCAAAGCAATATGCATCAAAGCTGGAAGCAGAGACCAGACTGAGGACATCATTGGTAGTTTGCCCTTTTTGGTTGCAGTTCCCAAAACCGGTGGTAAGCAACACAATTTCAGGATATCTTTGACATGCTCATATCTTGAATGCCCGGTTCTGCCCACTGAAAATTAACATCAAGACACATACATATCAAGAGATCCTACAACGAGAGGAGGAGACGGCGCCCCCAACCGTTGCTGACTCCAGATAGAGGCAAAAGGGAAGTCGTCCACGTTTGCGACAGTTTTATACCTATCGTGAAATATGAAATGATCATTTGTTATTTGCAAGCTATGAAATGAAATGAAAGGCATCAGTCGTCACCCATAATCTGTAAAATTACACCAGCTGGCTCTTCATGCGCAGTCCTCGACTTGATTCAAGGAACAAATCTCGAGAAGTCGCAGTGACGTTGTGATGAAATCTGAAATGCAGCAATTTATGAAATAATGTTGCACATGCTTAGCTCCTGTCTAATTTACTTGAAGCCTGTCCCAATCTGAATACAAATCCGTCCGTCCATCCCGGTGGCTCAGTTGGTTAGAGCGCCTGCCTTTCGATCCAATCACCCGCGGCAATGGGTTGGAGTCGCTTTATGGCGCTCGCTATTTGCCCTTGACAAGTATGGCCTGCGGCCAGTGGCGGCGGTCGCGCTGAAGGTCAGCTGACGTCAGAGGGCAGGACGGACCGTGCCGAGCATTGCGGCACGTTAAGTTTTCGCCACTAAATTCTGCCGTTGCCTGGTATTGCGCGATCAGATGGTAGGGGTCAGGGCTCACACAACAAGCACTGCTTAGCGTGAGCGCTGATCCCAGAAATCCATCCATTCAAAGGGTTCGGATCAAATTTCTTTTTTTTAATTAAAAAATCGGGCACAATAGCAACTGCTCGATTTGCATATCCACCATCCTGCGTATACTTGTCATTTTGTCATTGTGTTTAAATCACTGCACTGATTTTATCCCATAAGTACCCTGATCTCCACAATGGAAGTTGGAAATGGTCGCTAACTTTTTACTGGAACAGTTTTAGTTTTTGACAAAAATGGCAAAACAAACTCAGGTAATCAGAGATCAGGCGGATCCAGGATTTTACCCAGATAGAGAATCTTAAATTTGAAAGGCTCTGAAATGGGGTGGTGTCTGGCAATCACGCCACATTTTAACGTGTTGGGAGGCACATGTGATGTGTAGCAGGGACGTAGCCATGGGGGCACAGAAGGCACAGGCTTGACCTCCCTGAGTCAAGATATTTACAATAGGTACTGACAATGTTAAAGAAGTTCGGTCCATTTTTCCAGGAGTTTACAGAAAATTTGGCATTTGGCCCTCGCCCATTGCCTTTGAGGAACCTTAGGCTATCCCTGCTTCCCAGCCGCCCAAAAGGCCTTCTCACTCGTGGAAATTTTGCTCCCCATTGGACGCGATTCTAAGACGCATGGACGGCTTGGGCGAACGTGGTAGTCTGCTTACGGAATAGCATGGAAGGGTTCAAAACAACCTTGGCATAGGGCCCCCGGTTCTACGTCTTGGGCCTCCAGCTGAAACACAACGGAAGTCCGCGTTCGGCCCTGGGGCCTCCCTTCTTTCTCAACAGGAATGGTCCTGAGACGATTTTAAAAAATGACAGCAACAAGGTCAATGACAAGAGCGTTAATACTAATGGAAAGTGACCAATGCATGTGCTAGTTTCGCCATAATAGCTCTTCCCCGCCTTGAATTTCAACGTCACGTTGAGCCGTAAGAACTCGGGAGGGGGGGGGGGGGGGGCGGGGCGTGCTCCTCCGCCAGCTGTCTACTGATAACATTCTGCCGGCTTGGCGGCTGTATCACGGATATATCTGGGGAGGCCATGGACCAGTTGAGCACGGTCCCGGGGAATATCTATCTCTCCCCACACACGCAAATACTGAGACTTTCTCATTAGTCCCACTCAGTCAATACAGACGTGGCAGCCCCTAGAGTCACTGAAAGGGTCCTCCGGGAGAAGCTCTTTCAACTTTCATTCCGCTGGTGGGATCCGAACCGCAGCAACCTTCGGATAAATGCAACCATTTAAGGCGTTGTTACGACACTGCGACCATGCCCATATCCAGCCACATGAAATGGTCAAAGACCTGCAATCCGGCCGAAGAGCCCCAAACACAAATTCCTTTATTTGAAACGATCAAGGCATTCCTTGGCAGCGAAAATGGGCGCGGCTGCTCAGTCGTTATACACATTTAGCATCTATACAATTGGAACATTACAAGCTAACCCAATGTAACTGTGAATCTACGAAGCTACGAACCTTTGTGGAACTAGCCGATCAGTGTTTCGTACATTTACATAGCGTGATTTCAAAGGATGCCAGATTCGCAAATTGCTCCTTGAAACTAGACCCTGGTAATGGTAACCAGGTTCAACGTCTTTGTTTAGCGCACACGCGCGGCCAAACATCGCCAGATTCGGTGTGAGGAGTGTCTAACGTTATAACCAGCCCAGAGTACGGAGCACGTATGCAATGTGTGGGACACTTATTTGCAAACGTAGAACAAAGACGTTACCGCATGTATATAACTACATCTTTATCCCAGCCCTCATTCTTAACTTTCAGGATAAATGTGAATTAATCTGGTGAGGTTTTCTAGGGATGACTTAGGGTACAACTTCCATCGATCCCAGAAAATGTGGGAACGACTACTAGCAGCTTTTCCGGCGCTGTACAAATCCAGAGGAAATGTCACGCCTTTCTGCGTAGCAGTTTAAAGGGTGTAGCACTCACTACGCACCTTAGCGGGCTTAGTCCTCTCTCCGCACTCCGGCTGTGTCACAGTCCTCCTACCACTCACCAGCGGCTTAGTGCTCCCGCTACAATCTGGCGAGCTCATTTCTCCCAACAACCCCGTCTGTTCAGTCCTCTCACCGCGTCCGCGTGCTCACCTCCCCTCGGTGGGGGAGTACGGGGGGGGGGGGCGCTCCGCCGGAGCTCGGCAGCGTCCATTGTAGCCGCGGTCGCCGGCCGGGCTACTGTAGGCCAACACCAGCCGAGATAACGAGCGACACCCGAACCGAAAACAAGATTTCCCGCGCTCAGCCTCTAGATTACCCAACACGCTGCGGCCGCGCGAAAACGCTCGCCGCGGGGGCTTTTGGAGCCGGCGGCCCAGCCTAAACACGGCGGTGGGGTAATGAGCCGGGCTGAATGGACCGGGTCCGGATTAGAGGCGCGCCCGCCGCTCGGTGTACAGTGCGGTGGCTCCGGTGAGCCGCGGCCGGCCGCGTCTTGCCGCGGGGATCAGCGCAGGGGGCGCGCGCCCCGGCCCCCGCCGCGCTCATTGAGCCGTTGTTTTGTTTGTGCTGTGTGGACGCCTGTCGCCTGTGCGCGTCCGAGGCGGGGTCGGATTAGCCGGCGTATGATACAGCAAGCGCGGCGAGGTGATGCCACGGAGCCGCGCGCTCCGCGACAGCAGGAGTGCGTGTGCCGAGGCTCCCACCGAGGCTCACTGCACAATGGCGAACAATGGCGACAGGGCCGACAAAGACGCCGAGAGGAAGACGGGTGCTGATGACAGACCCGTGTGTTGTCTGTCGACGGGGCGCGTCGGCGGGCTGGCAGGGACGCGGCGCCGGCGCCAGGGACGGTCATTGGTCCTCCCCCGTGTGCCGTCTGCCGACGGACGTGCGTCGGCGGGCTGGCAGGGACGCGGTGCCGGCGCCAGGGACGGTCACCGGTCCTCCCCCGTATGCCGGCTCTCGACGGACGTGCGTCGACGGGCTGGCAGGGACGCGGTGCCGGTGCCAGGGACGGTCACCGGTCCTCCCCCGTGTGCCGGCTCTCGACGGACGTGCGTCGACGGGCTGGCAGGGACGCGGTGCCGGTGCCAGGGACGGTCACCGGTCCTCCCCCGTGTGCCGGCTCTCGACGGACGTGCGTCGACGGGCTGGCAGGGACGCGGTGCCAGCGCCAGGGACGGTCGCTGGTCCTCCCCGTGTGTCGTCCGCCGACGGGGGCGCGTCGGCGGACTGGCTGGGACGCGGCGCCGGCGCCAGGGACGGTTGCTGATCCTTCCCCGTGTCATAGGCGGATCCTGGGAGGGGGTGTGGGAGGACGGGGCCATGGTTTCCCCCCAAAAAAAGCTCTGAGAGTATGTTTTGGCCCCCCACAACATACCCAGAACTTCATAAAAGTTTCGCCTACTTACCGTCTGTTTTAACTTTAATGGTGTGGTATCAAACATTTCTTTCCGTTTCGGAAAGAGCCTTAACGAAGGAAAGTTGGCAGCGATTTGAATATCAAAACAAATCGCATGTTGACGCGGGTTACTCATACTCGGCGCAAACATCGTGTTTGATAAGTGCATTGGACCTCGGATCCCACACCAGCCAGCTGGAGGCGAACGGTTGCCCCCCCCCCCCCCAAAAAAAAGACAACTCCAGGCTAGATCCGCCCCTCCGGACGCGGCACCGGCGCCAGGAACTGTCGCTGGTCCTCCCCCGTGTGCCGTCTACCGACGGACGCGCGTCGGCGGGCTGGCAGGGACGCGGCGCCGGCGCTAGGGACGGTCGCTGGTCCGCCCCGGCAGCCCGGCGCTGGCGGCGACACGTGGTCGTGCGCGGTCGGCGGTCACTCCGTCGTTAGCCACACGCAGAGCGCCGGAGGCAACGGGAAGATCGGATCTAGATCCGGGTAAAGCTCCTCTGGGGCCTCCAGCACGCCCAATAATCAGCTGGGTCGGTCTTCGATGAGTCGCTGCATTCGGGGGACTTAGCTACAATCGCCTGCTGACTGAGGGGTAACGGGCCCTCCCATGCCAAACCTTTTCCGGTACAGGGGTGAACAAATCCACGTTTGCCTCTGTTTTGTTGTGGGTTTCCGCCTTGAAAAACGTTTCGTGTTTTTTGGCAAGTAAAGCAAAGTTTACAGATTTGACGGAAAATACAAAAATTGGCATGGGGCGCATTCCAGCTTCCAACAGCTTGGAACAACCTGAAACAGCATCGGCTCATTTGGTCTCTGATCTTTTTTTAGATTTCGATTCAAGGACATGCAGCCCCTTGGTCCTGAATAGATCCTGGTAACTGAAGGTAAGGCCAACTTAAATTCCGTTATGGGAAGACAGCGGCATGCAAAGCGTCTAGACTAACTGGCAGGAGGACAAGAAGCACATTCACTTTTCTTGTATTTGAGAACTTGAATACCACAAATCGTGAGTTACGTAAGTATGAAGATGTGTCGGAATTGAACACCATTTTGAATTAGGTTCAGTTGCCATTGAAACTAAAATGCTTTGGTCCAATTATTGCTCTCGCTCTCAAACATATCGAAACAGATCCACTTCATGCAAGTTCACGAAGCTGGCTAAAACCATGAGTTGATTCCGACTTATTCACGATCAAAGACAAATCTAAACATGATTGTTTGATGATGACAGATTGCTGTTGCATTTCAAATCCGTGTTTTTCACGTCGTTAAACCCGTGCTTGTCGCGCTTGTCCCGTTCATTTTCCGGACTAGTCTCCATATATTACCCAAACTGATTTGCTGTTATTGAACAATGCCCGCCCAAAAAAGATCATAACAGGTGCTAAGATATGACTCGCCAATATGATGGCACAAATGGTGCGAAAAATAGTTTTAAGTTACGTGTATAGGTAATGCACAGACTACTGCGTCATTCCATCTCGCTTCTTACAGCACATTGCCCTTTCGCAGTCGCTGGTCCTTCCTGTTCCAATTCGTCGGCAACATTTTGTCTGAAAGAGATTAAGTAAACCCTAAAGTTATCGTGTGCTGTTCTTTAGAACGAATGAAAAATCATATTACAAGCACCCGTTTTGTCAATCAATTTTCAGCCCGAACAAATTTCGAAGAGCCGAACTGTTGTCATTTTCCATTTGCTTTTAGCCGTGTGCAATGAAAAGAAACGGCAGAGCAGCAACTGTCGGGACGGAAGCTGGCAATGTGAATACTGTCATATAAGCCACATTAATTCAACTTCAAAGAAAATCTTCGAATCCAACACCGTGCAACAGTATTACGCCATACAAAACAAAGCCAGTGAAGATCATTGCACAATATTGTCTGAAAAGCACAAATATTCCACAAGTTGTCATGTCTTTTACTTAAAGAGACATTTTTCCGGAAGCTTCAGCCTTCAGACCCGCAGGCCCTTTACAGTTACAGCTAACAAGAGCTAGCGCACCACAGTGTTCTGTATGTCTCAGCCAGTGAGCTAAGTGTTTCACAGAGCAGCACAATTTTGCCGGATTCTTTTCAAATCAATGTAAGAGTGGCATGAGCGTGGGCAGGGGGAACTGAGAGCCCAGCGCATTGTTAAGACACTTAAATGTGTTGTCTTTAGGTAAATGGCGTACCCGGTGGACAAGATTAGGACACTCTGTGTATTGCAAGCACACTGCACTGTATGCACGTTGTGTATTGTACGCTGTGCATTGCAATGCACGCTGTGCATTGTATGCACGAAGCTGTCGTACATGTCCTTACGGGGAGCACTCATGACTGGAATGCGCCTTAAACAATCAACGATGTCCTCCACAAGTTGGAGTGTTTTAAAAGGACAGAAGCACCAAACGGGATGTCGGTGCGTAGTGCGTAGGTCCATTCGAGCTGTTGCGCGCTTCCAATGTGCAGCTT
>NW_023596136.1:40284414-40286621 GCF_011947565.3 Pollicipes pollicipes
AGGGCAACACTTGGCATAAAGCGGGGGGGGTAATTGGTAATTGTCACCTTACCCCCTCCCCCAGTTGCCCCCCCCCCTCCCCACCGCCCAACTGCGGCACGGGCCCACCCTGTCATTTGACGCACGCCCCCCACGGCGACACGCGTCATCCATCAGAGGGCCGTTTTTACGCCGGTGGCAGCGGCCGGCGTGCGGAGGCGATCGCAAGTTAAGCGTGCGGTCCATTGTGGCCGGACGATGGCTACTTCCGACATCGGCTGGCCGGCCCTCCGCTCGTTACTCACACTTCCCTCGGGCGACACATTCCGGCAACCCCCCGGCCCCCCCCCCGCCCCCCCCCCCCCCCCAACCACCCGCCTGTGGCCGGCTCGTGCCCCCGCCTCCGCCCCGCCCGTCGCGGAGGCTGTGTTGTCGGGGGCCGGCGGTGGGTCCATGCGTACCCCCCACCCACCTACCCCCCGCCCGGCGAGGGCCGGCCAGACGTCCACTAAGATTGTGTGTCGCGACTACGTCACCGGGGGGCCCCGGGTACAGACGGTCCCCGTCGGCACGAGGGGCAGGTGACAGACGCCCTGGTCGCAGCGTGTCCTCCCCGCTGGACAGGTGGCAGGCGTGCTGTCTCGAGTTCGTCCTGTCCTCCTCCCGCAGACGTGCTGCTCACGTGCTGGTACTGCCTTGTTCTTGTCACGAGCGCAGGGGCAGCCGCTCTGCATGGACGTGTTCTCGTCATGAACGCAGGGGCAGCCGCTCTGCATGGACGTGTTCTCGTCATGAGGGCAGGGGCAGTCGTTCTGTATGGACATGTTCTCGTCATGAGGGCAGGGGCAGCCGTTCTGTCTGGACGTGTTCTCGTCATGAGCGCAGGGACAGCCGTTCTGTCTGGACGTGTTCTCGTCACGAGCGCAGGGACAGCCACTCCGTCTGAACGTGTTCTCATCACGAGCGCAGGGGCATGCCGTTCTGTCTGGACACGTTCTCGTCTCCACTGGTGATGTTGAGCTGGTCATGAATCCTTACTGCCACATGTTTTTTGGGGGGTCTGCAGCTGCTGCTTTCACTGTACCCAAGTCAATATCTTTATCCAGCACCAATCAGAAAACGTGTGGAGCGTGCCGCGGACCTCCCCACCTTCCTATCCTCCGCGTGTCCCTAAATAGCACTTAAGCAATTAACACCAGACGCCAAAACAACGTGAATGTGCATGTACTTGCATGTAAAGTCCAGGAAACTCAAGCCATGGTCTCTCTACCTTCAACTGTTGTCTCCCTGCGGACGATTCTCCCGGAATACAGCCTGATGATGTCTCCAAAACTCACAATGATGGCCCAAATTTAGATCTGTTCTGTCTTACAACACTGGCCTCACTGCTCTGGAGAAGTTCTGACTTGACACATGTCTAAATCATTTGACAGGGCTATTTGCAAATGCTGTACGGATGGAATAACATTTATGCAATGGCGTCACCCGAGTTATGGGATACAAGCTAACATAACGGTCACCGGGATTAACGGCTTTGCAAGACGCACAGAAGGAGCGTGCGCCGCGTATCCGTGGTTTATAGGCTGTTTCCGATCTGGACACGACTAATGCTCTCCAGGCCCGGGAACGTCCGGACTACTGTACGCATGTCAGGGCAAGACGCTGCGTCGGCCTCCTCGATAGGGTACTCTGAGCTGGCAGGTCACGGTACAACGATCGAAAACGCCAGCTCCACGTTCTACCAGTGTGCCACGGAACAGACACGCACCTGCTCGTCGGCGCGGGTGCAGGTCTCATTAGGACTGAAATGGGATTTATTTATCGCGTACGGTACCAAATCACATGCCCGACGAAAGCTAACAAAGCTGATAGCAAACACGCCATACGCATGGGCTAGCACATTCCGGCGCGGATAGAAACTGGTTCCGTAGAGAGGCATGGGGTCCAGCGCTCTTACGATTGCGTGTGATTCCCTCGATGAGTGCTTTGATGACCCATCGTAATTATAATTTTGTGAAGCTATCAAAAACAGCACGAGTGTGAAAGCACGCTGACGACAATTCCAGTCAGTCCCGAGTGCTGATATTCCAACATCGCCGTCTGTGTTCCGTGACCTTCGATCTGAAGGGGGGGGGGGGGGGGGGGAGCGGGCTGATTTTCCCCAAGATTTTCGCTAGGATTTCTGAGCATAACTTACATTCCGGCATGTTGTATAACTACGCCCAATA
>NW_023596136.1:40287621-40378440 GCF_011947565.3 Pollicipes pollicipes
CTGTTGTCTCTGTAAGGCGGAGAACATATTATGGCAAAAGTATTTTATCGTCGAAGGCATCAGAAAATCCGTCTTTAATCAACGGCGCTTGGAACAAAAACAAAAGTGCAGAGTTCTAGCCACCTTCAGGCAGACCCAATGCTAAAGCCATCCAGACAAAACTGCATGGGACGAAGCCTTATAATTTACATCGGTATGCATGCGTGACACGGGGCTGCCATCTATATGACAAGCTTCCTCGTCTCACCATGACGTGCATCTCGACCATACTATTACCCTGATCACATCAGGTCTCTTTCACACCCCTGAGTTCAGCAATCGTCATTAAGCGTTCTCTTATGCTATTACGGCCCAAGCACCCGGTGGCAGCTTCACCCAAGCACAGCTGAGGGCCTGCAGCAATACATTAGGACTTCCTGAGGCAGTTCTTGCCATACATCGCTATAGGCTCGATGTTAACACATGCAATCATTAGGGAGACGAACTCCCAAAAAGTTCAGTAAGTCACACCCGTGCTTACAGCACCTGCCTTACTCAGACGCCGTCACGTCCCATCAAGCTGATAAACTAAAGTAACTACGATCACCAAAGAACGACGTTGAGTGCGAAGTACTTATAAATGTGTGCCCGGAAGGACGGCAAATTTTTCCGAAACACTTAATCTGTTCGCCCAATATTGTACTGAGAGACAATTTTCATCACACATTTTTCATCTCTAAAACTTGTCTAATTGTACAGGCATCACCCGTTCAACACAGACATCTTTTACTCAGCCTTAGCCTCTGCTACCATGAATATCACAATTGCTAAATCCCTTCGGTATTTTCAAGTTTCAGATTACTCAGATACAATTCACAGCAGAAAAAAGTCGTCAGACTATCTGGAAGCACGCACAAAAAGTGGCCCAGTCGTGTATCCCCGATCCTGTCTGATCCGGTTTTTACATATAACACTGCGTCCGGGCCGTCGCGGGGCACAGTACGGTTCGCCTCGAAAACGCCTTCGGGTGGCCGGCCAGCGCGGGCGGAAGTGTCCAGCAGCCTCCGCGACGGACACAAAAGTGGCGCGCTCGGCGCAGATCTGATGCCGCCGACAAAGGCGGCGCCGCCGCGCCGCGCGCCGTAACGCATGGCCCGGCGTCGGCCCACGTCGCCACTGACAATACGCCAACACGTGGTGTGGAATTGATGAGCGGGCTGGAGCGACGCGCCCACAGCGTGCACTTTGTCCGAGACGCGCTCGGACAGCGGCGCTGGAAGCCGGCCTCACAAAAGCCCGAGCCGGCGTCGAGTCGCGCCGCCGACCGGCTGCGACGCCCGATAAATTAGCGCACGTCGGATCAGTGGACAGCCGGCCGGCGATAATGCGACGCGACGGAGGCGTCGCGGCTGGACCAGACTCCACTGGACGTCTGTCACCGGACCAGGCTCCACCGGACGTCTGTCGCCGGACCAGGCTCCACCGGACGTCTGTCGCCGGACCAAGCTCCGCCGGACGTCTGTCGCCGGACCAGGCTCCACCGGACGTCTGTCACCGGACCAGGCTCCACCGGACGTCTGTCGCCGGACCAGGCTCCACCGGACGTCTGTCACCGGACCAGGCTCCACCGGACGTCTGTCGCCGGACCAGGCTCCACCGGACGTCTGTCGCCGGACCAGGCTCCACCGGACGTCTGTCACCGGACCAAGCTTCACCGGACGTCTGTCGCCGGACCAGACTCCACCGGACGTCTGTCGCCGGACCAGGCTCCACCGGACGTCTGTCACCGGACCAGGCTTCACCGGACGTCTGTCACCGGACCAGGCTCCACCGGACGTCTGTCACCGGACCAGGCTCACCGGACATCTGTCACCGGACCAAGCTTCACTGGACGTCTGTCACCGGACCAGGCTTCACCGGACGTCTGTCACCGGACCAGGCTCCATCGGACGTCTGTCACCGGACCTGGCTCCACCGGACGTCTGTCACCGGACCAAGCTTCACTGGACGTCTGTCACCGGACCAGGCTTCACTGGACGTCGGTCGCCGGACCAAGCTCCACCGGACGTCTGTCACCGGACCAAGCTCCACCGGACGTCTGTCGCCGCACCAGGCTCCACCGGACATCTGTCACTGGACCAGGCTCCATTTTGGCACCGTTTATTTATGACTTCATCAGTTGATGTTTATCTCCGCCTCTCAGCGTGCCATCTCTTCATCTTCCGCAGCTTGTCTGCATCCTATCCCCCTTCCCGTCTCCATCTCACGGTCTCCCGCCTCCATCTTTCGTGTGCCTCCTCCTTTTCCCGCTTTTCCGATTCCATCTCCGGTGCTCATCTTTTCCATTGCTCGTCTGTCTCCTGGTGCACCGTGTTTCCGTCCCTCGACGTACCGTCCCCAAATCCGTCCTCCTCTGTCCCCGTCTCCCCGTATGCCCTCTTCTGGCGCGCCGTCTCTCGGCCTCCCGTCTCCGTGCTCCGATGTCCTCATCTCCCGGTCTCCGTCTCCGTCTCCGGTGTCTCAGTCTCCCGTCTGGCCGGTCGGCGGCCCCCCCCCCCCCCCCTCGGCGGCCGGATTAGAAGCCGACGCTCCGACCGACCGGCGCTAAGACGGCCGATAATGATCGGACGCGTTTGTTTGCCGGCTGTTGTCGGCCGCGATCGCGCCACGTCTCGCCGCGCCGCGTCGCCTTTCGCCGCGCCGCCTCTCGCCGCGCCACCGCTCGCCGCGCGGAGACGCTCCGCATCGACCCGTGACGATCGGTGCGTGTTTTTGGCGCGGATCAGGCGGCCGCAGCTGACTTGGCGCGCCTAGCGGTGCAGGATGGCTGCGAACTGGACTGGCTCAGTCGCGCGGCCTTCGTGGGTGGCGGCGGCGGCAGCTGTCAACGGGTTTCCGAGGCGGCTAAAAATCGGCAGATAAGGCCCCAACGGTCTTTGGGTAGATGTGCACGAGCTGTGGTAAAAATAGGCTGGCAACGAGGTAATTTCTATTGGAATGTTAACAGTGACAAGCGCTATGCAGCCCTGACCTAACTCATATGTCAGATAGCAATGCTGGAGAATAATGGTAGCATCCGCTTCGGTAACTTATGATGCATTTTTGCGGACGGTCACGTCATTTCGCATTTCGTTGTGAACTATTACCTGTATCTGCATTGCGGGTTTGGAAGGCTTTGCCAAGGATGACAAGATAAGGCGGGCACGTAAGTTTTCAGGAACTGCTGTCCTTATTCGTGCGAAGGACTGATGTACCTATTAGCCATGCCTTTGGAGAAAAGCCTACATCCAGTTTAATCCGCTTTCATATTTGGAGCTTTTCGTGCCGGTTGATGCGTGAGTGGTGGAAAACACGCTTGAAAAGCAAGCTTGGATATGTCGACCCAAGTTGCAATAGCCTGTCCAGCGTATCCTTTAACCCTCCTCGGAACAGCGCTCATTCCCACACTTACTGGGCCGTGCCCGAACTGTTTCACTGGAGCTTGGGTGGGACCTTTCATGTTAAAAGTATCCAAGCATGATGACGCGTACCAAAAAACACGCCTGGACGCCTGGCAAGCCACGCTACCGTGCGAAGCGTAGAGGTTTGTCACGCAGTTCTGATCAATGTTTGGTTTTTTTGCCGACTGACTCCAATCGACGGCTGTCCGGCTCGGTGACGTTTTCGCTTTTTTGACGTTTTTTGACGTTTTCGCGTTTTTGGCGATTCGCTTTCGTGAATCACGCACACCTCATTAGTAAAATGAAACTGCAAACAGTTCATGTCTGGCATCAGACCCTGCAACATCTACGTGGACACCATTATTTGTTACGTCACGTTTGAGATTAATGACGTCAATCATTATGTCAAACTTCAGCAAGCCAAAGACTTATTGCCGAGAAAGATCATCTTTCAGTCGCAGACCTCACATTTCTGAGCTTAAAGATCTGTAAACCAACAGATTCGCTCTAGATCTCTCTTGAGTCAGCGTAGTCTAAACATAAAGCTAGTGAGAAAATAAAAAAGCGCGAGAATTTGGAGTTATTTGATCAGAAACCGATATGTTTCAGCCCAATGTGACACGTCATTCAACCATAAACAAAGACACCAAATGTACTGAAGCCGTATTCGGCTCAACCGTTTAACCCCCGCTCTCTGCCGCCGACCACCTGCCCGCCACAGCCTCCACACACCTGCCGAGGCCCCGGTCCCGTTCACAATCCCACTGGCCCAGCCGACCGCGTCTCTCCTCAGCTGGCGTCTCTCCCACACAGCGGCGCCGCCGACTAGGATACGGGGCCGCCCGCCGGCCGGCGGCGCACGCGCCACGCGCCCGCCGCCCGGGTCGTGCCGCCGCCGCCCATCTCTCAGCCGGCACCACCGTATATTTGCGGTGCGTTAGCTCCGATATCAGCCCCCCGGAGGGGCGGCGCGCCTCTCCTGACGCCCCCCGCGCCCATCATCGCTCAGCGGCCGGCCGCGCGCAGCGGACGCCGCCGATTTACGTGCGATGCCTCATGGCGTTTAATGCAGTATTTCACGCCCGGCGCTGCAGGACAGCATGCCTGGCATTTCTACCGGAGATGCCGGGCGCACGGGCGGCGGTGACGGCGGCGGCGGCGGCGGTAGCGGCTGTGGCGGTGGCGGCGGCGGTGGCGTGTTTTCGTGCGGCCGACTCGGTCCGGTCGGACCGGCCTGGCGTCGATGCCCGGATAGTGTGGGCGCGGCCGGCCGTGACTAAGGCGTCCCGACGGCCGCGCTCGCTCTCACGCCATTCATTCCCGGTCAGTATCGCGGCCGGATAAGACGCGCTTCTGGGCGCCGGTCGGGGGCAGTCGGTCGGCGCTGGCGGCCGCTGCGGCGCTGCAGTCCCGGCGGCACTAGCGGCCGGCCGGGCGCTGCAGTCGCCGCCCGATCCATCACCGCCGGCACGGCGCGCGACCAAATTGCCGCAAACACGCGGCCGGAGCGGCGACGCGACAGACGCGCGGCTGTTTTCGCGGCTGCCGGGCGCCGCTATCGCCGCGGTCGCGGTGCTCCGTCACGCGGGTGTCCGCGTGCGGCCCGCCCCGGACCCGGCGAAGGTGCGCCGCGCACGCCGCCGGCCGAGCGCCGGCGCAACGCGCGGAGGTGATGTACGGCGGCACTCCGGCCAATAGCGCCACGGTGTCGACATGAGAGATGGAGCCGCGGCCGACCGGTGGGAGCCGGCGCTCTGAATAGGTCATCAGGGGTTTGAAGCGACTCATCCAGTGCTGGTATCGTGAGTACTCCACTCGCGCCAGCCAAGCCCTCTCCAGAGTAGCAACTACCCTACGACATTGACAAGGCATGTGCCTGCAGTCCAAAAGCTTCCAGATACCATAAGCAGGGCATCTGAGAGATTTTTTTATCCAAACGGATCCTATGGTCCGGATCCACCCTTGCAATCCGGGCACATGCCAGTTGACAGCCCTTCCTCTGCAACTCTACCCCTCCCACAGCACAGCCGTTCACACGCTGCCATGCGTCAAGAGCGCACCCCACACTGGGGCCCCGTGACCGCGGACTACACAAGGTGGTCCTCAGCCGTTGGGTTCACTGGCCACTCTCTGTGCGGGCGGGCGCGCCTCGCCGGACCAAGCCGCTCCCAGCCGGGGCCCGGCCGCCAGCCCGAGTTACGAGCGCCGCCGCGCTGATCACCGCGTCGCCATGATGCAGCGCTCATTCCGCGCCGTCGTAAATCACCGTGCAAGCCCACAACACGTCACTTTCCAAGCGGCCCGGCAGCGATGCCTCAGCAAGGCCGGCTCGCCCACAAAAGAGCCATTGTCGATCGATGGCTAAATCACGAGAGCTGCTCGGGCGATGGGGCGCCGAGAACCCGAGCCGCACGACTTCCTTTCAGGCCGGCTGTTTGCCGCGCCACAGCACGCAATTAGCCGCCTGACACGTCACCGGTAAAAACGGCCGGGCGACACGACGGCGGTGACACCGGCGACACCGGCGACACATGTCGAGCACAGTGCGCCTCTGTGACGGCGGAGACGCTGGCGACGCTGGTGGCGCGTGTCGAGGGCGTGGCACACCTCTGTGACGGCGGAGACGCCGGTGACGCTGGTGGCGCGTGTCAGGGCACAGCACACCTCTGTGACGGCGGAGACACTGGCGACGCTGGTGGCACATGTCTGGGGCGTGGCACACCTCTGTGACGGCGGAGATGCTGGCGACGCTGGTGGCGCGTGTCGGGGGCGTGGCACACCTCTGTGACGGCGGAGATGCTGGCGACGCTGGTGGCGCGTGTCGGGGCACAGCGCATCTCTGTGACGGCGGGCACACTGACGACGCTGATGGCACATGTCGGGGCACAGCGCACCTCTGTGACGGCGGAGACGTTGTCGACGCTGGTGGCACATGTCGAGGACGTGGCACATCTTGTGACGGCGGAGACGCTGGCGACGCTGATGGCACATGTCGGGGGCGTGGCACACCTCTGTGCCGACACGCTCCGCGAGTGCCGCTTGCCGTGTCGGCCGCCCTGCGCGGCACTTGTTGTCGCGTGACCGGTTCATTTCCATTCCCCTCCTATCGCCCGTTCTTCGTCAGTTCTGTGAACTCGGGCTTCACGCCATCTATGAGCCGCTGGCTCTTGCTCGTCAGGTTACGTGTCGGCGCCCCGCGGAAGACGCAGCGCTGAGCTCTGCACGCCGATCCGTCCCTCGGCCGTGCGTGTTTGGTCCCGGTCAGACCCCATCGAGCACACGACCCTAGCCGCACCGGTCGGTCGGGACGGCCAGACCCAGTCCAGCCGGCTCACCAGCTCAGGGTAACTCTCCTCAACGCCCAGTATTACCTGCCCCACCCTCCGTCGCCAGAGTCCTCCAGGCAGGTGATGCTCGGCCGCGGCAAGGATCCAGGTGACCACTGACTAATGTGGTTTGGCCTCTTGTGACCCCGACCCCAATCGTCGTCAGGCAGTGGTGGTGGTTCGGCACCGGGTACAGTATCCAGCTGCTGCACGAGCCGTCACACGCGGTACCTGCGTGGATTTGCCCGAGCTGCTTGCCCTCCGTGTTGGAGTCCACCTGATAACAATCTACATTGGGCTGGAGTGGAAGTGACCGCGATGAAAGGCACAAACACGCCTCAAAACAATAGAAAAGAAGGGCTTTGAATGGCTCAACAATGCGGATGGCGTGAGTGACTTGTCGTTTTTTGTTTAGCATCTAATCATCTTGGTAGCTTAACCGTGTACTCACAGTGAACGGAAAAATATACGCCTTTGCAGGAAAAGCATAAGTGTTTTGTTGTCTATTGGTAATGGGGCACACAAGGATCCTGCTATGCTTTTGCGTCATGGCATGCGACGGGAAGGTGCGGAACACCCTCAATGCAGCCAGAGGGAATCGTCTATGACCAAATTTGACTTGAGTGAAAGAGCTTCTTAACACGGTGGCACGTAACTGAAATATATCCGCCTCCGTTAATTGTGCAAGCAAGCATGTGTAGATTTCACTTAAGTGTAGATTATTGGATTATACTTAATCCAGGAATTCGTGTAGATTATACTTTAGTTGTTTCTTTTCATCGCTCAGATTCCTACATCAGGCAAAACACTTTGGCTTTCACATGCTTATGTTGCAATTGCGTCGTCACTACACTTATGCCAGCCTTGCTTGCGGATGGATTTGCCTTGTCTCCCCCACGCTCTCACCGATAAAACAGTTACACTCCTCAGTCTGTCACGCTGCACGATCCTCTTTTCCCTTTTTCATCTACCCCTCCCTCCTCTCTGTTTTCTCGCACACATTCTCTCTCTCCTTTTCTCCTGATCTTTCCTCATCGGGGAGGATCGAAAATGTTATCTGTCGGCAGAAGGCGCAGGAGCAGCCGTCCTGACCGGCTGCGAAGGAGCGTCATCGTGCCATCCCGTCCTGATTGGCTGCCGTCAGATGCCGACCTTGCCCCCGGGCTGGACTCTCCGGACTGGGTCCGGACTCCAAACACATTCGACATCACTCCCATCACACGCTCTCTTCCGACTGGATCGGACCATCTGCACAGCGGTCCCGTCATCCGATACCTGTTGACCTGCTCGTCATCCGATGCCTGCTGGCTAGCTCACCGTCGATGCCTGTTGGCCAGCCCGTCATCCGATGCCTGCTGGCCAGCCCACCATCCGATGCCTGCTGGCTAACCCATCATACGATGCCTGCTGGCCAGCCCATCATCCGATGCCTATTGGCCAGCCCGTCATCCGATGCCTGCTGGCCAGCCCATCATCCGATGCCTGCTGGCCAGCTCACCATCCGATGCCTGTTGGCCAGCCCGTCATCCGATGCCTGCTGGCCAGCTCATCATACGATGTCTGCTGGCCAGCTCACCATCCGATGCCTGTTGGCCAGCCCGTCATCCGATGCCTGCTGGCTAGCTCACCATCCGATGCCTGCTGGCTAGCCCATCATACGATGTCTGCTGGCCAGCTCACCATCCGATGCCTGTTGGCCAGCCCGTCATCCGATGCCTGCTGGCTAGCTCACCATCCGATGCCTGCTGGCCAGCCCATCATACGATGTCTGCTGGCCAGCTCACCATCCGATGCCTGTTGGCCAGCCCGTCATCCGATGCCTGCTGGCTAGCTCACCATCCGATGCCTGCTGGCTAGCCCATCATACGATGTCTGCTGGCCAGCTCACCATCCGATGCCTGCTGGCCAGCCCATCATCCGATGCCTGCTGGCCAGCCCATCATCCGATGCCTGTTGACCTGCCCGTCATGTCAGCCACACCGCCGGCGTCGTCTGCTCGCCTGCTGCAGCGCTGTGGTCGGCGGCTGTCATCGGTCTGCAGCGGCCCGGCTGGGCTGCCCGCCGTCATCACACCACCCGGCTGATAACTGCTCAGATACGGCGGATGACATGTGTCAGCAATTTGTCGGCGACTTCTTGCAGCGCGGCGGGGAAGTGGAGAGAGGGTGGGGGGAGGGGGTGTTGCACGGCGCGTGACCTCCGCAGACGACACGCAGACGCGCAGCGAGCCGGACCCGTCACGCAAACGTCGGCTGTCCACCCTCGGGGACGTCGCGGCGCAGACGGCGCAGACGTCGCGGAGCAGACGTCACCCTCGGCGGGACGTCGCGACGCAGATGTCACCCTCGGCGGGACGTCGCGGAGCAGACGTCACCCTCGGGGGACGTCGCGACGCAGACGTCACCCTCGGCGGGATGGGGGGGGGGACCGTCGCGGCGCAGACGTCACCCTCGGCGGGACGTCGCGACGCAGACGTCACCCTCGGCGGGGACGTCGCGACGCAGACGTCACCCTCGGCGGGGACGTCGCGACGCAGACGTCACCCTCGGCGGGGACGTCGCGGCGCAGACGTCACCCTCGGCGGGACGTCGCGGCGCAGACATCACCTCGGTCGGGGACGTCCGCGGCGCAGACGTCACCCTCGGCGGGACGTCGCGGAGCAGACGTCACCCTCGGCGGGACGTCGCGGCGCATACGTCACCCTCGCGGGATGGGGGGGGGGGGGGGACCGTCGCGACGCAGACGTCACCCTCGGCGGGGACGTCGCGGCGCAGACGTCACCCCCGGCGGGACGTCACGGCGCAGACCCCGCCGACTGGGATGACGGCCGCGCTCGCAGCGCAGCCGTGAACAACACTGCGGTGGGTGACTCACGTACGTTTTCGACAGCCAAGTGGAGAGAATTCCAGCGAAAAACTGCCGCAGGCTGTGAGACCCAGTGGCGTCACCAGGTCAAGCTGCGGACGAAAACAGGCGTCGAACGCTTAGTTCAAGTAGCAACGTTGTTTTGAGTGCACTGATGATAACTATTTCGGGGCCTGTCGATCATTACCTCGCACTAGATACCCTGCACCTCTTTTTATGGTAAGTCGAGAAGATGCATTCTAACAAGATAGCACCCCTTGTCATGTCATTTCATGCCATGTCATGTCATGCCATGTCATGATGCCCTTAGGACGCGACGGCAGGCGCTGCAGGAGCGTTGCTCGCACTCACACTTGACGGAAATCAAGGAAAGAGCCCGTATAACACCTTGATGCCGGTGATTATTGAGCGTTCGCTGATCAGATAGGCTTACACCGGTTGAACTAATTCATGGACCTACGCGCGTGATCAAATCATTATGCCACAACTAACATACGGTGTACGGCAGTTGTCGTTTGTTTTATCAATTGGTGCTGGGTACGCATTATTGCGTACTCTCTTTCATGAAGCGCCAGCAAAAGCAGTGAACGTCAAGAGGGCCTAGGTGCTTCCAGGAATTGAATTCGGGCCTTTCAGAATGTTGTTTTTATCGTTGACAGCTGAGCTATCATGTCTTCATCCTGACTGCCAAGTGGCAAAGAGCGTGGATTCTTTGGAGAGGCATTGTCTCCGCAATATTGGTATTAGTTCTTGAATGCAAATCTTATCCGTGAAATAAGATTTCATAACAAAAACAGCACAAAGGATCCGAAAGCCTGATGATAAACTCCCACAACACACATACCGCTCGTGAAAACGACACCAACGCTTTCCAATTTCAAGCAAACGTCAAAATGGTCTCTGAAGCCTCGCTCTTGCATCGCCCATCACCAGCGAGACGACACCTGTACCGCATCCAGCAAAACGGCATCAAACACCGGCCTCACCAGCGACGCGGCACCACCGCCACCAGCGTCACCAATGACACGAGCGCGCGATGCCGACGCCGAGGCGCGCTCCGGGGACCACACAGGACCATTGTGCCGGCTTCAGCCGTCGGCGCGAGCGGCCGACGCCATGACGAATCACCGCCGGGTCAAAGGTCAGCAGGCGCGCGCTTTGTCGCCAGCGCCGCGTCACTGGACGACCACACTCGCGCGCCGGACGGGCGCGCCCTTTTTACGCGCGCTTTTTGGACGCGCAAAACGCGCCAGGTTTGTTTAGCGCCGGAACACGGGGCGACACTGCGACACCATGAGAAAGCGGCGCGCGTAAAAACGGCATCTGTTATCGTGAGCGGCGTCCAGGTGGACGGGAGCGCGACGTATACGTACACCGTACACCCCTGAATCGTGGGAAGCGGGGTCGGCGCCCGCACCACTCAGCCGCTCCTGACCTACACGGTGGCAGGATATATCGGCGACACCCTGCACTGGGGTGCCGGTGGTGTAGTGGTTAACGCGTTTGCGTTAACCACTGCGCGTCTGGGAAACCAGAGGTACAGGGTTCGATTCCCCGCGGTGCCCGCCCTTCCGCCAGGGTGAGAGGTAGGCGACGCCATATAGCCTCAGCACCTGAGTGCGTCGTAAAGCCCCAATGACACACCGACACCCTGCACTATGGCATTCACCTGGCATTCATACACCGCAAAAATAGCCCGGGGTTGCGAGAGCTGCACTCCTGTGCCTCGAGACCAGAACTGGAGCACTCGCAAGGGGCGCTACTCGCTCTCGTGGCACTGGGATCAAACGTCTTCTTCAGGAAGGGAGGGTGGGACAGGACGAGACATCTGGGAGGCATACAGCATGCGTACATGGTGCCCCTGTTGGGGAGACGCACTTAGGCCTTTTGCTGTCCAAATTATTCAGCAAACGCATCCAGCGCTTGGCCTGTTTTCTCGACATGCCTGATCTACAGCACGCCCGTGCGGCGGTGAGCAAAGCCCCGCAGCGGCCTGTCGGGGTCGGGCAGGCAGAGCCTCGAAGCGGCGTGCCGGGGTCGGGCAGACAGACCCCGCAGCGACCTGCCGGGGTCGGGCAGACAGACCCCGCAGCGACCTGCCGGGGTCGGGTAGACGGACCCCGCAGCGACCTGCCGGGGTTGGGTAGACGGACCCCCCAGCGACCTGCCGGGGTCGGGCAGACAGACCCCGCAGCGACCTGCCGGGGTTGGGTAGACGGACCCCGCAGCGACCTGCCGGGGTTGGGCAGACAGACCCCGCAGCGACCTGCCGGGGTTGGGTAGACGGACCCCGCAGCGACCTGCCGGGGTCGGGCAGACAGACCCCGCAGCGACCTGCCGGGGTTGGGTAGACGGACCCCGCAGCGACCTGCCGGGGTCGGGCAGACAGACCCCGCAGCGACCTGCCGGAGTCGGACAGACGGAGCCCCGTAGCGGCATGCCGGGGTCGGGCCCTGCGCTGCTCCTCTCCGGTCGCGGCGGGTCCGGCGGCGCGGCGGCTCCTCAGTACTTCAGCGGGCGGTGTCGGCGCGTCCTCGTCAATGACCCGCGCCAGCCCTCTCGGCGGGAGCCCCGCAGCGGCTCCGGCTCGCCGCCTTTCTCCCGCGCGCACCCGAGAGCAGCGCTGCTTCACACCGGCGCGCCGACATTGAGCCCCGGTTTACAGCAACATCGCGGCTGAAAGGCGGCGCTGCCAACACATCATCTCGTCGCTGAATGGCGCATTCTCCGCGCGCACAAGGTGGCTGTGATCACCACTGAATTCCGGCCGAGTCAAAGTTGGCCGATTTCTTAGGGCGGCCGACAGTGTTTTCGACAGTTTTGATGCCCTTGGTTTCTGCGCGGCTGCGCGCCTTGTCGCCTCGTCCGGCGCAATTGTGTCGTCTACGCCTGCGCGGGCAGACGGCGGGGCGTCGCACGGCCCCGGCGGCGCAGCTGAATTAGACCGTAATAGAGCTGTTTTCTCCTTGTAGATGAGGGGCCCATCATATTTTATCAATACGGGATAATGTCTCAATGGAGCGAAATCATCATAGATCACGCCAATGACAGTCATCTTTTTACGCGCGGCGACGACACAATGCTATTTGTACCGATGTTTTTTTCGAGTTGTTTGTACCGCGCCCGATGACAGATGCCGGCAGCGCAACGATCGGCGCGGCCGGTGACAAATGCGCACCGTAATCGTGCGCGTCGCGCCGCCTCACGCCGCCGCTATTGTCAGCTGAGTGTTAACGACCGCGGCCGCCGGCCGGCCGGCTGGCGGTGCCGAGGGCGTGGGCGGGGCAGATGCGCGATTGCATGTGTAATTGCCGGCTGCCCTCGGGGCTCACGGGGTGGTGTCCTCGGCCGCACCGGACCCTCCCGAATGTGCCAAACGGTGGCGGAGGGAATGAAGTTCAGTCAGCTACGAAACCGGGGCCAGGGATTTACACTGGTCGGGGTCCACGCATGTTTTAAGGGCCCCAGTGGCTTGCAAAGGGCTTTGTTTCGCAAGGGGTCCCGAGGCGACCAAGGGCAGTGTTCAATGGGGCCTGAAGAGGGCTCAGGGTGGCCCAGGAACCGACGATCATGCGCTCGGTCGGAGGGCATAAGGGCCCGAATGACCAGCTGCAGGCACAGAGAAATCGCAATCCGTGGGGATGTAACTTGAAATATCAGTCAGAGGTCCTTTTGCACCCTTGTAAGACCAAAAATAAAATGCGGGTGTCTCAGCCGGCCAGAGGCCAAGAGCAAGGGACAGTTGGCACCCTGTCAGTCTTTTTTTATAAATTTGATCCCAACCCTCTGAATGGATGGACTTCAGGGATCAGGGCTCGCGCTAAGCAGTGCTTGTCGTGTGATCTCTGACCCCTACCACCCGATCGCGTAATTCCATGTCAACGGCATACTTTGGTGGAGAAAGCTTAACGTGCCGCCATGCTCGGCACGGTCCGTCCTGCCCTTACGTCCACTGACCTTCAGCGCGACCGCTGCCACCGGCCGCAGGCCATATCTGTCAAGGGCAAGTAGCGAGCGCCCAAAAGCGACTCAAACCCACCCTGCCACGGGTGGGTGGATCGGAAGGCAGACGCTCTGACCAACTGAGTCACCGGGACGGACATAACCCAGGAGCTCATTTCTGAAGCGAGGGCATGGCCAGGGTCACGATTTGCATTGGTCTGGGTCCCTGAAAAAAAAATGTTGGAGCCCCTGTCAGTCAGGGGTATACACAACCTAATGGGGGATCATGTATCAGCTAGTGGCCCCGAGTCGGCCACGGGCTTTGTTTGGTGTGATCCGAAGAGGGACAGAAGGGCCCCTCGCGACCAAAGATTAAGGGTCCAATTATGCTCAGGTTCGGTCCCCCATCCGTAGTGCCGTGACCTGAAATGTCAATCAGAGGGCTTCTATTAGGGCCTTCTTTTAAGGGTCCCCTGTCATATAAGGCCTCGACACGGAGTCAAACAGTCGGTCCCATGTCCGTCTGAGCCCCCGGGGCCCATTTCCCAAGAATGGCCGAAAAGGGGCTCAAGGGTCTCTCGAGGCCAAAGATCAAGGACCCGATGGGAAGCCTGAAGGGCCGAAAGGGCTGGTTGTAGGCTACATTAACGGCCCTGCCCGTAGAGTCGTGATCTCAAATGTCAGTTAGACGGTCTCTTTTAGCCGCGATTTACATTTGTCGGGGCCTCTGCAACAATGCGAGGCTCCTGTGTAGGTCAGGGGCCCTTTGCGTAACAGGGTGTTCTGTATCACGAAGGGGCCTAGAGTCGGTCAGGGACATATTTGTTCAACAGGGACAGAGACGGGAACCCGAATGACAGAGGGTCTCTCGGGTTGGTCGGGCCCTTCCAACAATGAAAAGAGTCGTAGAAACTTATCATGAGTGCTCAAATTGAGACAATGAAAGGGTCCTGTGCCGGTCAGGGCCCCATTACCGAACAGTGGGCCCTTCAACCCAATTCCAGCATGGGCCCGTTAAGCCGAACTAGAGTTCATGCGTCAACTATTGGACCACCTGCGGTGATCACGGATATTGTTGGGTCAATGAGAACTCCTGCGTCGATCTGGGGCCAACTGCGCGCGTCAGAAGGTCTCCCGCGTCTGGGAATGGAACGATATGTGATGCATATTTCTACGGGTCTCCGGATGGACTAAAGACCACGACCTCATGTCGCCAGAATGGCAGCTGGTAGACATCCCGCGCGCGGATGCCTACCGGCCTGTGGGCGTTCTAGCGCGGGATGGAACAGTCCTTTAGCTCTTGGTTGAGAACGATAATGTACCCAATTGTGTTCTACCCACGGGACCTTTCGCCTAGAAAAACATAAGGGGTTCCACCAGTGTTCAACAGAATGGATTAAAATGAAGTCAAAAATAGAAAAAGTCCAGCTTGTGTTGACCTGAGCACGTTCATTGTCTTGCAGAACTGATCGGTGCTGAAGCAAATTACATCAAAAGGTTTGAGTCTGCGCGTCCGCAATCTCCGAAACAACGACAGCGATGGTCTGGGTTGCAGTTTCTGCAAACCAAACGGTACTGGCCCCTGCAAGTAATACGAGGCGGCGGACGGTGTACGAGTGAGAATTACTGTAATGAAATAAGGGCTTTGATTGCCTCATGAAACTGGTTCGTACTGCCCACATATTGAACCAGGCGTATCTTTTTAAACTCTGAGGTTGTCCTCTGGACAGGTAAACAATTATGGCAACGCGAAAAGTAGATATTTTTCCGTCATTCTCCTAGTTCCACCACCAGATTCCTGCATCGCTTCGCGCCCCGTAGCGGCTAATCCGCCCCTTCCATCAATCTAAGAATCTCACCAGGGAAATGTGCGCCCAGAATACCTTCTGAATGTACGGCGCGCTGTCCTAAGGCGCCCAAGGGTACTGCTTTCAGATGCGTAAGCATTTTTGTCCATCCGTTAGCCATAGCTTGGTGTTAGCCGCGGGGCCGACGCTGCGCGGCGGCGTTTTGACTAATCCTGTAAGCAGGGCAAGGATGCTAAACATGGTTAAATGCATACCATAGTTCGTGAACGGCCGCGTTTCAACCATTTTAAGAATGCCGTGGTCACGAGCCTCACTAGTGGTGATTAAGAGAGCATTCTCATGTAATAACTAACTTGAGATCGAAGTTTTACGAATGTTTCTGAGTACTGATTGACTGACCTACTACAGGATAGTATCTCACACAGTTCGGTACACTTGCGTGGTGGATTCAGTGCTACCAACGCTCCAGCACATTATTAATGATTCTTAATTACATTATACATATACATATATATATATATATATATATATATATATATATATATATATATATATATATATATATGTTAATAGCTTATCAGGTCGTGATACATAATGAGCGAGATAGATAAGCAGTGATACCCTTTCCTTCGTGACAGTATACAATTGTATACGATGCTCTAGTTTTACCTTCCAAACCTCCCTTGCCTTCACCATCTAGTGAAGACGCATTTCGCATGGTGCCGGTAGTGCAGTGGTTAACGCGTATGCGTTAACCACTGCGCGTCTGGGAAACCAGAGGTACGGGGTTCAATTCCCCGCGGTGCCCGCCCTTCCTGCCAGGGTGAGAGGCAAGCGACGCCATATAGCCTCAGCAGTTATGTGCGTCGTAAAGCTCTAATGACATGACATGACATGAAGACACATTTCGCGCTGGAGTCGAAATCCTCGAATTGTCATATACTTTGAAAAATCGCCCAGCACTAAGCAGCATGACATCGTTTCACCCCATGCAAATAGCGGCAATATGCATCATATATATATATATATATATATATATATATATATATATATATCATACACATATTTACCGACCGATGTATCGACAGCTCTGGGTACAGGTCACTCAACATTGCATGTGCTTTTATGGCATTTTGAGTCTCAGGGCAGTACTATGGGCTGTATTCTTCGTTGATGAATGATGACAAGGTGAAAATAGGGATGCGTTGATATTTCAGCCACAAGCCTTTGTGGAAACAACACATGGGTGAACGGTGTACCGTATCCGACAACTTAAGCTTGTAGCCGAGGCATCAATATTTCTGTACTGCTCACCTTACCGTCCTCTATGAACGAGACGTATGGGCAATAGTACTGCTCTTGTGCAGACGTAATATTATTTGCGGTTGAGTTTAGCAGCTTCGCATTTTTGATTTGTTTGCGTCGTGTGTTAAACTGCCATGGTATACGCGTGTGTACGTGCGTGGGTGTACGTGAAAGTTTCACGTGACCAGGATGACATCATCAGCGGCCAATGACTTCGTCGTCCACTGCCACTGCTGGCCGATGATTGGTTGGATGCTGTACCCTACGTAAAAGAAGCAACAGAGCCGAACCTATCTTTTCGCAAGCTGGCAATGCCTTCAGGTTCTGTGAAAGGACAAATAACACGAACGCGTCGAGTGGAAGGATCTGAACTATAATTTGTCCTTTTTTGATAGATCAGGCGAAAATCTTTCAAAATGTGGGGTAAACAAATGTCATTTTAAAATTATTTTTCTTCGCCACGCCTGAAATCTAATGTTAATTTTCTGAGATGTTGGGAATGCAGCTGCATCTACAATCAATACTACAATTACTTCAAGGTAGTCATTTAAGGTGCAACAATTATTTTGATTAGTGCTGAAGGGTAACGAACCGACCATAGGCTGGGACCAGGCGGCTGCATAAGCTGATGTTATGTTTGCGGCGGGTGCCAACACTGCACACACAGTGTCTTCTAATAGCACCAAGCGCCTTTTCATTCGAGAAACACAGATTTGCTCAAAACTAAAAAAGAACATGTGCGTTCCCCGCCCCACGGACGAGTCTTCGATGCCTGCAGGCTCCGTGTTGCGATAAGAGAAGAATAGCATGGTTTCTGTCAGTGCACTGCCACTATAGTTGCCTACCAAGATCAGCCGTGTTTTTTTCATGTCACTGGTGTGTCATCATCTAGCTTCATCGGCAAACAGGACGCCGCCCACCAGCGGGCGGCGCTCGCACCCCGCCGCCGATTTACGGACGCGTCATTCGAAGAACCCGACTGATCGAAAGGCCTGAGCCTGGCGACGGCGGCGACATCTGTCGGCAGCTGTTGACCTGTCGCCTCCGCCAATCAGCGCACACCTGGCCGGGCGACGCCCCGCCCATCGCGCCGCATCAGCGGCCTCCACTAGCGCGCGTGCGCTGCGAGAGATAGAGAGAGAGAGAGAGAGAGAGAGAGAGAGAGAGAGAGAGAGAGAGAGAGAGAGAGAGAGAGAGAGAGAGAGAGAGAGAGAGGGCGGGGAAAGGGACACATCTTCATTAAATCTCTCGGCGGAAGTGGGTAAATGGTAGCTTCGGGCCCACATGGAATGTTCCCGACCCTCGGAGCCGGACAACACCGTGAGCGAGGGTTGGCATGGACTATGGGGTCACCGTGTCAGCCACCTCCGGTAATTCATAATACCAGTCATGGTCCTGCTCACCACGGCACACGTCATCTCCCCACAGATATCCCATTGTCATTGCGAAATACATTTTAGAAGATAAGATAAAGTAGGATAGAAGGATATAAATTACGGTCAAAGGTAACAGATAGAGAAAAAAGCAAAGCGTTGCATGGCAAGTTCTTCTAAAAGTTCGCAACCAACTCCATGCAAGGTTCCGCCATGATTTTCTAAGGGGGGGAGGGGGCGGAGAGGGAGGACAAGTGACAGTGCTTCATGCCGATTCTAAATTCCTGTCACGAGCCATCTGCAACGGAAAATGAAAAGAACTGCGGGTCTTAGAGGGCGGGCGGGGGGAGGGGGTAGCCCTCCGTCCTTGGCTCTGCCTACGCCCATATTAAGCTCCATGATATATTCATCGCACTGCTTGGCCCAAAACGGAGTGGTAACACACAACCCCTTAAAATGGGCTGAAAATACAAGATGACTTAACCGTTCAAGAAAAATAGCCGCCCGGCATTGGTCAGTGTTACAAACGACATTCTGAAATGCAAAGTCGGGCTGCAGTTAAGAATAGTGTTACAAATTTGTATGGGGTTTTCAACTGAGCTGCCATCTCCTCCCTGACACTTTAGTTCAAGCCCTCTTGATTCTGAACGTAGCGCAGGCGAACTTGTGCGGACTATTTCACGCAGCCTGTTTGGAGGTCACCCAGACATGCATGCCGTCATAGCAATGTTACACGAATACCGTCACCTCAATGATCATCCTGTGCACGAGGTAAAAAATGTATAGACGTGGAATTATTCATATCTGGCGTACGTCAGCACGATTCGCGGCATCAACGCCCATCAATTGGCTTTCAACCAAATGAAACGCGTTTGGTGCAAGCTTCGAACACGAATCACGTTTTGTCTTACGAAGAGGAGGAATCTGAGCAGTTTTACTTGTTATAACCAAAAAAGACTGGGAATCGGATAACTCACGAATAGTGGCGTAACAGGGTGTGTGAATGCAAATAGAAACAAAAAATCACGGTCCAAAAGCGGGCATACCAGAGCACCATGAGAAAGGACCAATGCACGCACATATAGCAATGCTCGGGTGCAGCTAACACGTGCCAGCAAACTTCGCCACCCCTCAGAAAGCTGAAGTACTGTAAGTGAGTGCGCCCGTCCGCTACAGTGGCAGTTCTGACACGGCCAGCCTGGCAGCCACGCTGGCCTCATATAGACGTTCCATGACGCATCAGACGATGACGCACTGAGGAATAAGTTTGTTAAATAATGAAAGATTGTTGTTTTGAGCAATACTTTAGACTTAAAAGCAAATTAGTGGTTAAAAGTGAGCTCATATTATCACATTTCTTGTTTGCCCCGGTATCTCCAAATGTGGAGCATTCACTTTAAAAGGGCCTGGCAACGTCCTCAAGCAACGGATCCAGGAGTATTGTTCCCTATCCACCTGCGGGTGGGTGGGAGTGGGGGACGCGGGCTCCAGCCCCCATCTTTGAGAAGAAACTAGGCCGAAATCGGATAAATCCCATATGTTGGCGTATTTTGGGGAGGGTTGCTTCATTTCGCTGCTCGGCCCCTGCAACCTATTTCGCGAAACTGAACCACTGGACGGAGTCCTCGCCATGGAGGTTGGTGATGACCATTAAAACAGCTCACACGCCTTGTCACCCAAAATCATGGGCAAGGAGCCTCACCGATGTGGCCACGGAGTCAGCTAACGTGCTTATGGAATCTTCACACATCACATCATCACACATCACGCATCACCAGCGATTCCCCCCACTGCAGTCAGGGAGACCTGCGATACGGCAACGGGGACGATGACACGGAGCGGCTCGTCAGGCCGCTCGGCAGCAGACCGAGGGACGCATGTGTGATATGGTACTTAGATAGGTACCGCACCACTCATGCGTTCACAAATCGAGCCAAACGGCTGGTATTGGCACGCCGCGCACTTCCCAGTCTACGCACCTGGCCTTGTGGTGCCATCTAGATACCGTGATTTGACACGGGCGTCGAGCGTTGGTCGTGTTGACTATACAATGGCCGCCCGGGCCAAATAAGGGGCCGCGTTTGCTTATCGCTGGACGCTGTCCTGTCGCTGTCAGGGCCGGTCCTCTGAGCGATGGGTCCAGCCCATATATGTACGGTCAGGCAGCGAAACTTCTCCGCCGTGGTGTGCGCGCAGTACATGGGCATACAAACCGTCGCACAGCGGGCCATCCCGGTCATCGCGTCTGTCCCAGACATGGCCATGTGGGCCGTGACACATTGATGCATCTGTATCGCCATGTCTACCCTAAACATGTCCACAGTGAACGCCATGCCGTCGGATAATGGCACGGTAGTGCGAGGGCGCAGTGCGTGTTCATGGCGTTTGCCAGATGGATTGCCGTGCGCAGCATGTGCTGTCTTTCTGCGAGCACCTCTTGGTCATGACGTCACGATGTCGTGGTACGTGTCTCAGACACGATCATGCACAGCCTCGGACGGTGGGGATTCGCGCGGAACTTCGACCCTTAGCAGCCACCGACGCTGAAGCTGCGCAGTGCGACAACGCCAGGTGTGATGTGACGTGTTATGTCTGCTGAATTCGGACACAATTGGGCACAGTCCACAGCCATCCGGCGTGCCATCGCTTCTGAGTGCAGTCAGATCGGCCGCTGTTCACGCCAGTCCACCGAGCCAGCCGCTGGTCACATCACACAGTCAGCGAGGACCACTGTCTCAGTCAGACCGGCCGCGGTCCACCCCGGTCCACTGAGCGAACCGCTGATCACATGAGACAGCCAGCGAGGACCACTGTCTCAGTCAGACCCGTCGCTGTTCGCACCGGTCCACTGAGCCAGCCGCTGATCACATCACACAGCCAGCGGGGACCGCTGTCTCAATCAGACCGGCCGCGGTCCGCCCCGGTCCACTGAGCCAGCCGCCGGTCACATCACACAGCCAGCGAGGACCGCTGTCTCAATCAGACCGGCCACGGTCCGCTCCGGTCCACTGAGCCAGCCGCTGGTCACATCACACAGCCAGCGAGGACCGCTGTCTCAGTCAGACCGGCCACGGTTCGCCCCGGTCCACTGAGCCAGCCGCTGATCACTTCAGACAGCCAGCGAAGACCACTGTCTCAGTCAGACCCGCCGCTGTTCGCCCCGGTCCACTGAGCCAGCCGCTGATCACTTCAGACAGCCAGCGAGGGCCACTGTCTCTCGCCGGAGTGGAGCCCAGATCGATATCAATTAGCTCTTCTCCTTGCTGGAATAGCTCTGCAAAAATGTTGGGTTTAGGATGGCCACATGGAGGCGGGCATGATGTAACGATTTTTCATCATGTCTGTGTTTAGTTCCAAACATTATGACCGAAGGCGCTGTGGGGACAGAGGCGGCGCAATTCTGGTAGTTTGAGGATCGTTAGGGTTGAGAAACTACGTCTGGAGAAGTATTTTCTGCATGTTCAAGGAAAAAGGCACAAACTTGCTTGCCAGACCGGTGACTTTTAGCAGAGATAGACTTTGCCGTCAGCTGTTTGTATAGCTCAGCGCTCATCCATGTGCAATCCCGGTTACTATCTGGATATTTGTCCGTCTTTGGATTGTAGGCCATGACTCACTTTGTATATATGGGTTAAGCAAACATATGCAGAGCGGTCGACATTTCATCCAAGCATGGTGCACACTGCTCGTGATTGAGCAGACTTCATTTCACTGGTGATAAACCAATGCTGACCATCGTTGTTGGGTCAAAGGCCGTAACAGGCCATATCGATTTGAGGACGGCTGAGCCCAGGACCGGCGCCGCCGCGTGGGCAGGGAGGGCGGTCATCCATACAAAAATCCGTCCGTTTAAAAGGCTCGGACAAAACATTGAAAAAGGAAAAAATGACAAGATGTTCCACGGTCCATGGTCATGACCGGGAGGATATGGGTCTTCCACCTTTATTTTGCGGTGTTCTGCTGTACCCAGTACAGCAGAAGGTCTACCCGTACATGCAAGTTGTGTGGCTTCAGGCTGATGTGCAGCAGGAGGCCCCGGCCCTGAGAAATAAGAGGCCTCCTGAAGGGAGGCCCTGTTATGAACGAAATAAATAATCAACTATGTAAGGATCCTATCTGATGGAGAGCCAAGAAACGACGAGTTTTCCATCGTGACCAAAAGAAGGCCCCGCCCTGTTCCGCAGACGCCCTGGATGGACTGGTGCCGATGACACGGAGGCACGTCCTCACCATGGCGGGTACGATCATGCTACAGTCGGGTAGACAGCTCCTTCAGGACTGAGAGGAGGCCTTTCTCATGGCTTAGAGCACGCCACTGTCGTGATGAGAGGAGGCCCTTGCCCTCATCGGAAGATCGGGCGACGTAGTGATCGAAAGGTCTCAGTAGCACAGGCATCTGAAATGATTAAATACAGTGGTTCCATGCAGATATATGCACGCTGAGGCTGCTCTGCAATTGAAGGATCTGACAGGGCCTTCATTATCTTCCCAGCGGCTATAGGATCTGAGACGGGCGTCATTATCTTCCCTGCAGTTGCCAGGATCTGGCACGGGCTTCATTACCTTCCCAGCAGTTGTAGGGTCTGGCATAGGCTTCATTATCTGCCCAGCACCTGTTGTCATCATGACTGGTCCACCTGTTATTCAGAGAAGTGACTACTGAGTCTAGAAACGTAGCTGAGTACTAGAAACGTAGCCAAATTTCGCATTACCGGCGCTCGTGGGAAATATATGCATAGTCAATTAGATACTACATTACAAAGCAGTTAAGGGCATGAGCAAATGTGCTGCATAGGCAGGCCCTTTTGGGCTCAGTGATTGACCCCCGCCCTGATCCATAAGGGTGCCCCCTGACCCAGCCATCGACTTTCCGTGCAAAGAAAAAAACAGTGAACGGGCTGGAGAGGAAATCCTGGAAACAGCTGTTGTGACGCGCTGGTAAGTATATCCGACTGTGCACTTGTCTGTCCTCTTCCTCGTGCTCTCATCGTCCTCTTTTCCTGCCTCGTTTTCTTGCTATGGAAAGTACACAATTCAGCAAGCTGTCTGGAAGGCGATGAAATGACATATTTGGGATCGTTGACCATCTTTATGAAGGCATCAAAAGCAACGATAGCTCACACCTGCATTAGCGATAGAGTATTGCGTAACTGATAGCAGGCGCCAAGGAATCCAGACAGCCGTTTTTGTTTGGCTTTGTCCACACAGTGGCACCGACTCACACAACTACAAGTCCTTCGAGCGAGGCAGCCGGCCACGCTGGCCGGCGGGTACGACGCGGTCTCAGCTAATAGAAATAAACAAAACGCGGAGCGAGAACGGTGACTTGCGGCCCGCGAGCGTTCTGGAGAGGCCAGCCATCCTGGAGAAGTGCCACTAATATTTCCTGGATGAACAAGCGAAGGCGCCGCTGGTGCTTCGAGGAAGGAAGGACTGATGCCGTCCAGCAACATGACGAACTGCTACTCGAGTCCTCTTGGCGTCGCCTCGACCAAAACTGTTTAAAGCTGTCATGACAACAAACTACTGAGCAGATCAAAACCACGGCAGTAACACACCCCAGCCGCCTGGGAGACAGAGCAAAAGGGAGTGGGGGTGGCTCGTCGGCCAACGGCACCGCCCACGCTGCGGCCGGCACCGACGGGGCTACTCGACGCTGACCCGGCGGCCGCCCGAGGCGGCGCGACCCCGACCGGAAGCGGGCGCCGTTTGATCGCGCCGCCGCTGAGGTCACGACCGGCTCGGCCCCGTACACAGCGGCTCGCTTACAGACGGCCGGTGACGGGGCCGGAAGGCCAGAGCAAACAGCCGGGTGCCACCGGAGATACGAGCAGGCGGCGCCGGTGTGGGCGTGGTGTCTGGCGGGAGGGGGGGGGGCAGAGGTCTGCCGCCGTGATGACTGCTGGCATCGGCATTGACTTTGGCCAGAGAGACCAGTGGGAAGGACCGCGGCATGCGAATGTGGGGCTGTTTACATGAATGCGCTGCAATGTGTGCCCTTGTTTATGGTACGCCTGCATGTTTTAACAGAATGCGACACACGTCGGTACGAGCTCTTTTGCGAAACACCAGAGATTGAAGCGGCCATGTTAGTGACTGAGTGACTGGGCGTAACCGGGAGTCAAAGCCGGGGCCCACGTGGGAGACTGAGGTCGCTTGCACCGGGTTGAAGTTGAGCTTGCGGTATGATCGCTTGCACCGGCATACCGCAGAACCGGCCCTGATGCCCCCTCCGTCAAGGCACTCCCCTCAGGCCTTCAGTTCTGATTGTCGGCAGGCAGCGGGGCAGCCTTGTCGGCGGCGACGGGCGTCGAGACGGTTCCGTCTCCACCATCCGGCCGGCGTCGCCAGCAGCCGGCCCAATTAGAGCGTCATGCAGCGGCGGCCGGAGCGGCCCGGAGAGAGCGCGCGCGAGCGAGGGCGGTGGCGCCAGCCCGACCAGAATGGCGCCAACCACGCGTGGCTAACGCTGACTGAAGGCGGCCTGCGATAGCACCGTCCACCAGCCACAAACAATGGCGCAGCCAAAACAAAGTCCGGCCGGCCATGTCGCTGATACGCATCTTCATTTGGAGCGCGCGGCGTGTGATGATATGCAGCGCGCCCGACCGCGGCCAGCGCCGGGCTGGCGCGGCGTCTTCATCCGGTCAGGGACGGCCGCCAACGGGCAGCGACGGGCTCGAGCGGGCGCGCTGGAGGAAGGCCGGAGCTCGGACCGCGGTCAAAGGTTGGGACATGAACGTTGTTATGGAGATCTTGTTCCCAAGAAGCGTTTGTGGACGTCATGATGAATTCCGCGAATGTTACGCTGTCCTGCCTCATGAGCGGCGCTAATGGAACATGATGGCCCTTGTGAGCACAGCATCGAGCTCAGATAAATGAGGAGGAAACGCGCGTTTTCTGTCCTAAAATAGCGCTTCATGCTGCTCGCATGGGACACAAATGCACTGAAAATCGCTACATTATAGAATAGATGAAACGGCTGAAAAAGTGAAATAGGTTAGCAGAAGGACGTACATACAGCCAGACAGCCAAACCGGCAGGCGGTCAGTTGGTTGGAAGGACTTGCGCTCACACATGGACGCTGGCACACACAGCGCATGCGCGCACAGCCACGAGATCGGCAAGCGCCTGATGCGTGGGCTTGGACCGCTCACACTCGACAGTTAGTTCCCACCGATTCACCTGGGCATGGGCGCGGATTATCTGTCCAGGTTTGCCGGCATTTGCCAAAATATCCGGTGATCTGTCAATGAAGCGGCCTTATCGAAAGGAGCGGCTCGGTTGACAGGCTTGTGTTTGCTTAGCATCGGACGGCCTTCTGTCGGCGGAATCGCTCGGATTCCTTCATTCGCTTTTAAAAAGCCGCAATAATAGAGGCCCTCCCGCGCGGGGCTTTCATCGGACCCGCATCAGGACGCGACGGAGCCGTAAACGCGGCGAGTGGGCGGAAATAGGAAGGCGGCGGCGGGCCGGCGTCTGTTGTGCCCACAGCCCGCGAGCTCGGGTCCGGAAGTCGGGGTCAGAGGGCAGCGCGCGGAGGCGCGCCAAAATATCCCGCGGTTGCCGGCGAGCGCTCGAGAAGCCGGGGTGAGAGTGGGCTGCACGCAGCGTGCCCTTGTGAAGACCCAGCGCTAGGAAGCACTGGATGGTCATAATATACGGTTTATGATTGGCTAAACACGCTGGCCAGGGCTTCCCGTGTGATTTGACTTGTAAATGAGCCGTTGGCCGGCCGGTAAGAAGGAAGCGGGCGGGCGGCACAATAGAGAAAGCCCAGCAGTGCGCGGCCGGCCTGCGCGCTGTCACCGGCAGGCGCCGTCACTGCCTCACCCGTCCGCGCGCCGGAGGTGCCCGGCCGGCCCTGTACGGCTTCAGGTGCCGGCTGCAGGCGAAGGTGGTGCGGTCCGACAGCGCCAGGCGGGGCGTGTGCTGTCCTGTCGGCTCGCTGAGCGGCCGGCGCGCTGATGAGCTGGGCGCGTCAGGCGCCAGCTTCAGCGAGATCTCCTGCTAGGGAGAGGTGGCGAAGACTTACCAAAGAAGTCTTACCGCTATGCCTGCACAAAACACATTCCAACACCTACAACCATTTTGAGCACCAAGACGTGACGTCATTTTGGTACCGTCCTGGTGTACCGTACCGGGTGCCGTCGCACTAGCCAATCAACGGTCGTCGCGCCAAGGTGGGATGTGGGAGAGCAGCTAATCTCATGAACATGGACTGCTGACGCGCTTGATATCTCACAGGGTTTTGCTATAAAGAAAGCTGATAACTGAAGCTCGAGAAGTGAAATATCTGTAAACAAACACGGCGGACGAATACACCATTCCTATTCACGATCTTTCGAGTCGCTTTCTCTCCTGCTCCTTGCCCCCCCCCCCCCCTTCCTAACTATCGCCGCAGACTCCCTGCTGGCGGCATTGACACGGGGCGCGCGGTGCCTTACACCGCCGTTTCTCTCAGTGTCGGCGCGACAAAAGGCCGACCGCGGTGGGCCGGCGGGAGACGGAGACTGCGGTCGGGGCCGGCACGGTGTCGGCGCCACGCTGGGCAGCGCCTCAGGCCACCTGCCCCGAGCCAGCCGCCCCCCGGCGCAGACCAGACGGCGGGCCGGCCGCGCGGCCCGCCGGCGCGCGCGCGCGCTCCAAGAGCCCCGCCATTGTGCGCGCCCGGTGGGCGGGCTGTGATTGGCTGAGAGGGTGGCGCGCGGTCGCCTGCAGGCTGCAAAAGCAGCGCACTGGCGGATCAGACCGCGGTAGAGTGGCTGCCTCGATGGCGGTGCGATGGTAGCGCCTGCGCCTGCAACCAAAAGACCCAAACGAAAAACACCCTGAGTGGGCTTTTATGTTGATTGATGTGGAGTGAGGAACGGGGAGAAGTAGGCGACTGGGGCGAATGGCCCTTCATTCGTTAACGGGAATATGGGTAATGCGGGGTTCAGGCAGCTGAGCGGGTGGTGAGTCGGACGATGAGTCAATTTTTAAGTGGTAAAGCAGGCGCCACTTTAATGGAGAATGGCTGTTTTGTAAAGAGGTCGGCTGTCGCGTTGCGGTTTCCCACCACCGCAGCTGGGAGATGACGTCGCTCGTTACCACGTGGCATGGTGCGATGAGGACGATGTGATGTGGATCTGGGAAGGACCGCGTCACCGACCCAGCGAAGGGTCGAATGAGCCAGCGAATCCTCACTGATGTGCAGACCGCAGCGCTGGCGAAGCTGCATCACATCACCACACCGCGCGGTCGGCGGCCGGTGCTGATCAAAATAACCACACCTCAGTCGCCACACGGCCGGACAATGGCTATCAGACTCAGCTCTGGGTTAACTGTTAGCGGCGGGCGATCGCCGGAGCCTCGGGAACGCGCCAAGCGTCGCTAGTGCGCCGTCATCGCCGCGCGGCGGGCGTGGCGCGCGGCGACCGACGCAAAAACGCGCCGACGGCCGTCACACCTGCGGGCTTCGGCGCGACCACACTCCACTAAACACGCGGCGCGCGGCCGCTATACCAACCCTTGCCGCCGGACGCGTCGGCGCGCCATTACCGGCGGTGACGCGCGCTTTTTTGCGCGCGCCGCGGCCGCATGACGCGCCTGTCGCCGCCGTCGCTGCCGCCGGCGCGCGGCTCTCTAATGCCGGCCGTAATTATGGCGCGGCGCGGCGGGGAGGCGCCGATTAGGTGCAATGAGCGCGCCGCGGCCGGCTATCAGTGTTTTGATCGCCCGGTCGCTACCTGCGCCGACATGGCACCAGCCATTGTGCGCGCGAGGCGCCGCCGTGTTTGCGGAGGGAGGTGGGGGAGGTGCCGTGTTTGCGGAGCGCGCTGCAGCCCAGCCTGGCAGGGAGCAGACATTCGAGGGCCGACACAGGGCGGGGCCGACTGGCTGGCCGTCGCTGATACGGGCTCATCTGGGTACGTATGTGTCTAAAAGACCTGTCGGTGCTGCTGCGATACTCCACGCTGTCATGCCGCACGCATGAGTGACTTCAGGAAAAATTTGCCGCGTACCATGACACAAAGTCCCTGAACAATCAAATAGCAGTGCCAGAGAACGACGGCAATCAAAGCAGTTTAGGCACAGCGTATAGTGCTATCGCTTTGACGCGGCGCTGATGGAAACGACAAGATTGACGTTGTATGCATTCGCCCGGGATTATCGCGTCTTAATGCGACACGACGGAGGGGGGGGGGGGGGGGAACTCCAGCGTTTGTCGTATCGACTGGACGTGAAGCCCCGAGGCCACGCTTACTAATACTATCAGCGGGATTGGCTGGCTCCGGCGCAGACCATTGTTGTGGCGGCCGCCCCGCAGCTGACCGACGCCCGCGCAGCGGCGGCGCACAACACATCAGTCTCGCAGAAGCTCGCCCCCTGATCCGAGGCAAAACAAACACGGTCGCTGACGCGCGGCAGTGCGTGTGTCACGGCCACGACGGGAGCTGCCGTCGGCCGTCGGTCCTCACCTCCTTTGGGGCCGGCGCCTTGCCACATGTCGGAGTCAACGTGAGATGGGGGAACGAGGGCATCTTGCGGTGGTGGTGAGCTTCACAGCGTTGAGCCGAGGGAACAGCGTGGCATCAGGGCGGTGCTATGATGCATGTTTAGAAAGGAAAAGCTTCGCTGGAGAGCACATTTTCTTGTAGGAAATGCGAACAGAATCCCTATCTCGTCAGAAGTTGCTGCGACCGCCGCCGTATTTGCCAATAATTCGATTCGGTGATCTATCAATGATGCGCGTTGTGTGGGGCAAAATCTCGTCGAATCGCCTGTAAATGTTTTACTTTGTTGTTGCATGATGGGCAAAAGCACGATGTGCGCATCACCACATGAGCTTCGCTCTCAAGATTGCTGCCGCTAACTTACGCAGGTGAGGTGTGCGATGTTTTTGCATTAATTGTCACATGTCAACTCGTTTGATTAGGTTGCATGCGCGCTGATTCAGGATACTCTTTTACGCAGAACCCCAGTGGAAAAAATTTACAATGTAGTTAAGTATATCTGATCTGCACCATTAAGAATCGCAATGAGATGGATTGTTAATATAAAAGGTGAGCTGGGAGGAGATATGTCCCAGTTCTCCACACATGCTGCATGTCTGACACTTCACTTTATGCAATTACTTTACTTTACTCCATCTTTACTCCATCTCCTCCACTTCACTTTGCTTTACTCCATCACTTTATGCAATCCTGAGCAGTAGGTAGCACTTCTAGTCTATAAGACGGCGTGAACGGTGCCACGGGAGAGCAGGGGAGAGTAAACTCTTAAAAAAATGATTTGACCATTCACACGAAATATGTCGATGTCTCATGGAAAGAGTAAGACTTACCAAGCCACCTGCCAGTCTGCCTATGGTGCTTGTCACATAGGGGAGAATATGGGGAAAACATGAAGTTATTAGCTAGGTATTCGATTCCCAGTCAATGCCAACATCGCACAGGCCTCCTCATGTAAACGGCTGGCGGCGCTATCCTCCTCAGACCCCCCGACCATGCCTCGCAAATGCAAGCGAAAATCAGACATCGGGTTAATGCCTATGGCCCGAATGAAGGCGGCGGACGACGAGGTTGTCGAGAAGGGACAATCAGTCAGAGCTGTGGCTGCTGACCTCAATTTCCAAGATCAACACAGGCAGTGTACGTCAGCCACTGCCGGATTGTATCCGGAGCCCGCATGAAACCGGCACATCACCACTCATCATGGGCACTCATCATCGTCACTCATCATGGACAGATAGGGTGAACCGTCATGTGTTTGTCCGGACAGTTTAAGAGCAGTTTTGTACCCACAATGGCCAAGTGTGTAAGTGTATAACCGTACTCATTGGCAGCAGAGATGAACGTAACCACCCCTTATATTTTTCTGGGGTCCATTTATTTTTTCTGCCATCTTCCGTGGCCAAAATATACAAGTAGTCCAGCCTGCCCAAAAAGGTCTTGGGAGCCGGACCTCACCGACTGCAGTGGAGGTTAGTCCATGGTGGCAGCTGAAGGATCGTCCAAATGCGCAAAACAAACTCACAGCTGAACAAAGATCAGTGATCAGTAAAAACTCAAATGGATTACTCGCATCCTGAAAAGCTATAGCATAGTGTCGTATACCTTCCTAAATGCCCCCACTTACTTTTAAGCTGCCGTGTTTCTCCTGGCCACGGCTAAATTCAACCAACGTGAAAGTGTTATGTGCGTGGATAAATGAAACACCCAAGCACGTCTGAGCAAGGAGTCCTGAAAGTCGGGAGTGGATGCTCCGTCCTAGACGACAAAACCAAATTTTACTATGCCTTGGCTAGTGTTGATTTCAAACATTCTGTCTTGAAGCTTGACTTTGGGATATGTCGCAGGTCTCCACACTTCCCTTCATGGAAGCCAGGGGACAGCCACGCAAAGGTCTCCATTGGCACGTGCTCCCTCTATTCTCAAACTTATTACATACATAAATGTTTGCACAAATGTTTGTTGACAAAAAAAAATCGGGCAGAGAATTAAAATCAAACGATACGAAAGCACGTGATGTTTTTGCGTCATGACAAGACGTTCGCGAGTCTGTAGCGCGCTTGACTGGGCTTTCGGTGCCATTTTCGGAGTCTGGTCCCCCATATTGCGAATTCCTGAGTACGCCCCTGCTGGAAACGGCGCACCGCTCCGTTTGTGCAGCGGCTGTTGTTTCGCATTCTGTGTCCAGATATCGGAGGCAAGACTCGGCTAGATGGCGGGCGCCTTAACAGTCGGTAAACCTGCTTCGGTGCTGACAGGCGTCAGCCATCTCCGTCATCCCGCTAAGTGAATGTGAAACAAAGCCGCCCGGCGCGTCACGTTGAACGGGCGCGTGACAGCCCTACAACTGCGCTTCTCGGGAGGGTGAAGCCAGCCAGCTGGTGCGGGTAGCTGTGGGTACTTCTTGGAAAAGTGCTTTCTTGTTGTTTCAAAAGTTGTTACCGTGTTTATTGGTTCCGTAACAAACACATTACGCATTGATATGTGCAGGTAGGCACTGCACTCTTACACTTGTCAGTGCCTACATTATCCCACCATTGGTGGAGAAGTGGGATGCGTGCCCACGATATACGATATCCAATCAGTGGTGGAAAATAAGCAATGCGATGTGCCACGCACACTAACGTGCACCTAACACACGTGGGAATTATCCGAAGAGTTGGTGGATCAAAACTCCTTTTTAACAGACGGTCGAGTAGCCGATTGACCAACACACCCTCGGGTCTGGGGTTGATTTTACCCCCCTATACCTCAAAAATGAGAAAGCTGGAGGCACCAAATGCATAGGGTGAGCTAGCCTATACGTTAACTCACTTGTGTCAAAATGTATGACTACTAGGTCATGGCCTTCAGGTCAAATAAAGGGAAGCAATGTGAAACTCTAGACTGGTGCTCAAACCTCCTCATGAAACCGCCCTGAACCTAGATACTTAAAACGCGTTGAAACCGCCTTGAACCTAGATATCTAAGCAAAATGTCCATGATGTTTATTTTAAGTAAGTGAACCTTTTTGACCTTTAAAAGATTATGGTGACCAAAATCCTACCAGGCTGTTTCCATTTTTACATTTGAAGAAGCGTCCAGGACTACGCTAGGCGGTAAGTTGCTGAGAACAAAATGTTGAATGGGGTTCTTTTAGGTCAGTGACCTACGCTGACCTGTAATTAGTCCACGGAAGATTCTGTTGCAGCCGCTGTTACAAAAATCGAAATGAGCATCGGAAACTGCCCCGAAACTGAAACTGAAAAGTAAAAAACGGCCTGGGTTTGACCACGATCTGATCTTCACACCTGATTCAAGGTCGACAAAATTTGTTGTTTTCCTATATTCCATTGTCAATTTTTTGTCTAATAAACTATCTTAGGGGCGTGTCGGTTTCTGTTACACTCAGTCGTCGCATCAAATTGAGCGGTTTTCTAGAAATTGCGTTCTTTGACAGCCACAGCCTGACTTTGACTTGCCGTCTGTCAGCGACCTTCACAATCCATGTAATTCTTTAAGGCAAAATATTTGCCATTCATGTGCCGACAACTACGCAAAGTTCGGCGCAGCTGAGCCGTGCCTTTCTGAAATAATTCTGGAGAACCCTCGAGGGGCTGATTTCCTTCCGAGCACGTGCTAAATGAAGTAAATTTAAAATATTAAACAGACGTGGGGACATAAACTTAGTTTTAGCCCACTTCATCTTTTCAGAGTCATCTTTTTCAACTTCACATTGTGAATATCCCTGACCATCTTCGGCCGCTTGGATACCTTCGATAATAATAGTCTCCATATACTCATAACATTCTCCAATTTTTTTTAAAATTCTCGTGTTTTGGGCCATGCAGCGCCAAAGCACCCCCACCTACCGAAAAACATGTCGGAGACTGGTGGCAGCCTCCGCGTCATTGACGAACCCTAGTCCATTGATATTGGTGATGAGGCGCGATCACGCTCACAGCAGGCATTCCTTGACCGCGGACTGCTTCATGATCACAGCGGGCACTTTTTGACCGCGGACTGCTTCACGATCACAGCAGGCATTCCTTGACCGCGGACTGCTTCAGGTCACTCTGCGTTCTGGGGCCGCTTGATCGTTTCGGAACCTTGGCTGTTTTGTGGGTCGTTGCTTATCCCCAGCACTTAAGCGTGTAGAGGCCCTTTTTTAATATTCGTGTTCCACCTTGATGGATGTGGGGCTTCTTAATAGTTATGAAAGATTGTTGACTGTTCTTCGTGATCGTCTGCAGACCCCCTGAACGACAAAGGCTGTTAAATTATCTCGAGGCAAGGGACCCAAAACTCTTTGGACTTCAGGAGGCCCAGAAGTGCTTCAGGAATTTTGAAATTCCCTAATCCCTAAACAACAGACCAATGATCCCTAAAGCCATGTTGGTCTGCTTTTGCCCTTTTATGTAGCCTTGAGGAACACGTCGTTGGCACCTGACCGTTTTGGACCCGTCAACATTTCGGTCTAGGGCTGCATCGCCCTCTGGTGGTTTTCTAGTACTTTCCCGTGAAATTTAAGTAATCTCATGAAGGAGTGGTAACCACCTTCGGTGTAAGATATTTACGGAATCCATTCGCGGCCTTGCCATTCGATTATAGTTTCTGCAGCCATGTAACAATGCTCCCTCATCCCCCGGAGACGCCACCGCTGGCACTGACTTACCGAAATGGAATGCTCTACCTGATGAGAATCATGTGTCGCCTGCATATGCTACACCGATCTAGGCAGGCAAATCCCATCTCTCAAAATGTTTGGGCTGTGGTGAATAACAAGGCCCCAGCCGATGTTGCGGGCTGACTCGGGTGTATGCGTCGAGGAGCATATTTCTAATTAGACCTAATGCTGAAGGCTTCGCTGCGGCCGCTTTTTAACTCGTCAGATTCGAAAACAGATTTTGCTGCTGGGAGATGGCCGTCGTTGCCTATCTCTGTGTGCATCGCATCAATGAGCCGAAATGGGCAAAGCACCTCTCCCCGTTTTTTAGACGGGGCGTTGAGGGTCATAAAATTATTCGATCGAGTGGCACTGGGCCCGGGGCCTCGTTCAGCTCACCAGGTTGCTCGTGAGCACTGACTCGGCCACTGCAAATGATCGGAATCACATGCATTACTGTGGAACGGTGACCGCCAATGCGTACAAACACCGTGAAAACCCTACCAAACGATTTGCGGGAATGTTAGGCTACCCAGCGTTTCAGCCTAAGGGAGGGCCCCGCCAGTTCGTGGCTCCTCTCTACCGGGAATACGTGCAATTAGTTCCAACTGTGGTGGGAGGTACAACGTTTGATTGATGATGACCTGATGACTGGACGGGTTAGCTGTGCCCGCTATCGGGCCTCAACACTGCCTACATATACGAACCTAGTCTAGCGAACTACCCACTTACGTGCGTGACTACTGGGCCGTAACAGAACAGAATCTCGGATCCCGTTTCTTCGTTGGCGAAATTTTGTATCACATATCCTAGTGAAATATTTCTTCGCTTGCATAAAATCATGCATGGAGATCTTCGTAAACGCAAATATTCGTTGCCAACTTCATCTGAACATGCATTTGCCGCACAAAACTTTATATCCGAAAAGCCAAGTGTGTCCAATATTGCACATGACGTATACGCAATCAATCGTGTCGTATTGTTTCGCATTCCAGTTTTTTATTGCAGCTCTTGCTATGCACATTTCTTGGTGTTGCATTTCTTCGTATGTGATCAATCTATATCGCACATTTTCCTTCGGCATTCTCTTCGATTCGTTCGAGTTTTTTATTTGCAATTCCTCGCAAAGAGGGATTCGGGGATTTGGGAGTGATTTGATCGAGCCTAACTCAGATAGTGAGCAAGTTAGTGCACAAATCAGATGCAATTCTGGCATGGACGGAAACACGGGTATGTTGCGTAGCACGACACGCGCGCCTTTTAGTCAGTTTGAGAACCACGCGCGATTACCGACCGACCGACCGATAAGAAGCATGCTTTGGGAGGACTTGGGTTCCTTCTGGGTTGCATCTGATCCCTTTGTATGCTTTATGAGTCGTGCAGCGTTTTTGTGCACATAATTCATCGTATTTGGAGGTACGCATGCACGAGCAAAGCTTCGTCGTTCGTGCGCAACTCTCACCATCATATGGTGAGGAACAACTACTAGCTACTAATTTATAAAAGCACGTATACATTGATGACATTGGTTTAAATCGACGATTGGCCCTAGTTGTTTTAAAATGGAAGATCAGCAGGTGGCAATGAATAATGTGCGAAAAATCAACACCGCGCCATGTGTGTCTAACTGGGCACTCAACATTTCAAGCTGACACAAATGTGCCATCTTCACTGCTTCGCATTTGTATAGATATCTGTGGAAACTGTGCAACAGATATTGGATTCAAAACGTGCACGTGAGCATAATTTCCACATATAACGGCCACCAATCAGCTCTCAACCAATGTTGTGCAACCTATGCAAAATTCTGATACGAATTACGTTTTGTGCTTCATAATACAATATTTTATGCATTCTTTCTTGTTCATGCGGGAGTAAGACATGTAATCGAATTACTTCAAATAGCGCTACAACAGTGAATGTGTAAATACTCAAGCGCCTGAAACTCACGGATAAATATGCAAGACCACCACGAAAGGGGCCACAAGACGAGCACCGAACGATATTTGGTTCACCACACATCCAGCACCACTGCGGGCCACCTCTCAGGAGATTGAAGAGCTACAATTGAGTGCTGACGCTCAAACGTTCCATAACACAATCAAAGAATGACGCAATGAGGATCGTATTTATTAAATAGGTATATTTTGTTCTCACTTCATCATATCCGATCTTACTTCATCATATCCAATTCTTGCTTCAATATCTCCCAATATGGAACATTCCCTTTAAACAAGGCATAATCGACGGAGTCCTGTGTAGGACTGTCTCCTAGGATAAGGGAATGTTCCTCCATACGAGGCACAGATGGCCTAGGTTGTCTTGGTGGCGAACAGCCGTGTCGACTGCAGAGGGCGCCGTTTCTGTGAAGCGAACTCCAACGCGGGCATCTCATTGGCCCGGGTATGGAAGACTGACAGCTGGGCTAGATGAAGGGATAAGGGCCACCAGCAGATAGTCAGCCCTTCACCCCATTCATAGTCATGTATGGAGACAGAGAACCGTGAGATACACGATGGAGTGATGCAAGGATCCTGCTAAGAACGATAGATTGTGGGGAAAAAGAGGAAGGAGAAGACAGGAGGGAACGACGGAGCAGCCATGCGGATAAAGAGACGCTAACGTTTATGATTTGCCATCAGATAAACCATGCGAACGAATGCTTGCGCAAAAAAATGTAGTGCAAAGAACTACCTGTGCGGAGATGTGCCATGTGAAGAAACGCAGCCCGGAATCGCATGCACGTATAAGTGTGCTACGAAAAATCGCGCGCATAAAAGAACGCGATGTGAATGAATGTTTGTATGAAAAATCATGATACGGAAAATTAATTCGAAGGAATGAGTTCGTTACGAAATGCGATACAAATAACTGAGCCTGCAAAGTTCTACGGAAAACGAGCATTCATGCATATACATTTGCATCCAAGGATTTGCAGTAGGGTCATGTGTTTACGAGGCGTTGTGCACACAACTACGACATGAATGTCTGCATGCGAAGTTTTTTGTACGGAATACGAAGAAAACATGCACGTGAGCAAAATTTTTTCAGAGGAAGGGAAGATATCAAACTTTTCCGAAATATGCGAATATGAACCAAATTTCGGCGAATCCGCCCATCATGTAGTGCAAACTTTTTGGCTCTGGGAGGGGGGGGGGGAAGAGCCCCAGTGGTCTTTACCTTGCCAACGCCCCGCTGATAAATGCCATACGAAGTTTTGCCCGGTTACCTAGGGCAGCAGCCAACATCTCTAATTTATTCAAAATCCAAATAATCCCAAGATAACTATTTCAAGGCATGTACTCATCGACGACAATAAGTTTAACACATTGATAGAAGGACGATATCATGGTAGTATGGATCCACTTGAGGAATTGACCATGCATGTAAATAAAAATTACACGGACTGGAGTCAGCAAAAACGTACAGGCACTGCCACCTATCGCAAAAGGTAAAAACTAAAGGTTTATTTTATATGCATAGGGTTTTGGCTCCGTTGGTGATAGAACGTAGAATATATCCATCATGGTCTTCGTACCCAACCCTTACACCACACCAACACCAGATGATAGGCGCATTGGCGTGAGCATAACGTAGCCATGCTTGGACTGGTGCTGGCGCTGGTATCGGTCGAATCTCCCGGTCTTGCCAAACCGACCCATCACTCCAGCCCGGCCGACGCCGGCCCACCACCGGCTGCCGGCATCTCGGCATACACCAGCGTCTTCCAACTGCAATACACATGCCGTTTCTCGTCCAGGGGTGGCGGTCCATCCAACCAGGGGAGGTGATCAGGGACAATGAGCGTGCAGCATGTCTCCGCGCACAAGACTCACAAGAGCACGAGTTACTGCAGGAAACTGAAAGCCACTACACGACCGCAGACTACGTGGGAAAGTAAGCAACACATTTTTATCGAGTTTCAGAATAGACCTCGGGCTTTTTTGGAGACTGGGCCTCCTTGCACTCGTTGGGAGCGTAATCAACAAACCGTGCCCATGCATTTCATAATGTGCATGCTTATACAGAAGGATGAAGCGTTCAGCAAGATTTGCGCGATCGCTTGCTAACACAACAACCATTTGCACGCTAAATGTAACTTCACTCGTCTTTCTGCCAACACTTCCTTGTATTCGTTGGGAGCGTAATCAACAAACCGTGCCCATGCATTTCATAATGTGCATGCTTATACAGAAGGATGAAGCGTTCAGGAAGATATGCGCGATCGCTTGCTAACACAACAACCATTTGCACGCTAAATGTAACTCCATTTGTCTTTCTACCAACACTTCCCTTATGATTGACTCCATTCCCTGTTCTCGCCCGATGTCAACCGCCACCGACCAGGAGACATTTCCGCTGGAGCGCCGAAATTTGAGCCTCAGAGATATCCGGGATATCCAAAAATCAGAGATATCCGGGCCAACAGTTCGTTGCCAGGTCTTTATTACAAATAATAGCACGTTTAACGACTTCACAATGGCGAACACAGCGTATGACGATGAGAGCCCTCGCCCACGGCCCATGTCGGGCCGAGGTGGGCGCCGGTCAGTTGAGCCGGGCGGGCGCCAGCGACTGGTACAGCTTGGTGACGGCCGTGTGCACCGTGTTGCGGAAGATCTCGTCGTCCTCGCACGTGACCGTCATGTCGGCCAGGTCGATATCCGCGCGCCGCCCGCCACACGTTACGTAGAACTTGTCGCCCTTGAAGAACTTGGGCACCGACTCGTCGCCGAACATCTCCTGCAGCGTCTCGATCAGACACTCCTTGTAGTGCATGCGGTCGAACTTGAGCGGCCGCGTGGGCGCGTCGACGCGCGTCGTCTCGGCCTTCAGCACGGCCGCCAGCACGGCGTCGGCCAGCATGTCGGCGCCCGGACTGGCCACCCACTCGAGCACGGCCGTCTGGCCGTCCAGCGTGACGGTGACGGCCTTGAACAGGCGCCACTGGTGGCGGCCCTTGGCCGGCTCGAAGTCGGCCGCGATGTTGGACAGCACGTACTGCAGCAGCTGCGGCGAGCCGGAGAAGTGCACGCTCAGCCGCTGCGACACCTGGCTCTGCGTCATGTCCGTGTACTTGCCGAGCTCGTCGGGCGAGAGCAGGTGGTAGCTGAAGTTGCGCTTGACCAGCACGCCGGCGAGGTGGCGGCCGTCGGTGGGCGGCTCCATGGCCAGCGTGCCCATCACCTTGGCCATCTTCTCGCCGCGGAAGTGCAGCGTCACGGCCACAGTGTTGCGCGGGTTGTGGATCTGGACGGCGCCGCGCTGCGGGTCGGCGGCGTACTCGCGCAGCAGCGCCTCTTTCAGGCGCGACATCACGTTCTGCTCGCCGTGCACCAGCACGATGTGCGGCGGGCGCAGCTGCTGGATGAAGTCGGACGTCTGCGCGTAGTCGGTGTGCGCCGAGAACGAGATATAGTCGACGGACATCTTGAGCGGTAGCTTCTGGCCGGACATGGTGTTCACCTCGTCCGGCTCCGAGAGAAGGTGCTTGGCCAGCGTGCCCTCGACGCAGTAGCCGGCGATGATGACGCCGTTCTTGGGGTCGGTGCACCACGACTCGAAGAGCTCGCGCGACAGGCCACTCTGCATCATGCCCGGCGAGGCCATGATGACGCACGGCCCGACGTCGTCGAAGTGGTCGATGCCCTTCAGGTTCTGGATGTGCTTGAACACGAACGGGTTGTTGACGGCGATCTGACGGCGGATGCGCTCGTTCATGGCGTTCACGTACGTCTGGTACACGGCCATGCACTTCTTGGCGAGCGACGAGGCGTAGTAGATGGGCACGTCGTGCAGTTCCGGGTGCTGCGCCCAGTACTCGTCCAGGATCAGCTGCAGCTCCTGCGCGCGGCCGAGCGCGAACACCGGGATCAGGCAGCGGCCGCCGCGCTGCACGATGTCGTGGACCACGCCCGTGAACCGACTCTCGCGGTCCTCGCGCTTCTCGTGGATGTGCGTGCCGTACGTCGACTCGATGATGAGCACGTCCGGCTGGATGGTCGGCATCTCGGCCACCATCAGGTGGCGGTCCTCCTGGCGCGAGAAGTCGCCCGTGTACAGGATCTTGACGCCGGCGATCTCGATCATGAACATGGCGGCGCCGAGCACGTGGCCGGCGTGGTACGCCCAGAACTTGACGCCACGCACGTCCTTCTCCTCGTGGAAGTTGATGGTCTCGATCTTGTCCATGGTGGCCTCCAGGTCGGCCTCCGTGTACAGCATCTGCTCGGTGGCGATGTTGGACACCTTGATGTAGTCGGCAAGCAGCCAGCGGTAGATGGCCTTAGTGGCGTGCGTCATGAAGCAGCGGCCCTTGAACGTGGTTTTCTGCAGGAACCAGGGCAGCGAGCCGCAGTGGTCCAAGTGAAAGTGACTCACCAGCAGCAGGTCCACCTCCTCGGCGTTGATCATGTCAACAAAGGGCAGCGCGTCCATGCCAGAGAGGCCCGGGTGGATGCCACAGTCGAGCATGATCTTCTTGCCCTTGAACTCGAGCATGATGCAGGAGCGGCCCACCTCCTGGCCGGCGCCCAGGGGCCGGATCAGCAGCTGGTCCAGCTCGTCCATCGTCGGGCTCAGAGATCAGCGTTGCTGCCACTGCCACCCACACGCGCACTGCAGGCACACAACAGCCACACAGCAGTCAGTGAGACTGGTGGTGCACACAAGGGAAGAACAGCCTGGGCCTATGATGCCTGCCTCATCACATATAGATCAGGGGCTCCATCTGTCTGATTGAGACATTCCTGTTGCCACAATTGCAGAATGGGAGATGGGGAAGAGGGAAGTGCTGCATTATTAAGGCCCAAGTTAGACAGACATCCCCAAGCCAAAGTGAACAGGCCATGCTTAACCCAGCCATAGGAACGCCCTTAACGAAGATGGGGTCCAGCTTTGGGATGTACCAAGCCCACACAGAGCAGCATCTCCCAATCCCAAACAAAGCTGTGGCCCAAGCTTACACAGCAGTGTTCCAAGTGCTGGCAGAGGGGCGCATCAGACCCTAAGGAGAATGGAGCTGTGGTAGAGGAGCAGCTTAGTGGCTAATGCTCTGGAAGAGGGGTGCCCCAAGGCAAAGGACAAGAGCATTCCCAAGACTATTAGTGGAGGGAACTCTGAAGCAGAGCTAAAGGTGCTCCCAAAGCCCAGGAGAGACACTTCTAACTATAGGTAAAGGATCATCCCTAAATGCAAGTACAGCAGTTTTCCTAGTCAAAACAGAGGGGTGTGCGAAGTCTACGGGCAGACAAGAGTCCTGAGCCCCACTGCGGGGAACTCAATCCCCAGAAAAATTCAATCTCAATCTGCAGATGCATCAGGATTCAGGCAGAGGGTATCCATAAATGTAGGCAGAATGACACTCAAGGCTTCAGCAGAGGTGCATACCTCACTCTAAAGGTATAAAGGCCAACACATGGCAAGAGAGGTACAAGGGCTCATGTAGGAGTGTGTCTGAAGACAGGGTAGTGTCATGCAAGGGGCTAGGTTAATGGACATACTAAGCCTGGTTGGACCTACTTAGTCCCCAGATACATGGGAAATGCTGGAATCAAGAACAAGGTTTCAACAAACCCAGGTACAGAAGTGCTCAACATTGAGAGCACAGTCAAGTTTGAGGGTAGATTCGACAATAGTGCAAAGGTCAATTCTAAACTTACAAGGAACAGTGCCCCAGGTCTGGGTCTGTGTGTGCATCTCATGAAGGAAGGCACATGGAATGGCTGCATGAGAATTACAAAGCCAAGCTGTAATGTTTCCTCAGCAAGGCCTACCATTGACAATAAAACTGATACCATAGGACTCCTGGAATACACCCATTATATAATAAATGCTGACCTGTGCTTAACACCCAACAGAAGCATACCATGCCACAGTATGTTGGCAGTATTCCAGTTAAGTAAACTCTGTAAGCAGTAAGCCCTCAAGGTCTCACTCCTGTGTGTCAGTATATTTTAGGTGAAAAACAATCCAAAATATAAAAGTGTCCAAGTAACAAGAATAGGCCCAAATCTGGGCACAAGTAAGCACTATGGGGGTGATGATTAGGTTGTTCTTTGTGCAAATTAATTAGGGCCATGCAATACTCAAACTGATAATGTAGCCTTACTTCTTACTTATCATAAAATGGCACATATGGTCTGCATTAGGACAACAAATAAGTGACAAAGATGACTTTGCTTTGAGTAAATCTTATCGTCTGTAGTATTTTCAGCCTTTGAGTCTGGTCAAACCATGATGAAAAAATGTTCAAGTCACACAAAAAGAAACTGGGTGAAAATAGCCAGCTCCCCACATTCCAAACCATTTTCATTAGCCAGGTACTTTATCTTTATCCTGTAACATCCCACCATATGCATGACTTTACCAAATGATTCACAAAATTTATCACCCAAACACAACAATTCTAGCTTCTCAAGAACCCTTGGCTCAACATGGCTTTAAATGGATTACAGTTGAAAAATTTCATTTCCAGGGTAGCTTAAATCCATTTCAGGTACACCAGAACGTGAACAGAAAACTCACGCTTCACTGGTGTGACGCTTCCCGCCAGCCGCAGGGACTTTATTGACAGGGCTATACCAAACCCAGTGAATGGACCAGTCACACGATTGTACAGCCTATGTTACCCGCGATGCGCTATAGAAATCCAGAATTTCCAGCAGGTCCCAAGAGTCGGCCCCCAACCCATGTTCCATCCATCGCCGGATTTTTCCCGCCTGCCAAGAGCATAATAGCGACCTGTGACTGCTTGTCTTATTTGCGCTAAATTTGTATTAAAAGTTAAGGATGTGCTAGGCAGATTTAAACAACCAGTATCTCCATCAATGGCATTATGTCAGAAATTTTAGCATTTATAAAGTACAAGAAAAATTCCAAAAGCATTCTTACCTCAATATTTAGCTTTATTTCAATTACATACAATACACAATAGCTCCTGTGACTTGGGAGCGCCCTGAGTGACCAATCAGCAACTGGCGATCCCAAGGACGAATCAAGAATGAACAGTGCTTCGCTAGGGGCTGTATACACGCGCGAGAAATACAGCCAGCCAAAGGCGCCCACAGCGTTGCAGGTTGGATCGCCCAGGGGAGCTCAGTGGAGAGGCGCGCTGCTCTGGGGTCGAAGTCCGACGCTTATCTCTCAGGTCCGTGGTGCTGCGTCAGGCCTTTACCCGCTTGGCTCATGGTTGTGAGGACGTGGTCGTTAGCAAGGTGAAGTTGTCGCCGATCGTGTCAGAGTTTCGTCACATCCTCAGCGTGAAAACGAAGATTGATTAAAGTGGGCGGGGAAGCAGCAATTTCTGTCAGATTGTTGTACGCATCCGTAATAATTATTAATGTAATGCTAAGTACATTTAAATGTGAATTTTACACAAGTTGGGGCCTGCTGTCCCCCCAATTACATTATAACGCAGTGATCTAACAATGGCTGGATGCCACTTTTACATGGACTGTGCCTCATATCTCCATTCTCCTGCTCCCAACCATAGAGAAGTCATTTATGTTCCTTATTGACATTGCTGTAGGGGGAGTGATAGTTGTTATTGGTGTCTACTAGCTGCTTCTTTGGGTGCCAATGATTAACTGCATGTTTAGGTGTCTGTTTCCATTGAGACCATGTTACCATTAATATTTTGTGAATGTGTTGTTTGGAGATATAACTTAAATGCTTGTTTTTTACAAACAGGGCCCATATTATTTATTATTGGAATTGCTTATTACATTGACATTTAGCATTAGCCATTAAGGCATTATTTCTGTATATTTTGTTTCTTTAGTTTCCTTTTGTCCATCTCAATCTGTCCTATGCTTCCAATAATTATAAACTTAATTGCAAGCAGGGTCACCAGAACTTGGCACAGAATGAGAGGCTGTGCCACAACATTCTGAAGTGTAATGTCTGTGTAATGGTCTGGAAACTGGAAACTAGGCAAAAATAGCCAAAAAAGGTTTATCAGCTTACCCTCCCTGAGGGTAAGGTGAGGGTTGGGGAATCCTCTTGCACTCCTGGTTTAAATATGAATCAGGATATTATATGAATATGCTGTGATATGTTTATTCTATATGCTTGTTGAGAATGCAGGTTAAGCACTATTGCTGCTATGACAAGTGACTGACAGATAGCTGTAAGTTATTGATTGGTCTTGATGTCTGTATCGAAAAAACATGATTAAATAGTGCAAAACCTGCACACACAGCCAGGTTATTAATTGTTCTTGACTTCTGTATCAAGTGCACAGATAGCCAAGTTTATGGGGTTGTTTGCCTATCTGTTACACACCTGTTTTTCCTGTTGGGTGCCCTTCCCCCCCCCCCCCAACTTGACATATATCCCTCCTCTCAGGGTTAGGCCCCATGTTCACTGAAAATTTGCACAATATGATAAAAAGTGGCTGATTTGTTCAGTGCTCTCAAAGCATAAAAAGTAGAGATATTTAGCCAAACAGAGGCAGTGAAAAAACAGGTTTTGGGGGAGTGTAGTTTCTGATTTAGTTGCTTTGTTGGGGAGAGGAGAGGTTTGGACACTCCTTGACCTTGAGCTGGAAGTTGGCCATATCCAGGAAGAAGTCCAGGTTGTGGGCTACTTGTGGAGAAGAGATCACATAATTTTTCACTGCTCAGCCCCCCCCCCCCCCCTCCCCAACTCATTTTCTGAAGCTCTGCAGCTTATTTTAGTATTACCTCAGGTTGAGCAGGCCCTTGACAAAATCCCACAAGTTGACTTGTGAAACTGCAGCAAACTGCACCCCTGCTGCAGCTGTCACCTGCTCTGACACCAGCCTTTCCACAGTACACCACAGGGACTGCTGGAACACAACCATGGCTGGCGACCGTGTGGACCTGGTGGTGTTCGGAGCGACTGGCTTTACTGGCCAGTTTGTGGTGGAGGAGATTGCTCAGGTGGAGGCAGATGGTGATGGCCTCTCCTGGGGCATCGCTGGCCGGAACCGCGCCAAGCTCGAGAAGGTCCGCCAGCAGGCAGTCAAGGAGACTGGTGAGCCTGACAAATAACCATATGTCCCAGAACATATCCCAGTTGGAGTGATTTAGTGGAGATGAAGATATCCAGATGGAGATATCCAGTGAAAGGTGTCAAGGGGAACTCATACTTTTCCCTGTTGCCCCATGAAAACAAGGTCAGTTAGCTTCCCATCAGAAAGCCAGTCTGATTATCACACATGTTTATTTAATGTTGTGAGCCTGCTAGGCTTCCATGCTGACGCGGCACAAAACTCGCTCGTATTTGCTGCTGATATGGGCAGGGTTCTGCGACCCAGTGAGCGTATGTGCCGGGAGGTCCGGGATCGATTCTCTGCTCAATAAACTCACGGTGAACAGTTAATAGGCGTTGCTAAATAACCGGGCCGTTGTTGCCTCCCCTGCAGGCAGAAACCTGGACCACGTGGAGCTGATCGTGGCGGACGTCAGCGACGAGGAGAGCCTGAACCAAATGGCACGCCGCGCTCGCGTGGTGCTCAACTGCGTCGGCCCGGTACGGGCCGACGGCCGGTGGGGCGGCGCGGCGACCCGGGCGCTGGGGACAGGGCTCGTGTCCAGCGCTGCTGTGGACAGCGCTTGTGTCCACCTCGATCCATGGCGAAGTGGTGGTGACTGAGCCAAGGGTAGCGGCACTGTTATGCGTGGAGTTTATGCTTGGCGTAGCTGAAGTTGAATGGGTGGGTGGGTAGAGAGAGAGAGAGAGAGAGAGAGAGAGAGAGAGAGAGAGAGAGAGAGAGAGAGAGAGAGAGAGAGAGAGAGAGAGAGAGAGAGAGAGACAGAGACAGAGACGAGATAGATAGAGAGAAGAGAGAAAGAGAGAGGAGAGAGAGAGAGAGAGAGAAGAGAGAGAGAGAGAGATAGAGAGAGAGAGAGAGAGAGAGAGAGAGATAGAGAGAGAGAGAGAGGGAGATAGAGAGAGGAGAGAAGAGAGAGAGAGAGAGAGAGAGAGAGAGAGGGGGAAGAGAAGAGAGAGGAGAGAGGAGAGCGAGAGAGAGAGAGAGGAGGAGAGAGATAGAGAGAGGGAGAGGGAGAGGGTAGAGGGAGAGGGAGAGGGAGAGGGAGAGGGAGAGGGAGAGGAGAGGGGAGAGGGAGAGGGGCGATGAGGGAGAGGGAGAGGGAGAGGGAGAGGGAGAGGAGGAGGGAGAGGTACGAGGGAGAGGGGAGATGGGGAGTAGGGAGAGGGTGGGAAGGGGGGAGAGGGAGATGGAAGAGGGAGAGGGAGAGCGGAGGAGGGAGAGGGCGACGGGGGAGGAAAGAGAGTCGAAAGTGTGCACAGATTTCTTTAATCCGTTTTCTTGACCATTCTGTAATCACTGTCACTTACATGTTTGGCATAACTGGATCGTTCCAGGCAGTGCATTTCAGTATACAAGCCAAAATTCGTTGGGCGTACCTTGGTTTCCACTTAGAAACCAGCATACATCTTTGTAATTCGCTCAAAGTACCAATAACCCTCATGTGGTAAAGACGTTCAGTATCGGGCACGCATGCGGCTTTCACCATTCGTTGTGTACGTATCGTGTGTGGTATGCGCGACCCCGGCTACAGCCGCGATGCATTCTGGAGGCGGCCGGTGCAGACCGGCACTGACGCGCGGCCGGCCTGCTTGCAGTACCGCTTCTTCGGCGACCAGGTGGTCAAGGCGTGCGTCTCGAACGGCGCCAGTCACGTGGACATCAGCGGCGAGCCCCAGGTGAGGGCGGCTGGCCGGGTGCCGCCGGGACGGCCGGGGTGGCGCCGGCCGGCCGGAGGGGTCGGAGCGGCCGCCGGCGGCGGGTGGCGCCCCAGGGCTGCCGGCCGGCCGTCGCAGCTGTCGTCCGCGCCATTACCGCCGGCTGCCGCCCATTAGCGCCGTAGCTGGGCGGTCCACCTGGCCGACTGCTCCCTGCTCAGCTATCGGGCGGGTCGATAGCCTGGGGCGACGCCGGGGACCGCTCCGCCCAGAGCAGTTATGTGTTTGCTACGGCGCTTTAAGAGTTTTATTCGCAGGCATCTGTTTCTAATTAGATGTAGTGAGCTTTGCAGCCGGTCAGGATTAAGGAAGTGTGCAAGCAGAGCGAGCCAAACTTATAGAATTGTGGTACCGACGCATCGGCTTAGCATTGATCAGAATGTTTATATGTTGCCTGAAATGCACTAGAGTTGAACCGCTGAGGCTGCGGGTAGGCCAGTGGCAAACGACGTTCTTTCGTTCACTCGCCAAGGACGACCGACTCTAATGGCCCATCAGCCTGACTGGCAGACGTATATGATAAAGCATGGAGTAATGCTTTTTGCGACTCGATTTGGAAGGCGTCTTCGTGACTTCGGACGTTTTCAAGTAGTGTTCCAACCCGACCCTGCGCATGTAAACAGGCACGTCATCTTGACAATCGATGTTATGATTAGGTCCCTGTAGGGTCGCCAATTTGTCAGATGTCGCCGCACACCTGTCTAGACTTACCGGCATGCGAAGAGCAATGCACGCACGCCATTTCTCCATGCGCCTGATGCTGCTAGACGACACGGGATTCATCTGTTGAGCTATTTTTCACGCTGCTCCATTGGACATGATTTGTTTTGTGACTACTCTGTGGATCATAAGAGAGAGAGAGAGGCGTCGAGGCGGCAAATGTCACGTGGGCCTGCTGCTGGAGCCGGACAGTTTTGAGCTGAAATTTAGGCGGCTTGTGGCTGCGTAACTGGTTGTTGCCATCCTCAGTTTTTGCCTCAGAATGTTCACATCGCAGGAAATGCAAGCCGTTCCTGTCGGAGAGGACACACGCGCCACTAAAAGCACGCATAGCAGTAACCTGCACTTTCAAAAGAGGCCGGCTAGCGTAGACAATGGGGACCCCACGCGACACACGACGGGTACGGGGAGAGCGCACAGCTGACGCGTGCGTCGGCCGTGGCCGCTCTTTGGCGCCAAACACCCTACATCCCAACACTCCCTGCCCGTCAGTTCCTGGAGGGCACCCAGCTGAATTACCACGAGGCGGCAGAGAAGGCGGGCGTGTACGTGGTGGGCGCGTGTGGCTTCGACTCCATCCCAGCCGACATGGGCGTGGTGTTCGTGCACGACAAGTTTGACGGCGACCTGAACGGCATCGAGAGCTACTTCAACGTCAAGACTGGCCCCAAGGTACGAGCGGGCCAACGGCGGTCCCGCCTGCCCTTGGAAGCATGGCCGCCTGGGAGGAACAGTCGTGCGGCGGACTGCTGGCTCTTCCACGCGTTTATACGCGCCGCATGCTCCAACATGGTCATCTTCTAGAGACCACTTACATGTATCGGGCTGCTTGTCGGTGTCAGACGTGCTGTGAGCTGGCTGTATGCTCCTCTCTCACCAGGTGGGGAGGGTCTCAGTATCGACGGCTTCGTGTGCAAGGGCAGACCTCGCTCGCCAGCAGAGGCGTGTGGCCGTGATGGTGGGGCCAGAGGGCCGGGCCCAACCCCGCTGACGCCGCGGCTGCAGGGCAGTGCTGACGTGTCTCCTGGGCGTGCCAGGGCTACCGGGGCATCCACTACGCCACCTACCAGTCGGCCATCCACGGCTTCGCCAACCAGCACGAGCTGGGCCCGCTGCGCCGCCGGCTGTTCGGCAAACGGCTGCCCAGGTCCAACTACAAGCTGCCGAACCGGTGAGTGGTGCTGCTGGGGTGACGCACGGCACGTGCGCCGGGCTCGTCCGGCGGCTGTGTTGTGAGGACATTGAGGATTGTCAGCTTCTCTGCTGTCTGGCGGGGAGCTGCTCTTCCAGCCTCACCAGCTGTGCCGGTCGCAGCGCTGGTGAGTGGCAGGCCGAAGTGAGTGGCGGCCCGAGGCTCGATATGTCACGTGCTGACATGTGACCGTGCTTGGGGATCAGACCATGGAGAATCACTGCGTCCAGGACGGACCGTCGACGTGTTGAAAGTACGAATAACGCTGACGATGATCCCTTGCATGCAGCACACATACAGCCACCGCCAAGCAGATGTAGAGGAAAGAGTCGTTGGTGAGGGCTGTTGGCCTCTGGGCGATAAAATGCGCTTCTAGCTTTGCGTTTGGTGGCTGATCAATGCATGCATTTCTGCATTTTTTCATGAACCAGGTGAATATTCAGGGAACATGCAAACCGTGCCGCAAATCAGGCTGCTCCTTACAATATGCGTGCGCCCGGAATACAGAGCGGGACCCGGTTACTGCCACTGTGCACGGAGTCCAAGAGCACTGTGTCGGCTGGCCGGCGCAAGTCTGGATATCCGGCGGTGCACTGGTGACACGGCCTGGGGTTGATCCCGCTGACGCGCTGTCCTCCGCAGCGGCCTGATGCTGACCCCGCTGACCTGCCGTCCGACCCTGCTGACCTGCCGTCCATCCGCAGCGACCTGGTGTTGACCCCTCTGACCTGCCGCCCGTCCGCAGCGGCCTGATTCCGACCCCGCTGACCCGCCGTCCGTCCGCAGCGGCCTGATGTTGACCCCGCTGACCTGCCGCCTGTCCGCAGCGGCCTGGTGTTGACCCCGCTGACCTGCCGCCTGTCCGCAACGGCCTGATGTTGACCCCGCTGACCTGCCGTCCGTCCGCAGCGGTAACCTGCACAGCAGCTCGGTCATCAATAAGTACTGCCTGCCGTTCCTCGGCTCGGACAAGTCGGTGGTACAGCGCAGCGTGTTCCACAACTACGAGAAGCGCGGCTGGCGCAACGTCCAGTACAGCCCGTACGTGGGCATCGGTATGTACCGCCGCGCTCTGCGCCAGCTGACTGTGGGCAGCACACGCGACGTGACCTGTTGTGAAGGGCACAACATGCAGAGAGACACGACGTGGTTTGAAATGGCCTGTTGTGGAACATGCAACGTATAGAGAAACGCGACGTGATTTGAAATGACTGTGTAAGAGGCAATACTTCACCGGAAATCCGCCACGGCGCAGACCCAGCTGCCGCCAGGGAGCGTGCCCACCTCAGCCAACCGGCATGTTCTCGCATGCCGTGAAGTCGTGCTGGTAATGTGTGTTTCCATTGCTTCTGATCAGCTGCTTACTGGCAAAGGCTTAAATTTCGATGAAAACCTGATTGTTCGTCGATATTTCGTTGTATAGGCGTTTATGGCGTTTATGCACTGGCTTAATTGCTGAAAAAAAAACTGAAAAAGGCGACCAAACCACGCGACCAGCAGCAGCTAGGTTGTTGAACCGTAGCTGCGGTCTACACCATTTCCTCTTTGCTGGCATGATAGCAGCTTCAGACGCTGACGGACCATGCACTGCACCTAACGTCACCCAAACTTCATGGTGTGGGCTTGTCTGGATGATTGGAGCACTCCAAACACGTATGCATGATTTCGAATTTCTGATCCGATTTGGCAGCCAATTAATTTGCGGGTCGGCGCGGTTTGTGCAACGTCAGCAAGTAGCTGGCTCTCACTTGCCAGTGGCTGTCATCGTACCTAGGTCATAGCCGTGACCAGCCTTGTAGTGCCACTTACCTGTCATATCGGCCCGTCAGTTTTATGATGGTCTGTTTCCAACAACGTTGGAAATGACGTCATTCTGCCCCGTTCAGTCTCGTGAACTTTCCACGGGGTACGCGGCTACCACGGCCCTGGCCGCAGAGTTGCATTCTGATGCCGGAGCGCCCTGAGAAGTCGGCTGTCATGGTGACCATCAGCCATCATGGAATCATCCTTAGCTTCGCAAACTCCCATGCTGATTATGGCTCCGGTGCAACAAAGTTTGGTCGGACGCAGGCCTCGAACCCACGATCTTCCGGTCACAAGACCGGGGCCGTGCGCTGCTCCATTGGGGCACGGCGCCTCTCCTGTACCTGGTCAGCAGAGCAGTCGCCATTGACTTATGACCATAGAAACAGCGACGCCTTCGATAATGTTGAGCGCCAATTAGGTCGTCAATATCCATTCATCTCTCACAAACGCGAGATTGAAGCTGTTGGCCACACCTTATGCCGGAGTCATGCTGAAGAAAGTTACGAACATCTTCTTCCTGGTGGGCTAGCGGTCTGGGATGCTTGGGTTCGCCATGACCATTCAGCCTTGGCGCACGACAGTTGTGGTTTTGAATATTCTAACTGCCGGCAGCAATCTCAGACCCGGGGTTCCAACATACGAGCCAGTTCTCCGCGTTCCAGAACTCAGACCAGTTTTTTTTCGCCTGAGGACTGGAACCAGTTCTCTCATTCCAGGACTCTGGCCAAGCATTGTTTCGCTCAGGACCGGACTGTCCCAGTTCGGCTCCGGCGGGTCCTGCCTCTCCGTTGTTTCGCTCAGGACCGAACTGTCATGGCCCGGCTCCGGCGGGTCCTGCCTCTCCGTTGTTTCGCTCAGGACCGGACTGTCTAGACCTGGATCCTGGTCCCGCCTCTCAGTTGTTTCGCTCAGGACCGGATTGTCCTCACCTGGCTCCGGCGGGTCCCGCCTCTCAATTGCGGGTCACATGCGATCTGGACAAGGGACGCGGACAAGTTGGCAGCGTTTCACCCTGTCAACCAGCGAATGTGTGATCCGCAAGAACCCTTGGGCTTTTGGCTGGATCATAGGCAATACTTAAATTTTAACAATAAAAATAATGCATTTTTCCTGTTTGTTAGGTTTTGTACTTATCTAAAAACCAGAGTGCGCTGCCAAACTTAAAACAAGTATACAAAAGTCCTATCTTCTATACAAGTATACAAAAAAGTATACAACAAGTATGCTAGTATACAAGTATACTAAGTATGCTAACAAGTATACACAAGTCCTATCTATAGTAAGTTGTTTGTTGTCGCAGGAGTTTTTCTGCAAGATGTGACAATGTTTCGCGTGTTTGTGGCATTGCTAAATGCCAATAATTACTGAAGGGACACATATTCGTAGACGACATATTATTGCTATCCTTGCTGTCACGCGGCATCACGCAAACCGCGCGACGGTTGAGATGGTAGAGAACATGCATAGTGGTAACAGGGACATGCGGATCATTTCAAAGCTACCATGTGGTATTTACGCGATATTGTTGTACGTTTCCACTTAGGCGTTGTGTGAGCGCTATGTGAGAGACTGCCTGTGATTATTGAATGCGGATTATGAATTTGTGACGATTGTGACGCACTCGAATGTTGTTTGTGCTTACGCATGAAGAGACTTGACGTGAAGCGTCCACCATTTTTACGGTGTTGCTGCATAGTCATCAATTGATGCCTGCAATTTTAGAAGACATGGCCTGTGGTCTATTGAGATGAGATGGAATGGTGAAATCTTTGGTTCATTTCGGCGACAGAGAAATTAAAAAATCCATCCCCTTCCTTCATATTTGTACTTGAAATCTACCGCCACAATGTGTGGTATCTACTTTGGTGCATTACAAAGTCCACTGGCCGGGTACCTTGATCGCTGCTTTCTAAGCAGCATCACTGGTGTTAGCCAAACAATGCCGTGTATTGGGCGACACTGAGTTGCCATTAAATGCATACACGAGTGTATAGGTTTAAAATTAACGACACATGACTACATGCATGTTGTAATGACTTAGTACATGGAGGTAAATGACGGTCAGTGTTGTAGCCCAGCGGGCTTTTGTGAACTGGATCACTATGTGAGTGGGACGGCCGGGTTGCGGACTAATATTTTGAAGAAAACTGCGCCTCTATCGCGGACCCATGGGTCCGAGTCCCATGGCTCCCGAGCTTATGGCTCCGGGTCCCGTGCTCTCCGAACCCGTGGATCAACGTTCCATTTCCTCCGAGTCCGTGGGTCAAGTTCCTTACCTACAGACTCCCCAGACCCGGAGTCGGACCCGTGCGACCGATTGCAGCAGCTCCTAGAGGCTAGATGACGTCAGAGGCAGGGTGGACCACGCCGGGCATTGCGGAGTGGTTAACTGTTGCCACAAATTGTACCACTGACGTGGAATGTTGCGATCGGATGGTGGACGTTAAGGCTCGTGCAACAAGCGCTACTTGGCGTGGGCTCTGGTCCCAGAACCCATCCATTCAAAAGACTCTTGCTTGAAGTCTTCAAAAATGTTCAGGACTTGAACCGCGCAGTTCAAGTATACCGTTGCACACGTCTTCATAGCACCAGATGGCTCCAAACCTTCCGCTCGGTAACGACCTGAGTGAGACTCAACACGCAATCGGATCTACCTCGTTTATGCCGGTTTTGCATAGAAATCTAAGAGCGCTTGGCTGAATTGCGCTGTCCAGTTTGCCTTGATCAATCACCAGACGCAATCCATTTCAGTGGCATGTTTCGTTGCTTATTGTTTTTGTATTTACTCTCTTTGGTGTGAACAAATGGAGACGTTTTCACGTGTAGTCGAAGTTGGCTGTCAGCAGCGACGTGATCACGTGGTGATGCGTTCTTGCTACTGCTAATGTGAAATTAAAGCCCCCAATCAATTATTGTGTTTTGCTGCACCCCTTTCGAATTCTCACGGAGATATGCGCGTTCTGTATTTCACACCAGTATTTAATCTAAACGTGCGGCAATCGGTTGAAACAGTATATTGACGAAGAGCGTGTGAGACTTAAGCGAAGACCAGCGGTTGCAAGGGGACTGGAACGAAGGTGCAAATGGACCCTCACTCAAGGGCCAGCGGTTGGAACACATCCGGGACAATGGAGAGTGACAACCCGGACGAACGGTGCTCGTCTCTCAGCTTGGATGGCTCGATGCTGCTGTTTGTGCATTTCACTGCACATACTGCAGAGAGCCACGAGCACTTCCCTCCTGGTTGGCTGGCGGTCCAGGATGCGCTGGCTCGCCATGGCCGTTCAGCCTTGGCACACGGCAGTTGTGGTTGTAGGATATTCTACTTGCCGGCAGCGATCTCGGCTCCATTGTTCCAGGACTCCGGCCAGTTCTCCGGATTCCAGGACTCGGGCCAGTTCTGCGGATCCCAGGACTCGGGCCAGTTCTGCGGATTCCAGGACTCCGGCCAGTTTCCCCCATTCCAGGACTCTTGCCCGTTCTTCGCGTTCCAGGACTCGGGCCAGTTCTCCTCATTCCAAGACTCGGGCCAGTTCTCCGGATCCCAGGACTCGGGCCAGTTCTCCGGATCCCAGGACTCGGGCCAGTTCTCCGGATCCCAAGACTCGGGCCAGTTCTCCTCATTCCAGGATTCGGGCCAGTCCTCCTCATTCCAGGACTCTGGCCAAGCATTGTCACCGCCAGGACCGGACTGTTCTGGCCCGGGTCCGGCAGGGCCCTGCTCCTCCATTTCAGGTCCCATGCCTTCCGAGCCCATGGGTCCAGGTCCCATGCCTCCAGAGCCCATGGGTCCAGGTCCCATGCCTCCAGAGCCCATGGGTCCAGGTCCCATGCCTCCAGAGCCCATGGGTCCAGGTCCCATGCCTCCCGGGCCCATGGATCCTGGACCCATCTCTCCAGACTCTCCAGACCCGGAACCGGGCCCCATGGGTCCCGGTCCCCCAGGACGCTGGGGCCTGGCTGTGGCGCAGGCCAGAGCGGCAGCGATGACGAGGAAGCTCTTCATGGCTGGTTGGTGGGTGAGGTGATGCTCAAGGCAGAACTCCTGGCCGTTATATACGGGTCGCCTGTGACTGAGCACAGCTGCCCCCGTCAACCACAACTGGCCCGCCTCTGCCCAGTCACGGGCCGGCTATTGTGCGACGCCAGACAGGAACAGGCTCCTGGCCGCCTGAGTGATGTCCAGGTGTTACTTGGTAATGGCTGGGCACTGGGAAAATGAAACACTTACGGATAGATGTGGAGATTTCTTGGGCATTGCTTGCATCACTGCTGGCATTTAGCGCGCGAATTCGACCTATAGTTGGCGAGAACATCATACGTGAAGTTTTCAGGAAGAGCAGAATACGTCAAGAATATCTCACGTGCGTGATTATTGAAAGTTTCTGGATCGCATGCTAATATGGACGTGATGATACATGACATCACACTATCATATACAGATACATGTATAACCTAGAATATAATGTGTGTAATGTAGGGCATAATGTATGTATGTGGGGCGTAACAGCGACGTGAAACACCATCCTAAACACACACTTGGGCACGTGGATTAAACGGCGCCTTAGAAGTCTCCGGCTCTTGGGGAGGATTTAGCAATGGAGAGAATGCACATTCTCCACTAAGAAAGTCGAGCTGAATACGGGATGAAACAGTAGCACGCAATAAAAGCATGCAATTTTTCTGTCGTTTTTACGGGGCGTGGCCACCAAGTTGTGGTTTGAGTGCAAATTACGTAAGTTGTTAAACAACGCGTGTGTGAGAAACATTGTTCTCACGCAGAAGGCAGTAGTAATAAATGGCCTTATTCCTCGGAAGAAGATCGGGAGAATGGAGAAATAGATGTGCTATATTATAGGAGAAAGGAGATATAGATGCATGTAGAACGTTTCGCCTACATTATCTTCATGGGTGTAAAGCTAAAGCAGGATTTCTTGTTCTCCTTTTGGCAGGGCTTGTGGTTTTTATTGAAATAATTAGCCGCGTTTTTTAGATTCACCCTTTATTTAAACTAGGTTTTGACAATTATTTGTACAACGCATCGAGGTCCTAGAAAAACAACATGGAGACCGATAAATTACTGGCAGCGGCTCCGACGTTGAGGACTATTGCTCTGCGCGCATCATTTCTGTAGTACTCTGACGTTGATTTAGAAAAGACCGCACGGGAGCCGTGTCGGGCAGTGGTAGTAGGATTGATTGATAATATACATAAAGACGATATAAAAATTCAGCTCTGGATCATTCAGTGATAACGGTGTTGATTTATTTAGTATTTATAATATATGTTTAGTAGTTATAACATATATTTAGTATTTATAACGGTAGTATTTGGTATTTACGCAGACTCAACGTCGGTGAGTAGATGCAGCGGTGCAAACTATATAGGGTTGGTTTGCTCGGTTAGGAGGAAGTAATTCCACCGCCCCTGCCGCATTGACCTCCGAGCCTCCGCAGCTCCGCCCCCGCAGCATTGACCGAGTCACGCGGCAGTCTGGCGTCCCGGACCGCGTAGTTTTGTGTGTCAATTCTGGAGCAGAGAAAATCGTGAGACTAAATAAATACTGCTAACCATGTTCTCCCTGAACTTGGCCAAATTTCTTGTCAGAGTTGGCGGAGGGGCTTGATTCACTCAACTGGATAGAAAACCATGCTTGCGGTGCCAAATTAAATAAATGTAGGCCAGTAGAAGCCTAGTGGGGCATCATATCGCCTCAGCATCTGTCCCTTAGGTGAGGCAGATTGTACCTCGGCTGGAAGGTAGCTGCTCTAACTACTACTTGTCAGATGCTCTCGGATATACTATGGTGGCTAGCATGACATTTCGGTCGTAAATTTGTCATGATGTGCCCTAGGAATCTATGCAACACGGGCGCATTTCAAGCATTTGCTTCTATCAATCTTAATTGCGACTCGCACCTTTAGAATAAAACTGCCAATATAAGCAACTTTATATCAGCTTCATAGCTTCAAAAGTACAATAGGGGTGATCGTACACTTAGGAAGAAAGCACGTACTTAAGAAGCTAAACAAGTTAAGAATTACGAGCAGTCAATCTTCCATGGTTTGAGGCAATTAATGTCCGTCCCAGTGACCCAGTTGGTTAGGGCGCCTGTCTTCCGGTCCACCACCCGTGGCGGGGTGGGTTCGAGTCGCTTCGAGTCAAAATTTCTTGTCTCATGCACAAACAATGCTTCGCAATCAATATCAGTGATAAATGAGTTGAAAAGGAAACCGTGTTTTGCGTAGGCCCAGCCGCACTCGCCTGTCAATACAGCCCACAGTTACTTTTGTATTACATGCGCAGAAGTGGTCGAAGCTAAGCATTGTATGGCGTAGAAGTTCTCTGTTTATGCCTGCAGAACATAGAAGTTATGACCTCATTAACAGGGGTTGTGCGTATGATATAGGTTTACATATATATATATATATATATAGGTTTATATCTAGTTATATATAGGTTTCACCCTCATTGCGATTGTCATTAGTTTTCAACAATGTCTCACGAAAGGAGTGTCCCACATTTGTACGGGGTTTTGAACTGAGATAGCCATGTTAAAGATGATTCAGTTCAGTTCACAACCCTGTCTTTTCAAGCCTTCAAACCTTTTGGTTCCTGAGCTTGACGCCCGCGAGCTCGCAGACTATTTGCTGCAGACTATCGTCGTGTTCCGTGGCGGCAGGGTCAGAAGAGTACCGTGTCGTGCGCTAGTTTCTTATGTCCGGCGGCGCAACATTCAGAGACTTGAAATTGAGAAACGAAAACAGGACGTTAGAAAAACCACGAGAAGAAAATATGAAATAAAAGCAAATTATCGTGCGAGCGATGAGCAGAATCCTCTTGTGAGCCAAATTTGATGGGCCGTCTACTGCATACGATAGCCATCCCATGACTGGGTAGAGAGCGGCCACATGTGGATGACAATGCCGGCACAGCGCCCGATGACGGGGGCAGCTGTGCTCAGTCACAGGCGACCCGTATATAACGGCCAGAAGTTCTGCCTTGAGCATCACCTCGCCCACCAGCCAGCCATGAAGAGCTTCCTCATCATCGCTGCCGCTCTGGCCTGCGCCACGGCCAGGCCCCAGCGTCCTGGGGGACCGGAGCAGGGCCCTGCCGGAGCCGGGCCAGAACAGTCCGGTCCGGAGGGGAACAATGCCTGGCCGGAGTCCTGGAACGAAGAGAACTGGCCCGAATCCTTGGATCCGGAGAACTGGCCTGAGTCCTGGGATCCGGAGAACTGGCCCGAGTCCTGGGATCCGGAGAACTGGCCCGAGTCCTGGGATCCGGAGAACTGGCCCGAGTCTTGGAATGAGGAGAACTGGCCCGCGTCCTGGAACGCGAAGAACGCGCAAGAGTCCTGGAATGGGGGAAACTGGCCGGAGTCCTGGAATGCGGAGAACTGGCCCGAGTCCTGGAATCCGGAGAACTGGCCCGAGTCCTGGAATCCGGAGAACTGGCCCGAGTCCTGGAATCCGGAGAACTGGCCCGAGTCCTGGGACAATGGAGCTGAGATTGCTGCCGGCAAGTAGAAGATTGAACAACCGTACCGGCCGTTTGACATGGGTCAGATGCCGTGTCAGGCGACGGGTAGACATGACATCTGACCATGTGTACCCGCCAGTGGAATACCTTCTCTGCAGTGTATTCCATTCGCTTACACTATGGCTACGACGACCCAGCGTGTTCAAGACCCCCGGCGAATGAGAAGTGTTTGCAACTTGCTGCTGGTTGTGCAGTGCGATAGAGAGCGGCATCATGTTGGACCAGCAGTAGCAGCTCCAGCTCAGAGGCGAGCACCGGTCGGGTTTTTTTCTGGCTGTGTTGCCCAGCCGGCATTCCAGCCACTGTTCTTCGCTTGAATATTGATGTGGTCCTTCGCTCATGTCACCTTTCCTATTAGATACCTTGCATTTTGACTGAAGAACTATCTAGTACACTACGTAAGCGTTTCTTGTGAAGGTTTCAATGCATGGTAGGAAACTGGGATGATGTTCGGGATGATGTTTGATGTTTGTCAGGCATTGATAAGCAAATGAAATACATTTGCATTGACGACCGAATTCACAACTGTGTCTCCAAAGTTGTCACAGCTCTTGTATCATCAAAACAGGAGCATGTGGCGGCTCTGCTGAGGGCCTAAAGCTGGGGCTCCTCCCCTGGACGGTGCAGTACAGGTCTTATGACGGATGGGTTGTGAGTTCTACACCGGTTTCCGTTTGTATGTCATTTAGGCGAGGTGTGAGAGCAACAGTTAAGCACGCTCACAGTATGCATGAGATTTGTTGCGCATGAAGCTTAGCTTCATCTGACGTTGATATCCTTAAACTGGCCGAGCGACATTGCGCTGCATTGCTGCAGCGACATTGCATTGCTCAATTATAAGGTCTGGCCAGTACTTACTAAACGGCGTGCGCGCGTAGGTTTGAGAGGAAATGATGCAGCAAAGCTCGTGGCATGAGCCCTGAGCCATGGTATGCGCCTCGCCCTTTTAACAGGGGCCAAAGTGAACGAATGATTGCCCGTATTTCATTTTTTTGCTTCAAAAATTGGCCGGAGCAAAGTATTTCCTGGTTTGGCCTTTTTAAGAACAGGTAACACCTGATACGAAAAGACCGTTACTCAATCAAAACAATCCCCCCACACATGAAGATCGTTAAGTCTGCACTTTCCGTCTGTCGGAACGCTGTGAACTAAAACGCTTTCATAATGGCGTGTGATGAGGTAGTACTGACTGCCCATCGTGCCTGCGTTAAGGCCACAACGTTGCAGAATAACTGCAGCGCAAAACAAGAGCATGAAATACATCGCTCTACTTAACGGCATGTTAATGCTGCAAGCAATTTTTTAGATAAAAAGTTGTTACCTTTTTACGAGCAAAAAAGATACCGTGTGAATGAGGAAAATGTGCTGGTGTTCGATGTACGCAGGTGATTGGGTGAATTAAAAAGTCAATTGAAATACATTCACTGTGCACCAGCTCCGCAAAGTTTTGGCATTAACACAGGTGCAGTTGGAGGCAATATCCACCCAGTGGCACTTCAGTTTTGACAGCGTTTTAGTCCGGAGTGTTACAGTCAAACACGCAAAAGTGATAGTATTTGAGGTAATTGGGATTTGTTGGGATGGATCGAAATATGTCCTGGGCAATATCAGAACAGACAATTGTTTCTCATTTCCATTCAAAAGCGATTGGTGGCTTTTGTGGCAGCGATCACCGAATGAGGTTGAGCCTGAAAGTGCACGATGCGCCATTGACATGGGCGCAAAATGACCACTGCAGTCGACGCGCCCGAAAACTCCAATGAACAACGATGCGCCATTGACAGTAGTTATTACGATACAGACCAATGGTCAGATCGCTATAAGGTCCTTTGTAAAGCAATATCGGGAGGCCATGGTTGTGTTGGTTTTACTCTAGTTTTAGGAGCTGCACACAAATTTGGTCAATGGTGGTGTTTGTCCGTCCCGATAGCTCAGTTGGTTGGAGCGTCTGCCTTCCGATCCACCCTTGGCGGGGTACATTCAAGTCGCTGTAGCCACTCGCTATTTGCCCTTGATTAGGATGACCTGTGACCGGTGGTACCGACCGCGCTAAAGGTCAGAAGAGGCCGGAGGGCAGAAAGGGTCGCGTCGAGCATTGCGGCGCGTAATTCTGCCGTTGACATAGATTTTGCGATCGGTGGAAGGGGGAGTGGGGTGGCTTAGACCTTACCCAACGAGCACTGCTTTGCGTGGGCTCTGATCCCAGAGATTCATCCATTCAAAAGACCCAGGCTTAATCTTAATTGAAATCGGTGAAAACTGCGACCAGTCAGTTCGTGTTCACATTCACACGCGTTAGAAAGGGCAGATTGTCCCGAGCTTTCCGCTCGAGAACGATCTGAGCAAGACTTATCGCGCTATCGGAACTACCTCATTAAGTCCAGTTCATTCATCAAGGAAATCGTAGAGCACGTGGCTGAACGGTGTACTCAGTTTTTCAAGCCATCACAAGATCGAATTTATTTTAGTGGCATGGATCGTTGTGCATTGGTTGACGTACATGTTTTGTTTTGTTTTTTTGTTATTGATTATGTGCGTGCTGTCCTCTGTGTTAAACAAACGGAACGCTTTGTCCAGTTCGGTCGGAAGTTGTCAGCAATAGCGGGCCCATAACCAAACCACACAAAACCGGCCCTACTCGTTCTCCTAATTCTCCTCGCCATTATTTGATCCATTTCAACCCGCTAGTGATGGTGCCGAGGTGTATGTTCTGATGTTGACATTAAAGAAAGTAGATGATGGATGCCTTTTCCCGGCGAATACTGCCCATGTCAAGGCTCCAAGACACGTCCACGCAATCCTTGTTTGCCCGAATGACGCATGTGCGCAAAATAATCGGTTGTAGCTTCATGATACTGCAACAGGCATATAACCAACCCGCTTTTGACAAACATTGCGTAAGTGAGGTTTCGCTTCCGTTCATTAATGCATGGCAGTTACAGAGCCTAAGCATACGATGTGCCACTGAACAAACCTATTGTCTTCGTAATGCCTCATGCGTCATGGGCACCGACCCCTCCGACAGTTCAGGACATCACATCGACCATCAATGCCACTGCATTCTGGGTATGATAAATGCAAGATCAAAGTTCAGAATCATGTGCTATATTTCGACCTGGCGCTGTGGGACGGTCACAAAAATATGCGTATTGTGTATTTCACGCCCGTATTCAAGCCAAACGTACGGCAGTGGGTTGGAAAAGGGAGAACATGGACGAAGAGGCTACTGGATGTATACGCAAAGACCAACGGTTGTGATGGAATTGCAACAACGAGGCGAATGACATCCACGTCGAGACCAAGACACGTTATCCGCGACACACGCTGCAGACACGTTGTTTCTGTTTGCCCGAACCACCCGTCCTCTACGCACGGCAGTTGCAGTTGTTGGATATTCTACTTGCCGGCAGCAGTCTCGGTTCCAGTGTTCCAGGACTCGGGCCAGTTCTCCGGATTCCAGGACTCGGGCCAGTTCTCCGGATGCCAGGACTCGGGCCAGTTTTCTGGATCCCAGGACTCGGGCCAGTTCTCTGGATCCCAGGACTCAGGCCAGTTTCCCGCATTCCCTGACTCCTGCCCGTTCTTCGCGTTCCAAGACTCCGGCCAGTCCTCCATATTCCAGGACTCGGGCCAGTTCTCCGGATCCCAGGACTCAGGCCAGTTCTCCGGATCCCAGGACTCAGGCCAGTTCTCCGGATCCCAGGATTCGGGCCAGTTCTCCTCGTTCCATGACTCCGGCCAGGCATTGTTCCCCTCCGGACCGGACTGCTCTGGCCCGGCTCCGGCAGGGCCCTGCTCCGGTCCCCCAGGACGCTGGGGCCTGGCCGTGGCGCAGGCCAGAGCGGCAGCGATGACGAGGAAGCTCTTCATGGCTGGCTGGTGGGTGAGGTGATGCTCAAGGCACAACTTCTGGCCGTTATATACGGGTCGCCTGTGACTGAGCACAGCTGCCCCCGTCATCAGCCACCGTCCCGGCATTGTCGTCCACATGTGGCCGCTCTGCGGAGTCATTGGATAGCTATGGCGCGGTAGCGGACTGGGCCATGCTCTTGGTCGCGTGAGTGAAGCCCAGGTATTGGTGTCAGACTGGTGGCGAGAGGTTGTCAGCTTTTTGTCTCACCAAACGATGACATGACTGTCTGTCTGTCATATATCATGGCTCTCTCTCCCTCTCTCGCTCTCTTTCGTTCTCTCTCCCGCATGCACGCACGCACGCACGCACGCACGCACGCACGCACGCACGCACGCACGCACGCACGCACGCACTCACGCACTCACGCACTCACTCTACTCACTCACTCACTCACTCACTCACCGCACCTTCACGAATTACATTGTGAGGAGTGTTGCGCCGCATGCATTTGGAAAACACGCTGGGTTCCACATAAAGATCTCATTTTCGTAGCATGTAAGCTGGAGGTGAGGGTGCTGCGCTTCGTGTGAAGATTTTCCTCCCGTCGGGTATTTTCCGGACGCACTGGGGCATACAGCCTCGAACACACCCGGGAGTTCGCTTTGGAAATTGGTGCTCCACTTGTTTCACGGTTTTTCAACTAAGACGGGAAGCGCGTTTTGGATTTTAGAATGTTCTCAAAAGACGCAGACCACCGATAATGCTGTCACTTTGCAAGGTTTCGGGAACCTAACCGCAAGGTCATGGCCAAACCCGCTGATATTTTATAGTCAGTTTGCTGCGCTGTGCTCTCATGTTTGAAAGCATGGGCATTCATCCGAAAAAACTTCGTGTTAAACGGAGCATGCAAAGTCTTTGTACTGTTCACTTATTGTCAGAACTGATCCATACGATTTGATCAGGAACACCAGGTTTCTCGAAATCCTGCATTGCTCAGAATTTCGAATTGAAATAGCCGCTTCTGCGGGAGAATGTCATTAGGCTCCCTGCTCCCCAATATGAAAGTAATTAATTTCATTTAATTTGTTTTTCCGACGTGTGTGTGCTCGGCAATGTTTGCAACACAGTAATTGATCAAAATATTTCTTCTAAATGCTACGAAAGCTTGAAACACCCTGTGTAGACAAAAATATATGTGAACATGAAGCTGTTGTCGAGCGGATTCAACAGTAAGTTATACTATGGCTTTGATTTCTCTCCCATGGCGCCTACTACAGTAGCTCTTTTGGAAGCGCTCTTTGGCTGTAATAAACATTGAATCACATGGTTTTAATTGATGCACTGGTTCAAACTGCAAACAATGCGCTTCTCGGTACCTAGCCTCTGCCGCCCGCTGTGTCAATCACAAACGTTAGTTTGTGCTGACATTATTCGGTAACAGCCGACATTAGCCCCAGCAGATTCTGCCATCGTCTTGACGGTTGTCACGACTGCAGGGAAGGAGCTTAGTGCTGTTACGAAGCGTTGGTAGCGTAATTTGGACTAGAAAATGGGTAAGATTTATAACATAATTATGTTTTGGTGGTGCTGCAGTGGCACTACTGAGTGATATTTCCAGACATAATTGGTTCTGAGGTTACAGTCGAGTATGTTTTTGATTTGTGCCCGAAAGGTAGGACAATTCCGTCAAGCTAAAGCGACATGTAATTACACCGAAATAAAAAAGGAATGCCTGGGAAAAACGAAAGGGATCAGTGAGATGACGTAACCGGAGTTGTGTGACTGGGACGACGTTAGAGAGAGAAAAAGAGAATGAGAGAGAAACAAAAAAACAGAGGGACAGATACAGAGGGACAGGGACATATTGTTCTCCATGCGCACAGTCTCTCACAGTCTCTCGCTCTTTACCGTGGGATGCTCTGCGGGCAACGGTCCATTTTCGCCGAGCGTAAGACTGCCGTACGGCGCACTAGTGTCAAATGTCGTATGGTGCGACATTCAAGGCATGAAACTTGAAGCATGAACAAAGTACAATGAGCGAAAAATGGCATAGATGAGATAAAATAAAAAAAAACAGGAAATGACGAGTAGAATCCTTTTGTGAGCCAACTTTGATGGGCCGTCTTCTTCATACAATAGATACCCCTTGACTGGACAGAGAGCGGCCACATGTGGATGACAGTGCCGGGACAGCAGCTGATGACGGGGGCAGCTGTGCTCAGTCACAGGCGACCCGTATAAAACGGCCAGAAGTTCTGCCTTGAGCATCACCTCACCCACCAACCAGCCATGAAGAGCTTCCTCGTCATCGCTGCCGCCCTGGCCTGCGCCACGGCCAGGCCCCAGCGTCCTGGGGGACCGGAGCAGGGCCCTGCCGGAGCCGGGCCAGAACAGTCCGGTCCGGAGGGGAACAATGCCTGGCCGGAGTCCTGGAACGAAGAGAACTGGCCCGAATCCTGGGATCCGGAGAACTGGCCTGAGTCCTGGGATCCGGAGAACTGGCCCGAGTCCTGGGATCCGGAGAACTGGCCCGAGTCCTGGGATCCAGAGAACTGGCCCGAGTCCTGGGATCTGGAGAACTGGCCCGAGTCCTGGAACGCGAAGAATGGGCAAGAGTCCGGGAATGCAGGGAACTGGCCCGAGTCCTGGGATCCGGAGAACTGGCCCGAGTCCTGGGATCCGGAGAACTGGCCCGAGTCCTGGAGTCCGGAGAACTGGCCCGAGTCCTGGAATCCGGAGAACTGGCCCGAGTCCTGGAACAATGGAGCTGATATTGCTGCCGGCAAGTAGAAGATTGAACAACCGTACCGGCCGTTTGACATGGTCAGACGCCAGCTTCTCTGCGGCGTCTGCCATCCGCTTACACTACGACTACGACGACCCAACATGGCCAAGACCCCAGGCGAAGGAGCAGGAAATCGATCACACCTTGCTGGTCGTTGTTCCGGGTGACGTACAGACGGAAGGATCGTGCTATTCCAGCTTAGAGACGAGCGCCGTTCGCGCTTTTTTCTGGTTGTCTTTTACCCAGCTTGCATTCCAGCCAATGTTCTTCGCTTGAACACCCATGCCTCCATTCACCCACGTCACATTCGCATTCGGCACCGTACAGGTTACCTGTAAAAATGATTCTGTGTAATACACCACACAAGCGCACCTTTGTCAAGATGTCTTCGTTAGTGATGTGTTCTACTCGAAGGGCTCGAGTGGAACACATAGCTGTGCCTATCTGAACGGTGCCCGGCTGTATTCCCATGTGCCGAGCCACGCACGATTGGCTTGGCGAGCTACAGCCAGTCGACAACGCTCAGAGGACTGGCTGGTGAGCAAGCGAGGATTGATGCGGTCGTGCATTCTCACATTAATCAACGCCAAAACGCAGCCAAGCCGGAGGGTTACGACGGTCTGTATCGAATAGCCTGCGTAGACGAGCTTGGACGATGTGAATTTGGGATACAGTTTGTGCTGTGTGAGGCTGATATAGAACAAGGCTCTTTCTTCAACACATCCAAGTTTGTGTTGTAAAATTGCCGATTCGGCCGTGAGCTTGCTGTTAGTAAGGTTTGCCCTCCAGCCCCCCCAGAGGACTGGAGCGTTTTACTGAGATGATTCGGAATGTCCTGAAGCAGCCGCCGTAATGTCACGATTCCAGCTCCACAGGCAGCCTGGTGTGAATAGTGTGACACCAGTTGGCCACAGTGTTCTGAGGCAGACTGGAGCGCGAGAGGGTCGTGTTTCGTGCCGTTCAGCGCAGCAACACGGCCGTCGTGCACTGCGTCCGTTCGCTCTGGCTAGTTGTCCGTTGATCTATCCACACCGGTCGCTATGTGGCCTTTGCTGAATCACTAACGCGTGGTGACGGGGCTCCATACCGCTTCCTTTCGACCCGTAAGAATGCTAGGACATAATCCGAGGCATCGACATTTTCCGAGGCATCTGGCCTCACGATGCGATCCTAGGTAGTTCAGGAATATTGCGGTTGTCATCAATTTCACGTAGCACGCACCACAAACATGGTTGCTTTGAAAGCAACGAGGTTTGTTTTAACTTATTATGTCGATTGCAAAAAGCAAAGCCCTCTGGTCTGGTGCCCAATCTCGTAAGCATATTAGCTATGTGTGACCAGCACGATCCAGCCTAGTTTTGCCTTAGTGTTGTCTGAATGAAATCTGGCCCGACCGTCAAAACCTGATCCCACAAATCACCATTACGTTATCAAGAAAGTCAAGTCAGGATGCCGCAAGGTGGATCTATTGCACACAAGCAAAGCACGGAATAGAGGGGTCGACAATGCGAAAGTCGCGCGGGCAGCAGCAGAGTACGACACTGGGGAACAAGATTGCAGACAACGAACGCACGGACAGAACCGAGGTTCGTTAGTAGCGCTGGTGGGTGGGGGCTGTGTTCCATTGACGGCCTATCTGCTGGGAGAGGTCCCAGCACCGGATCCTGAAGGCTCGGGCCAGCTGCCTTCGGTCCAGGACTCTGGCCAGGACTGGTGAGATTCTCCGGTCCAGGACGGCTGAGACCCGCCGGTCCAGGACTGTGGCCAGCTGCCTTCGGTCCAGGACTCTGGCGAGGACTGGTGAGATTCTCCGGTCCAGGACGGCTGAGATCCCCCGGTCGAGGACTGTGGCCAGCTGCCTTCGGTCCAGGACTCTGGCGAGGACTGGTGAGATTCTCCGGCCCAGGACGGCTGAGATCCCCCGGTCGAGGACTGTGGCCAGCTGCCTTCGGTCCAGGACTCTGGCCAGGACTGGTGAGATTCTCCGGTCCAGGACGGCTGAGATCCCCCGGTCGAGGACTGTGGCCAGCTGCCTTCGGTCCAGGACTCTGGCGAGGACTGGTGAGATTCTCCGGCCCAGGACGGCCGAGATCCCCCGGTCGAGGACTGTGGCCAGCTGCCTTCGGTCCAGGACTCTGGCGAGGACTGGTGAGATTCTCCGGTCCAGGACGGCTGAGATCCCCCGATCGAGGACTGTGGCCAGCTGCTCTCGGTCCAGGACTCTGGCGAGGACTGTTGAGATTCTCCGGTCCAGGACGGCTGAGATCCCCCGGTCGAGGACTGTGGCCAGCTGCCTTCGGCCCAGGACTCTGGTGAGGGCTGGTGAGATCCCTCGGTCCAGGACTGTGGCCAGCTGCCTTCGGTCCAGGACTCTGGCGAGGACTGGTGGGAGGACGGGTGAGATCCCCCGGTCCAGGACTGTGGCCAGCTGCCTTCGGTCCAGGTCTCTGGCCAAGATTGCTGAGATCCCCCGGTCCAGGACTGTGACCAGCTGCCTTCGGTCCACGACTGCGGCCAGGACTGCTGAGATTCTCCGGTCCAGGATTCGGACCCAGGGTCAATGCCTTCAGAGCCCATAGGTCCGGAGCCCATAGGTCCGTCAGGACGCTGGGGTCTGGCTGTGGCGGAGGCCAGAGCGGCAGCGATGACGAGTAAGCTCTTCATGGCTAGGCTGTGGGTGGGGTGATGCTCTATGCTGGCCTGCTGACCGTCGTATATATATGGGAGTGGGCACGGTGGCTGAACGCAGCTGCCCCCGTCAGCCACATCTGGCCCCCCTGCCTGGTCACGGACTGGCTATTGTTCGGTAGCTGACAGAGATTAAGATGTCTCACCTATGGTGATGCTTGCCGAAAGACGTCTGCCGTATGGCGCTTTGAGGTCGCTGTAGTACGACAATGGCTCAGCGAGACACACTATCTATAATTTTCCGCTAACGTCATCACCGGGACCCTGCTCTGCCGCTCGCCGACCTGGCCGTTGTCAGTGCCGTTCTCGGCGACCGTTGTGGGCCCCGTATCCACTTTGTCCAGTGACTATGCACTGCGCCGTGCCAGGTGTTCGTGTTAGCTGCCTGACGCGTTACGTGGAGGGAACAGACGACTGGCCTTGTTCTCAACAGCGTTAGGTGCTCGTAGGAGCCGCGCCAAGTCCGGGAAAGGAGGCTAGAACCCACACTGCACTTGGATTGCAGCACTTAAATTTGCCAGACGATCAGACGGCAAAGACATGAGAATAACATTCGACATGCGTAAGATAAATTGTAAATATGCCTACGCCGTATTTTTCCTTGTTAAGTTGATGTGCTCTGGTTCATCACGGCCACGGCAAAACACACCAAACACCATAAAATACCTTCTCGTTCTGCTATCTTTTTTTGACGTAACTGACTTTATAAGCTTTCAAGTTGATTGGCGTTGGTAGGTTTTTTGGTAACATCAGCACATTTTCAGCATTTGGAAACGCCTGGGTGATGAATTCTTGTCTAAAGATTTCACTTCTTGTCTAAAGATGTCACTTTCCGTAACTCCCCGGCGAGAGCGGTTCCTAGCAAGCTGATGTCTGTCCTGGCTGAGGAAAAGTGTGCCTGACGCCAATGCAGTCTGATAAAAACAGTCAAAATACGGTTAAAATGCCGTGCTATCACAAGTTTGGTAAGTCGTCTTGCGATATCAGCCTGAGTCACGTTTGAGACAGCCAGACTGGTTTAGATATACACACAGACACCAGACCCTGCTCTGCTGTGCTGATGCAGCCCTTCTATCGTCGTTATGTTGACAGCCAATAAGACATAACCTGGAGTGCTTTGCCGGTGGAGACGTGCCTTTTTACTGATCGGATAAGCCAATGTATACAAGGTCGGTCGACCGTGGACCTTGCTTCCTTCTCGGTGGTCCCAAGCCGTTGAGGTGCGCGGCGGCCGCTCGACACGTCGTCGCCGGGCACGATCGCTCGCCGCTCGGTCACCGGGCACGGCCGCTCGGTCACCGAGCACAGACACCCGACACGTCGTCGCCGAGCACGGCCGCTCGCCGCGCGGTCGCCGGGCACTGCCGCTCGGTCACCGGGCACGGCCGCCCGACACGTGGTCGCCGGGCACGGCCGCTCGCCGCTCGGTCGCCGGGCACGGCCGCTCGGTCACCGAGCACAGCCGCTCGACACGTGGTCGCCGGGCACGGCCGCTCGCTGCTCGGTCGCCGAGTACGGCCGCTCGCCATGTCGTGTACCGCACGGGTCCATGACTCCATAGACCAAACACACGCGTCGTCCCGCGTGTTCTTCAGCGACCTAGTGTTGAGCTCCACACTCGAGCGCCGACAGCCAAAGACATGTGTGAGAGACTGAAAGCAATATTGGTCTCGGGTGTGAAGAAGTCAGGCAGGTCAGGTGCAGGAGTTCAGTACCAACGTCAACCAGTTTCCTGACGATATACGGCTTGTCTGGCAGCAAGAGTCAGCCTCCAGCTCTTATCGAAGTACAACAGATTCGCTGGCATGTAAAATGTGTGAATAACCTCAAGACCAATGCTTGAAATATAATGAAAAAGCTGCGCGGACGGTTGTATTTCAACTTCATCTACAAAGGTGCTTCGAAACTTCGAACTCCGAAAACTCCGAAACTCCGGAACTTCGAACGTTCTCGCGTCACCTCGGTGTTTTCAACACGAAGGGGAAGGCCCTCGTTCTCGTATGTGTCCAATACGGTATGTCAGTCCAGTCAAATCATCCGCGCGGTGACCGTGCCACCTGCTTGCTTGACGGTGACGGTGACCGTTGCTTGACGGTGACGGTGACCGTACTTGCTTTTGGTGGCGCCTGGCGAAAGAGACGAAACACCAATATGAGGACGTGCTCTTCTGTGCCTCCACTAGGGATTGCAGTGGCTTTGTTGAAGGCGTTTTAGACAATCAGTAACGCTCAATATTTGATTGAAAGCCAAATAGCCCGCAGGCCTGCCTGTGGATCTGAGCTTTGGTCATGTCCATATTAGCGGTGCCTCCGTTCCGTCCCATGCCGTGCCGTGCCGTGCCGTGCCGTTGACACACCGTGTCTTTGCCAGGCGGCTGGTTGAGGACCGTGTCTATCACCGTCCTGCTGGCGGTGTTCGGACTGATGGCCAGCACCAAGTTCGGACGCACCCTGCTGGAAAAGGTAACGAACCGCCCCTTCCCCGCCGTATCCCTCCCCCCCCCCCCCCCCCCCCCCCTGTTATGTAGCATCGCACGGCAAATGCGTTCATTCATTACCGGGTAATATGTGTCGGGACGCCTGTACATCCCGATCATGTACACCCAACATGAGTCGCGATGGCCTCAGTGTATCCTAACAAGGTATTTGCTGCCGCAGCGAGTCCCGCACAGCAAAAACCGGCAAAAAACAACCCGCCGCTGGAGGGGACCCACCGGCGTATCATACGTCAGTGGGTCTTCACACCGCGATTACCGCCAGTATATCGCACCACTGAGCGAATAAGCATCCCCTGTTGGTCCTGTCAATATTTGTTAATACCATTACATATGTGCACTGCGTGCTATGTATATATGGTCTAAGTATGTATACATATCTTAGCAGTGAATTCCATTTTGCCACGGCACTCGGGGCGCCCTCTGAGTGTCTTTGACCGTCGTGAAGAGTTAACGTGACGCAACATGGCTCAGGAAACATTTCACAGGAAATTTGCCCGGTAAAACGTTTCGCAGCACTGCGAATTACATGCCTAAGGTTTAATCGTAATGTCCGTGTGGTCGCTGGATGAGAAATACTGGCGGAGTGGAGGAACAGTCACGGCGCATGAATTGCGGAGGCATACCTGTAGGCGCACGGGTAGTGCAAGTTCGTCACACGCGCAGCAGTTCGCATTCAGCGCTGCTGATGGGGACCAGCGCCGCGCACGCGTGCCGCTGCGTGCCGCTGCGTGACGACCGTGACGGCCGTGGCGGTGATCGTGCCCGCTCTGGCCGCCAGTTTCCGCGCTTCTTCACGCTGGGCGCCGTCAACCACGACGGGCCGACGCGCCAGCAGATGGCCGAGACGTCGTTCTCCATGACGTTCGTGGCGCAGGGCTGGAAGGAAAAGCGGCCGCAGGACGAGCAGCACACCTCACCGCCCGACCAGACGATGGTGGCCCGGGTACGTGGCAGACCCTTCAGGCGTCGTGCTATCCCTCCCCCGTCCGACCCAGTTCGACCAGACGATGGTGGCCCGGGTACGTGGCAGACCCTTAAGGTATCGTGCTATCCCTCTCCCGTCCGACCCAGTTCGGCCAGATCGAATCCAGCTCCGCCCACTAATTGGATTGGCGTCTGTCACTAGGCTCTCCAATATAACCCATCATTACAAAAATAAGCTCAGTTTAGTTCCATTCAGTCGATCACTTTCCATCACCTTAGACGTAAAACACCAAATATAGCGCGTGTGGGCACATAGCAGTTTCTCAGTTGACATTCAACGTTTGCTTACTGTTCTCCATTCAGTTTGTACCGATCAGTGTACTAATCTTGAAATCTGGATTGCTGTTCCTTGGAATGCGTCCAATGCAGTTGAGTCCAATTCCGAAATGTATCCTTAATGCATGCCATCCATGGAGCTTCAGCACGTGGAGGTCGCTTCTACTTTCCTTCGTGTGACACCAACACGTCGTCATGCTGATCTGTATGCCAACTTGGACGGGGGGAGGGGACGGGACGGTCATCCTGCCTTATTCGGGACCGTTGCGAGGCCCGATGTCCCGGGACGCCAGTTGGAACTGATACACCGACACGGTCTCGAGTGAGGTCGGCTCGCAGTATTAGCCGCGGGGAGCAGAGCCTCGCAGCGGTGTCGGATCCCACTACTAACTCCGCCCGTCGCCGACAGGTGTCGGGTCCGGAGTGCGGATACGTGGCCACGCCGATCTGTCTGGTACAGTGCGCCCTCAGCATCTTGAAGGAGCCTGGCAAGATGCCCGGCAGGTGAGGCCCGCACCATGCTCCTGTCTGCCGCTCGTCAGCAGCTCCCTGATCTGACATGACTCAGACTGACATGACTCAGACTCTGACATGACATGACCTGACTCTGTCTCATTGGGGCTTCTGACCTCAGGTAGTCTTGGGGTCTCAGAGTCACCGCCCGTCTTACCGTGCGCTGTCTTCGTTAGACTCACCTTACACGAGTATGCGGTTGTGTCGTCCCGTAACTCACGCTGCGCCAAAGCTCGGCGGCTGTCAACCACAGGGTTGTCATGACTGGGAAAACCACAAGATTGGGGTTAGACCGTTAATACTGACCAATCCCGGTGTCGCAACGGTCCATCCGCCTCGTTGAAACAGACGCAACGAGAGCGATGCCAAAGGAAGAAGGACGCTACGGCTTAGTTGCATCCATTGTAATATCTTGACCTCGTTCACCATGCGTCGCGAAGGGTTCCTCAAGAACGCTGAAGCCGCGTGTATGTCGTCCTATCTACTCTGTGTGATTATTGTTGTTCACACTCTGCTTAATGCACGACTCTTTTGGAAAAGAGTTGCATGCATTCGTTTGGTTTGAGCGCTCGTCATTTTGCTCCAGCGTAGCGGTCGGATCATTTCATTGACTTGGAGTGATGCGGACATGATATGAGAAAGCAAGGCCTTCAGCTCCTGCTATTTCGGCTGGGTGCCATATGACCGACGTGGTCGGCGCGCCCCAAAGCCCAAATCATCGCCATCATCCTGCTGTTTGCAGGGGTCTTATGCTGACTTATTGGTCCTCACTTTGCCAGGAGGTGCTGCTTCAACGACGTTGCAGTGCGAACATTGGTTATACTGGCAGTAGTCATTGCTGTACCGAGCACTGTCAAAACAACCCATGCGCTATAACTCGTTTAACCAGTACCTCCTGGTGTGCTGAGGGTGGATAACTCAGCATAAGAGCTCTGAACTCATACTGATTCGGGCATAGCGTGCCCACATCGTTCGTATTGAGTCGGTCGGGGATGAACATGTGTGTTTCAGTGCTGAAGGTGCACATGCATGCGACATGCGATGTACATCCGGTGTCGGCTTCAGTACTGATGGTGTGTTTGGTTGACCCAGTGTCAGCGGCCGTCTGTGCCGGTCCCGGTAGTGGGCTGGTGGTCCGATGCGCAGCCGGCGTTGGCTTCGTTGCGGTGATGTTTGGTTGACCCAGTGTCAGTGGGTTTGTATTGGCCCTGGTAGTGGGCTGTTGGGCCGATGCGCAGCCGTTGTCGGCTTCAGTATTGATGGTGTGTGGTTGGTCCAGTGTCAGCGGCCGTCTGTGCCGGTCCCGGTAGTGGGCTGTTGGGCCGATGCGCAGCCGGTGTTGGCTTCGTTGCGGTGATGTTTGGTTGACCCAGTGTCAGCGGCCGTCTGTGCCGGTCCCGGTAGTGGGCTGGTGGACCGATGCGTAGCCGGTGACTGCTTCAGTGCGGAGATGTGTTGGCTGACCCAGGCACGTTCACGTTCGTTTCAGCGGTGGCGTGTACGCGCCGGGCGCGGCGTTCGCAGAGACATCTCTGATCGAGCGGCTGAACCATCGCGGCGTTACGTTCGAGGTCATCGGCGACCAGTAGACGGCAGGCGCCCTGCCCGCCCCGCCCTCCCCCCCCCCCCCCGTCCCTCCCCGGGCCGGTCGCTGGCGACGCAGCCCGGAGAGAGGACCGGGGCGCCTGGCGACTGGCAGCTGCCGCAGCCGGCTCGGGCCGGACCGCGAGGGGCGCCGCTCGAGGGGGCAGGTCGGCGCCGGCGGCTGGAGCTGGGCATTGCACGGGCGGGAGGCCTCTCAGACACGTGCGGGTCTAGTGTGCCTCCGCGTGTCGGCCGGAGGCGATTGTGCCGTCGACCCGGCTGTAGCACCGCCATAACGCAGCTGTAAATTGTGGACCGTTGTCAGGGTATTCAGGGGAGGCGTCAGCGCTGGCAGATCTACAGGGGCGGGAGCGCTGTTGTCGGGCGGTGGCGCGCTCTTCGCTGAATCGAGGCTGTACTTCGGACGGTGACGCCCAGGAACCCCACAATCGACCACGCCAGCGCTCGTGGACAGGGTATCGCGTGGGAGTAGCGATAACGGGGACAGGTGTGGGCTGGGAACTCCGGCAGCAAGAAGGACCAATTTGATTAAAAAGCTACGGCGGTAAAGTCGTGTACAATTTGTAAGAGAAATCATCGGGTGTGAAGAAATGTGTGTAGAATGTGACTGGGTGATAGGGATATGAAAAACTATCGGAGACGTCGTTGGGCGGGGCTGTTACACGCTGCTAACAGGAGGAAGGTATATAAATGTGAGGCGCGTTATTCTGGATGGGTGTGAATGGGTGTTGGGGCCCCTTCAGCAGCAAGCCAGTTTATATGATATTTCAACTGAGTGGCCAGAAATCAACGAACAATCAGGCGATGAGCAAGTCGAACGCTGTTCCGTCGCTGTCGGACGCGTGCCCACGTGTGTAGCATGAACAGGCTGCGGTGGGCGCCGCTGTCATGTGGGAGCGATCCTAGAGGAGGGTATCGTCATGTTGCTTCTGTCTGCAGAAAGGTTGTGATGTGGCCAACGGTAGAGCTTGCACTAACAGCAATATATATCATGGGTGAAGTACGTTCTTTACCAGCCGCGGAATGCGGTTTTGTCGTCGACGTCGTATTTTGAATCAGATGCTCTGTCTAGCAAAGCACAGTGACCATAGATATGCGTTATTCATCTGTTTGCCCCACCATTTTGTGATAAGACCGCGTCTCACTCTGGTTTGTCATCGTAGTTCCAGTTAGTATTCCCTGCCTGTGTACGACGGCTCTCGTCAGCGTTCCTCCCACACCGCGGACGAAGTAACATTCCCAAGCCAGCCCGTTCTCGGTTGGGCCAGGCCCAGCCCCGTATGCCTTTGCAAGCCAACTCCATCGGTTGGTGCACCATGCAGCAATGCATATATTGACTTGCAATAGGTAGTGCCTCTTCTCTTCAGCCGGTTGCAGTGCCATCAATGCTCTGCAGCTATTCTGGAGCACCGCACCCAGGTTACCGCAAGATGCAAAACAATCAGCAAACGCTGAGGCAGATGCTATATTTTGTCTATATTTTGTATAGCATACTCGTCTCCCCGTTCTGTGTCCCTCCCCCTCTCTCTCTCTCTCCTCTCTGCTCCTCTCCTCTCTTCTCTCTCTCTCTCTTTCCTCTCTCTCGTCTCTTCTCTCTCTCCCCTCCCCTCTCTCTCCCTCGCCCTCGCTCGCCCTCCCCCCCCCTCCCCCTCGCCTCGCCTCTCGCCCTCGCCTCGCCCTCGCCCCGCCTCGCCCTCGCCCTCGCCTCGCCCTCGCCCTCGCCTGCCCGCCCTCGCCTGACCTCGCCCTGCCCTCGCCCCGCCCTGCCAGCCCGCCCCTTCGCCCTCGCCTCGCCCTGTCGGCACTTGGGCGAGGAGGTTGCGTTGTTTCGTGAACAACCGTTGGGCTAGAATACTACAATCATGCAAAAGTTCATGCTGTGTGATACCTCTGAGCAACATACGAAGACTTCCTTAGGGGCTCCGATGGGGAGGGGGGGGGGAGGGCATTGATGGGTCGGCGCTTGTATGCCCAACTCGCTGCAGGAAGTCATGACTTCCTTGCCAGTCATCCCAGGCCTTGTATCCGTTAGGAGCATTCCACAGCCGGTCGTGGGGCTTCGCATTGACCCAATTTAGGCGTACGAAATTTGTGGTGCAAAATTAACCGCGGTCAATTTTTTTACAAATCCGTTATGGAACAATCGGATGGCTTGTTGTCATGATGACGCCATTGCAGACTGGCCTTCAATGCCAGGATATCAACTGGCAAACCTGGCTGGCCCCGTAGGGCCAATACCACTGCCTTCAGGAGCCAGGGATCCTCAGTGTGACCTGTCATTTCCTCGCAATGTTCGCCGGAGTGACATTGATTCCTCAGTCGGGTTTTATGCTTTTGCTCCACAGACCTGTGCGTGCCACTTTTCCTTCTTTTTTCACTGCTTCATTCTTATGGTCGCATAGACGCTCTTAAACTCGCCCCTAAAACGCTCCCAAACTTTTTTGACCGCCTCCATCGCGAATAGACAATTTTTTGCATCAATCTCCAACAGCGGATGTTTTCAGTTTTAGCGCTTTCTCGTTATCGTAAAACTTGTGTCGTTGCCAATGGTGTAACTGGACAGCAACAATGTTGCCTGCTCATTGTATAGCAACTAGCAACGCTGAGATTTTCTGATCTTTTTATTGTGTACCTTCGTGGATAACGCGCACCACATTTTCGCTCACATGTTGTGATTGGGGTTTTAGGGCGCGTCGACGTCTAGGGTCATTTTGCGCCCATCGCTCACATGTGTAGATCCGTGTGGCGTTTACCTTCTGTGTTCTGTTATTGAACACTGCTTCTTGGTGATCACGCACCCATAAACCGGTAAATCAAATGCGGACAGCACAAGATCCCACGGACGCCGATCGCAAGCAAGCTCACTGCCCGCCGAGCACGTCTAGCGTCCCTTTGCTGTTCATCTTGCACCCTCACGTCCTCCGCGACCTCGTCGGCTCTCCGCCGGCCGAGACGGGCCAGGTCCCGCGGTCCACGGCCGCCGCCGCCCTGCCCTGTTCAGGTGAACTGTGCCGGCACCAGGGCGCAGAGGACCGTGGCGTCGTGCTGGTCGGTGATGTGCCACTCGAGCGTGATACCGACGGCCGGCATGTCGGCGGCGACGGGCAGGTCCACGGCATACGTCAGCTCCTGGCCCGCCTTGGCTGGGCAGCGGCCGGCGAGCATCTGGCTGCACATCTGCGGACAGGGAGGCGTCGGCCCATCTGCAGCACTCGCTCCAGGATGGATTGGCAAAGTGATGCCGTGTAGACTGCCGAGGCTGCTGTCTGTGGTCCTTTGTCGTAACCAAGGCCTAAACATACGGACCTCCAGCCGGGATTACGTCCATTGGCGATGGCGGCAAAGTCCCTATGCCAATAAATGCATGCATGAGAGAGAGAGAGAGAGAGAGAGAGAGAGAGAGAGAGATAGAGAGAGGAGAGAGAGAGAGAGAAGAGAGAGAGAGAAGAGAGAGAGAGAGAGAGAGAAGTATATATATATATTATATATATATATATATATATATATATATATATATATATATATATAATCTCTGTGTGGATGTGTGTGTGTGTGTGTGTGTGTGTGTGTGTGGTGTGTGTGTGCGCGCTGCGCGCGCTCGCGGGTGTACGTGTGGGCGTGTAATGCGTGCGTGTGTTGTGAAGTGTTTTATAAATGGAAGTGGAATAGGTAAAAAACATCTCATTATTCAACTCTTCCAACCTCCTTGGTCTCCTGAACAGACATCTTACCTGATTATCGTAATCCAGTGGTATTGGGATGTTGTCGAGAAGGCCAAATATCATTGATTTCATGCTGACAATCTCCTGAACTGGAACACACATTTTACAAGCGAGATTTCCAGTGATTGCGGCAGATTATGCACAGGGTATGCTCAACGCCATGAATGAGGGCCATGGAGAACTGTTTGCCAGCTTTTTTGAGCGTTTTTACGTGATGAATCTGCAGCAGTTGTGTCTTTTACTGACCAGCGTTATGTTATGCTGCAGTGTTCCGATTTTGCTTCCCGCAGCGTGTCTCCAAATATCGCGTCATAATTTATGTCCAATGCTCCTGCAATGCTAGTCACACTGCACATTCAATTAACCAGAGATCTGGCCAGAGTTCCAGCGGTCGCTGTCGGGATGGGATCTCGCAATAACATATGTATATGACAGTGATGCGATGCAAATGACGGGTGACACGACGACGAAGTGCGGCACGGCACGTGCTCCGATGACTCACCTGCCTTGAAGCGCACCTGCATGGGCACCGTCGAGCCCCTCTTGATAACGCAAGGCAGATGGTCGCAGTCGCCCACCTTGACATCCAGCAGAGCGCCCGTGAACCCTGAACAAACAAAACGAGCGGTCAGCATACAAGTGGAAGTAGCGTGCCGGATAATAGTCGAGGTGACGTGGAGGCCTAAGGCAAACCTGGCATATACCCACCGGAGCGTGCTACTGTCAAAGTAATAAGTTCCGGTGGGGCTTGCCACAGGGGGCGTATCCATGTATTGGCCACGGGTCACGTGGCCCTCCCCTATCATAGTGCTGGCATGCTTTAATGTGTTCGCAATGGCGTATTGACAATTAAAAGTTTGAGACAGAAACGTGAAACAAAACATATCCCCAACATCCGAGGCTGTTGTACGTCATGAGAGAAATGCTACGATCCTTCTGCGCGCAACTCTGAGTTTTCTGTGCAAACTTGGGAGTTGTGTCCCCATTGCAAATCTCTACAGTTGATCTTGCTTACTGCTTTGATAGCAAAAGGTATCTATACCAGTATTTACACCAGCACTGGAAAGTAGTATTAAGTCTAATAATGTCTACAAATACTGAAGTACTACCGTCATTCCTCCACCTGTTGTGCTTACAACGGTTCCTTGGTCGGGCTGTGCTGAATAATAATGTAACTTAGTAAACCTTGCCGTACAAGCCCTGACACTCCTCTCGATTTCCTCGAGCTGCGAGATAGCCTTGAAAGGTTTTACAGCTGTGGGATTTGTGGCGCACCTCCCAGGTCAAGGCCACGGTAAGCAGTCACGAAAATCCCCATGACGGCAGCGGACATTGCGCTGACCCGATTCTACATGAGATGACGCATGAGCCGGGCGAGAGGCATTACCGTCGTCATCTGTCGTCACAGCTTAAAGATTAACCTTATGCTGGTGCGGAAAATAATCCACGAGAGCGTGGCCTTTTCACTTTTTGGTACGTTATCCCGCCCACGTTCCGTACTCGTCGCGTCTCAGGAGCGCCCACTTGCCGCGAGTCTCGCAGAACCGTCGTTTTCCGCGGCAGTTAACGCAAGCTGGGACTACAGTATGCCCATATGCCAGCTTTCCAACGTCTTGAACCTTCCCACGGATACAAACCTGCGGCTGTGACGGCTAGCGGTACTTACTTTCCTTCCACACATTGTCCAAAAACGTCTCTGACGGAACGCAAAAAAAATGGTAGTCTGTCATGTTAAATTGACTGGCACCGCTGAGCCCAGCACTTAGTGTAGCGCCACAATCGACATCGCATGATGCGCAGTGCATGCCTGACCACGATGGGTCATTGTATTTACGAAACATTCAATAAGTTACATTCAATAGTCGTTCAGCTGTTACATTCAATAGTCATTCAATTGCTACATTCAATAGTCATCACAGCGGAATGCAATCTTTCGATGCTCAGCTCTGAGTCAAATTACAGTCATTTCACGCAACAGCACGTACCATTTCCGAACCATACCCATGCGGCACTTGCCCACTTACCACAATTGCTGAACGGAGTGGCCGATGCCACTGAAGAAAGCAGCAGCAGCCAAAGGACGCCGCTCAAGACCGTCATTGTGCCGGTGGGATGCGGGCGTGTCCCGACGACGCAGGCAGTGGTCGGCACGCCTCTGGCGGTGGCACGTGGCGTGCTCCCGACGCGGACAGTGCACCCCTTGTGCGGTTATCGGGCGACTCCTGAAGATGGAGCGCCCCAGGAGGGCCGGTGATGCACACTGGCCTGCCCAGTCCGGCCCAGTCCGGCCCAGTCCGGCCCGCCACGGCCCTCGGCCGCTCGCTCTCTCTCGCTGGCCGCTGCGGATTACACGCTGAGCCCGCCGCGGCGTCCCGCAGCAGCCGCGGCCGGTGAACACGGCGCCGCCGTCGGCTGTTAGCGTGCTTTTTACAGCGGCGTGTGCAGGATCTTCCCTGCACTTGGTGCCGAAAGTGAATCACCAACTCATTACACGTAATCTGCGATGGGCCCGTAAGCCCGGGCCTTGAGCCCCAATGAGATCATATAAGATCATGAGATCATATAAGGTCCAATTTTTTATCGTGACAAAAAGAGATTAATTCTGCTTCTGGCCCATTACAGGTTTGACCCGTGCCAATTTTCATGTCGCAAATATACTAGCGGAGCTCTAACTGTACCATCGTGTTTATATTGATCATAACGGGCAATGTAGCCTCGTATCAAAGCGGATATAGGAAAAGGCGAACTCGCGTCACTGTAAGCTAGCAGAATGTGCGGCCATTCCCATCATGTGACTGGTGATAGCTTCAGAGTTGGAAGCTGTAGAGTTCACTCAAACCGCAGGTAAATAGCTAATGTAGGTCAGGCCTTGCAACGCTTAAAGCCCAAGGTCACCGTCAGCTACATGTCACCTTTCACTGAAGTAAGCTGATTATGACGAACACTGACTCATTAACCAGCGGCAGGCTAAAGGGATACTCCAGCATCCTTATGCAACATAGCGGTTTGGCGATGCTCACCGCCCAAACTCGACGGTATCCGGAATTGACTCTTGGTGCATCATTTTTCACTGGCCGGTGTGTTCGCTTCGATAAGCTGGAATATTTAACGACGTAATGATAACGTTCGACAGCTAAGTATGTCCACAAAACATGGTGAACATGATGTCTTGCCTGAAGATCTGTGCTGATTTTCTCACTCTATAAGAACGAAGACGAAGCGTAATTTGGTTTTGTGCTGCAATGACGCTGTGTGGGTGTATGACGTTCTGGCATCTTATGGTTGGCATGCGCTTTGTCACGCGTAAAACAGGCTTAGGGCTTAGGCTTAGGGTCCGTTCGTATTCCAGATAAACCAGGTCTGTTTTAACACCTAAACTGGGACATTCCACGACAAATCGGCAAGTGCCTTACACCTCAACCCTCGGATTTTGATGAAATTTGTTTTATTGAAGTTGCCATCAGTGCTGAAGTCACTGGTAGCGTTTTTTAAATCTATCAGTTGCACCGTTTCCGAGTTATGGCCTTCGGCGGTTTCGAGTTTTGTAATTGCAAAGTATCTTCGGTGGCAACTTCTTTCGCTTGCTTGAAATATGATTTGGCAGGCATATATGTTAAAATAATCAGAAGACTGTCCGAGTATTTGCACGCCACTCCTGAAATCTTTATTGCACGATCAACAATACCCAGGGCACGAAGCACAACATTTCGATGTGATACAGATATGTTTTCGTCAGCGTGTATAAGAGCGTGGTTTGTTACCCGAATTCTGATATGCCAAGGTTGGCTATCTTGCTTGGAAAGACAAAGTCCATGCACAGATGAATTATGTGTAGTGCACGAAGACTGAGCGCGCGGCGCGCCGCCGCAGCCGTCTGCCCCCCCCCCCCCCCCCTATCTTCCCATCCCTCATGTGTACTGTCTCAGCCGGGGTAACTGGAGCGGGGGAGGGGATGACTGCGTACTGCGAAGGTAGTGTGGCCTCTTGTTCATGTGGGGGCGACTCAGTCGGACAAATGCCCAGTGATAGAGCCTTGGATCAGTGCCTGTTGTGCGGGTGGAGCGCGTGGGTGTATTGACAGTGTCTTACAACGGTAAAACGGTCAACAACCCCGCTTTGCCATTCCATTTGGGAAGCACAAAACGAGAGCACAGCGAGGTTTAAAGGAAGGATGCGACCTTTTTTGTACCCACTTATTCAGATCAGACACGCCCTATTTTATTGGTAATGCCAGTTTTCTCGAAATCCTGAACAGCTTAGAATTTTGATTTGAAGTAGCCGCTGCTGCGTGACAAATCTCATTGGACTCCCTGCTCACAACCATGAAAGTGTTTCATTTGCTTTGCTTTTCCTACCGGGTGCGCTCTGCGATGTTTCTAACACACTAATTGGTCAAAATGTTTGAGTAAGAAATGCTACGAATGCTTGGAACCCTGCTAGGATAAAATTGCATGCAAACATGAGGCCTTATCCCGCGAACGCTGCGTCCTGATCGGTGGCAGCGGCACGCATGCGGTTTGCGTGTGTTATTATCACTATAACGCAAAGCTGATAATGGAATATCTTGACCTGCGAGATGCCACTTAAGAGGACATAATGAGTCCAGGATGCGTGAGAAGTGTGAGAGTGTGAGAAGTGCCCACGCTTAGGATGTGTGCGATGGTTTTTGACTAAACCTATCAGTGCGTAAGCAGAGGAAATTTTGGGTTCAATCAATAAAATCAGATTACACAGTGCGTGAGCACAGCTCGCTGTACTTAATCTGAACTTAGCCTACCAATGGATGAGTTTTTGACCGAAACTTTCAAAAGATAAGACAGCAGTAATAGCCTTATTCCTCGGAGAAAACTCGGGAAAGGGGAGATAAAGTTGAGTTGATATGTCGGCAGCATGCCTTTATCGAGACAATAGCAGAAACTGAAAAACCTGAAAAATCGAGTAGGATCATCGGCAGACAATTTTAAATTCATTTCTGCCCTTTCCGATAAAGGCATGCTGCCGAAATTTCAACCCAACTGCATCTCCAGTTCTCCTGGTTTTTCTCCGAGGAATAAGGCTATTACTAGTGTCTTATCTGTGTGAATAAAGTTCCTCGCTAATGCACTGTCAACTAACAAATTGTCAAAAGCCAAAATTGCATTTACCAAACACTACTTAACGGCCCGGCACCAGGGTAAATTTTTCGATGGTCCTTAAAACAACCGCCCAAGAAATCATGACTTTCATATTTCTATATTTTTCAGAAAGTTACCCTTTCGTCGTTTATGTCGAAGTTCAACAGTTTCACCAAGATTCGCCTGCAATGCACGCTGCATCCTTTGGAGGTACATTGAACAGAACCTGGACAGATTGAACGCAAAAGTTATCGCGCGCTGTCAGCCGCGATGGAACAAAACACTTTTGCGGTCCATACGTTTCTACAATACCTTTTACCTGGAGTGAAAGCGTGGTTTCAAATATGGAAAGTGTATTGCTTTTCAGATACGTCAGCTGCGCAGTGCAAGAACAGGTTCAATTATTTGAACATTTGCTTTCATGAGGAGGACTTTGTCATGAAGTGTAATTGGTAATACGTCGCCGCGTCCCATGGGGAGAACTCTTGCGGCGGAGTTGGGGACCTTGGAAGGTGTTTCTGCCAGTGCCAGCCTGTGGCGCCTCCATTCCGATCATACTCGCTCTGCAGAGAACTCAGCCAGGTCCAGTAGGGCAAGGCTGATGTGCGGGCGGTATGTTTCTTCGTACCTGAAGGAGAAGTACTTCGGACAGAGGATTAGCTTGGCGTCAGCTTGGTTTCGGCCAAGGCTGTCGACGAGACGCTGCTGATTTACGAAGGAATCACAGTAAGTGCTCAGATTGTTCCTGTCCTTGCGTTAGACTCAGGCGTTGGGAGGAAAGTAGCGGCCGCTTGATTTGGAGAGTACGGATGAATTAGAGTGAGTTAGACTGAGTGACTGGCGCACTGAGTCGCCTCCCACGTGCATGCGAGCCATCGTGTTGGTAATCTTAGCTTTTTCTCGTAATGCGCTCATTTTCCGCCGCCTCTGCGGAGAGATGCGTGAGAGATACAGCGTCGATAGCCGGCGACGGATGGCGCGAATGAGGTCCCGAATGATGAAATGAAATAAAAAATAATGAAATGAGGTCGCGAATGATGATCCCGTATTGTGACATGGTCAAATTTTGGAAACTGGGGCATGGAAATCGTGACATTTTTTCCAAATCTTTCCAAGGCGATAACCACGTTTATTTTTGGATTATGGGGTACTAACCCTGCTCTTTGACATGCAAATGAGAAAAGGCTCAAAATCGCGTGGGAAAATGGCTCTGCATGCGTTGCAAATGCTCATAGTGCGACAATCAATGTTTTTTGTGGAATAATAATTCCAATCACGACATACACGTACTCTGGAAAAACTGTTGCATCATTTTGACATCAAACTTTACGCGCTTTTTCTTTCATCGTAGTGAAACAATGGCCGCCAAACTTAGCCTTTCAAACAAAGAACACGACAATTGCAGTAGGCTGTAGCTCCGAAGCCGCCCCAACTGAGAGACATGAAAATACCGCAGGCGTTTTCAACGCCGCAGGCAGCCACTGTGGCCCATTATGGTCAAAATCCGAGAGATGATGGTGGAAAATGAACCGTTCGACCTGTCTTGTCTATTTGTCGTGGAATGCTTTAACCGGAAGGGGCATCCCCACCAGTGACTGAAATGACGCGAAATCCCCTCCCCAGTGGAAAACTTGTATTTTCAGGGAGTTCATGCACGATCGGAAAGCAGTTTCGTAAATAAATGCGTACAATTTGAAGTAGGGAGTAACTTCTCAAGCTTTTACCTCCGATCCGGTTGCATAAAGTGAGGAATAACTATGTACCTGCTCCTACGTCCGTAAAATTCTATAAATATTCTATAAAAATTCTAAAAATCTAATTAAAAACACGGGTAAATTTGACCTAACAGACCCCATACTTCATGAAGCATCCATCGGATTTCACAAACGAAGCTGCTTTGACCATAGACATTCACCTCTAAGCTGAAGTAAAATAAAAAGCTGATCTGCCTCGTAAAATCCGCAGTGATAATTATAAAGGGCCAGCGCGTGGCCGTGCAGGAGCGAAGGGGCGAAACGCTTAGACCGAGAATCAACCCGCACAAGGACAAAGCTTGGCTATTGGACGACGTCGTTCACGTCGTCCGACGTGAACGACGTCGGACGACGTCAGCGCAGACTTTGCACGAGAGGTGGACGCGTAACGTATGTGTGAGAAACCAATACAGAAGCAGTTAGTATTGCAATACTGTAAATCATAGCAAACGTATGCCAAGACACTCGGTGGACAAAGCTCGGTGGACAACCTGGCAGTTAGGTATAAAACATACATTTTTGCCCACATGTCGCGGATTTCACGAGAATATTTTTAGTTCTTGCCACGCCACGGACAGACGTGGTGTTAGTTCACAAAATGCACGGCGCAGGGTGAGGATCAGCTATTTCAGTTAACATTTGTCCCTTAGGTTCATATCATGCATGCTTATTAGAGAGAAGCACTGGGTGTGAGGACATGAACCAAGCAGCTTTGCTTACTTCTGCGAGTTGCGGAACAATATCAAAAATTATTGGATATCTGTATATCAGCGGCTCATATACTTCATACTTCATAATATGAAGTTAGTTAGCGTAGTTACTCGTAGTAGTAGATAAAGTTAGCGTAGTTACTCCATGAATTAATCGACAAGCAAACCACATTTAACTCATAGATAGCGGCAGCTTTTATGCCACTTTGGAGATATTTCTGGATTCATCAATAGGCATTCGAAACCCTTTGGGTCCAAAACGACGGCATCGTTGCTAGAGTAATGTACGCTTGCATCGCCATTAAGATTGCTTCAGCCTCGGCTTTCTTACGTCAGGCATATAGAGAACCGGGAGCCTCGGCAATCTACGGTTCACTTCAGAGGTGTGCTGCAAGAGCTATGAAACCGGCGTAGAAAGTAGCGGAGTACGCCGAAATTGTTTCAGCCGGCCAGAGGTAAGCAGTACCTTTACTTTATGAAACTGATTGCTGCCCTTTGGAACGGTTCAGGCAGAGACTGTGAGGAGACGTGCCACTGAGTCGCGGTGGATGCAGGCATTCTGTATGTGGTCAAGCGTTCTGAGATGAGACAGCTGTTCTTGAATTGGAAAGAAGAACCGCTTAAAATAGGCGCTTAGGCGCTTTTGAAACGTCCAACAGGCATCAGCTTCTGACAGCTGGAATATGATTGGCGTAGATGTAGATTGGGAAGGATATGATCAACAGGCGGGGGAGGGGGAGGGGGGGGGGGGGCGAGTGAGGACCCGAAATCTAAGATGATCTATCCCAAATATGGGTTCACGTAACCTATCCACAAAAAGTCATTTCTCTTTCGGTTTTTGACACTTAATTATTGTGTTCAAATGAAAAATGACAAAAAATGCGGGCGGATTGGCTGCAATGCATTATGGGGCTGTATGGGGGACTGCAACAACTGCTAGTTGGAGCGGGAAATATAGGGTCAGTGAGGAGAAAGGGACTTCAGACCGAGTGTAGGGCTTCACGGTACCACCCTCTGGTTGAGTATTTGCTCTAAAATAAAAAGAGAACATTCAGTTACAAAAGATGTGCGAATATTGAGCCCTGGCACTGGGGTCGATGTGACACCACTCTGAGGTTTTTTTGAGAATACCTCTCCTGTATGCCATTCAATCGCGCCCAAATTTTCAATGGACTATTGAAAATTTATTGCACGTGTTTTGCAACCAAAAAGCAAGCGTGTCTCCAACATTTTGGTTACGGAACAGCGGTGGTAATTGAGGACTACTCCACCGCGATCTACGGTCGGTGCGGCCGGCGGGCGGCAACCGACAATATCGCGGAACGCGACTGGATAGCCGTCATTTATTGTTTTATTAACGGAGCTATACACAACGACACGGGAACCGGTGGGGGGGGGGGGGGGGAGAGGGGGGCAGTGGCGAGGGCCCTCCGATTAAAAGCTGGGCGAGGGGTGCGGTGCCGCCTTCCTCCCCTCCCCCCCCCAGCCTGAAAGCCTGTGGAGGGGCTGTTCTAATCTGTTTAGGACCGTGCTTGAGCTGTTTTTATGAACTGCGTAAGCCCGTACGTTGGGGTCCCCATTCCCACGGGACTCTCGCCCACTCGTGGCTGACGCACGCGGCATGCACGGAATGTACGGGGTGCCGGTGGGATCCAGGACAAGTGAAGACAGAAAAAGAGGGACAAATCTCCATCAATGCGTCATGTTTTGCGGTACATACTTTAAAAAGTTGGACATTAGTCCTAGATATTAATAAGGTAAAACAGCTAATCAAATAACTTAAGAAAGTGTGTTACGCGAGTATGTAAGCACAAGTAAATAGCACAAACTCACGGATATTTGTGCAAGTACACCACGAGAAAGGGCCAAGACACAACCACAAACCATAGTTGGTTCAGCAAACCCCTCCAGCAGCGCCCATGGCCACCTCTCGGAGGATTGTAGTATTACATGTCAGTGCTTCAGCGGCACTTTTATACGGCCAGTTTGGCAGGGCCTCAACGTCACACAAATGTTCCATGACGCGATCAAAACACTGAAGTTTTGGAGAGGATATTTACTAAACAGAGAAAACTGCGTTGCATAGAACAGTCTTTTCCACTTTAAGTAAGGCAGTCATTTAAGTGAGCATATTTCATCGTATCTGATGCTTGCTTCAATATCTTCAAATATGGAACATTCCCTTTAACTGGTGTATTTGCTAAATCTATCGGATGGACTAATCGAGCACTATCATGTGAACAGCCCCTCCCATTCCACAGGTTCGTTACTCAGTGATCTGCCCAACATGCTCTTGTCAAACACTCCAAAACTGCCCCCTTAGCCTGGCACCGCCTGAGCTGGTCGCCAACCGCGCTGGGCTGAGGATTACACGCAATCTCCTTGGTTTCTCACAGCGTTATCGTGGATCGGAACTATCAGACGGCAGTCGATACCACGGGTAATCGATTCCACGGCAGTCGATACCACGACAATCGGTCAATCACACCCAGAATTCTTGGGCTCAGATGTGGCCGCAACCGCTAATGGGACCCTTACTCAGAATATCATAACATCACCAAAATCTTTGGGCGAACTCAGGACCTTGTAGCACTCGTTAAATTGGTTGTGAAGCTTCCGAACCGGAACCAAACGACAGTGCTTGTGTTTTCTCGCTTCAGGATCATACCATTTGGTTAGCAAATGCCAAGGGTCAACGTTGCGTAAAGTCAAGGTCATTTCATACCGTGGCAGCACCACGAACTTTAAGTTGGGGGGCAAGATTTTCCAGGGGGCTCCTGGACAAAATGGAGCCTCCTCACAGGTTGACGTGTGAGAAAAGCAATGCCATATTCCAGCTGGAGGGGCACTGAAGGCATGTGTCCTCTTATCAAATTGTTACATACATTTTATCCAAAGAAATCAATGTCGACAATGTAAAAAAGTTCAGAATCGGGCGTCCTGATTATCCAGCAAATGGTTTCGCTATCCTAAAAACAGGGCCAGCTGTTCTAGAAGGGCCTCCTGATGTAATAGAGGCGCCTCATGATCCTTCGGATTCAGACCGCTTCCAGGATGTCCTGGTCCGGAACTGCGGAAATGTGATGCATGAAAGAGCCTACTGATCCAAAAAATGAACACCTCCTGAATACGGAGGGCGCTTCCTAACCCAGAGCGACAGCCTCCTAGTTCGTAATGAGCCGCCTCCTGCGCCAGTAAAGGGATCTCCTCAACATAGCATTGGGTCTACTTATCTAGAGGATCGACTACCTTAGTCATACAGGTGGCCCTCGTGATCCGGAAAACGGGTTCTGAATGTAGAAAGGGGTCTTATCTAAGGGAAAAGGGTTGTATCTTTGCCAGTGCATTCGCCTGGCCGAGGAGAGCCTCAAGACTTGTTGGACGTTGCTGTTGGATGCACTGGAAGTCATTCACGGAGCTGAGAGGTGTGAATTACTTTAACGCCGCTATCCCTAACAGGGCCGGTTCGCGCAGAGCGGTCGGGAGTTAAAATTTGAAGCTTCAGGAGCTTAACTCGTCATGTTCAAAGCTCGGAAGCCTGACTGCTAAACTCAGACTGCCATCAGATGATAGAGCTGAGCGGTGGCAACTCGCCGACCATACGTGAAGCCATGCGCAGATTGTACCAGCAATAATGAATAGTTAAACGTTCGTGGTTTATTTTATACACCTTGGCAGCCCATGGCCAGCTGGTCTGACGTACATCCCGGAGGCGGGGGACATGCTGACTGACCCTAGTGACCCCTGTAGCTGCACGTGGCTCGCCGCACCTGCTGACACTCCACGACCCTGGCCTTGGCGGACTCAGCTGCTGCAGCCGTCTCCTCCCCGCGGGCCAGCCGAGTGGTTAATCTGACGCTGAGGGAGCCTCAACACCTGGGACCGTTCAACAAGCGTCGCACGCTATCTTTTCACATATCTTGTCTAGTCTCTTTCGATACGATGTCTCGAACGATGTTCGATGCGATGTTCGATTTCGATACGATGTCCCGAACGGCTTGTAGTTTGCACCTTGTAGCAAATTTCTAACTGCCCTAGCGTGATAGATTAGTGGCGATTTCGCTGCTGCTAGTCCTTCCCGCGAGTCAGTCACAGTGCATCTTTCAGGTCCACACGCGTCCACACACACGACCAGCGGCAGCATAAGTCTGTGCTTCATTTAGTCTACAAATGTAAGAAGTCTTACTCGGCAACAGACGAATCGCGTTACATACTGACCTCAAGCGGAAAACGATTCGACCCAAGCGATACATAAATCACGCGGTTGTCAAACGATGGAAAATATACGACACCACCCCAAGAGGCGGCGTTTGTAAGCTAAGCCACTCAGAAACGGCGAGATCGCCTCGTGCTCTGCGATCAGCCTGATGCGAGAACCGCAACGACAGGCGCTAAAGTGAACTCTCCGCGCGAAATATCGAGTCGCGCTGTCAAGAAAAGTTAATTAATGAAACTGAGACGTCTTTGCCTCAGCGCCGGGCGAAGGCAGAATTCCGATGTCCCATGTGGGAGAGCGATGAGTGGGGGACGTCAGGCAGCCTAGGATCGCAGAAGCGTCGGACATCACACACGCCCTTGCTCGTGCGTGATGACTCCAGATTTGGATCCTTTGATTGGCTGCGCGTGCCCCTTGACTGTGACTTGATGCGTTGTAATGCGGGCCGCAATCTATCCTGACTGACGCGGCAGTGAAGACGCCCAAGTCACTCGCGGCCGGCGGGCTATGTACGCACACACACACACACACACACACACACACACACACACACACACACACACACACACACACACACCACACAACACACACGACACACACACACACATATATATATATATATATATATATATATATATTATATATTGCATATATTAATAATATATATATATATATATATATATATATTGGAATATTTTGGCAGAATTCTTCTTTGATACATGTTAATTAAAATAACTGCTGACTCAGCATTGACGACCTTGATGCATCGTTCCAGTTTCCGGGCCTTTGACTTTGTGTCATCGCTTAGATTAAAGATGGTTTCGCACAAAATTACTCATATATTCATCACTCCTTCCATTCTAACGTTTCGAGATCTTATCTCATCTTCGGAGAAGACTAAATTGCACAAGAAATAAGTTTTTGAGTTTTAAAGAATGAAAAATTGTGCACTTCTGTTGTAAAACATCCCTTGGTTTGGAAAACATAAATGAAGCATAACTAATTGAAGTAAGACGGATTCCTATTTTCACTTTCATGCATGTAAGAAAACGCTCATAATGGGAACATCACAAGACACAATGGGAACACTATTGTCACAATCACATCAGAATGCTCATCGCCCACCACCTAGTAGTTCAAGAGTTCTGCAAGAATTTGTCTGTCTGTTTAAGGGCGGAGAGTTCGTTAATAGATATGCTTTCCCAAATTTGGACCACATGCGACAGGAACACGACATGACATTGACGCGACAACAGCTGACAGACAGCACTGACATACTCACGGACGTGCAGTGACCGAAGACGCCTTCAAATTTGGGGAAAGCATGTTCATTAACGAACTCTCTCCGGCCTTCTAAGCAGACAGACAAATTCTTGCAGAACTCTTGAAACTACTGGGTGGTGGGCGGGGTGAGCACTTCTGATGTGATTGTGACAACAGTGTTCCCATTGTGTCTTTGTGATGTTCCCATTATGGGTGCTTCTTTACATGTACGAAAATGAAAAAGGAATCCGTCTACTTCAATTAGTTATGCTTCAGTTATGTTCTCCGTACCAAAAGATGTTTTACAGCAGTAGTGCACAATTTTTCATTCTTTCAAACTCAAAACTTATATCTTGTGCAATTTAGTCTTCTCCGAAGATGAGATAAGATCTCGAAACGTTAGAATGGAAGGAGAGTGATGATATATATGAGTAATTTTGAGCGAACCATCTTTAATCTAAGCGATGACGCAAAGTCAAAGGCCGGAAACTGGAACGAGCATCAAAACCTCGTCAATGCTGAGTCCAGTAGTATATTTTATATATAGATAAATATATATATATATATATATATATATATATATATATATATATATATATGTATGTATATATGTGGAATATTTCGGCAGAATCCTTCCTTTTATGCATGTTGGCATCATCGCTAAATTAAAGGTGGTCCGCGCAAAATAACTCATATATTCATCGCTCCTTACATTCTAACGTTCGAGATCCTATCTAATCGTCGGAGAGGACTGAATGACACTGTATTGCCGAATCGAGGGTGTCGCGATGGGTTCACCTCTAGGGCTTTTATTTGGCTAAGTTCTTTATTAGACCCGTAGAAGCCGATACACTAAAACGACGACCTAAGACCGGACATTGTACTGCCACTACATAGACGATATCTTTGTGGAAGTTACTGACATTGACCAAACTAGGACGGCTCAAGACGTCAGGAGAAGAACTGAATGGCGCAGTATGGCTGAATCGAGGGTGTTGCGATGGGCTCACCTCTAGGGCCTTCATGCGCTATTTTATGGGACATAGAAGCCGACGCACTACAAAACGACATAAGACCGGACAACTACTGCCGCTACATACATACTATAGATATAGATCTAGATAGATAGATAGATAGAGAGAGAGAGAGAGAGAGATAGAGATAGATAGAGGATATAGAGATTATATATATATATAATGTATATATATATATATATATATATATATATGAGAGAGAGAGAGAGAGAGGAGGATGAGCGGAGAGAGAGGAGAGGGAGAGAGAGGAGGAAGATGCGGCAGGAGAGAGAGAGATGAGAGAGGAGAGAGGAGAGAGAGAGTAGAGAGAGAGAGAGGAGAGGAGAGAAGAGAGATGAGAGAGAGAGAGATAGAGAGAGAGAGGAGGGAGAGAGGAGAGAGGAGAGGGAGAGGAGAGAGAGAGAGAGAGAGGAGAGAGAGAGAGCGAGAGAGAGAGAGAGGAGAGAGAGAGAGGAGAGAGAGAGAGAGAGGAGAGAGAGAGAGAGAGAGAGGAGAGAGAGAGAGAGAGAGAGAGATATATATATATATATATATATATATATATATATAGTGTATATATATATGCATGTATATATGTGTATATATATATATATATTATATATATATATAGATATATATATATATATAT
>NW_023596136.1:40379440-40402307 GCF_011947565.3 Pollicipes pollicipes
GCCTCGCCGGGCATGATGCAGAGTGGCCTGTCGCGCGAGCTCTTCGAGTCGTGGTGCACCGACCCCAAGAACGGCGTCATCATCGCCGGCTACTGCGTCGAGGGCACGCTGGCCAAGCACCTTCTCTCGGAGCCGGACGAGGTGAACACCATGTCCGGCCAGAAGCTCCCGCTCAAAATGTCCGTCGACTATATCTCGTTCTCGGCGCACACCGACTACGCGCAGACGTCCGACTTCATCCAGCAGCTGCGCCCGCCGCACATCGTGCTGGTGCACGGCGAGCAGAACGTAATGTCGCGCCTGAAGGAGGCGCTGCTGCGCGAGTACGCCGCCGACCCGCAGCGCGGCGCCGTCCAGATCCACAACCCGCGCAACACTGTGGCCGTGACGCTGCACTTCCGCGGCGAGAAGATGGCCAAGGTGATGGGCACGCTGGCCATGGAGCCGCCCACCGACGGCCGCCACCTCGCCGGCGTGCTGGTCAAGCGCAACTTCAGCTACCACCTGCTCTCGCCCGACGAGCTCGGCAAGTACACGGACATGACGCAGAGCCAGGTGTCGCAGCGGCTGAGCGTGCACTTCTCCGGCTCGCCGCAACTGCTGCAGTACGTGCTGTCCAACATCGCGGCCGACTTCGAGCCGGCCAAGGGCCGCCACCAGTGGCGCTTGTTCAAGGCCGTCACCGTCACGCTGGACGGCCAGACGGCCGTGCTCGAGTGGGTGGCCAGTCCGGGCGCCGACATGCTGGCCGACGCCGTGCTGGCGGCCGTGCTGAAGGCCGAGACGACGCGCGTTGACGCGCCCACGCGGCCGCTCAAGTTCGACCGCATGCACTACAAGGAGTGTCTGATCGAGACGCTGCAGGAGATGTTCGGCGACGAGTCGGTGCCCAAGTTCTTCAAGGGCGACAAGTTCTATGTGACGTGTGGCGGGCGGCGCGCGGATATCGACCTGGCCGACATGACGGTCACGTGCGAGGACGACGAGATCTTCCGCAACACGGTGCACACGGCCGTCACCAAGCTGTACCAGTCGCTGGCGCCCGCCCGGCTCAACTGACCGGCGCCCACCTCGGCCCGACATGGGCCGTGGGCGAGGGCTCTCATCGTCATACGCTGTGTTCGCCATTGTGAAGTCGTTAAACGTGCTATTATTTGTAATAAAGACCTGGCAACTAACTGTTGGCCCGGATATCTCTGATTTTTGGATATCCCGGATATCTCTGGAAGGCTTCAAATTTCGGCGCTCCACGGAAATGTCTCCTGGTCCGGTGGCGGTGTACATCGGCGAGAACAAGGGAATGGAGTCAATCACAAGGGAAGTGTTGGTAGAAAGACGAATGGAGTGACATTTAGCGGTGGCAAATGGTTTGTTGGGGTTAGCAAGCGGAATCGCCCCGGGGGGGCATATCTTCCTGAACGCTTCATCCTTCTGTATAAGCATGCACAGTATGAAATGTCATGGGCAGGGTTTTGTTGATTACGCTCCCAACGAGTACAAGGACGTGTTGGCAGAAAAGACGAGTGAAGTTACATTTAGCGTGCAAATGGTTGTTGTGTTAGCAAGCGATCGCGCAAATCCTTGCCTGACCGCTTCATCCTTCTGTATAAGCATGCACATTATGAAATGCATGGGCACGGTTTGTTGATTACGCTCCCAACGAGTACAAGGAGGCCCAGTCTCCAAAAAAGCCCGAGGTCCATTCTGAAACTCGATAAAAATGTGTTGCTTACTTTCCCAACGTAGTCTGCGGTCGTGTGTAGTGGCTTCAGTTTCCTGCCAGTAACTCGTGCTCATTGTGAGTCTTGTGCGCGTAGACATGCTGCACGCTCATTGTCCCTGATCACCATCCCTGGTTGGATGGACCCGCCACCCCTGGACGAGAAACGGCATGTCGTATTGCAGTTGGAAGACCGTGGTGTATGCCGAGATGCCGGCAGCCGGTGGTGGGCCGGCGTCGGCCGGGCTGGAGTGATGGGTCGGTTAGGCAAGACCGGGAGATTCGACCGATACCAGCGCCGGCACCAGTCCAAGCATGGCTACGTTATGCTCACGCCAATGCGCCTATCATCTGGTGTTGGTGTGGTGTAAGGGTTGGGTACGAAGACCATGATGGATATATTCTACGTTCTATCTTTACGCACCCACCAACGGAGCCAAAACCCTATGCATATAAAATAAACCTTTAGTTTTTACCATTTGCGATAGGTGGCAGTGCCTGTACGTTTTTGCTGACTCCAGTCCGTGTAATTTTTATTTACATGCATGGTCAATTCCTCAAGTGGATCCATACTACCATGATATCGTCCTTCTATCAATGTGTTAAACTTATTGTCGTCGATGAGTACGTGCCTTGAAATAGTTATCTTGGGATTATTTGGATTTTGAATAAATTAGAGATATTGGCTGCTGCCCTAGGTAACCGGGCAAAACTTCGTATGGCATTTATCAGCGGGGCGTTGGCAAGGTAAAGACCACTGGGGCTCTTCCCCCCCCCCCCCTCCCAGAGCCAAAAAGTTTGCACTACATGATGGGTGGATTCGCCGAAATTTGGTTCATATTCGCATATTTCGGAAAAATTTGATATCTTCCCTTCCTCTGAAGAAATTTTGCTCACGTGCATGTTTTCTTCGTATTCCGTACAAAAAACTTCGCATGCAGACATTCATGTCGTAGTTGTGTGCACAACGCTTCGTAAACACATGACCCTACTGCAAATCCTTGGATGCAAATGTATATGCATGAATGCTCGTTATCCGTAGAACTTTGCAGGCTCAGTTATTTGTATCGCATTTCGTAACGAACTCATTCCTTCGAATTAATTTTCCGTATCATGATTTTTCATACACACATTCATTCACATCGCGTTCTTTTATGCGCGCGATTTTTCGTAGCACACTTATACGTGCATGCGATTCCGGGCTGCGTTTCTTCACATGGCACATCTCCGCACAGGTAGTTCTTTGCACTACATTTTTTTGCGCAAGCATTCGTTTGCATGGTTTATCTGATGGCAAATCATAAACGTTAGCGTCTCTTTATCCGCATGGCTGCTCCGTCGTTCCCTCCTGTCTTCTCCTTCCTCTTTTTCCCCACAATCTATCGTTCTTAGCAGGATCCTTGCATCACTCCATCGTGCATCTCACGGTTCTCTGTCTCCATACATGACTATGAATGGGGTGAAGGGCTGACTATCTGCTGGTGGCCCTTATCCCTTCATCTAGCCCAGCTGTCAGTCTTCCATACCCGGGCCAATGAGATGCCCACGTTGGAGTTCGCTTCACAGAAACGGCGCCCTCTGCAGTCGACACGGCTGTTCGCCACCAAGACAACCTAGGCCATCTGTGCCTCGTATGGAGGAACATTCCCTTATCCTAGGAGACAGTCCTACACAGGACTCCGTCGATTATGCCTTGTTTAAAGGGAATGTTCCATATTGGGAGATATTGAAGCAAGAATTGGATATGATGAAGTAAGATCGGATATGATGAAGTGAGAACAAAATATACCTATTTAATAAATACGATCCTCATTGCGTCATTCTTTGACTGTGTTATGGAACGTTTGAGCGTCAGCACTCAATTGTAGCTCTTCAATCTCCTGAGAGGTGGCCCGCAGTGGTGCTGGATGTGTGGTGAACCAAATATCGTTCGGTGCTCGTCTTGTGGCCCCTTTCGTGGTGATCTTGCATATTTATCCGTGAGTTTCAGGCGCTTGAGTATTTACACATTCACTGTTGTAGCGCTATTTGAAGTAATTCGATTACATGTCTTACTCCCGCATGAACAAGAAAGAATGCATAAAATATTGTATTATGAAGCACAAAACGTAATTCGTATCAGAATTTTGCATAGGTTGCACAACATTGGTTGAGAGCTGATTGGTGGCCGTTATATGTGGAAATTATGCTCACGTGCACGTTTTGAATCCAATATCTGTTGCACAGTTTCCACAGATATCTATACAAATGCGAAGCAGTGAAGATGGCACATTTGTGTCAGCTTGAAATGTTGAGTGCCCAGTTAGACACACATGGCGCGGTGTGGATTTTTCGCACATTATTCATTGCCACCTGCTGATCTTCCATTTTAAAACAACTAGGGCCAATCGTCGATTTAAACCAATGCCATCAATGTATACATGCTTTTATAAATTAGTAGCTAGTAGTTGTTCCTCACCATATGATGGTGAGAGTTGCGCACGAACGACGAAGCTTTGCTCGTGCATGCGTACCTCCAAATACGATGAATTATGTGCACAAAAACGCTGCACAACTCACAAAGCACTCAAAGGAATCAGATGCAACCCAGAAGGAACCCAAGTCCTCCCAAAGCATGCTTCTTATCGGTCGGTTTGCTAATCGCGCGTGGTTCTCAAACTGACTAAAAGGCGCGCGTGTCGTGCAACGCAACATACCCGTGTTTCCGCCCATGCCAGAATTGCGTCCGATTTGTGCACTAACTTGCTCACTATCTGAGTTAGGCTGGATCAAATCCCTCCCAAATCCCCGAATCCCTCTTTGCGAGGAATTGCAAATCGAAAAAAATAGAAAAAATCGAAGAGAATGCCGAAGGAAAATGTACGGTATAAGTTGATTGCATGTTAAGAAATGCGATACCGAGAAAGGCGCATAGGAAGAGTTGCAATACAAATTGGAATGTGAATGAATGCGACACGATTAATTGCGCACATGTCATACGCAATATTGAATACACTTGGCTTTTCGGATATCAAGTTTTGCGCGGCAAATGCATGTCCAGATGAAGTTGGCCACGAATATTTGGGTTTACGAAGGTCTCCATGCATGATTTTATGCAAGTGAAGAAATATTTCGCAAGGATATGCAATATAAAATTTCGCTTACGAAGAAACGTGATCCGAGATTCTGTTCTGTTACGGCCTAGTAGTCACGCACGTAAGCAGGTAGTTCGCTAGACCGGGTTCGTATATGTAGGCAACGTTGAGACGCCTAATCCGTCCGGTCATCAGGCCATCATCAGTCAAATGTTGTACCTCCCACCACAGTTGGAACTGACTGCACGTATCCCCGGTAGAGAAGAGCCACGAAATGGCGGGGCCCTCCCTTAGGCTAAAACGCTGGGTAGCTTAACATTCCTGCAAATCATTTGCCAGGGTTTTCACGGGATTCGTACGCACTTGGGGTCACCGTCCCACAGTAATGTATCCGGTTCCGATCATTTGCAGTGGCCGAGTCAGTGCTCACGATTAACCTAGTGTGCTGAACGAGGCCCCGGGCCCAGTGCCACCCCATCGAATATTGCATGGCCCTCAACGCCCCGTTTAAAAAACGGGAAGAGGTGCTTTGCCTATGTCGGCTCATTGTTTCGATGCACACAGAAAAAGGTAACGACGGCCATCTCCCAGCATCGAAATATTTTTTTCGAATCTGACGAGTTAAAAAACGGCCGCAAAGAAGCCTTCAGCATTAGGTCTAAATAGAAACATGCTCCCCGACGCATACACCCGAGCCAGCTCACAGCAACAGCTAAGGTCTTGCTATTCACCATAGCCCAAACATTTTGAGAGATAGGCTTTGCCTGCCTAGATCGGTGTAGCATATGCAGGCGACACATGATTCTTGTCAGGTAGAGCATTCCATTTCGGTAAGTGCCAGCGGTGGCGTCTCCGGGGGATGAGGGAGCATTGTTACATTGCTGCAGAAACTATAATCGAATGGCAAGGCCGCGAATGGATTTCGTAAATATCTTACACCAAAGGTGGTTACGACTCCTTCGTGAGATTACTTAAATTTCACGGGAAAGTACTAGAAAACCACCAGAGGGCGATGCAGCCACAGACCGAAATGCTGACGGGTCCAAAACGGCCAGGTGCCAACGACGTCTTCCTTAAGACTACCTAAAAGGGCAAAAGAAAACCAACATGGCTTTAGGGACCCCTAAATTTCAAAATTCCTGAAATTTTAAAGTCCAGAGTTTTGGGTCCATCAAGAGCCCCGGGCTAATTTAATAACCTTTGTCATTCAGGGGGTCTGTAGACAATCACGAGCAATAGTCAACAATTCCTTCACAACCATTAAGAAGCCCCACATCGATCAGGGTGGAACACGGCGATTAAAAACGGGTCTCTACACGCTTAAGTGCTGAGGATAAGCAACGACCCACAAACAGCCAAGGTTCTGAAACGATCAAGCGGCCCCAGAGCGCAGAGTGACCTGAAGCAGTCCGCGGTCAAGGAATACCTGCTGTGAGCGTGATCGCGCCTCATCACCAATATCAATGGACTAGGGTTCGTCAGTGATGCGGAGGCTGCCACCAGTCTCCGACATGATTTTCGGTAGGTGGGGGTGCTTTGGCGCTGCATGGCCCAAAACACGAGAATTTCAAAAGAATTTGGAGAATGTTGTGAACATATGGAGATTATTATTATCGAAGGCATCCAAGCGGCCGAAGATGGTCAGGGATCTTCACAATGTACAGTTGAAAAAGATGACTGAAAAGATGAAGTGGGCTAAAACTAAGTTCGTGTCCCCACGTTTGTCTAACATTTTAAATTTGCTTCAAATAGCACGTGCTCGGAAGGAAATCAGCCCCTCGAGGGTTTTCCAGAATTATTTCAGAAAGGCACGGCTCAGCTGCGTCGAACTTTGCATAGTTATCGGCACCTGAATGGCAAATATTTTGCCTTAAAGAATTACATGGATTGTAAAGTCGCTGACTTACGGCAAGTCAAAGTCAGGCTGTGGCTGTCAAAGAACGCAATTTCTAGAAAACCGTTCAATTTGATGCGACGACGGAGTGTAACAGAAACCGACACGCCCCTAAGATAGTTTATTAGACAAAAAATTGACAATGGAACATAGGAAAACAACAAATTTTGTCGACCTTGAATCAGGTGTGAAGATCAGATCGTGGTCAAACCCAGGCCGTTTTTTACTTTTCAGTTTCAGTTTCGGGGCAGTTTCCGATACTCATTTCGATTTTTGTAACAGCGGCTGCAACAGAATCTTTCGTGGACTAATTACAAGTCAGAGTAGGTCACTGGCCTAAAAGAACCCAATTCAACACTTTGTTCTCAGCAACATACCACCTAGCGTAGTCCTCGACGCTTCTTCAAATGTAAAAATGGAAACAGCCTGGTAGGATTTTGGTCACCACAATCTTTAAGGTCAAAAAAGTTAACTAACTTAAAATGAACATCAGGGACATTTTGCTTAGATATCTAGGTTCAAGGCGGTTTCAACGCGTTTTAGGCATCTAAGTTCAGGGCGGTTTTAATTGAAGGTTTGAGCACCAGTCTACAGTTTGACATTGTCTCCCTTTATTTGACGTGATGGCCATGACCTAGTAATCTTACATTTTGACACAAGTGAGTTAACGTATAGGCCAGCCCACGCTATGCATTTGGTGCCTCCAGCTTTCTCATTTTTTGAGGTATTAGAGGGGTAAAATCAACCCCAGACCCGAGAGTGTGTTGGTCAATCGGCTACCCGACCGCGTGTTAAAAAGGAGTTTTGATCCACCAACTCTTCGGATAATTCCCACGTGTGTTAGGTGCACGTTAGTGTGCGTGGCACATTGCATTGCGTATTTTCCACCACTGATTGGATATCGTGGGCACGCATCCCACTTCTCCACCAATGGTGGGATAATGTAGGCACTGACAAGTGTAAGAGTGCAGTGCCTACCTGCACATATCAATGCGTAATGTGTTTGTTACGGAACCAATAAACACGGTAACAACTTTTGAAACAACAAGAAAGCACTTTTCCAAGAAGTACCCACAGCTACCCGCACCAGCTGGCTGGCTTCACCCTCCGGAGAAGCGCAGTTGTAGGGCTGTCACGCGCCCGTTCAACGTGACGCGCCGGGCGGCTTTGTTTCACATTCACTTAGCGGGATGACGGAGATGGCTGACGCCTGTCAGCACCGAAGCGGGTTTACCGACTGTTAAGGCGCCCGCCATCTAGCCGGGTCTTGCCTCCGATATCTGGACACAGAATGCGAAACAACAGCCGCTGCACAAACGGGGCGGTGCGCCGTTTCCAGCAGGGGCGTACTCAGGAATTCGCAACATGGGGGACCAGACTCCGAAAATAGCACCGAAAGCCCAGTTAAGCGCGCTACAGACGCGCGAACCCCTTGTCATGACGCAAAAACATCACGTGCTTTCGTATCGTTTGATTTTAATTCTCTGCCCGATTTTTTTTTGTCAACAAACATTTGTGCAAACATTTATGTATGTAATAAGTTTGAGAATAGAGGGAGCACGTGCCAATGGAGACCTTTGCGTGGCTGTCCCCTTGCTTCCATGAAGGGAAGTGTGGAGACCTGCGACATATCCCAAAGTCAAGCTTCAAGACAGAATGTTTGAAATCAACACTAGCCAAGGCATAGTAAAATTTGGTTTTGTCGTCTAGGACGGAGCATCCACTCCCGACTTTCAGGACTCCCTGCTCAGATGTGCTTGGGTGTTTCATTTATCCACGCACATAAAACTTTCACGTTGGTTGAATTTAGCCGTGGCCAGGAGAAACACGGCAGCTTAAAAGTAAGTGGGGGCATTTAGGAAGGTATACGACACTATGCTATAGCTTTTCAGGATGCGTGTAATCCATTTGAGTTTTTACTGATCACTGATCTTTGTTCAGCTGTGAGTTTGTTTTGCGCATTTGGACGATCCTTCAGCTGCCACCATGGACTAACCTCCACTGCAGTTGGTGGGGTCCGGCTCCCAAGACCTTTTTGGGCAGGCTGGACTACTTGTATATTTTGGCCACGGAAGATGGCAGAACAAATAAATGGACCCCAGAAAAATATAAGGGGTGGTTACGTTCATCTCTGCTGCCAATGAGTACGGTTATACACTTACACACTTGGCCATTGTGGGTACAAAACTGCTCTTAAACTGTCCGGACAGACACATGACGGTTCATCCTATCTGTCCATGATGAGTGACGATGATGAGTGCCCATGATGAGTGGTGATGTGCCGGTTTCATGCGGGCTCCGGATACAATCCAGCAGTGGCTGACGTACACCGCCTGTGTTGATCTTGGAAATTGAGGTCAGCAGCCACAGCTCTGACTGATTGTCCCTTCTCGACAACCTCATCGTCCGCCGCCTTCATTCGGGCCACACATTAACCCGATGTCTGATTTTCGCTTGCATTTGCGAGGCATGGTCGGGGGGTCTGAGGAGGATAGCGCCGCTAGCCGTTTACATGAGGAGGCCTGTGCGATGTTGGCATTGACTGGGAATCGAATACCTAGCTAATAACTTCATGTTTTCCCCATATTCTGCCCTATGTGACAAGCACCATAGGCAGACTGGCAGGTGGCTTGGTAAGTCTTACTCTTTCCATGAGACATCGACATATTTCGTGTGAATGGTCAAATAATTTTTTAAAGAGTTTACTCTCCCCTGCTCTCCTGTGGCACCGTTCACGCCGTCTTATAGACTAGAAGTGCTACCTACTGCTCAGGATTGCATAAAGTGATGGAGTAAAACAAAGTAAAGTGGAGGAGATGGAGTAAAGATGGAGTAAAGTAAAGTAATTGCATAAAGTGAAGTGTCAGACATGCAGCATGTGTGGAGAACTGGGACCTATCTCCTCCCAGCTCACCTTTTATATTAACAATCCATCTCATTGCGATTCTTAATGGTGCAGATCAGAAATACTTGACTACATTGTACATTTTTCCACTGGGGTTCTGCGTAAAAGAGTCTCCTGAATCAGCGCGCATGCAACCTAATCAAACGAGTTGACATGTGACAATTAATGCAAAAACATCGCACACCTCACCTGCGTAAGTTAGCGGCAGCAATCTCGAGAGCGAAGCTCATGTGGTGATGCGCACATCGTGCCTTTGCCCATCATGCAACAACAAAGTAAAACATTTACAGGCGATTCGACGAGATTTTGCCCCACACAACGCGCATCATTGATAGATCACCGAATCGAATTATTGGCAAATACGGCGGCGGTCGCAGCAACTTCTGACGAGATAGGCATTCTGTTCGCATTTCCTACAAGAAAATGTGCTCTCCAGCGAAGCTTTTCCTTTCTAAACATGCATCAGAGCACCGCCCTGATGCCACGCTGTTCCCTCGGCTCAACGCTGTGAAGCTCACCACCACCGCAAGATGCCCTCGTTCCCCCATCTCACGTTGACTCCGACATGTGATAAGGCGCCGGCCCCAAAGGAGGTGAGGACCGACGGCCGACGGCAGCGCCCGTCGTGGCCGTGACACACGCACTGCCGCGCGTCAGCGGCCGTGTTTGTTTTGCCGCGGATCAGGGGGCGAGCTTCTGCGAGACTGATGTGTTGTGCGCCGCCGCTGCGCGGGCGTCGGTCAGCTGCGGGGCGGCCGCCACAACAATGGTCGGCGCCGGAGCCAGCCAATCCCGCTGATAGCATTAGTAAGCGTGGCCTCGGGGCTTCACGTCCAGTCGATACGACAAACGCTGGAGTTCCCCCCCCCCCCCCCCCTCCGTCGTGTCGCATTAAGACGCGATAATCCCGGGCGAATGCATACAACGTCGATCTTGTCGTTTCCATCAGCGCCACGTCAAAGCGATAGCACTATACGCTGTGCCTAAACTGCTTTGATTGCCGTCGTTCTCTGGCAGTGCTATTTGATTGTTCAGGGACTTTGTGTCATGGTACGCGGCAAATTTTTCCTGAAGTCACTCATGTGTGTGGCATGACAGCGTGGAGTATCGCAGCAGCACCGACAGGTCTTTTAGACACATACGTACCCAGATGAGCCCGTATCAGCGACGGCCAGCCAGTCGGCCCCGCCCTGTGTCGGCCCTCGAGTGTCTGCTCCCTGCCGGGCTGGGCTGCAGCGCGCTCCGCAAACACGGCACCTCCCCCACCTCCCTCCGCAAACACGGCGGCGCCTCGCGCGCACAATGGCTGGTGCCATGTCGGCGCAGGTAGCGACCGGGCGATCAAAACACTGATAGCCGGCCGCGGCGCGCTCATTGCACCTAATCGGCGCCTCCCCGCCGCGCCGCGCCATAATTACGGCCGGCATTAGAGAGCCGCGCGCCGGCGGCAGCGACGGCGGCGACAGGCGCGTCATGCGGCCGCGGCGCGCGCAAAAAAGCGCGCGTCACCGCCGGTAATGGCGCGCCGACGCGTCCGGCGGCAAGGGTTGGTATAGCGGCCGCGCGCCGCGTGTTTAGTGGAGTGTGGTCGCGCCGAAGCCCGCAGGTGTGACGGCCGTCGGCGCGTTTTTGCGTCGGTCGCCGCGCGCCACGCCCGCCGCGCGGCGATGACGGCGCACTAGCGACGCTTGGCGCGTTCCCGAGGCTCCGGCGATCGCCCGCCGCTAACAGTTAACCCAGAGCTGAGTCTGATAGCCATTGTCCGGCCGTGTGGCGACTGAGGTGTGGTTATTTTGATCAGCACCGGCCGCCGACCGCGCGGTGTGGTGATGTGATGCAGCTTCGCCAGCGCTGCGGTCTGCACATCAGTGAGGATTCGCTGGCTCATTCGACCCTTCGCTGGGTCGGTGACGCGGTCCTTCCCAGATCCACATCACATCGTCCTCATCGCACCATGCCACGTGGTAACGAGCGACGTCATCTCCCAGTTGCGGTGGTGGGAAACCGCAACGCGACAGCCGACCTCTTTACAAAACAGCCATTCTCCATTAAAGTGGCACCTGCTTTACCACTTAAAAATTGACTCATCGTCCGACTCACCACCCGCTCAGCTGCCTGAACCCCGCATCACCCATATTCCCGTTAACGAATGAAGGGCCATTCGCCCCAGTCGCCTACTTCTCCCAGTTCCTCACTCCACATCAATCAACATAAAAGCCCACTCAGGGTGTTTCTCGTTTGGGTCTTTTGGTTGCAGGCGCAGGCGCTACCATCGCACCGCCATCGAGGCAGCCACTCTACCGCGGTCTGATCCGCCAGTGCGCTGCTTTTGCAGCCTGCAGGCGACCGCGCGCCACCCTCTCAGCCAATCACAGCCCGCCCACCGGGCGCGCACAATGGCGGGGCTCTTGGAGCGCGCGCGCGCGCCGGCGGGCCGCGCGGCCGGCCCGCCGTCTGGTCTGCGCCGGGGGGCGGCTGGCTCGGGGCAGGTGGCCTGAGGCGCTGCCCAGCGTGGCGCCGACACCGTGCCGGCCCCGACCGCAGTCTCCGTCTCCCGCCGGCCCACCGCGGTCGGCCGTTTGTCGCGCCGACACCGAGAGAAACGGCGGTGTAAGGCACCGCGCGCCCCGCGTCAATGCCGCCAGCAGGGAGTCTGCGGCGATAGTTAGGAAGGGGGGGGGGGCAAGGAGCAGGAGAGAAAGCGACTCGAAAGATCGTGAATAGGAATGGTGTATTCGTCCGCCGTGTTTGTTTACAGATATTTCACTTCTCGAGCTTCAGTTATCAGCTTTCTTTATAGCAAAACCCTGTGAGATATCAAGCGCGTCAGCAGTCCACGTTCATGAGATCAGCTGCTCTCTCACATCCCACCTTGGCGCGACGACCGTTGATTGGCTAGTGCGACGGCACCCGGTACGGTACACCAGGACGGTACCAAAATGACGTCACGTCTTGGTGCTCAAAATGGTTGTAGGTGTTGGAATGTGTTTTGTGCAGGCATAGCGGTAAGACTTCTTTGGTAAGTCTTCGCCACCTCTCCCTAGCAGGAGATCTCGCTGAAGCTGGCGCCTGACGCGCCCAGCTCATCAGCGCGCCGGCCGCTCAGCGAGCCGACAGGACAGCACACGCCCCGCCTGGCGCTGTCGGACCGCACCACCTTCGCCTGCAGCCGGCACCTGAAGCCGTACAGGGCCGGCCGGGCACCTCCGGCGCGCGGACGGGTGAGGCAGTGACGGCGCCTGCCGGTGACAGCGCGCAGGCCGGCCGCGCACTGCTGGGCTTTCTCTATTGTGCCGCCCGCCCGCTTCCTTCTTACCGGCCGGCCAACGGCTCATTTACAAGTCAAATCACACGGGAAGCCCTGGCCAGCGTGTTTAGCCAATCATAAACCGTATATTATGACCATCCAGTGCTTCCTAGCGCTGGGTCTTCACAAGGGCACGCTGCGTGCAGCCCACTCTCACCCCGGCTTCTCGAGCGCTCGCCGGCAACCGCGGGATATTTTGGCGCGCCTCCGCGCGCTGCCCTCTGACCCCGACTTCCGGACCCGAGCTCGCGGGCTGTGGGCACAACAGACGCCGGCCCGCCGCCGCCTTCCTATTTCCGCCCACTCGCCGCGTTTACGGCTCCGTCGCGTCCTGATGCGGGTCCGATGAAAGCCCCGCGCGGGAGGGCCTCTATTATTGCGGCTTTTTAAAAGCGAATGAAGGAATCCGAGCGATTCCGCCGACAGAAGGCCGTCCGATGCTAAGCAAACACAAGCCTGTCAACCGAGCCGCTCCTTTCGATAAGGCCGCTTCATTGACAGATCACCGGATATTTTGGCAAATGCCGGCAAACCTGGACAGATAATCCGCGCCCATGCCCAGGTGAATCGGTGGGAACTAACTGCCGAGTGTGAGCGGTCCAAGCCCACGCATCAGGCGCTTGCCGATCTCGTGGCTGTGCGCGCATGCGCTGTGTGTACCAGCGTCCATGTGTGAGCGCAAGTCCTTCCAACCAACTGACCGCCTGCCGGTTTGGCTGTCTGGCTGTATGTACGTCCTTCTGCTAACCTATTTCACTTTTTCAGCCGTTTCATCTATTCTATAATGTAGCTATTTTCAGTGCATTTGTGTCCCATGCGAGCAGCATGAAGCGCTATTTTAGGACAGAAAACGCGCGTTTCCTCCTCATTTATCTGAGCTCGATGCTGTGCTCACAAGGGCCATCATGTTCCATTAGCGCCGCTCATGAGGCAGGACAGCGTAACATTCGCGGAATTCATCATGACGTCCACAAACGCTTCTTGGGAACAAGATCTCCATAAAAACGTTCATGTCCCAACCTTTGACCGCGGTCCGAGCTCCGGCCTTCCTCCAGCGCGCCCGCTCGAGCCCGTCGCTGCCCGTTGGCGGCCGTCCCTGACCGGATGAAGACGCCGCGCCAGCCCGGCGCTGGCCGCGGTCGGGCGCGCTGCATATCATCACACGCCGCGCGCTCCAAATGAAGATGCGTATCAGCGACATGGCCGGCCGGACTTTGTTTTGGCTGCGCCATTGTTTGTGGCTGGTGGACGGTGCTATCGCAGGCCGCCTTCAGTCAGCGTTAGCCACGCGTGGTTGGCGCCATTCTGGTCGGGCTGGCGCCACCGCCCTCGCTCGCGCGCGCTCTCTCCGGGCCGCTCCGGCCGCCGCTGCATGACGCTCTAATTGGGCCGGCTGCTGGCGACGCCGGCCGGATGGTGGAGACGGAGCCGTCTCGACGCCCGTCGCCGCCGACGAGGCTGCCCCGCTGCCTGCCGACAATCAGAACTGAAGGCCTGAGGGGAGTGCCTTGACGGAGGGGGCATCAGGGCCGGTTCTGCGGTATGCCGGTGCAAGCGATCATACCGCAAGCTCAACTTCAACCCGATGCAAGCGACCTCAGTCTCCCACGTGGGCCCCGGCTTTGACTCCCGGTTACGCCCAGTCACTCAGTCACTAACATGGCCGCTTCAATCTCTGGTGTTTCGCAAAAGAGCTCGTACCGACGTGTGTCGCATTCTGTTAAAACATGCAGGCGTACCATAAACAAGGGCACACATTGCAGCGCATTAATGTAAACAGCCCCACATTCGCATGCCGCGGTCCTTCCCACTGGTCTCTCTGGCCAAAGTCAATGTCGATGCCAGCAGTCATCACGGCGGCAGACCTCTGCCCCCCCCCCCTCCCGCCAGACACCACGCCCACACCGGCGCCGCCTGCTCGTATCTCCGGTGGCACCCGGCTGTTTGCTCTGGCCTTCCGGCCCCGTCACCGGCCGTCTGTAAGCGAGCCGCTGTGTACGGGGCCGAGCCGGTCGTGACCTCAGCGGCGGCGCGATCAAACGGCGCCCGCTTCCGGTCGGGGTCGCGCCGCCTCGGGCGGCCGCCGGGTCAGCGTCGAGTAGCCCCGTCGGTGCCGGCCGCAGCGTAGGCGGTGCCGTTGGCCGACGAGCCACCCCCACTCCCTTTTGCTCTGTCTCCCAGGCGGCTGGGGTGTGTTACTGCCGTGGTTTTGATCTGCTCAGTAGTTTGTTGTCATGACAGCTTTAAACAGTTTTTGTCGAGGCGACGCCAAGAGGACTCGAGTAGCAGTTCGTCATGTTGCTGGACGGCATCAGTCCTTCCTTCCTCGAAGCACCAGCGGCGCCTTCGCTTGTTCATCCAGGAAATATTAGTGGCACTTCTCCAGGATGGCTGGCCTCTCCAGAACGCTCGCGGGCCGCAAGTCACCGTTCTCGCTCCGCGTTTTGTTTATTTCTATTAGCTGAGACCGCGTCGTACCCGCCGGCCAGCGTGGCCGGCTGCCTCGCTCGAAGGACTTGTAGTTGTGTGAGTCGGTGCCACTGTGTGGACAAAGCCAAACAAAAACGGCTGTCTGGATTCCTTGGCGCCTGCTATCAGTTACGCAATACTCTATCGCTAATGCAGGTGTGAGCTATCGTTGCTTTTGATGCCTTCATAAAGATGGTCAACGATCCCAAATATGTCATTTCATCGCCTTCCAGACAGCTTGCTGAATTGTGTACTTTCCATAGCAAGAAAACGAGGCAGGAAAAGAGGACGATGAGAGCACGAGGAAGAGGACAGACAAGTGCACAGTCGGATATACTTACCAGCGCGTCACAACAGCTGTTTCCAGGATTTCCTCTCCAGCCCGTTCACTGTTTTTTTCTTTGCACGGAAAGTCGATGGCTGGGTCAGGGGGCACCCTTATGGATCAGGGCGGGGGTCAATCACTGAGCCCAAAAGGGCCTGCCTATGCAGCACATTTGCTCATGCCCTTAACTGCTTTGTAATGTAGTATCTAATTGACTATGCCTATATTTCCCACGAGCGCCGGTAATGCGAAATTTGGCTACGTTTCTAGTACTCAGCTACGTTTCTAGACTCAGTAGTCACTTCTCTGAATAACAGGTGGACCAGTCATGATGACAACAGGTGCTGGGCAGATAATGAAGCCTATGCCAGACCCTACAACTGCTGGGAAGGTAATGAAGCCCGTGCCAGATCCTGGAACTGCAGGGAAGATAATGACGCCCGTCTCAGATCCTATAGCCGCTGGGAAGATAATGAAGGCCCTGTCAGATCCTTCAATTGCAGAGCAGCCTCAGCGTGCATATATCTGCATGGAACCACTGTATTTAATCATTTCAGATGCCTGTGCTACTGAGACCTTTCGATCACTACGTCGCCCGATCTTCCGATGAGGGCAAGGGCCTCCTCTCATCACGACAGTGGCGTGCTCTAAGCCATGAGAAAGGCCTCCTCTCAGTCCTGAAGGAGCTGTCTACCCGACTGTAGCATGACCGTACCCGCCATGGTGAGGACGTGCCTCCGTGTCATCGGCACCAGTCATCCAGGGCGTCTGCGGAACAGGGCGGGGCCTTCTTTTGGTCACGATGAAAACTCGTCGTTTCTTGGCTCTCCATCAGATAGGATCCTTACATAGTTGATTATTTATTTCGTTCATAACAGGGCCTCCCTTCACGAGGCCTCTTATTTCTCAGGGCCGGGGCCTCCCACTGCACATCAGCCTGAAGCCACACAACTTGCATGTACGGGTAGGCCTTCTGCTGTACTGGGTACAGCAGAACACCGCAAAATAAAGGTGGAAGACCCATATCCTCCCGGTCATGACCATGGACCGTGGAACATCTTGTCATTTTTTTCCTTTTTCAATGTTTTGTCCGAGCCTTTTAAACGGACGGATTTTTGTATGGATGACCCTGCCCACGCGGCGGCGCCGCCCCTGGGCTCAGCCGTCCTCAAATCGATATGGCCTGTTACGGCCTTTGGCCCAACAACGATGGTCAGCATTGGTTTATCACCAGTGAAATGAAGTCTGCTCAATCACGAGCAGTGTGCACCATGCTTGGATGAAATGTCGACCGCTCTGCATATGTTTGCTTAACCCATATATACAAAGTGAGTCATGGCCTACAATCCAAAGACGGACAAATATCCAGATAGTAACCGGGATTGCACATGGATGAGCGCTGAGCTATACAAACAGCTGACGGCAAAGTCTATCTCTGCTAAAAGTCACCGGTCTGGCAAGCAAGTTTGTGCCTTTTTCCTTGAACATACAGAAAATGCTTCTCCAGACGTAGTTTCTCAACCCTAACGATCCTCAAACTACCAGAATTGCGCCGCCTCTGTCCCCACAGCGCCTTCGGTCATAATGTTTGGAACTAAACACAGACATGATGAAAAATCGTTACATCATGCCCGCCTCCATGTGGCCATCCTAAACCCAACACTTTTGCAGAGCTATTCCAGCAAGGAGAAGAGCTAATTGATATCGATCTGGGCTCCACTCCGGCGAGAGACAGTGGCCCTCGCTGGCTGTCTGAAGTGATCAGCGGCTGGCTTAGTGGATCGGGGCGAACAGCGGCGGGTCTGACTGAGACAGTGGTCTTCGCTGGCTGTCTGAAGTGATCAGCGGCTGGCTCAGTGGACCGGGGCGAGCCGTGGCCGGTCTGACTGAGACAGCGGTCCTCGCTGGCTGTGTGATGTGACCGGCGGCTGGCTCAGTGGACCGGAGCGGACCGCGGCCGGTCTGATTGAGACAGCGGTCCTCGCTGGCTGTGTGATGTGACCAGCGGCTGGCTCAGTGGACCGGAGCGGACCGCGGCCGGTCTGATTGAGACAGCGGTCCTCGCTGGCTGTCTCATGTGATCAGCGGCTGGCTCAGTGGACCGGTGCGAACAGCGACGGGTCTGACTGAGACAGTGGTCCTCGCTGGCTGTCTCATGTGATCAGCGGTTCGCTCAGTGGACCGGGGCGGACCGCAGCCGGTCTGACTGAGACAGTGGTCCTCGCTGACTGTGTGATGTGACCAGCGGCTGGCTCGGTGGACCGGCGTGGACAGCGGCCGATCTGACTGCACTCAGAAGCGATGGCACGCCGGATGGCTGTGGACTGTGCCCAATTGTGTCCGAATTCAGCAGACATAGCACGTCACATCACACCTGGCGTTGTCGCACTGCGCACCTTCAGCGTCGGTGGCTGCTAAGGGTCGAAGTTCCGCGCGAATCCCCACCGTCCGAGGCTGTGCATGATCGTGTCTGAGACACGTACCACGACATCGTGGCGTCATGAACAAGAGGTGCTCGCAGAAAGACAGCACATGCTGCGCACGGCAATCCATCTGGCAAACGCCATGAATACGCACTACGCCATCGCACCACTGTGCCATTATCCGACGGCATGGCGTTCACTGTGGACATGTTTAGGGTAGACATGGCGATACAGATGCATCAATGTGTCACGGCCCACATGGCCATGTCTGGGACAGACGCGATGACCGGGATGGCCCGCTGTGCGACGGTTTGTATGCCCATGTACTGCGCGCACACCACAGCGGAGAAGTTTCGCTGCCTGACCGTACATATATGGGCTGGACCCATCGCTCAGAGGACCGGCCCTGACAGCGACAGGACAGCGTCCAGCGATAGGCAAACGCGGCCCCTTATTTGGCCCGGGCGGCCATTGTATAGTCAACACGACCAACGCTCGACGCCCGTGTCAAATCACGGTATCTAGATGGCACCACAAGGCCAGGTGCGTAGACTGGGAAGTGCGCGGCGTGCCAATACCAGCCGTTTGACTCGATTTGTGAACGCATGAGTGGTGCGGTATCTATCTAAGTACCATACCACACATGCGTCCCTCGGTCTGCTGCCGAGCGGCCTGACGAGCCGCTCCGTGTCATCGTCCCCGTTGCCGTATCGCAGGTCTCCCTGACTGCAGTGGGGGGAATCGCTGGTGATGTGTGATGTGTGATGATGCGATGTGTGAAGATTCCATAAGCACGTTAGCTGATTCCGTGGCCACATCGGTGAGGCTCCTTGCCCATGATTTTGGGTGACAAGGCGTGTGAGCTGTTTTAATGGTCATCATCAACCTCCATGGCGAGGACTCTGTCCAGTGGTTCAGTTTCGCGAAATAAGTTGCAGGGGCCGAGCAGCGAAATGAAGCAACCCTCCCCAAAATACGCCAACATATGGGATTTATCCGATTTCGGCCTAGTTTCTTCTCAAAGATGGGGGCTGGAGCCCGCGTCCCCCACTCCCACCCACCCGCAGGTGGATCGGGAACAATACTCCTGGATCCGTTGCTTGAGGACGTTGCAAGGCCCTTTTAAAGTGAATGCTCCACATTTGGAGATACCGGAGCAAACAAGAAATGTGATAATATAAGCTCACTTTTAACCACTAATTTGCTTTTAAGTCTAAAGTATTGCTCAAAACAACAATCTTTCATTATTTAACAAACATGTTCCTCAGTGCGTCATCGTCTGATGCGTCATGGAACGTCTTTATCAGGCCAGCGTGGCTGCCAGGCTGGCCGTGTCAGAACTGCCACTGTAGCGGACGGGCGCACTCACTTACAGTACTTCAGCTTTCTGAGGGGCGGCGAAGTTTGCTGGCACGTGTTAGCTGCACCCGAGCATTGCTATATGTGCGTGCATTGGTCCTTTCTCGTGGTGCTCTGGTATGCCCGCTTTTGGACCGTGATTTTTTGTTTCTATTTGCATTCACACACCCTGTTACGCCACTATTCGTGAGTTATCCGATTCCCAGTCTTTTTTGGTTATAACAAGTAAAACTGCTCAGATTCCTCCTCTTCGTAAGACAAAATGTGATTCGTGTTCGAAGCTTGCACCAAACGCGTTTCATTTGGTTGAAAGCCAATTGATGGGCGTTGATGCCGCGAATCGTGCTGACGTACGCCAGATATGAATAATTCCACGTCTATACATTTTTTACCTCGTGCACAGGATGATCATTGAGGTGACGGTATCCGTGTAACATTGTTATGACGGCATGCATGTCTGGGTGACCTCCAAACAGGCTGCGTGAAATAGTCTGCACAAGTTCGCCTGCGCTACGTTCAGAATCAAGAGGGCTTGAACTAAAGTGTCAGGGAGGGGATGGCAGCTCAGTTGAAAACCCCATACAAATTTGTAACACTATTCTTAACTGCAGCCCGACTTTACATTTCAGAATGTCGTTTGTAACACTGACCAATGCCGGGCGGCTATTTTTCTTGAACGGTTGTCATCTTGTATTTTCAGCCCATTTTAAGGGGTTGTGTGTTACCACTCCGTTTTGGGTCAAGCAGTGCGATGAATATATCATGGAGCTTAATATGGGCGTAGGCAGAGCCAAGGACGGAGGGCTACCCCCTCCCCCCCCCCCCGCCCGCCCTCTAAGACCCGCAGTTCTTTTCATTTTCCGTTGCAGATGGCTCGTGACAGGAATTTAGAATCGGCATGAAGCACTGTCACTTGTCCTCCCCCTCCGCCCCCCCCCCCCCCCTAGAAAATCATGGCCGAACCTTGCATGGAGTTGGTTGCGAACTTTTAGAAGAACTTGCCATGCAACGCTTTGCTTTTTTCTCTATCTGTTACCTTTGACCGTAATTTATATCCTTCTATCCTACTTTATCTTATCTTCTAAAATGTATTTCGCAATGACAGTGGGATATCTGTGGGGAGATGACGTGTGCCGTGGTGAGCAGGACCATGACTGGTATTATGAATCACCGGAGGTGGCTGACACGGTGACCCCATAGTCCATGCCAACCCTCACTCACGGTGTTGTCCGGCTCCGAGGGTCGGGAACATTCCATGTGGGCCCGAAGCTACCATTTACCCACTTCCGCCGAGAGATTTAATGAAGATGTGTCCCTTTCCCCGCCCGTCTCTCCTCTCTCTCTCTCTTCCATCTCCCTCCTCTCTCTCAGATCGATCTCCATCTCGATCTCCATCCACATCCTCTCTCTTGCTCTCTCTCTCCTCGATCTCTTCTCGTCATCTCTCTGCTGCTCTCTCTCTCTCTCTCTCTATCTCCTCGCAGCGCACGCGCGCTAGTGGAGGCCGCTGACTGCGGCGCGATGGGCGTGTGCGTCGCCCGGCCAGGTGTGCGCTGATTGGCGGAGGCGACAGGTCAACAGCTTGCCGACAGATGTCGCCGCCGTCGCCAGGCTCAGGACCTTTCGATCAGTCGTGGGTTTCTTCGAATGACGCGTCCGTAAATCGGCGGGCGGGGTGCGAGCGACCGCCCGCTGGTGGGCCGGCGTCCTGTTGTCCGATGAAGCTAGATGATTGACACACCAGTGACATGAAAAAAACACGGCTGATTCTTGGTAGGCAACTAATAGTGGCAGTGCGCTGGACAGTAAACCATGCTTTTCTTCTCTATCGGCAACACGGAGCCTTGCAGGCATCGGAAGTACTCGTCCGTGGGGCGGGGAACGCACATGTTCTTTTTTAGTTTTGAGCATATCTGTGTTTCTCGAATGAAAAGGCGCCTGGTGCTATTAGAGGACACTGTGTGTGCAGCGTTGGCACCCGCCGCAAACATAACATCAGCTTATGCAGCCGCCTGGTCCCAGCCTATGGTCGGTTCGTTACCCTTCAGCACTAATCAAAATAATTGTTGCACCTTAAATGACTACCTTGAAGTAATTGTAGGTATTGATTGTAGATGCCGCTGCATTCCCAACATCTCAGAAAATTAACATTAGATTTCAGGCGTGGCGAAGAAAAATAATTTTAAAATGACATTTGTTTACCCCACATTTTGAAAGATTTTCGCCTGATCTATCAAAAAAGGACAAATTATAGTTCAGATTCTTCCACTCGACGCGTTCGTGGTTATTTGTCCTTTCACAGAACCTGAAGGCATTGCCAGCTTGCGAAAAGATAGGTTTCGGCTCTGTTGCTTCTTTTACGTAGGGTACAGCATCCAACCAATCATCGTCCAGCAGTGGCAGTGGACGACGAAGTCATTGGCCGCTGATGATGTTCATCCTGGTCACGTGAAACTTTCACACGTCACACCACACGCACGTACACAACGCGTATACCATCGGCAGTTTAAACACACGACGCAAACAATATCAAAATGCGAAGCTGCTCAAACTCAACCGCAAATAATACATAAGTCTGCCACGAAGAGAGTACTATTGACAATACGTTAGTTCATAGAGGACGGTAAGGTGAGCAGTACAGAAATATTGATGCCTCGGCTACAAGCTTAAGTTTGTCGGTACGTCCACCGTTCACACATTGTTGTTTCCACAAAGGTGGGGCTTGAAAATCTCAAAGCATCCTATTTTCACCTGTCATCCTTCATAACGAAGACTACAGCCCCTAGTACGCCCTGATGACTAAAAATGCATATTAAAGCCATGCAATCGTTGGGTGACCCTGTACGCAGCGCGGTCGATAATCGGTCGGTAACAATGTGTTAGCTCTATATATATATATATATATATATATATATATATATATATGATGCATATTACCGCTATTTGCATGAGGTGAAACGATGTCATGCTTCTTAGTGTTGGGCGATTTTCCAAAGTATATAACAATTTGAGGATTTCGACTCCAGCGCAAAATGTGTCTTCATGTCATGCCACGTCACTAGAGGTTTACGACGCACTCAGCTGCTGAGGCTATATGGCGTCGCTTGCCTCTCACCCTGGCAGGAAGGGCGGGTACCGCGGGGAATTGAACCCCGTACCTCTGGTTTCCCAGACGCGCAGTGGTTAACGCATACGCGTTAACCGCTGCACTACCGGCACCATGCGAAATGCGTCTTCACTAGATGGTGAAGGCAAGGGAGGTTTGGAAGGTAAAACTAGGGCATACAGTTGTATACGGTCACGAAGGGAAGGGTATCACTGCTTATCTATCTCGCTCATTATGTATCACGACCTGATAAGCTATTAACATATATATATATACATATATATA
>NW_023596136.1:40403307-40419718 GCF_011947565.3 Pollicipes pollicipes
GGAGAGGAGAGAGGAGAGAGAGAGAGGAGACAGAGACAGAGACGAGACAGAGAAGAGACAGAGACAGAGACAGAGACCAGAGACAGAGACAGAGACAGAGACAGAGACAGAGACAGAGACAGAGACAGAGACAGGAAAGAGAGAGACAGAGACAGGACAGAGACAGAGACAGAGACAGAGACAGAGACAGAGACAGAGACAGAGACAGAGACAGAGAACAGAGACAGAGACAGAGACAGAGGACAGAGACAGAGACAGAGCAGAGAAGAGAACAGAGACAGAGACAGAGACAGAGACAGAGACAGAGACAGAGACAGAGCAGAGACAGAGACAGAGGACAGAGACAGAGACAGAGACAGAGACAGAGCAGAGACAGAGACAAGACGGACAGAGACCGAGACAGAGACAGAGCAGAGACAGAGACAGAGACAGAGACAGAGACAGAGACAGAGACAGAGACAGAGACAGAGACAGAGACAGAGACAGAGACAGAGACAGAGACAGAGACAGAGACAGAGACATGACAGAAGAGACAGAGGAGGGGGAGGGGGGGGGGGAGGGAGAGGGAGGGAGAGGGAGAGGGAGAGAGAGAAGTCGAAAGTGTGCACAGATTTCTTTAATCCGTTTTCTTGACCATTCTGTAGTCACTGTCACGTACATGTTTGGTATAACTGGATCGTTCCAGGCAGTGCATTTCAGTATACAAGCCAGAATTCCTTGGGCGTACCTTGGTTTCCACTTAGAAACCAGCAAACATCTTTGTAATTCGCTCAAAGTACCAATAACCCTCATGTGGTAAAGACGTTCAGTATCGGGCGCGCATGCGGCTTTCACCATTCGTTGTGTACGTATCGTGTGTGGTATGCGCGACCTCGGCTACGGCCGCGATGCATTCTGGAGGCGGCCGGTGCAGACCGGCACTGACGTGCGGCCGGCCTGCTTGCAGTACCGCTTCTTCGGCGACCAGGTGGTCAAGGCGTGCGTCTCGAACGGCGCCAGTCACGTGGACATCAGCGGCGAGGCCCCAGGTGAGGGCGGCTGGCGGGGTGCCGCCGGACGGCCGGGGTGGCGCCGGCCGGCCGGAGGGGTCGGAGCGGCCGCCGGCGGCGGGTGGCGCCCCCAGGGCTGCCGGCCGGCCGTCGCAGCTGTCGTCCGCGCCATTACCGCCGGCTGCCGCCCATTAGCGCCGTAACTGGGCGGCCCACCTGGCCGACTGCTCCCTGCTCAGCTATCGGGCGGGTCGATGGCCTGGGGCGACGCCGGGGACCGCTCCGCCCAGAGCAGTTATGTGTTTGCTACGGCGCTTTAAGAGTTTTATTCGCAGGCATCTGTTTCTAATTAGATGTAGTGAGCTTTGCAGCCGGTCAGGATTAAGGAAGTGTGCAAGCAGAGCGAGCCAAACTTATAGAATTGTGGTACCGACGCATCGGCTTAGCATTGATCAGAATGTTTATATGTTGCCTGAAATGCACTAGAGTTGAACCGCTGAGGCTGCGGGTTAGGCCAGTGGCAAACGACGTTCTTTCGTTCACTCGCCAAGGACGACCGACTCTAATGGCCCATCAGCCTGACTGGCAGACGTATATGATAAAGCATGGAGTAATGCTTTTTGCGACTCGATTTGGAAGGCGTCTTCGTGACTTCGGACGTTTTCAAGTAGTGTTCTAACCCGACCCTGCGCATGTAAACAGGCACGTCATCTTGACAATCGATGACATGATTAGGTCCCTGTAGGGTCGCCAATTTGTCAGATGTCGCCGCACACCTGTCTAGACTTACCGGCATGCGAAGAGCAATGCACGCACGCCATTTCTCCATGCGCCTGATGCTGCTAGACGACACGGGATTCATCTGTTGAGCTATTTTTCACGCTGCTCCATTGGACATGATTTGTTTTGTGACTACTCTGTGGATCATAAGAGAGAGAGGTGTCGAGGCGGCAAATGTCACGTGGGCCTGCTGCTGGAGCCGGAGAGCTTTGAGCTGAAATTTAGGCGGCTTGTGGCTGCGTAACTGGTTGTTGCCATCCTCAGTTTTTGTCTCAGAATGTTCACATCGCAGGAAATGCAAGCCGTTCCCGTCGGAGAGGACACACGCACCACTAAAAGCACGCATAGCAGTAACCTGCACTTTCAAAAGAGGCCGGCTAGCGTAGACAATGGGGACCCCACGCGACGCACGACGGGTACGGGGAGAGCGCACAGCTGACGCGTGCGTCGGCCGTGGCCGCTCGTTGGCGCCAAACACCCTACATCCCAACACTCCCTGCCCGCCAGTTCCTGGAGGGCACCCAGCTGAATTACCACGAGGCGGCAGAGAAGGCGGGCGTGTACGTGGTTGGCGCGTGTGGCTTCGACTCCATCCCAGCCGACATGGGCGTGGTGTTCGTGCACGACAAGTTTGACGGCGACCTGAACGGCATCGAGAGCTACTTCAACGTCAAGACTGGCCCCAAGGTACGAGCGGGCCAACGGCGGTCCCGCCTGCCCTTGGAAGCATGGCCGCCTGGGAGGAACAGTCGTGCGGCGGACTGCTGGCTCTTCCACGCGTTTATACGCGCCTCATGCTCCAACATGGTCATCTTCTAGAGACCACTTCCATGTACCGGCCTGCTTGTCGGTGTCAGACGTGCTGTGAGCTGGCTGTATGCTCCTCTCTCACCAGGTGGGGAGGGTCTCAGTATCGACGGCTTCGTGTGCACGGGGCAGACCTCGCTCGCCAGCGGCGGCGTGTGGCCGTGATGGTGGGGCCAGAGGGCCGGGCCCAACCCCGCTGACGCCCCGGCTGCAGGGCAGCGCTGATGTGTCTTCTGGGCGTGCCAGGGCTACCGGGGCATCCACTACGCCACCTACCAGTCGGCCATCCACGGCTTCGCCAACCAGCACGAGCTGGGCCCGCTGCGCCGCCGGCTGTTCGGCAAACGGCTGCCCAGGTCCGACTACAAGCTGCCGAACCGGTGAGTGGTGCTGCTGGGGTGACGCACGGCACGTGCGCCGGGCTCGTCCGGCGGCTGTGTTGTGAGGACATTGAGGATTGTCAGCTTCTCTGCCGTCTGGCGGGGAGCTGCTCTTCTAGCCTCACCAGCTGTGCCGGTCGCAGCGCTGGTGAGTGGCAGGCCGAAGTGAGTGGCGGTCCGAGGCTCGATATGTCACGTGCTGACATGTGACCGTGCTTGGGGATCAGACCATGGAGAATCACTGCGTCCAGGACGGACCGTCGACGTGTTGAAAGTACGAATAACGCCGACGATGATCCCTTGCATGCAGCACACATACAGCCACCGCCAAGCAGATGTAGAGGAAAGAGTCGTTGGTGAGGGCTGTTGGCCTCTGGGCGATAAAATGCGCTTCTAGTTTTGCGTTTGGTGGCTGATCAATGCATGCATTTCTGCATTTTTTCATGAACCAGGTGAATATTCAGGGAACATGCAAACCGTGCCGCAAATCAGGCTGCTCCTTACAATATGCGTGCGCCCGGAATACAGAGCGGGACCCGGTTACTGCCACTGTGCACGGAGTCCAAGAGCACTGTGTCGGCTGGCCGGCGCAAGTCTGGATATCCGGCGGTGCACTGGTGACACGGCCTGGGGTTGATCCCGCTGACGCGCTGTCCTCCGCAGCGGCCTGATGCTGATCCCGCTGACCTGCCGTCCGACCCTGCTGACCTGCCGTCCATCCGCAGCGACCTGGTGTTGACCCCTCTGACCTGCCGCCCGTCCGCAGCGGCCTGATTCCGACCCCGCTGACCCGCCGTCCGTCCGCAGCGGCCTGATGTTGACCCCGCTGACCTGCCGCCTGTCCGCAGCGGCCTGGTGTTGACCCCGCTGACCTGCCGCCTGTCCGCAACGGCCTGATGTTGACCCCGCTGACCTGCCGTCCGTCCGCAGCGGTAACCTGCACAGCAGCTCGGTCATCAATAAGTACTGCCTGCCGTTCCTCGGCTCGGACAAGTCGGTGGTACAGCGCAGCGTGTTCCACAATTACGAGAAGCGCGGCTGGCGCAACGTCCAGTACAGCCCGTACGTGGGCATCGGTATGTACCGCCGCGCTCTGCGCCAGCTGACTGTGGGCAGCACACGCGATGTGACCTGTTGTGAAGGACACAACATGCAGAGAGACACGACGTGGTTTGAAATGGCCTGTTGTGGAACATGCAACATACAGAGAAACGCGACGTGATTTGAAATGACTGTGTAAGAGGCAATACTTCACCGGAAATCCGCCACGGCGCAGACCCAGCTGCCGCCAGGGAGCGTGCCCACCTCGGCCAACCGGCATGTTCTCGCATGCCGTGAAGTCGTGCTGGTAATGTGTGTTTCCATTGCTTCTGATCAGCTGCTTACTGGCAAAGGCGTAAATTTTGATGAAGACCTGATTGTTCGTCGATATTTCGTTGTATAGGCCACTTTTGACGTTTATGCACTGGCTTAATTGCTGAAAAAAACTGAAAAAGGCGACCAAACCACGCGACCAGCAGCAGCTAGGTTGTTGAACCGGAGCTGCGGTCTACACCATTTCCTCTTTGCTGGCATGATAGCAGCTTCAGACGCTGACGGACCATGCACTGCACCTAACGTCACCCAATTTTCCTGCCGAGGAAGCTATCAGGGCGGCGTGTCAGCGTGCCCCAGTACCTAAAGCCACAGTTTTAAGCACAGATTGAGAGTTGAGGCTTCTCCACATATCCGTGATGAAATTGTACGTAGCGCTACCCGGCGCGCTGCCTCACGTCATGCCCGCGGCGAAATGGGTACGTATCGGGCCGCCGAGCCAGGCTCGCTACATTGCTGCCTCCCACTTCAGTCCCAAATTTCAGCGTCATGTCAACTTCATGGTGTGGGCTTGTCTGGATGATTGGAGCACTCCAAACACGTATGCATGATTTCGAATTTCTGATCTGATTTGGCAGCCAATTAATTTGCGGGTCGGCGCGGTTTGTGCAACGTCAGCAAGTAGCTGGCTCTCACTTGCCAGTGGCTGTAATCGTACCTAGGTCATAGCCGTGACCAGCCTGGTAGTGCCACTTACCTGTCATATCGGCCCGTCAGTTTTATGATGGTCTGTTTCCAACAACGTTGGAAATGACGTCATTCTGCCCCGTTCAGTCTCGTGAACTTTCCACGGGGTACGCGGCTACCACGGCCCTGGCCGCAGAGTTGCATCTGATGCCGGAGCGCCCTGAGAAGTCGGCTGTCATGGTGACCATCAGCCATCATGGAATCATCCTTAGCTTCGCAAACTCCCATGCTGATTATGGCTCCGGTGCAACAAAGTTTGGTCGGACGCAGGCCTCGAACCCACGATCTTCCGGTCACAAGACCGGGGCCGTGCGCTGCTCCATTGGGGCACGGCGCCTCTCCTGTACCTGGTCAGCAGAGCAGTCGCCATTGACTTATGACCATAGAAACAGCGACGCCTTCGATAATGCTGAGCGCCAATTAGGTCGTCAATATCCATTCATCTCTCACAAACGCGAGATTGAAGCTGTTGGCCACACCTTATGCCGGAGTCATGCTGAAGAAAGTTACGAACATCTTCTTCCTGGTGGGCTAGCGGTCTGGGATGCTTGGGTTCGCCATGACCATTCAGCCTTGGCGCACGACAGTTGTGGTTTTGAATATTCTAACTGCCGGCAGCAATCTCAGACCCGGGGTTCCAACATACGAGCCAGTTCTCCGCGTTCCAGGACTCAGACCAGTTTTTTTTCGCCTGAGGACTGGAACCAGTTCTCTCATTCCAGGACTCTGGCCAAGCATTGTTTCGCTCAGGACTGGACTGTCCCAGCTCGGCTCCGGCGGGTCCTGCCTCTCCGTTGTTTCGCTCAGGACTGGACTGTCCTGACCTGGCTCCGGCGGGTCCTGCCTCTCCGTTGTTTCGCTCAGGACCGGACTGTCATGGCCCGGCTCCGGCGGGTCCTGCCTCTCCGTTGTTTCGCTCAGGACCGGACTGTCCTGACCTGGCTCCGGGTCCTGCCTCTCAGTTGTTTCGCTCAGGACCGGACTGTCCTCACCTGGCTCCGGCGGGTCCTGCCTCTCAATTGCGGGTCACATGCGATCTGGACAAGGAACACGGACAAGTTGGCAGCATTTCATCCTGTCAACCCGCGAATGTGTGATCCGCAAGAACCCTTGGGCTTTTGGCTGGATCATAGGCAATACTTAAATTTTAACAATCAAAATAATGCATTTTTCCTGTTTGTTAGGTTTTGTACTTATCCAAAAACCAGAGTGCGCTGCCAAACTTAAAACAAGTATACAAAAGTCCCATCTTCATTTTTACAACAAGAACACAAGTGACAGGATACCTATGACAGACATGACATACCAATGAACCATGTTGCACAAATTGAACAGCTTTAATGAAACGTCCCAATGAAAAACTAAAGAAGAACAACCCGAATGTTAAGAACTTACCCGATTTCATTGAGCAGCTGTGAGATGGGTCCTTAGTGTAAACACAACTACACACTGCACTCGGCTGTAGTTGCGAAGGCGTGGCGCACTCAACATTTCTTGTTTCGCGCACAAACCATGCCTCACAAATCACAATTCATATCCATGATCAATGAAATGCACTGGACGCTCTGAGCCTTTCACTGTCCACTCCACTCACTCACTTGCCAACGTAGCCCGCAATTACTGGTATATCAAATACGCAACACGATTCGAAATTGAAAAAAGTTGTAGAATAGAGTTTCTATTTAGGTCTAAAGAAACTGCAATCTACGACCTCGACCACATAAGATACGTTTATCTCTTAATCCGATTCTTATTAGTGTTCGACCCATGTTTCATTCGACCCATGTTCCATCGGACTTGTCCACCTCTTCCAACATATGTAGCTGCCGCCCTGTCTGAACAAATTTCATCTCATCTTATAACGTCATTAAGACATTTAAACGTTCATACGTTTCGCATGACCTGCTGCTCTTAGCAGGTCATGCGAAATGTGGAAAAAGTTCCTGGACAGGATTTTAACAGTTTGTTTATTGTCGCAGGAGTTTTTCTGCAGGATGTAACAAGATGGCGCGTGTTTGTGGCATTGCTAAATGCACTAATTACTGAAGGGGCACATATTCGTAGACGACATATTATTGCTATCCTTGCTGTCACGCGGCATCACACAAACCGCGCGACGGTTGCGATGGTAGAGAACATGCATAGTGGTAACAGGGAGATGTGGATCATTTCAAAGCTACCATGTGGTACTTACGCGATGTTTTTGCACGTTTCCACTTAGGGTCAGCAAACACCATAGGAGAGACTGCCTCTCTTGAATGCGGGATATGAATTTGTGGCGATTGTGGCGCAGTCGAATGTTGCTCATGCTTGCGCATGAGGAGACTTTCCATGACGTGAAGCGTCCGGCATTTTGTACGGTGTTAATGTAAAGCCATCAATTGATGCCTGCAATTTTAGAAGACTTGGCCTGTGGTCTACTGAGATGACATGGAATGGGGAAATCTTCGGTTCATTTCCGTGACAGACAAATTTAATGTCCTCCCTCTTCCTTCATATTTGTACTTAAAATCTACCGCCACAGTGTTTGATATCTAATTTGGTGCATTTCAACTTCCATTGGCCAGGTGCCTTGATCGCTGCTTTCTAAGCAACGTCACTAGTGTTAGCCGAACAATGCCGTGTATTGGGCGGCATTGCGAGTTGCCATTAAATGCATACTCAATGGCATAGGCTTAAAATTAACGACAACTGACTACGTGCATATTGCAATGACTTATTACATGCAGGTTAATGAAGGTCAGCATTGCAGCCCAGCGCGCTTTTGTGGACTGGATCACTATCGGAGTGGGACGGGCTGGTTCTCAGGCTAATATTTTGAAGAAAATTGCGCCTCTATTCCGGACCCATGGGTCCAAGTCCCATGGCTTCCGAGCCCACGGGTCAAGGTTCCAGACTCCCCAGATCCGGAGTCGGACCCGTGCGACCTATGGCAGCAGCTCCTAGAGGCTAGATGACGTCAGAGGCAGAGCGGACCATGCCGAGCATTGCGAAGTGATTAACTGTTGCCACAAATTGTACCACTGACGTGGAATGTTGGGTTCGGATGGTGGAGTTTATGGCTCGTGCAACAAGCCGTGCTTGGCGTGGGCTCTGGTCCCAGAACCCATCCATTCAAAAGACTCGCGCCAAGTCTTTAAAAATGTTCAGGATTTGAACCACGCAGTTCAAGCGTACCACTGCGCACGTCGTCATATCAGCAGATGGCTCCAAACCTTCCGCTCGGTAACAACCTGAGTGAGACTCAACGCACAATCGGAACTACCTCGTTTATGCCGGTTTTGCATGGAAATCTAAGGGCGCTTGGCGGAATTGCGTTGTCCAGTTGGACATGATCAATCACCAGACTTAATCCATTTCAGTGGCATGGTTCGTTGTTTATTGGTTTTTGTATACGCTCTCTTTGGTGTGAACAAATGGAGACGTTTTCACGTGTGGTCGAAGTTGGCTGCCACCAGCGACGTGATGACGTGGTGATACGTTCTTGCTGTTGCTAATGTGAAATTAAGGCCCCGAATCAAGTATTGTGTTTTGCTGCACCCCTTTCAAATTCTCACGGGGATATGCGCGTTCTGTATTTCACACCACTATTTAATCCAAACGTGCGGCAATCGGTTGGAACATTATATTGACGAAGAGCGTGTGAGACTTAAGCAAAGACCAGCGGTTGCAAGGGGACTGGAACGAAGGTGTAAATGGACCCTCACTCGAGGGCCAGCGGTTGGAACACATCCGGGACAATGGAGAGTGACAACCCGGACGAACGGTGCTCGTCTCTCAGCTTGGATGGCTCGATGCTGCTGTTTGTGCATTTCAATGCACATACTGCAAAGAGCTACGAGCACTTCCTTCCTGGTTGGCTGGGGGTCTAGGATGCGCTGGCTCGCCATGGCCGTTCAGCCTTGGCGCACGGCAGTTGTGGTTGTAGGATATTCTACTTGCCGGCAGCGATCTCGGCTCCATTGTTCCAGGACTCCGGCCAGTTCTCCGGATTCCAGGACTGGGGCCAGTTCTGCGGATCCCAGGACTCGGGCCAGTTCTCCGGATTCCAGGACTCCGGCCAGTTTCCCCCATTCCAGGACTCTTGCCCGTTCTTCGCGTTCCAGGACTCGGGCCAGTTCTCCTCATTCCAAGACTCGGGCCAGTTCTCCGGATCCCAGGACTCGGGCCAGTTCTCCGGATCCCAGGACTCGGGCCAGTTCTCCGGATCCCAAGACTCGGGCCAGTTCTCCTCATTCCAGGATTCGGGCCAGTCCTCCTCATTCCAGGACTCTGGCCAAGCATTGTCACCGCCAGGACCGGACTGTTCTGGCCCGGGTCCGGCAGGGCCCTGCTCCTCCATTTCAGGTCCCATGCCTTCCGAGCCCATGGGTCCAGGTCCCATGCCTCCAGAGCCCATGGGTCCAGGTCCCATGCCTCCAGAGCCCATGGGTCCAGGTCCCATGCCTCCAGAGCCCATGGGTCCAGGTCCCATGCCTCCAGAGCCCATGGGTCCAGGTCCCATGCCTCCCGGGCCCATGGATCCTGGACCCATCTCTCCAGACTCTCCAGACCCGGAACCGGGCCCCATGGGTCCCGGTCCCCCAGGACGCTGGGGCCTGGCTGTGGCGCAGGCCAGAGCGGCAGCGATGACGAGGAAGCTCTTCATGGCTGGTTGGTGGGTGAGGTGATGCTCAAGGCAGAACTCCTGGCCGTTATATACGGGTCGCCTGTGACTGAGCACAGCTGCCCCCGTCAACCACAACTGGCCCGCCTCTGCCCAGTCACGGGCCGGCTATTGTGCGACGCCAGACAGGAACAGGCTCCTGGCCGCCTGAGTGATGTCCAGGTGTTGCTTGGTAATGGCTGGGCACTGGGAAAATGAAACACTTACGGATAGATGTGGAGATTTCTTGGGCATTGCTTGCATCACTGCTGGCATTTAGCACGCGAATTCGACCTATAGTTGGCGAGAACATCATACATGAAGTTTTCAGGAAGAGCAGGATACGTCAAGAATATCTCACGTGCGTGATTATTGAAAGTTTCTGGATCGCATGCTAATATGGACGTGATGATACATGACATCACACTATCATATACAGATACATGTATAACCTAGAATATAATGTGTGTAATGTAGGGCATAATGTATGTATGTGGGGGCGTAACAGCGACGTGAAACACCATCCTAAACACACACTTGGGCACGTGGATTAAACGGCGCCTTAGAAGTCTCCGGCTCTTGGGGAGGATTTAGCAATGGAGAGAATGCACATTCTCCACTAAGAAAGTCGAGCTGAATACGGGATGAAACAGTAGCACGCAATAAAAGCATGCAATTTTTTCTGTCGTTTTTACGGGGCGTGGCCACCAAGTTGTGGTTTGAGTGCAAATTACGTAAGTTGTTAAACAACGCGTGTGTGAGAAACATTGTTCTCACGCAGAAGGCAGTAGTAATAAATGGCCTTATTCCTCGGAAGAAGATCGGGAGAATGGAGAAATAGATGTGCTATATTATAGGAGAAAGGAGATATAGATGCATGTAGAACGTTTCGCCTACATTATCTTCATGGGTGTAAAGCTAAAGCAGGATTTCTTGTTCTCCTTTTGGCAGGGCTTGTGGTTTTTATTGAAATAATTAGCTGCGTTTTTTAGATTCACCCTTTATTTAAACTAGGTTTTGACAATTATTTGTACAACTCATCGAGGTCCTAGAAAAACAACATGGAGACCGATAAATTACTGGCAGCGGCTCTGACGTTGGAGACTACTGCTCTGCGCGCATCATTTCTGTAGTACTCTGACGCTGATTTAGAAAAGGCCGTACGGGAGCCGTGTCGGGCAGTGGTAGTAGGATTGATTGATAATATACATAAAGACGATATAAAAATTCAGCTCAGCATCATTCAGTGATAACGGTGTTGATTTATTTAGTATTTATAATATATGTTTAGTAGTTATAACATATATTTAGTATTTATAACGGTAGTATTTGGTATTTACGCAGACTCAACGTCGGTGAGTAGATGCAGCGGTGCAAACTATATAGGGCTGGTTTGCCCGGTAAGGTGGAAGTAATTCCACCGCCCCTGCCGCATCGACCTCCGAGCCTCCGCAGCTCCGCCCCCGCAGCACTGACCGAGTCACGCAGTAGTCTGGCGTCCCGGACCGCGTAGTTTTGTGTGTCAATTCTGGAGCAGAGAAAATCGTGAGACTAAATAAATACTGCTAACCATGTTCTCCCTGAACTTGGGCAAATTTCTTCTCAGAGTTGGCGGAGGGACTTGGCTGGAAGGTACCTGCTCCAACTGCTACATGCCAGATGTTCTTGCTTATGTTATGGTGGCTAGCATGACATTTCAGTCGTAAGTTTGTCCTGATCTGGCCTAGGGAGCTATGGAACAGGTGCGCATTTCAAGCATTGCTTTCTATCAGTCTTAATTGCGACTCACACTAGAATAAAACTGTCAATATAAGCAACTTTATATCAGCTTCATAGCTTCAAAAGTACAATAGGGTGATCGTACACTTAGGAAGAAAGCACTTACTTAAGAAGCTAAACAAGTTAGAATTACGAGCAGCCAATTTTCCATGGTCTGAGGCAATTAATGTCCGTCCCAGTGACTCAATTGGTCAGAGCGCTTGCCTTCCGATCCACCACCCGTGGCGGGGTGGGTTCGAGTCGCTTTATGGCGTTCGCTATTTGGCCTTGACAGGTATGGCCTGCGGCCGGTGGCAGCGGTCCCGCTGAAGGTCAGTTGACGTCAGAGGGCAGGACGGACCGTGCCGAGCATTGCAGCACGTTAAGCTTTCGCCACCAAAGTATGCGTTGGCATGGAATTGCGCGATCGGGTGGTAGGGGTCAGGGATCACACGACAAGCACTGCTTAGCGTGAGCGCTGATCCCTGAAGTCCATTCATTCAGAGGGTTCGGATCAGATCCTTAAAAAAATCACTGAGACCAGCCAGTACATGGTGTTAACTGTCGACTAATCCAGCAGTGAGCTCTGGGAGCGCCGCTCCCAGAGCTCACAGCGCGTTTGCCACTGAGACCAGCCAGGGCATGGTGTTAGCTGTCAACTGCTACTAAAGAATGCCCCGCAATACCAGTTGTGTACACGGTGCAGACTCACTTTGGCTATTTTATTCTGCTTAGACCTTAAATACTTTGATAACGCATCGCATCCTTCAGTAGTACGCTCGCGACGAAACGAATGGCATCTGTGCCTGTGCCTGATAGGTCTTCGGTCATGCACGTGCAAGTATATTGATTCGGTACATAAGCAAGCGCAATGATCATTAACGCATTGCTTAGGGTCCTAGTCCGTAGGGTCGGGTTGCTCAAGTTTCAGTTTTTGCCTTAGGTCACGGAAGGTGCCCTCGACTTATGGCCTCGCTCCTGACAGCTTTCTCCGGTAGTGGTGGATCCTGATCCGCTCCTGTGACTGAGGCTTTTAAAGCACATAACTGCAGCGTCTTACACATCCTTTGAGCCCTTTTCCGTCCTTTGCAATATTTTGGGTCACGTTCACCGCTATGACGGCATTTGAGAAACATTATATCATGCATCTTGTTTTGTGACTTTAACCGCATGAGAAGCTGTCGGCATAATGTATCGGGTTTTGTTTCGTATATATGTCCAGTATTGTGTAGCAAGCATGTAACTATTTAAACCCAGTAAGTGTTGGAGGAACGCCACGCATACTTCCATACAAATAAATAGTCATGTCAGCATGGTTGAGTTAACACTCTAAGCGGGAATGGCATGGAGGGCATATATGTCTTGTGTCCGAAAATGTAACTGTTTATGTTTACAGCAGTCATGCAGTTGAATGTTAAGATCAGCTTACAACAGCCAGCCCTGAGCCTGTTGGGGAGGTGCGTTGAATCTTCAGCGCTGTCATATTTGCCAAACATGATGGGCATTATATGCGAATTGGTAGCTGATTATCATCGCCAGCTCATCGATATTGCTGGCAGTGCGTGCAGGTGGTCCGACTAAGCCTCCATCGTAAGCACTACTGGCTTCGTCGTTTGTCGTGAAATGCAGAAGCCATATTTAATGTTGACTTTTGCATGCAGAAGTTTCAATAGTTGTAAATATAACAGAGCCTGATACCATTGTATTGATCGGCTTTGTGGCTCAAAACTCTATCAAATCTAACTATATCAAATATCAAAACTAAATGAAACTCTATCAAAAAACTCAAAACTCAAAACTCTACGCCCCGAAACTCTATCGGTAAGAACTAGAGACGCAACATTGCAGCCCGTCAACCCGCCGCTGTCTGACCGTCAAGAACCTGCGGGCTTTTGGCCAGGGTGTGCGCTAGACTTGGCGGCCTTTTGCACAAAGAAAATATTATTGCGGTTATTTCTGATGTTCAAAGAATTCAAAGACCAGTGTGCGCTACCAAGCACAAAACAGTTCTGAAAAAATAGTAGTCTTACTTTACAAGGTCATCATTGACAGCATCCCGTGGCAGAAATGACATACCAGTAAATCAGGTCGCACAATTTGAGCAGCGTTAGGCAATCATCTCACTGAAAAAAACTGAAGAATAGCAGCCCAAATTTTCCAAACTTGGCCGGATTTCGCTGAGCAGCAGACAGGTCGTTCATTTATATAAACACAGGTACACAATGCACTTGACTGTTGTTGTGGGGGTGCAATGCACTCAAAATTTCTTGTTTCATGCACAAACAATTCTTCGCAATCAATATCAGTGATAAGTGAGTTGAAAAGGAAACCGTGTTTTGCGTAGCCCCAGCCGCACTCGGTTGTCAATACAGCCCGCTACTACTTTTGTATTACCTGCGCAGAAGTTGTCGAAGCTAAGCAATGTATGGCGTAGAAGTTCTCTATTTATGCCTGCAAAACATAGAATTTATGACCTCAATAACAGGGGTTGTGCGTATGATAGGTTTCATCTTCATTGCGATTGTCATTAGTTTTCAACAATGTCTCATGAAAGGAGTGTCCCACATTTGTACGGGGTTTTGAACTGAGATAGCCATCTTAACGATGATTCAGTTCAGTTCACAACCCTGTCTTTTCAAGCCTTCAAACCGTCTGGTTCCTGAGCTTGACGCCCGCGAACTCGCAAAGTATTTGGTGCAGACTATCGTCGTCGTGTTCCGGGGCGGCAGGGTCGGAAGAGTACCGTGTCGTGCGCTAGGTTCTTATGTCCGGTAGCGCAACATTCAGAGACTTGAGATGATAAACGAAAACAGGACGTCAGAAAAACTACGAGACGAAAATACGAAATAAAAGCAAATTATCATGCGAGCGATGAGCAGAATCCTCTTGTGAGCCAAATTTGATGGGCCGTCTACTGCATACAATAGCCATCCCATGACTGGGTAGAGAGCGGCCACATGTGGATGACAGTGCCGGCACAGCGCCCGGTGACGGGGGCAGCTGTGCTCAGTCACAGGCGACCCGTATAAAACGGCCAGAAGTTCTGCCTTGAGCATCACCTCACCCACCAGCCAGCCATGAAGAGCTTCCTCGTCATCGCTGCCGCTCTGGCCTGCGCCACAGCCAGGCCCCAGCGTCCTGGGGGACCGGAGCAGGGCCCTGCCGGAGCCGGGCCAGAGCAGTCCGGTCCGGAGGGGAACAATGCCTGGCCGGAGTCCTGGAACGAGGAGAACTGGCCCGAATCCTGGGATCCGGAGAACTGGCCTGAGTCCTGGGATCCGGAGAACTGGCCCGAGTCCTGGGATCCGGAGAACTGGCCCGAGTCCTGGGATCCGGAGAACTGGCCCGAGTCTTGGAATGAGGAGAACTGGCCCGAGTCCTGGAACGCGAAGAACGCGCAAGAGTCCTGGAATGGGGGAAACTGGCCGGAGTCCTGGAATGCGGAAAACCGGCCGGAGTCCTGGAATCCGGAGAACTGGCCCGAGTCCTGGGATCCGGAGAACTGGCCCGAGTCCTGGAATCCGGAGAACTGGCCCGAGTCCTGGAACAATGGAGCCGAGATTGCTGCCGGCAAGTAGAAAATTGAACAACCATACCCGCCGTCCGACATGGTCAGATGCCGTGTCAGGCGGCGGGTAGACATGGCATCTGACCATGTGTACCCGCCAATGGAATACCCTTCTCTGCAGTGTATTCCATTCGCTTACACTATGGCTACGACGACCCAGCATGTTCAAGACCCCCGGCGAATGAGAAGTGTTTGCAGCTTGCTGCTGGTTGTGCAGTGCGATAGAGAGCGGCATCATGCAGCAGCTCCTCTGTAGCACCAGCAGTAGCAGCTCCAGCTTAGAGGCGAGCACCGGCCGCGTTTTTTTCTGGCTGTCTTGCCCAGCCGGCATTCCAGCCGCTGTTCTTCGCTTGAATATTGATGTGGTCCTTCGCTCATGTCACCTTTCCTATCAGATACCTTACATTTTGTCTGAAGAACTATCTAGTACACTGTGTAAGCGTTCCTTGTGAAGGTTTCAACCCATGGCAGGAAACTGGGATGATGTTTGGGATGATGTTTGATGTTTGTCAGACATTGATAAGCAAATGAAATACATTTGAATTGACGACCGAATTCACAACTGTGTCTCCAAAGTTGTCACAGCTCTTGTATCATCAAAACAGGAGCATGTGGCGGCTCTGCTGAGCGCCTAAAGCTGGGGCTCCTCCCCTGGACGGTGCAGTACAGGTCTTATGACGGATGGGTTGTGAGTTCTACACACCTTTTTCCGTTTGTATGTCATTTAGGCGAGATGTGAGAGCAACAGTTAAGCACGCTCACAGTATGCATGAGATTTGTTGCGCATGAAGCTTAGCTTCATCTGACGTTGATATCCTTAAACTGGCCGAGGCGACACGGCGCGGAGGTAAAACGTGAACCTATTCCAGCTGTGTCAGAGGGCGACGGTGGTTTTTGTCAGACCGTATACAAAACGGTGCGCCAAGTCACAGAACGATCGTGAAAATTCACCAGATTTAGGTACTGGTCGGGGCCAAATGCAGAACAGTTTTGCCACGGGCAACGACTCCTTTCGGACGCCGGTGTATGCAATGCCAGGGTCAAATGCATGACTAACCCGCGTGTGGTGAAAGTTGAAGAAAAAAAAAGGAAGTCGTACCTGTCGGGGAAATGCCTTAACATTTTGCTGTGTAGATGCTCGGAACAACTCTAAGTTTTCAGGCGATAGCTGTGAAAAGCATTTCTCTTCCCAATTTCAAGCTGTTGCATTCATGAGGTTGTGGACAAAAGTACGCATAGAAAAGTTAGTATGGCAGTTGTTCGTAAGACGAATTAGTGTGTCCCCAGTTCGTCCGTATATATTGGGAGGGGAAAACAGCGAGAAAAAAGTGAAGACAAGTTGTTTAGATTAAAACAAGTTGCAATTCGTAGCGTCAAAAGCTCGTACGTAAAAGTTTGTGGATGCAAAGTTGTTATGGTGATG
>NW_023596136.1:40420718-40439243 GCF_011947565.3 Pollicipes pollicipes
GGTGACGGGGGCAGCTGTGCTCAGTCACAGGCGACCCGTATAAAACGGCCAGAAGTTCTGCCTTGACATCACACCTCACCCACCAGCCAGCCATGAAGAGCTTCCTCCTCGTCATCGCTGCCGCTCTGGCCTGCGCCACAGCCAGGCCCCAGCGTCCTGGGGGACCGGAGCAGGGCCCTGCCGGAGCCGGGCCAGAGCAGTCCGGTCCGGAGGGGAACAATGCCTGGCCGGAGTCCTGGAACGAGGAGAACTGGCCCGAATCCTGGGATCCGGAGAACTGGCCTGAGTCCTGGAATCCGGAGAACTGGCCCGAGTCCTGGGATCCGGAGAACTGGCCCGAGTCCTGGGATCCGGAGAACTGGCCCGAGTCCTTGGAATGAGGAGAACTGGCCCGAGTCCTGGAACGCGAAAGAACGCGCAAGAGTCCTGGAATGGGGGAAACTGGCCGGAGTCCTGGAATGCGGAAAACCGTCCGGAGTCCTGGAATCCGGAGAACTGGCCCGAGTCCTGGATCCGGAGAACTGGCCCGAGTCCTGGAATCCGGAGAACTGGCCCGAGTCCTGGGACAATGGAGCCGAGATTGCTGCCGGCAAGTAGAAGATTGAACAACCGTACCCGCCGTCGGACATGGTCAGATGCCGTGTCGGGCGGCGGGTAGACATGGCATCTGACCATGTGTACCCGCCAATGGAATACCCTCTCTGCAGTGTATTCCATTCGCTTACACTATGGCTACGACGACCCAGCATGTTCAAGACCCCCGGTGAATGAGAAGTGTTTGCAGCTTGCTGCTGGTTGTTCGGTGCGATAGAGAGCAGCATCGTGTAGCAGCTCCTCTGTAGCACCAGCAGTAGCAGCTCCAGCTTAGAGGCGAGCACCGGTCGCGGTTTTTTTCTGGCTGTCTTGCCCAGCCGGCATTCCAGCCGCTGTTCTTCGCTTGAATATTGATGTGGTCCTTCGCTCATGTCACCTTTCCTATTAGATACCTTGCATTTTGACTGAAGAACTATCTAGTACACTGTGTAAGCGTTCCTTGTGAAGGTTTCAACCCATGGCAGGAAACTGGGATGATGTTTGGGATGATGTTTGATGTTTGTCAGACATTGATAAGCAAATGAAATACATTTGAATTGACGACCGAATTCACAACTGTGTCTCCAAAGTTGTCACAGCTCTTGTATCATCAAAACAGGAGCATGTGGCGGCTCTGCTGAGCGCCTAAAGCTGGGGCTCCTCCCCTGGACGGTGCAGTACAGGTCTTATGACGGATGGGTTGTGAGTTCTACACCTTTTTCCGTTTGTATGTCATTTAGGCGAGATGTGAGAGCAACAGTTAAGCACGCTCACAGTATGCATGAGATTTGTTGCGCATGAAGCTTAGCTTCATCTGACGTTGATATCCTTAAACTGGCCGAGCGACACGGCGCGGAGGTAAAACGTGAACCTATTCCAGCTGTGTCAGAGGGCGACGGTGGTTTTTGTCAGACCGTATACAAAACGGTGCGCCAAGTCACAGAACGATCGTGAAAATTCACCAGATTTAGGTACTGGTCGGGGCCAAATGCAGAACAGTTTTGCCACGGGCAACGACTCCTTTCGGACGCCGGTGTATGCAATGCCAGGTCAAATGCATGACTACCGCGTGTGGTGAAAGTTGAAGAAAAAAAAGGAAGTCGTACCTGTCGGGAAATGCCTTAACATTTTGCTGTGTAGATGCTCGGAACAACTCTAAGTTTTCAGGCGATAGCTGTGAAAAGCATTTCTCTTCCCAATTTCAAGCTGTTGCATTCATGAGGTTGTGGACAAAAGTACGCATAGAAAAGTTAGTATGGCAGTTGTTCGTAAGACGAATTAGTGTGTCCCCAGTTCGTCCGTATATATTGGGAGGGAAAACAGCGAGAAAAAGTGAAGACAAGTTGTTTAGATTAAAACAAGTTGCAATTCGTAGCGTCAAAAGCTCGTACGTAAAAAGTTCGTGTAGGATGCAAAAGTTGTTATGGTGATGTGTAATGCAAGCACCCAAAGCTCGTACGCAAATGCTCGTAAGGGGTAAACTTCGTTTGACAAAATACCGAACGCTTAAGAGCATCTGCAGATGTGTGATGTGAATTTTAATGTTTATTTGGTGCCGGGCCTCGGATGAATTGTCAGCTGCGGTGCCACCGCATCATATTCACCGGGGACGGGGGCAGGCAATGGCGGTGGACAGCGGCAGTCGCATATGACAAGTTAAATATTGTGATCAGCATAGCTCTTCAAGATGTGGAATTAAACCGTTCGACGGCCAGCAGATGAACCCTTATCAAAATGCACTGTACTACATGTCGTGTCACGAGTCAGCTGGACGGAAACAGCAGGGTAAAACATGTGTATATATATCCATATGTGTCGTGCACGTGTGTGTATGTAGACAAAGCGCCAAAGTGCTGTACTTCCGCGTCCGAAATCAGTCACGGGGTTGTTTCGTGCATGCGATCAGCGCTCCTTCACCTAAGAATGAGCGTACTTCACTCAGAGCAGTACTCTGGGCATATGGCCGTCGAGCTCACGCGATGCAGGACGGGAAGTAGTCCTTTGCCGAATACGCATTGGTCCACGCGACGCATGGCTATCTTCTGCCCGGTGGAGAACGGCCTCGGTGCCTTCGCTGCGATGCGCCACTTGCAGTTTACCACTTCATTTACCTATCTCCACATTTCAGTGAAGAGTGGTTACGCTATTTTTGACGAGAAGCTTCAGTTCTTACTATCATTGGTGACCACTCGCGTTCTTGCCACGACTCAGCTGTTTTCATGTTGGACTAATGTAGGATTTTTAGCCATTTACGCACCTGCGTTCTCACTTAGCTATTATGGGCGCAAAGTGACCTTAGAAGTTGGCACGCCCTAAAACTAACCAACAACAAAATCAAAATATACTCTGGAATGGGTAGGAGAATGATTCCGTCGATGTTTGGCTTTGTTTGCAAGTGCTCTGTGTGTGGTCAAAATCGGGGAACCGCTGTTCGGCTTTATTTACAAGTTCTGTATATCAGGTCGAAACCGGGGCGGCGCAGTTCGGCTTTATTCACAAGTGCTGTATATCAGGTCGAAACCGGGGCGGCGTAGTTCGGCTTTATTCACAAGTGCTGTATATCAGGTCGAAACCGGGACGGCGCTGTTCGGCTTTGTTTACAAGTTCTGTGTATCAGGTCGTAGCCGGGACGGCGCTGTTCGGCTTTATTCACAAGTGCTGTATATCAGGTCGAAACCGGGGCGGCGCAGTTCGGCTTTATTCACAAGTGCTGTATATCAGGTCGAAACCGGGACGGCGCTGTTCGGCTTTGTTTACAAGTTCTGTGTATCAGGTCGTAGCCGGGGCGGCGCAGTTCGGCTTTATTCACAAGTGCTGTATATCAGGTCGAAACCGGGGCGGCGCAGTTCGGCTTTATTCACAAGTGCTGTATATCAGGTCGAAACCGGGACGGCGCTGTTCGGCTTTGTTTACAAGTTCTGTGTATCAGGTCGTAGCCGGGACGGCGCTGTTCGGCTTTGTTTACAAGTTCTGTGTATCAGGTCGAAACCGGGACGGCCGCATCAGGGCGCTGCGCTACACATGAAAACCCTCCGGCAAAAACTGTAAGGTTGAGTGGAGTTGCCTTAGTTACGATGTGTTGTAGCGGTCTTTACAACAGTATTCACGTAGCAGGGACTATGCTCCCGAAGCCATCTCTGCAACATTCGCTCACATTTTGTATGGAAGCATGACAGACATTGACGCCGTGTTAGAGGGCCACGGGTCTGTCTTCTGAAGTGGCTGTAAATGTGACGTCACTGCATTCATCAAGCGACGGCATGTGTATGTTATGGCATGGGATATAGTCGCTCCTCTTTTTTTGCGTTAGCTGCGACAAAAAGAGGCAGCAGAACTGTTACTGCCCAGGAATAGCCTGACCATTGGATTAAATGTTACGCTTGAATGGATCGGACCCACCGACGCTTTGCTGATTTTAAGTTTGGATTGTTGCGACATGTCTTCCTGATTCGCACGCTATTGTCCTTGCTGGTAGACGTGCGCTCTATACTTGAATATTTATGCAGCCTTTTGGCTTCAATATGATTCGTACGGGACGTAGTTACGCAGTCCAAAATGCTGCGACGTAGTCCGCCAATAATACAAGTGTGGAAGACATCATATTGCCTGTCAAGCTTTGTGGGGTTAAAGTGCCGCTTTCTAGAACATTTTCCTCGTTCAACAAATTACACAGTTGTGAAGCATGTTCGGGGCCGGCCTAGTACACTCCAGATATATGTGACGCATATTAAAAGGCATTCCTCGAAATTAAGAAACTCTGTCCTTTTTGCCGAGATTCCTGGCGAATAAACCATCGTTCTGTGCATCGACGCACAGGTAGAGGGGTAGACATTTCCTGAGAAATATGGAAGTTGAACCGCGAGGTAGTCATATATTTGGCTACGCATTAAATGCGCCAGTGTCTCATTCAAAGAAGCTATGCGCATTCTTTGGTCGAACGCTCCAAGGTTTCGCTCAATTAATTAGGTCTGGCCAGTACGTACCAAACGCCGTGGGCGCGTAGGTTTGAGAGGAAACGATGCAGCAAAGCTTGTGACATGCGCCCTGAGTTTAACCTGAGTTACACACACCCTGTACCAAAACTTTGCACACCCTGAGTTAATGCCATGGTGTACGCCTCGCCCTTTTAGCATGGGCCAAAAGTGAACGAGTGATTGCCTGCATTTAAATTTTTTAAAAATTGGCCGACACAAAGTATTTTCTAGTTCGGTCTACCTAAGAACAGGTAACATATGATACCAAAAGGCCGTTACTCAACCAAAACGATCCCTCCACATCTGAAGATTTCCAAGTCTGCACTTAACGTCTGCCGGAACGCTGTGGACTAAAACGCGTTGATAATTACGTACGATGGGGTAGTACTGACTTCCCATCGTGCCTGCGTTAAGGCCATAACGTTGCAGAATGATTGCAACGTAAAACAAGAGGATGAAATGCATCATTCTTCTTAACGGTATATTAATGCTGCAAGCAATTTTTGAGATAAAAACTTGTTACCTTTTTGCGAGCAAAAAAGATACCGTGTGAATGAGGAAAATGTGCTAGTGTTCGACATACGCAGGTGATTGGGTGAATGAAAAAGTTAATTGAAATACATTCCCTGTGCACCAGCTCTGCAAAGTTTTGGCATTAACACAGGCGCAGTTGGAGACAATATCCACCCAGTGGCACTTCAATTTTGACAGCGTTTTAGTCCGCTCATGTGTTACAGTCGAGTGTTACAGTCGAGCACGCAAAAGTGGTAGTATTTGACGTAACTGGGATTTGTTAGGATCGAAATATGTCCTCGACAGTATCAGAACAGACAACTGTTTCTCCTTTCCATTCAAAAGCGATTGTTGGCGTTTGTAGCAGTGATACCCGAATGAGGTTAAGCCTGAAAGGATGCTCGATGCGCCATTGGCAGTATTGATTATGATACAGACCAGTGGTTAGATGGCCATAAGGACCTTTGTAAAGCTATAGAGGGAGGCCATGGTTGTGTTGGTTTTATTCTAGTTTTAGGAGCTGCACAAACATATGGCCAGTGGTGGTGTTTGTCCGTCCCGATAGCTCAGTTGGCTGGAGCGCCTGCCTTACGATCCACCCTTCCGTGGCGAGGTACATTCGAGTCGCTGTAGGCACTCGCTATTTGCCCTCGATTAGGATGACCTGTGACCGGTGGTACCTACCGTGCTAAAGGTCAGAAGAGGTCGGAGGGCAGAAAGGGTCGTGTCGAGCATTCCGGCGCGTTAAGCCTTTGCCACTAAATTCTGCCGTTGACCTGAATTTTGCGATCGGTGGAAAGGGCAGTGGGGTGGCTTAGAGCTCACCCAACAAGCACTGCTTTGCGTGGGCTCTGATCCCAGAGATCCATCCATTCAAAAGGCTCAGGCTTAATCTTAACTGAAATCGGTGAAAACTGCGACCAGTCAGTTCGTGTTCACATTCACACTCGTCAGAAAGGGCAGATTGTCCCGAGCTTTCCGCTCGAGAACGATCTGAGCAAGACTTATCGCGCTATCGGAACTACCTTATTAAGTCCAGTTCATTCATCAAGGAAATCGTAGAGCACGTGGCTGAACGGTGTACTCAGTTTTTCAAGCCATCACAAGATCGAATTTATTTTAGTGGCACGGATCGTTGTGCATTGGTTGACGTACATGTTTTGTTTTGTTTTTTGTTATTGATTATGTGCGTGCTGTCCTCTGTGTTAAACAAACGGAACGCTTTGTCCAGTTCGGTCGGAAGTTGTCAGCAATAGCGGGCCCATAACCAAACCACACAAAACCGGCCCTACTCGTTCTCCTAATTCTCCTCGCCATTATTTGATCCATTTCAACCCGCTAGTGATGGTGCCGAGGTGTATGTTCTGATGTTGACATTAACGAAAGTAGATGATGGATGCCTTTTCCCGGCGAATACTGCCCATGTCAAGGCTCCAAGACACGTCCACGCAATCCTTGTTTGCCCGAATGACGCATGAGCGCAAAATAATCGGTTGAAGCTTCATGATACTGCAACAGGCATATAACCAACCCGCTTTTGACAAACATTGCGTAAGTGAGGTTTCGCTTTCGTTCATTAATGCATGGCAGTTACAGAGCCTAAGCATACGATGTGCCACTGAACAAACCTATTGTCTTCGTAATGCCTCATGCGTCATGGGCACCGACCCCTCCGCCAGTTCAGGACATCACATCGACCATCAATGCCACTGCATTCTGGGTATGATAAATGCAAGATCAAAGTTCAGAATCATGTGCTATATTTCGACCTGGCGCTGTGGGACGTTCACAAAAATATGCGTATTGTGTATTTCACGCCCGCATTCAAGCCAAACGTACGGCAGTGGGTTGGAAAAGGGAGAACATGGACGAAGAGGCTACTGGATGTATACGCAAAGACCAACGGTTGTGATGGAACTGCAACATCGAAGCGAATGACATCCACGTCAAGACCAGGACACGTTATCCGCGACACACGCTGCAGACACGTTGTTTTTCTTTGCCCTAACCACCCGTCCTCTGCGCACGGCAGTTGCAGTTGTTGGATATTCTACTTGCCGGCAGCAGTCTCGGCTCCAGTGTTCCAGGACTCGGGCCAGTTCTCCGGATTCCAGGACTCGGGCCAGTTCTCCGGATCCCAGGACTCGGGCCAGTTTTCTGGATCCCAGGACTCGGGCCAGTTCTCTGGATCCCAGGACTCAGGCCAGTTTCCCGCATTCCCGGACTCCTGCCCGTTCTTCGCGTTCCAAGACTCCGGCCAGTCCTCCATATTCCAGGACTCCGGCCAGTTCTCCGGATCCCAGGACTCGGGCCAGTTCTCCGGATCCCAGGACTCGGGCCAGTTCTCCGGATCCCAGGACTCAGGCCAGTTCTCCGGATCCCAGGATTCGGGCCAGTTCTCCTCGTTCCAGGACTCCGGCCAGGCATTGTTCCCCTCCGGACCGGACTGCTCTGGCCCGGCTCCGGCAGGGCCCTGCTCCGGTCCCCCAGGACGCTGGGGCCTGGCTGTGGCGCAGGCCAGAGCGGCAGCGATGACGAGGAAGCTCTTCATGGCTGGTTGGTGGGTGAGGTGATGCTCAAGGCAGAACTTCTGGCCGTTATATACGGGTCGCCTGTGACTGAGCGCAGCTGCCCCCGTCATCAGCCACCGTCCCGGCATTGTCATCCACATGTGGCCGCTCTGCGGAGTCATTGGATAGCTATGGCGCGGTAGCGGACTGGGCCATGCTCTTGGTCGCGTGAGTGAAGCCCAGGTATTGGTGTCAGACTGGTGGCAAGAGGTTGTCCGGTTTTTGTCTCACCAAACGATGACATGACTATGTCTGTCTGTCATATATCATGGCTCTCTCTCCCTCTCTCGCTCTCTTTCGTTCTCTCTCCCGCACGCACGCACGCACGCATGCACGCATGCACGCACGCACGCACGCCACGCACTCACTCACTCACTCACTCACTCACTCACTCACTCACTCACCGCACCTTCACGAATTACATTGTGAGGAGTGTTGCGCCGTATGCATTTGGAAAACACGCTGGGTTCCACATAAAGATCTCATTTTCGTAGCATGTAAGCTGGAGGTGAGGGTGCTGCGTTTTGTGTGAAGATTTTCCTCCCGTTGGGTATTTTCCGGACGCACTGGGGCATACAGCCTCGAACACACCCGGGAGTTCGCTTTGGAAATATGGTGCTCCACTTGTTTCGCGGTTTTTTCAAGTAAGACGGGAAGCACGTTTTGGATTTTAGAATGTTCTCAAAAGACGCAGACCACCGATAATGCTGTCACTTTGTAAGGTTTCGGGAAACTAGCCGCAAAGTCACGGCCAAACACGCTGATATTTTATAGTCAGTTTGCCGCGCTGTGCTCTCATGTTTGAAAGCATGGGCATTTATCCGAAAAAAACTTCGTGTTAAACGGAGCATGCGACGCCTTTGTACTGTTCACTTATTGTCAGGTCTGACCCATACGATTTGATCAGGAACACCAGGTTTTTTTCGAAATCCTGCATTGCTCAGAATTTCGAATTGAAATAGCCGCTTCTGCGGGAGAATGTCATTAGGCTCCCTGCTTCCCAATATGAAAGTAATTAATTTTATTTAGTTTGTTTTTCCGACGTGTGTGCTCGGCAATGTTTGCAACACAGTAATTGATCAAAATATTTCTTTTAAATGCTACGAAAGCTTGAAACACCCTGTGTAGACAAAAATATATGTGAACATGAAGCTGTTGTCGAGCGGATTCAACAGTAAGTTATACTATGGCTTTGATTTCTCTCCCATGGCGCCTACTACAGTAGCTCTTTTGGAAGCGCTCTTTGGCTGTAATAAACATTGAATCACATGGTTTTAATTGATGCACTGGTTCAAACTGCAAACAATGCGCTTCTCGGTACCTAGCCTCTGCCGCCCGCTGTGTCAATCACAAACGTTAGTTTGTGCTGACATTCGGTAACAGCCGACATTAGCCCCAGCAGATTCTGCCATCGTCTTGACGACGGTTGTCACGACTGCAGGGGAGGAGCTTAGTGCTGTTACGAAGCGTTGGCAGCGTAATTTGGACTAGAAAATGGGTAAGATTTATAACATAATTATGTTTTGGTGGTGCTGCAGTGGCACTACTGAGTGATATTTCCAGACATAATTGGTTCTGAGGTTACAGTCGAGTATGTTTTTGATTTGTGCCCGAAAGGTAGGACAATTCCGTCAAGTTAAAGCGACATGTAATTGCACCGGAATAAAAAAGGAATGCCTGGGAAAAACGAAAGGGATCGGTGAGATGACGTAACCGGAGTTGTGTGACTGGGACGACGTTAGAGAGAGAAAAAGAGAATGAGAGAGAAACAAAAAACAGAGGGACAGATACAGAGGGACAGGGACAGAGATAGAGGGACAGGGACATATTGTTCTCCATGCGCACAGTCTCTCACAGTCTCTCGCTCTTTACCTTGAGATGCTCTGCGGGCAGCGGTCCATTTTCGCCGAGCGTAAGACTGCCGTACGGCGCACTAGTTTCAAATGTCGTATGGTGCGACATTCAAGGCATGCAACTTGAAACATGAACAAAGTACAATGAGCGAAAAATGGAATAGATGAGGTAAAATAATAAAAAAAACAGGAAATGACGAGTAGAATCCTTTTGTGAGCCAACTTTGATGGGCCGTCTTCTTCATACAATAGATACCCCTTGACTGGACAGAGAGCGGCCACATGTGGATGACAATGCCGGGACAGCGGCTGATGACGGGGGCAGCTGTGCTCAGTCACAGGCGACCCGTATATAACGGCCAGAAGTTCTGCCTTGAGCATCACCTCGCCCACCAACCAGCCATGAAGAGCTTCCTCGTCATCGCTGCCGCTCTGGCCTGCGCCACGGCCAGGCCCCAGCGTCCTGGGGGACCGGAGCAGGGCCCTGCCGGAGCCGGGCCAGAACAGTCCGGTCCGGACAGTGCTTGGCCAGAGTCCTGGAATGAGGAGAACTGGCCCGAATCCTGGGATCCGGAGAACTGGCCTGAGTCCTGGGACCCGGAGAACTGGCCCGAGTCCTGGGATCCGGAGAACTGGCCCGAGTCCTGGGATCCGGAGAACTGGCCCGAGTCCTGGGATCCGGAGAACTGGCCCGAGTCCTGGAACGCGAAGAATGGGCAAGAGTCCGGGAATGCAGGGAACTGGCCCGAGTCCTGGGATCCGGAGAACTGGCCCGAGTCCTGGGATCCGCAGAACTGGCCCGAGTCCTGGAATCCGGAGAACTGGCCCGAGTCCTGGAATCCGGAGAACTGGCCCGAGTCCTGGAACAATGGAGCTGATATTGCTGCCGGCAAGTAGAAGATTGAACAACCGTACCGGCTGTTTGACATGGTCAGACGCCAGCTTCTCTGCGGCGTCTGCCATCCGCTTACACTACGACTACGACGACCCAACATGGCCAAGACCCCAGGCGAAGGAGCAGGAAATCGATCACACCTTGCTGGTCGTTGTTCCGGGTGACGTACAGACGGAAGGATCGTGCTATTCCAGCTTAGAGACGAGCGCCGTTCGCGCTTTTTTCTGGTTGTCTTTTGCCCAGCTTGCATTCCAGCCAATGTTCTTCGCTTGAACACCCATGCCTCCCACGTCACATTTCGCATTCGGCACCGTACAGGTTACCTGTAAAAATGATTCCGTGTAATACACCACACAAGCGCACCTTTGTCAAGATGTCTTCGTCAGTGATGTGTTCTACTCGAAGGGCTCGAGTGGAACACATAGCTGTGCCTATCTGAACAGTGCCCGGCTTTATTCCCATGTGCCGAGCCACGCACGATTGGCTTGGCGAGCTACAGCCAGTCGACAACGCTCAGAGGACTGGCTGGTTAGCAAGCGAGGATTGATGTGGTCGTGCATTCTCACATTAATCAACGCCAAAACGCAGCCAAGCCGGAGGGTTACGACGGTCTATATCGAATAGCCTGCGTAGACGAGCTTGGACGATGTGAATTTGGGATACAGTTTGTGCTGTGTGAGGCTGATATAGAACAAGGCTCTTTCTTCAACACATCCAAGTTTGTGTTGTAAAATTGCCGGTTCGGCCATGAGTTTGCTGTTAGTAAGGTTTGCCCTCCAGCCCCCCCCCCCCCCCCCCCCCAGAGGACTGGAGCGTTTTACTGAGATGATTCGAAATGTCCTGAAGCAGCCGCCGTAATGTCACGATTCCAGCTCCACAGGCAGCCTGGTGCGAATAGTGTGACACCAGTTGGCCGTAGTGTTCTGAGGCAGACTGGAGCGCGAGAGGGTCGTGTTTCGTGCCGTTCAGCGCAGCAACACGGCCGTCGTGCACTGCGTCCGTTCGCTCTGGCTAGTTGTCCGTTGATCTATCCACACCGGTCGCTATGTGGCCTTTGCTGAATCACTAACGCGTGATGACGGGGCTCCATACCGCTTCCTTTCGACACGTAAGAATGCTAGGACATAATCCGAGGCATATGGCCTCACGATGCGATCCTAGGTAGTTCAGGAATATTGCGGTTGTCATCAATTTCACGTAGCACGCACCACAAACATGGTTGCTTTGAAAGCAACGAGGTTTGTTTTAACTTATTATGTTGATTGCAAAAAACAAAGCCCTCTGGTCTGGTGCCCAATCTCGTAAGGATATTAGCTATGTGGGACCAGCACGATCCAGCCTAGTTTTGCCTTAGCGTTGTCTGAATGAAATCTGGCCCGACCGTCAAAACCTGATCCCACAAATCACCATTACGTTATCAAGAAAGTCAAGTCAGGATGCCGCAAGGTGGATCTATTGCACACAGGCAAAGCACGGAATAGAGGGGTCGACAATGCGAAAGTCGCACGGGCAGCAGCAGAGTACGACACTGGGGAACAAGATTGCAGACAACGAACACACGGACAGAACCGAGGTTCGTTAGTAGCGCTGGTGGGTGGGGGCTGTGTTCCATTGACGGCCTATCTGCTGGGAGAAGTCCCATCACCGGATCCTGAAGGCTCGGGCCAGCTGCTTTCGGTCCAGGACTCTGGCGAGGACTGGTGAGATTCTCCGGTCCAGGACGACTGAGACCCGCCGGTCCAGGACTGTGGCCAGCTACCTTCGGTCCAGGACTCTGGCGAGGACTGGTGAGATTCTCCGGTCCAGGACGGCTGAGATCCCCCGGTCGAGGACTGTGGCCAGCTGCCTTCGGTCCAGGACTCTGGCGAGGACTGGTGAGATTCTCCGGTCCAGGACGGCTGAGATCCCCCGGTCGAGGACTGTGGCCAGCTGCCTTCGGTCCAGGACTCTGGCCAGGACTGGTGAGATTCTCCGGTCCAGGACGGCTGAGATCCCCCGGTCGAGGACTGTGGCCAGCTGCTCTCGGTCCAGGACTCTGGCGAGGACTGTTGAGATTCTCCGGTCCAGGACGGCTGAGATCCCCCGGTCGAGGACTGTGGCCAGCTGCCTTCGGCCCAGGACTCTGGTGAGGGCTGGTGAGATCCCTCGGTCCAGGACTGTGGCCAGCTGCCTTCGGTCCAGGGCTCTGGCGAGGACTGGTGAGAGGACGGGTGAGATCCCCCGGTCCAGGACTGTGGCCAGCTGCCTTCGGTCCAGGTCTCTGGCCAAGATTGCTGAGATCCCCCAGTCCAGGACTGTGACCAGCTGCCTTCGGTCCACGACTGCGGCCAGGACTGCTGAGATTCTCCGGTCCAGGATTCGGACCCAGGGTCAATGCCTTCAGAGCCCATAGGTCCGGAGCCCATAGGTCCGGAGCCCATAGGTCCGTCAGGACGCTGGGGTCTGGCTGTGGCGCAGGCCAGAGCGGCAGCGATGACGAGTAAGCTCTTCATGGCTAGGCTGTGGGTGGGGTGATGCTCTATGCTGGCCTGCTGACCGTCGTATATATATGGGAGTGGGCACGGTGGCTGAACGCAGCTGCCCCCGTCAGCCACATCTGGCCCCCCTGCCTGGTCACGGACTGGCTATTGTTCGGTAGCAGACAGAGATTAAGACGTCTCACCTGTGGTGATGCTTGCCGAAAGACTGCTGCCGTATGGCGCTTTGAGGTCGCTGTAGTACGACAATGGCTCAGCGAGACACACTATCTATAATTTTCCGCTACCGTCATCACCGGGACCCTGCTCTGCCGCTCGCCGACCTGGCCGTTGTCAGTGCCGTTCTCGGCGACCGTTGTGGGCCCCGTATCCACTTTGTCCAGTGACTATGCACTGCGCCGTGCCAGGTGTTCGTGTTAGCTGCCTGACGCGTTACGTGGAGGGAACAGACGATTGGCCTTGTTCTCAACAGCGTTAGGTGCTCGTAGGAGCCGCGCCAAGTCCGGGAAAGGAGGCTAGAACCCACACTGCACTTGGATTGCAGCACTTAAATTTGCCAGACGATCAGACGGCAAAGACATGAGAATAACATTCGACATGCGTAAGATAAATTGTAAATATGCCTACGCCGTATTTTTCCTTGTTAAGTTGATGTGCTCTGGTTCATCACGGCCACGGCAAAACACGCCAAACACCATAAAATACCTTCTCGTTCTGCTATCTTTTTTTGACGTAACTGACTTTATAAGCTTTCAAGTTGATTGGCGTTGGTAGGTTTTTTGGTAACATCAGCACATTTTCAGCATTTGGGAGCGCCTGGGTGATGAATTCTTGTCTAAAGATTTCACTTCTTGTCTAAAGATGTCACTTTCCGTAACTCCCCGGCGAGAGCGGTTCCTGGCAAGCTGATGTCTGTCCTGGCTGAGGAATAGTGTGCCTGACGCCAATGCAGTCTGATAAAAACAGTCAAAATACGGTTAAAATGCCGTGCTATCACAAGTTTGGTAAGTCGTCTTGCGATATCAGCCTGAGTCACGTTTGAGACAGCCAGACTGGTTTAGATATACACACAGACACCAGACCCTGCTCTGCTGTGCTGATGCAGCCCTTCTATCGTCGTTATGTTGACAGCCAATAAGACATAACCTGGAGTGCTTTGCCGGTGGAGACGTGCCTTTTTACTGATCGGATAAGCCAATGTATACAAGGTCGGTCGGCCGTGGACCTTGCTTCCTTCTGGGTGGTCCCAAGCCGTTGAGGTGCGCGGCGGCCGCTCGACACGTCGTCGCCGGGCACGATCGCACGCCGCTCGGTCACCGGGCACGGCCGCTCGGTCACCGAGCACAGACACCCGACACGTCGTCGCCGAGCACGGCCGCTCGCCGCGCGGTCGCCGGGCACTGCCGCTCGGTCACCGGGCACGGCCGCCCGACACGTGGTCGCCGGGCACGGCCGCTCGCCGCTCGGTCGCCGGGCACGGCCGCTCGGTCACCGAGCACAGCCGCTCGACACGTGGTCGCCGGGCACGGCCGCTCGCTGCTCGGTCGCCGAGTACGGCCGCTCGCCATGTCGTGTACCGCACGGGTCCATAGCTCCATAGACCAAACACACACGTCGTCCCGCGTGTTCTTCAGCGACCTAGTGTTGAGCTCCACACTCGAGCGCCGACAGCCAAAGACATGTGTGAGAGACTGAAAGCAATATTGGTCTCGGGTGTGAAGAAGTCAGGCAGGTCAGGTGCAGGAGTTCAGTACCAACGTCAACCAATTTCCTGACGATATACGGCTTGTCTGGCAACAAGAGTCAGCCTCCAGCTCTTATCGAAGTACAACAGATTCGCTGGCATGTAAAATGTGTGAATAACCTCAAGACCAACGCTTGAAATATAATGAAAAAGCTGCGCGGACGGTCGTATTTCAACTTCATCTACAAAGGTGCTTCGAAACTTTGAACTCCGAAAACTCCGAAACTCCGGAACTTCGAACGTTCTCGCGTTACTTCGGTGTTTTCAACACGAAGGGGAAGCCCCTCGTTCTCGTATGTGTCCAATACGGTATGTCAGTCCAGTCAAATCATCCGCGCGGTGACCGTGCCACCTGTCTACTTGCTTTTGGTGGCGCCTGGCGAAAGAGACGAAACACCACTATGAGGACGTGCTCTTCTGTGCCTCCACTAGGGATTGCAGTGGCTTTGTTGAAGGCATTTTAGACAATCAGTAACGCTCAATATTTGATTGAAAGCCAAATAGCCCGCAGGCCTGCCTGTGGATCTGAGCTTTGGTCATGTCCATATTAGCGGTGCCTCCGTTCCGTCCCATGCCGTGCCGTGCCGTGCCGTGCCGTTGACACACCGTGTCTTTGCCAGGCGGCTGGTTGAGGACCGTGTCTATCACCGTCCTGCTGGCGGTGTTCGGACTGATGGCCAGCACCAAGTTCGGACGCACCCTGCTGGAAAAGGTAACGAACCGCCCCTTCCCCGCCGTATCCCTCCCCCCCCCCCCCCCCTGTTATGTAGCATCGCACGGCAAAGCGTTCATTCATTACCGGGTAATATGTGTCGGGATGCCTGTACATCCCGATCATGTACACCCAACATGAGTTGCGATGGCCTCAGTGTATCCTAACAAGGTATTTGCTGCCGCAGCGAGTCCCGCACAGCAAAAACCGGCAAAAAACAGCCCGCCGCTGGAGGGGACCCACCGGCGTATCATACGTCAGTGGGTCTTCACACCGCGATTACCGCCAGCATATCGCACCACTGAGCGAATAACCATCCCCTGTTGGTCCTGTCAATACTTGTGAATACCATTACATATGTGCACTGCGTGCTATGTATATATGGTCTAAGTATGTCTACATATCTTAGCAGTGAATTCCATTTTGCCACGGCACTCGGGGCGTCCTCTGAGTGTCTTTGACCGTCGTGAAGAGTTGCGGATTCCGTAAGAACAGGAGCACGATTGACCACATCTTAACTCTTGATACCGCAGTGCGAGCCGGATTTAGTAGCAAGCGTCATACCGGCGCCATCTTCTTTGACATAGAAAAAGCTTATGACACCACATGGAGACATGGAATTATGATGAAGTTACTCGATTGTGGCATCCGTGGTCACATGGGAAAGTTTTTACAAAACTTTCTGACTGACAGATTCTTTCGGGTGCGTGTTGGTTCTTATCAATCCGACAGGTATCCACAGGACAATGGTGTGCCTCAGGGCAGCGTATTAAGTGTCATTCTTTTCGCAGTGATGATAAACGACATAGGGGACACGCTTCCACATGGGATCAGCCGTTCTCTGTTTGTAGACGACTTTGCTATTTGGTGTAGCTCATCGACCACTCGCACGATGGAGCGACAGCTGCAGCTGGCTGTCACACGTCTGGAGAAGTGGAGTGTGCTCAACGGTTTCCGGTTTTCTACATCGAAGACAACTGCAGTTCATTTCTGTCGTCGTCGCCGTCACTGTCCTGATATGGAAATCAGGCTGTATGGGCAACGCGTCGCCAATGAGAATACCGCGAAATTTCTCGGTATACGCTTTGACCGACGCCTAACATACCGTGAGCACATCAGAAATCTCCGCGACAAATGTTTAAAATCTCTTAACATCCTAAGGTGCGTGGGACGTACGTCATACGGTGCTGATAGGAGGACACTCTTACTCCTATACCGCTCCCTGATTCGTTCAAAACTTGACTACGGCTGTTTTATCTACGACAGCTCATCAGACCTGATCAAACGTACTCTGAACACGGTGCATCACGCCGCACTCCGTATCGCCACAGGGGCTTTTCGGACATCGCCCATAGACAGTCTTCTGGTGGAGGCTCACGAGCCCCCACTAGCATTGCGAAGGCAGATGCTGGGACTGCGCTACACGTGCAAGCTGGCGCAGTTCCCAGATCATCCCACCTACAAAGCAGTGTTTTCGCGTAGCTTACGAAGGCTTTTCCTACGTCAACGGTCACCTAAAACTTCTCCCTTCTGTGTACGAATGAGAGAGCTTTTAGATGCGAGCGGCCTGAACCTACGGCGTGTCATCAGACCTAAACCCATGGAGACTGCTCCTTGGGAGCTAGCATCGCCAAGAGTGGATGTCTCTATCAAATATGCAAAAGCAACATGTCCTCATGGCGGAACTCAAAGGCGCAGCTTTAGAGCACATGGCCTCCTTTGACGGGTACAAGATGACTTATACAGATGGTTCGAAGACGGATGCAGGTGTAGGGTGCGCTTTTGTGTGCGGATCGACCACACGGTCATTCACACTGCCTTCACACGCGTCGGTCTACACTTCCGAGCTTATAGCCATTAGCAAAGCTCTCTGTTTTATTGAAGTGGACGATAGCAATCTGCATTTAATTCTTTCCGACTCCTTGAGCAGCCTGCTGGCTGTTAGCGGCTTCTCCCCGTCGAATCCACTTGTTCAGGACATTCAATCTCGTCTTAGCTCACTGGATCGAGCAGGAAAAACGGTCGTTCTATGCTGGATCCCAAGTCACGTGGGGATATGCGGAAATGATCTTGCTGACGCGGCAGCAAAAGCGCGCTACGACAGGGACTAGAATTCCTATAACACCACTACCTGCTCAAGACATGTACCCCGCAGTGTCGCTGTTTATGCAGAAGCGATGGCAGTTCTACTGGAACTCGCTGAGCGCCAACAAGCTGCAGTCGGTGAAACCCCGCATTGGATTATGGCAGTCCGTGCTTTCGGGACAATAGGGTGGAAGAAGTTGCCCTTTGCCGTTACGCATAGGTCACACATATGCTACGCACCGTCACCTGCTATTGGCTGGCGACAGACCATGCTGCGGTCGATGCTCTGATCCACTGACCGTGGCATCACGTACTGGTCGCTTGCCGCCACCTTACTGCAACGAGAGCGCAGTTTTTCGGACGCCACGTCCAGAGTCGCACGCTACGCGACTTTTTAGGGGATTCTTCGAACATCGTCGGGTTTGGTAAAGTGCTCCAGTTCCTTCGCGCTATAGATTTTCCTGTAATCTTCTCATCATGATGCTAGGGCCGATCATCATGGCTCTATAGGGTGACCTGATTGATGCACTTCTCTGATTGACGGCTCTGCATGAATCGATAGTTATGGGCGCTGCATGACCTTTAGCAGTCGATGCGCCCTAAATCCCCAAATCATCATCAAGAGTTAACGTGACGCAACATGGCTCAGGAAACATTTCACAGGAAATTTGCCCGGTAAAACGTTTCGCAGCACCGCGAATTGCATGCCTAAGGTTTAATCGTAATGTCCGTGTTGTCGCTGGATGAGTAATACTGGCGGAGTGGAGGAACAGTCACGGCGCATGAATTGCGGAGACATATCTGTAGGCGCACGGGTAGTGCAAGTTCGTCACACGCGCAGCAGTTTGCATTCAGCGCTGCTGATTGGGACCAGCGCCGCGCACGCGTGCCGCTGCGTGACGACCGTGACGGGCGTGACGGTGATTGTGCCTGCTCTGGCCCCCAGTTTCCGCGCTTCTTCACGCTGGGCGCCGTCAACCACGACGGGCCGACGCGCCAGCAGATGGCCGAGACGTCGTTCTCCATGACGTTCGTTGCGCAGGGCTGGAAGGAAAAGCGGCCGCAGGACGAGCAGCACACCTCACCGCCCGACCAGACGATGGTGGCCCGGGTACGTGGCAGACCCTTC
>NW_023596136.1:40440243-40488240 GCF_011947565.3 Pollicipes pollicipes
AGCGTCGTGCTATCCCTCCCCCGTCCGACCTTTCGACCAGACGATGGTGGCCCCAGGGTACGTGGCGAGACCCTTAAGTATCGATGCTATCCCTCTCTCCGTCCGACCCAGTTAGGCCAGATCGAATCCAGCTCCGCCCACTAATTGGATTGGCGTCTGTCACTAGCTCTCCAATATACACCTCCCTCATTACAAAAATAACTCAGTTTAGTTCCATTCCAGTCGATCACTTTCCATCACCTTTGACGTAAAACACCAAATATAGCGCGTGTGGGCACATAGCAGTTTCTCAGTTGACATTCAACGTTTGCTTACTGTTCTCCATTCAGTTTGTACCGATCAGTGTACTAATCTTGAAATCTGGATTGCTGTTCCTTGGAATGCGTCCAATGCAGTTGAGTCCAATTCCGAAATGTATCCTTAATGCATGCCATCCATGGAGCTTCAGCACGTGGAGGTCGCTTCTACTTTCCTTCGTGTGACACCAACACGTCGTCATGCTGATCTGTATGCCGACTTGGACGGGGGGGAGGGGACGGGACGGTCATCCTGCGTTATTCGGGACCGTTGCGAGGCCCGATGTCCCGGGACGCCAGTTGGAACTGATACACCGACACGGTCTCGAGTGAGGTCGGCTCGCAGTATTAGCCGCGGGGAGCAGAGCCTCGCAGCGTGTCGGATCCCACTACTAACTCCGCCCGTCGCCAACAGGTGTCGGGTCCGGAGTGCGGATACGTGGCCACGCCGATCTGTCTGGTACAGTGCGCTCTCAGCATCTTGAAGAACCTGGCAAGATGCCCGGCAGGTGAGCCCCGCACCATGCTCCTGTCTGCCGCTCGTCAGCAGCTCCCTGATCTGACATGACTCAGACTCTGACATGACTCAGACTCTGACATGACATGACCTGACTCTGTCTCATTGGGGCTTCTGACCTCAGGTAGTCTTGGGGTCTCAGAGTCACCGCCCGTCTTACCGTGCGCTGTCTTCGTTAGACTCACCTTACACGAGTATGCGGTTGTGTCGTCCCGTAACTCACGCTGCGCCAAAGCTCGGCGGCTGTCAACCACAGGGTTGTCATGACTGGGAAACCACAAGATTGGGGTTAGACCGTTAATACTGACCAATCCCGGTGTCGCAACGGTCCATCCGCCTCGTTGAAACAGACGCAACGAGAGCGATGCCAAAGGAAGAAGGACGCTACGGCTTAGTTGCATCCATTGTAATATCTTGACCTCGTTCACCATGCGTCGAAGGGTTCCTCAAGAACGCTGAAGCCGCGTGTATGTCGTCCTATCTACTCTGTGTGATTATTGTTGTTCACACTCTGCTTAATGCACGACTCTTTTGGAAAAGAGTTGCATGCATTCGTTTGGTTTGAGCGCTCGTCATTTTGCTCCAGCGTAGCGGTCGGATCATTTCATTGACTTGGAGTGATGCGGACATGATATGAGAAAGCAAGGCCTTCAGCTCCTGCTGTTTCGGCTGGGTGCCATATGACCGACGTGGTCGGCGCGCCCCAAAGCCCAAATCATCGCCATCATCCTGCTGTTTGCAGGGGTCTTATGCTGACTTATTGGTCCTCACTTTGCCAGGAGGTGCTGCTTCAACGACGTTGCAGTGCGAACATTGGTTATACTGACAGTAGTCATTGCTGTACCGAGCACTCTCAAAACAACCCATGCGCTATAACTCGTTTAACCAGTACCTCCTGGTGTGCTGAGGGTGGATAACTCAGCATAAGAGCTCTGAACTCATACTGATTCGGGCATAGCGTGCCCACATCGTTCGTATTGAGTCGGTCGGGGATGAACATGTGTGTTTCAGTGCTGAAGGTGCACATGCATGCGACATGCGATGTACATCCGGTGTCGGCTTCAGTACTGATGGTGTTTGGTTGACCCAGTGTCAGCGGCCGTCTGTGCCGGTCCCGGTAGTGGGCTGTTGGGCCGATGCGCAGCCGGTGTTGGCTTCGTTGCGGCGGTGATGTTTGGTTGACCCAGTGTCAGCGGCCGTCTGTGCCGGTCCCGGTAGTGGCTGGTGGACCGATGCGTAGCCGGTGACTGCTTCAGTGCGGAGATGTTTGGCTGACCCAGGCACGTTCACGTTCGTTTCAGCGGTGGCGTGTACGCGCCGGGCGCGGCGTTCGCAGAGACATCTCTGATCGAGCGGCTGAACCATCGCGGCGTTACGTTCGAGGTCATCGGCGACCAGTAGACGGCAGGCGCCCTGCCCGCCCCGCCCTCCCCCCCCCCCCCCCCCCGTCCCTCCCCGGGCCGGTCGCTGGCAACGCAGCCCGGAGAGAGGACCGGGGCGCCTGGCGACTGGCAGCTGCCGCAGCCGCTCGGGCCGGACCGCGAGGGCGGCCGCTCGAGGGGCAGCGGTCGGCGCGGCTGGAGCTGGGCATTGCACGGGCGGGAGGCCTCTCAGACACGTGCGGGTCTAGTGTGCCTCCGCGTGTCGGCCGGAGGCGATTGTGCCGTCGACCCGGCTGTAGCACCGCCATAACGCAGCTGTAAATTGTGGACCGTTGTCAGGGTATTCGGGGGACGTCAGCGCTGGCAGATCTACAGGGGCGGGAGCGCTGTTGTCAGGCGGTGGCGCGCTCTTCGCTGAATCGAGGCTGTACTTCGGACGGTGACGTCCAGGAACCCCACAATCGACCACGCCAGCGCTCGTGGACAGGGTATCGTGTGGGAGTAGCGATAACGGGGACAGGTGTGGGCTGGGAACTCCGGCAGCAAGAAGGGCCAATTTGATTAAAAAGCTGCGGCGGTAAAGTCGTGTACAATTTGTAAGAGAAATCAGCGGGTGTGAAGAAATGTGTGTAGAATGTGACTGGGTGATAGGGACATGAAAAACTATCGGAGACGTCGTTGGGCGGGGCTGTTACACGCTGCTAACAGGAGGAAGGTATATAAATGTGAGGCGCGTTATTCTGGATGGGTGTGAATGGGTGTTGGGGCCCCTTCAGCAGCAAGCCAGTTTATATGATATTTCAACTGAGTGGCCAGAAATCAACGAACAATCAGGTGATGAGCAAGTCGAACGCTGTTCCGTCGCTGTCGGACGCGTGCCCACGTGTGTAGCATGAACAGGCTGCGGTGGGCGCCGCTGTCATGTGGGAGCGATCCTAGAGGAGGGTATCGTCATGTTGCTTCTGTCTGCAGAAAGGTTTAATGTGGCCAACGGTAGAGCTTGCACTAACAGCAATATATCATGGGTGAAGTACGTTCTTTACCAGCCGCGGAATGCGGTTTTGTCGTCGACGTCGTATTTTGAATCAGATGCTCTGTCTAGCAAAGCACAGTGACCATAGATATGCGTTATTCATCTGTTTGCCCCACCATTTTTGTGACCGCGTCTCACTCTGGTTTGTCATCGTAGTTCCAGTTAGTTATTCCCTGCCTGTACGACGGCTCTCGTCAGCGTTCCTCCCACACCGCGGACGAAGTAACATTCCCAAGCCAGCCCGTTCTCGGTTGGGCCAGGCCAGCCCCGTATGCCTTTGCAAGCCAACTCCATCGGTTGGTGCACCATGCAGCAATGCATATATTGACTTGCAATAGGTAGTGCCTCTTCTCTTCAGCGGTTGCAGTGCCATCACTGCTCTGCAGCTATTCTGGAGCACCGCACCCAGGTTACCGCAAGATGCAAACAATCAGCAAAACGCTGAGGCAGATGCTATATTTGTCTATATTTTGGTATAGCATACTCGTCTCCCCGTTATGTCCCTCTCCCTCCCCTCTCTCTCTCTCTCTCTATTCTCTCTCTCTCCCTCCCATCCCCTTCTCTCTCTCTCTCCCCCTCCTCCCTCTCTCTCTCTCTCTCTCCCCCTCTCTCTCTCTCGCCCTCGGCACTTGGGCGAGGAGGTTCGCGTTGTTTCGTGAACAACCGTTGGGCTAGAGCTAGATACTACAATCATGCAAAAGTTCATGCTGTGTGATACCTCTGAGCAAAATACGAAGACTTCCTTAGGGGCTCCGATGGGGAGGGGGGGGGGGGAGGGCATTGATGGGTCGGCGCTTGTATGCCCAACTCGCTGCAGGAAGTAATGACTTCCTTGCCAGTCATCCCAGGCCTTGTATCCGTTAGGAGCATTCCACAGCCGGTCGTGGGGCTTCGCATTGACCCAATTTAGGCGTACGAAATTTGTGGTGCAAAATTAACCGCGGTCAATTTTTTTACAAATCCGTTATGGAACAATCAGATGGCTTGTTGTCATGATGACGCCATTGCAGACTGGCCTTCAATGCCAGAATTTCACCAGGCAAACCTGGCTGGCCCCGTAGGGCCAATACCCACTGCCTTCAGAAGCCAGGGATCCTCAGTGTGACCTGTCATTTCCTCGCAATGTTCGCCGGAGTGACAATGATTCCTCAGTCGGGTTTTTATGCTTTTGCTCCACAGACCTGTGCGTGCCACTTTTCCTTCTTTTTTCACTGCTTCATTCTTATGGTCGCATAGACGCTCTTAAACTCGCCCCCTAAAACGCTCCTAAACTTTCTTGACCGCCTCCATCGCAAATAGACAATTTTTTTGCATCAATCTCCAACAGCGGATGTTTCAGTTTTAGCGCTTTCTCGTTATCGTAAAACTTGTGTCGTTGCCAATGGTGTAACTGGACAGCAACGATGTTGCCTGCTCATTGTATAGCAACTAGCAACGCTGAGATTTTCTGATCTTTTATTGTGTACCTTCGTGGATAACGCGCACCACATTTTTCGCTCACATGTTGTGATTGGGGTTTTAGGGCGCGTCGACGTCTAGGGTCATTTTGCGCCCATCGCTCACATGTGTAGATTCCGTGTGGCGTTTACCTTCCGTGTTCTGTTATTGAACACTGCTTCTTGGTGATCACGCACCCATAAACCGGTAAATCAAATGCGGACAGCACAAGATCCCACGGACGCCGATCGCAAGCAAGCTCACTGCCCGCCGAGCACGTCTAGCGTCCCTTCGCTGTTCATCTTGCACCCTCACGTCCTCCGCGACCCCGTCGGCTCTCCGCCGGCCGAGACGGGCCAGGTCCCGCGGCCCACGGCCGCCACTGCCCTGCCCTGTTCAGGTGAACTGTGCCGGCACCAGGGCGCAGAGGACCGTGGCGTCGTGCTGGTCGGTGATGTGCCACTCGAGCGTGATACCGACGGCCGGCATGTCGGCGGCGACGGGCAGGTCCACGGCATACGTCAGCTCCTGGCCCGCCTTGGCTGGGCAGCGGCCGGCGAGCATCTGGCTGCACATCTGCGGGCAGGGAGGCGTCGGCCCATCTGCGGCACTCGCTCCAGGATGGATTGGCAAAGCGATGCCGCGTAGACTGCCGAGGCTGCTGTCTGTGGTCCTTTGTCGTAATCAAGGCCTGAACATACGGATCTCCAGCCGCGATTACGTCCATTGGCGATGGCAGCAAAGTACATATGCCAATAAATGCATGCACGGAGAGAGAGAGAGAGAGAGAGAGAGAGAGAGAGAGAGAGAGAGAGAGAGAGAGAGAGAGAGAGAGAAAGAGAGAGAGAAAGAGAGAGATAGATAGATAGAAGTATATATATATATATGTATATATATATATATATATATATATATATATATATATATATATAATCTTGTGTGGATGTGGTGTGTGTGTGTGTGTGTGTGTGTGCGCTCGCGGGTGTACGTGTGGGCGTGTATGCGTGCGTGTGTGTGAAGCGTTTTATAAATGGAAGTGGAATAGGTAAAAAACATCTCATTATTCAACTCTTCCAACCTCCTTGGTCTCCTGAACGGACATCTTACCTGATTATCGTAATCCAGTGGTATTGGGATGTTGTCGAGAAGGCCAAAATATCATTGATTTCATGCTGACAATCTCCTGAACTGGAACACACATTTTACAAGCGAGATTTCCAGTGATTGCGGCAGATTATGCACAGGGTATGCTCAACGCCATGAATGAGGGCCATGGAGAACTGTTTGCCAGCTTTTTTGAGCGTTTTTACGTGATGAATCTGCAGCAGTTGTGTCTTTTACTGACCAGCGTTATGTTATGCTGCAGTGTTCCGATTTTGCTTCCCGCAGCGTGTCTCCAAATATCGCGTCACAATTTATTTCTAATGCTCCTGCAATGCTAGCCACACTGCACATTCAATTAACCAGAGATCTGGCCAGAGTTCCAGCAGTCGCTGTCGGGACGGGATCTCGCAATAACATATGTAATGACAGTGATGCGATGCAAATGACAGGTGACACGACGACAAAGTGCGGCACGGGCACGGGCTCCGGGACTCACCCGCCTTGAAGCGCACCTGCATGGGCACCGTCGAGCCCCTCTTGATAAACGCAAGGCAGATGGTCGCAGTCGCCCACCTTGACATCAGCAGAGCGCCCGTGAACCCTGAACAAGCAAAACGAGCGGTCAGCATACAAGTGGGAGTAGCGTGCCGGATGATAGTCGAGGTGACGTGGAGGCCTAAGGCAAACCTGGCACATACCCACCGGAGCGTGCTACTGTCAAAGTAATAAGTTCCGGTGGGCTTACCACAGGGGGCGTATCCATGTATTGGCCACGGGTCACGTGGCCCTCCCCCTATCATAGTGCTGGCATGCTTTAATGTGTTCGCAATGGCGCATTGACAATTAAAAGTTCGAGACAGAAACGTGAAACAAAACATATCCTCAACATCCGAGGCTGTTGTACGTCATGAGAGAAATGCTACGATCTTTCGGCGCGCAACTCTGAGTTTTCTGTGCAAATTTGGGAGTTGTGTCCCCATTGCAAATCTCTACAGTTGATCTTGCTTACTGCTTTGATAGCAAAAGGTATCTATACCAGTATTTACACCAGCACGGAAATAGTAGTAAGTCTAATAATGTCTACAAATACTGAAGTACTATCGTCATTCCTCCACCAGTTGTGCTTACAGCGGTTCCTTGGTCGGGCTGTGCTGAATAATAGTGTAACTTAGTAAACCTTGCTGTACAAGCCCTGACACTCCTCTCGATTTCCTCGAGCTGCGAGATAGCCTTGAAAGGTTTTACAGCTGTGGGATTTGTGGCGCACCTCCCAGGTCAAGGTCACGGTAAGCAGTCACGAAAATCCCCATGACGGCGACGGACATTGCGCTGACCCGATTCTACATGAGATGACGCACGGGCCGGCCGAGAGGCATTGCCGTTGTCATCTGTCGTCACAGCTTAACATTCACCGTACGCTAGCGCGGAAAAGAATCCACAAGAACGTGGCCTTTTCACTTTTTGGTACGTTATCCCGCCCACGCTCCGTCCTCGTTGCGTCACAGGAGCGCCCACTGCCGCGAGTCTCGCAGAACCGTCGTTTTCCGCGGCAGTTAACGCAAGCTGGGACTACAGTATGCCCACGTGCCAGCTTTTCCAACGTCTTGAACCTTCCCACGGATACAAACCTGCGGCTGCGACGGCTAGGGGCACCTACTTTCTTCACACATTGTCCAAAAGCGCTTCTGACGGAGCGAAAAAAATGGTGGTCTGTCATGTTAAATTGACTGGTACCGCTGAACGCAGCACTTAGTATAGCGCCACAATCGACATCGCATGACGCGCGGTGCATGCCTGACCACGATGGGTCATTGTATTTACGAAACATTCAATGAGTTACATTCAATAGTCGTTCAGTTGTTACATTCAATAGTCATTCAATTGCTACATTCAATAGTCATCACAGCGGAATGCAATCTTTCGATGCTCAGCTCTGAGTCAAATTACAGTCATTTCACGCAACAGCACGTACCATTTCCGAACCATACCCATACGGCACTTGCCCACTTACCACAATTGCTGAACGGAGTAGCCGAGGCCACTGAAGAAAGCAGCAGCAGCCAAAGGACACCGCTCAAGACCGTCATTGTGCCGGTGGGATGCGGGCGTGTCCCGACGACGCAGGCAGTGGTCGGCACGCCTCTGGCGGTGGCACGTGGCGTGCTCCCGACGCGGACAGTGCACCCCTTGTGCGGTTATCGGGCAACTCCTGAAGATGGAGCGCCCCAGGAGGGCCGGTGATGCACACTGGCCTGCCCAGTCCGGCCCAGTCCGGCCCAGCCTGGCCCGCCACGGCCCTCGGCCGCTCGCTCTCTCTCGCTGGCCACTGCGGATTACACGCTGAGCCCGCCGCGGCGTCCCGCAGCAGCCGCGGCCGGTGAACACGGCACCGCCGTCGGCTGTTAGCGTACTTTTTACAGCGGCGTGTGCAGGATCTTCCCTGCACTTGATGCCGAAAGTGAATCACCGACTCAATGCACGTAATCTGCGATGGGTCCGTAAGCCCGGGCCTTGAGCCCCAATGAGATCATATAAGATCATGAGATCATATAAGATCCAATTTTTTATCGTGACAAAAAGAGATTAATTCTGCTTCTGGCCCATTACAGGTTTGACCCATGCCAATTTTCATGTCGCAAATATACTAGCGGAGCTCTAACTGTACCATCATGTTTATATTGATCATAACTGGCAATGTAGCCTCGTATCAAAGCGGATATAGGAAAAGGCACACTCGCGTCGCTGTAAGCTAGCAGGATGTGCGGCCATTCCCATCATGTGACTGGTGATAGCTTCAGAGTTGGAAGCTGCAGAGTTCACTTAAACCGCAGGTAAATAGCTAATGTAGGTCAGGCCTTGCAACGCTTAAAGCCCAAGGTCACCGTCAGCTACATGTCACCTTTCACTGAAGTAAGCTGATTATGACGAACACTGACTCATTAACCAGCCGCAGGCTAAAGGGATACTCCAGCATCCTTATGCAACATAGCGGTTTGGCGATGCTCGCCGCCCAAATTAGACGGTATCCGGAATTGACACTTGGTGCAGCATTTTTCACTGGCCGGTGTGTTCGCTTCGATAACCTGGAATATTTAACGACTTAATGAGAACGCTGGACTGCCATGTATGTCCACAAAGCACGGTGAACATGAATGTCTTGCCTGAAGATCCGTGCCGGTTCTCTCACTTTGTAAGAACGAAGACGAAGCGTAATTTGGTCTTGTGCTGCAATGACGCTGCGTGGGTGTATGACGTTCTGACATCTTATGGTTGGCATGCGCTTTGTCACGCGTAAAACAGGCTTAGGGCTTAGGCTTAGGGTCCGTTCTTATTCCAGATAAACCAGTCTGTTTTAACACATAAACTGGGACATTCCACGACAGATCGGCAAGTGCCCTATACCATCAATCCTCGGATTTTGATTAAATTGGTTTTTTGAAGTTGCCATCAGTGCTGAAGTCACTGGTAACGTTTTTAAATCTATCAGTTGCACTGTTTGCGAGTTGTGGCCTTCGGCAGTTCCGAGTTTTGTGATTGTAAAGCTACCTTCGGTGGCAAGCTTTTTTGCTTGCTTGAAATATGATTTGGCCGGCATATATGCTAAAATAATCAGAAGACTGTCCGAGTATTTGCACGCCACTCCTGAAATCGCCATTGCACGATCAACAATACCCAGGGCACGAAGCACAATATTTCGATGTGATACAGATATGTTTTCGTCAGCGTGTATAAGAGCGTGGTTTGTTACCCGAATTTCTGATACGCCAAGGTTGGCTATCTGCTTGGAAAGACAAAGTCCATGCACAGATGAATTATGTGTGGTGCACGAAGACTGGGCGCGCGGCGCACCGCCGCAGCCGTCTGCCCCCCCCCCCCCCCCCCCCTATCTTCCCATCCCTCATGTGTACTGTCTCAGCCGGGGTAACTGGAGCGGGGGGGGGGGGGGATGACTGCGTACTGCGAAGGTAGCGTGGCCTCCTGTTCATGTGGGGCGACTCAGTCGGACAAAGGCACAGTGATGGAGCCTTGGATCAGCGCCTGTTGTGCGGGTGGAGCGCGTGGGTGTATTGACAGTGTCTTACAACAGTGAAACGCTCAACGACCCCGCTTTGCCATTTCATTTGAGAAACACAAAACGAGAGCACGGCGAGGTTTAAAGGAAGGATGCGACCTTTTTTGTACCCACTTATTCAGATCAGACACGCCCTATTTTATTGGTAATGCCAGTTTTCTCGAAATCCTGAACAGCTTAGAATTTTGATTTGAAGTAGCCGCTGCTGCGTGATAAATCTCATTGGACTCCCTGCCCACAACCATGAAAAGTGTTTCATTTGCTTTGCTTTTCCTACCGGGTGCGCTCTGCGATGTTTTTAACACACTAATTGGTCAAAATGTTTGAGTAAGAAATGCTACGAATGCTTGGAACCCTGTTAGGATAAAATTGCATGCAAACATGAGGCGTTATCCCGCGAACGTTGCGTCCTGATCGGTGGCAGCGGCACGCATGCGGTTTGCGTGTGCTATTATCACTATAACGCAAAGCTGATAATGGAATATCTTGACCTGCGAGATGCCACTTAAGAGGACATAATGAGTCCAGGATGCGTGAGTGTGAGAAGTGCCCACGCTTAGGATGCGTGCGATGGTTTTTGACTAAACCTATCAGTGCGTAAGCAGAGGAAATTTTGGGTTCAATCAATAAAATCAGATTACACAGTGCGTGAGCACAGCTCGCTGTGCTTAATCTGAACTTAGCCTACCAATGGATGAGTTTTTGACCAAACTTTCAAAAGATAAGACAGCAGTAATAGCCTTATTCCTCGGAGAAAACTCGGGAAAGGGGAGATAAAGTTGAGTTGATATGTCGGCAGCATGCCTTTATCGAGACAATAGCAGAAACTGAAAAACCTGAAAAATCGAGTGGGATCATCGGCAGACAATTTTAAATTCATTTCTTCCTTTTCCGATAAAAGCATGCTGCCGAAATTTCAACCCAACTGCATCTCCGTTCTCCTGGTTTTTCTCCGAGGAATAAAGCTATTACTGGTGTCTTATCTGCGTGAATAAAGTTCCTCGCTAATGCACTGTCAACTAACAAATTGTCAAAAGCCAAAATTGCATTTACCAAACACTACTTAACGGCCCGGTACCAGGGTAAATTTTTCGATGGTCCTTAAAACAACCGCCTAAGAAATCATGATTTTCATATTTTTATATTTTTCAGAAAGCTACCCTTTCGTCGTTCATATCGAAGTTCAACAGTTTCACCAGGATTCACCGCAATGCACGCTGCATCCTTTGGAGGTACATTGAACAGAACCCGGACAGATTGAACGCAAAAGTTATCGCGCGCTGTCAGCCGCGATGAAACATAACACTGTTGCGGTCCATACGTTTCTACAGTACCTTTTACCCGGAGTGGAAAGCGTGGTTTCAAATATGGAAAGTGTATTGCTTTTCAGATACGTCAGCTGCGCAGTGCAAGAACAGGTTCAATTATTTGAGCATTTGCTTTCATGAAGAGGACTTTGTCATGAAGTGCAATTGCCAATACGTTGCCGCATCCCATGGGGAGAACTCTTGCGGCGGAGTTGGGGACCTTGGAAGGTGTTTCTGCCAGTGCCAGTCTGTGGCGCCTCCATTCCGATCATACTCGCTCTGTAGAGAACTCAGCCAGGTCCAATAGGGAAAGGCTGATGTGCGGGCGGTACGTTTCTTCGTACCTGAAGGAGAAGTACTTCGGACAGAGGATTAGCTTGGCGTCAGCTTGGTTTCGGCCAAGACTGTCGACGAGACGCTGCTGATTTACGAAGGAATCACAGTGAGTGCTCAGATTGTCCCTGTCCTTGCGTTAGACTCAGGCGTTGGGAGGAAAGTAGCGGCCGCTTGGTTTGGAGAGTACGGATGAATTAGAGTGAGTTAGACTGAGTGACTGGCGCACTGAGTCGCCTCCCACGTGCATGCGAGCCATCGTGTTGGTAATCTTAGCTTTTTCTCGTAATGCGCTCATTTTCCGCCGCCTCTGCGGAGAGATGCGTGGGAGATACAGCGTCGATAGCCGGCGACGGATGACGCGAATGAGGTCCCGAATGATGAAATGAAATACAAAATAATGAAATGAGGTCGCGAATGATGATCCCGTATTGTGACATGGTCAAATTTTTGAAATTGGTGCATGGAAATCGTGACATTTTTTCCAAATCTTTCCAAGGCGATAACCACGTTTATTTTTGGATTATGGGGTACTAACCCTGCTCTTTGACATGCAAATGAGAAAAGGCTCAAAATCGCGTAGGAAAATGGCTCTGCATGGGTTGCAAATGCTCATAGTGCGACAATCAATGTTTTTTGTGGAATGATAATTCCAATCACGACATACACGTAGTCTGGAAAAAACTGTTGCATCATTTTGACATCAAACTTTACGCGCTTTTCTTTCATCGTAGTGAAACAATGGCCGCCAAACTTAGCCTTTCAAACAAAGAACACGAAAATTGCAGTAGGCTGTAACTCCGAAGCCGCCCAACTGAGAGACATGAAAATTCCGCAGGCGTTTTCAACGCCGCAGGCAGCCACTGTGGCCCATTATGGTCAAAATTCGAGAGATGATGGTGGAAAATGAACCGTTCGACCTGTCTTGTCTATTTGTCGTGGAATGCTTTAACCGGAAGGGGCATCCCCACCAGTGACTGAAATGACGCGAAATCCCCTCCCCAGTGGAAAACTTGCATTTTCAGGGAGTTCATGCACGATCGGAAAGCAGTTTCGTAAATAAATGCGTACAATTTGAAGTAGGGAGTAACTTCCCAAGCTTTTACCTCCGATCCGGTTGCATAAAGTGAGGAATAACTATGTACCTACTCCTATGTCCGTAAAATTCTATAAATATTCTATAAAAGTTATAAAAATATAATAAAAAACACGGGTAAATTTGACCTAACAGACCCCATACTTCATCAAGCATCCATCGGCTTTCACAAACGAAGCTGCTTTGACCATAGACATTCACCTCTAAGCTGAAGTAAAATAAAAAGCTGATCTGCCTCGTAAAATCCGCAGTGATAATTATAAAGGGCCAGCGCGTGGCCGTGCAGGAGCAAAGGGGCGAAACGCTTAGACCGAGAATCAACCCGCACAAGGACAAAGCTTGGCTATTAAACGACGTGAACGACGTCGGACGACGTCAGCGCAGACTTTGCACGAGAGGTGGACGCGTAACGTATGTGTGAGAAAACCAATACAGAAGCAGTTAGTATTGCAATACTGTAAATCATAGCAAACGTATGCCAAGACACTCGGTGGACAAAGCTCGGTGGACAACCTGGCAGTTAGGTATAAAAACATACATTTTTGCCCACATGTCGCGGATTTCACGAGAATATTTTTAGTTCTTGCCACGCCACGGACAGACATGGTGTTAGTTCACAAAATGCACGGCGCAGGGTGAGGATCAGCCATTTCAGTTAACATTTGTCCCTTAGGTTCATATCATGCATGCTTATTAGAGAGAAGCACTGGGTGTGAGGACATGAACCAAGCAGCTTTGCTTACTTCTGCGAGTTGCGGAACAATATCAAAAATTATTGGAATCTGCATATCAGCGGCTCATATACTTCATACTTCATAATATGAAGTTAGTTGGCGTAGTTACTCGTAGTAGTAGATAAAGTTAGCGTAGTTACTCCATGAATTAATCGACAAGCAAACCACATTTAACTCATAGATAGCGGCAGCTTTTATGCCGCTTTGGAGATATTTCTGGATTCATCAATAGGCATTCGAAACCTTTGGTCCAAAACGACGGCATCGTTGCTAGAGTAATGTACGCTTGCATCGCCATTAAGATTGCTTCAGCCTCGGCTTTCTTACGTCAGACATATAGAGAACCGGGAGCCTCGGCAATCTACGGTTCACTTCAGAGGTGTGCTGCAAGAGCTATGAAACCGGCGTAGAAAGTAGCGGAGTACGCCGAAATTGTTTCAGCCGGCCAGAGGTAAGCAGTACCTTTACTTTATGAAACTGATTGCTGCCCTTTGGAACGGTTCAGGCAGAGACTGTGAGGAGACGTGCCACTGAGTCGCGGTGGATGCAGGCATTCTGTATGTGGTCAAGCGTTCTGAGATGAGACAGCTGCTCTTGAATTGGAAAGAAGAACCACTAAAATAGGCGCTGAGGCGCTTTTGAAACGTCCAACAGACATCAGCTTCTGACAGCTGGAATATGATTGGCGTAGATGTGTATTGGGAAGGATATAATCAACAGGCGGGGGAGGGGGAGGAGGGGGGGGGGGGGCGAGTGAGGACCGAAATCTAAGATGATCTATCCCAAATATGGGTTCACGTAACCTATCCACAAAAGGTCATTCCTCTTCCGGTTTTTGACACCTAAGTATTGTGTTCAAATGAAAAATGACAAAAAATTCGGCGGATTGGCTGCAATGCATTATGGGGCTGTATGGGGACTGCAACAACTGCTAGTTAGAGCGGGAAATATAGGGTCAGTGAGGAGAAAGGGACTTCAGACCGAGTGTAAGGCTTCACGGTACCACCCTCTGGTTGAGTATTTGCTCTAAAATAAAAAAAGACCATTCAGTTACAAAAGATGTGCGAATATTGAGCCCTGGCACTGGGGTCGATGTGACACCACTCTGAGGTTTTTTTGAGAATACCTCTCCTGTATGCCATTCAATCGCGCCAAAATTTTTAATAGACTATTGAACATTTATTGCATGTGTTTTGCAACCAAAAAGCAAGCGTGTCTCCAACATTTTGGTTACCGAACAGCGGTGGTAATTGAGGACTACTCCACCGCGATCTACGGTCGGTGGGGCCGGCGGGCGGCAACCGACAATATCGCGGAACGCGACTGGATAGCCGTCATTTATTGTTTTATTAACGGAGCTATACACAACGACACGGGAACCGGTGGGGGGGGGGGGGAGGGGGGCAGTGGCGAGGGCCCTCCGATTAAAAGCTGGGCGAGGGGTGCGGTGCCGCCTTCTCCCCCCCCCCCCCCAGCCTGAAAGCCTATGGAGGGGCTGTTCTAATCTGTTTAGGACCGTGCTTGAGCTGTTTTTATGAACTGCGTAAGCCCCTACGTTGGGGTGCCCATTCCCACGGGACTCTCGCCCCACTCGTGGCTGACGCACGCGGCATGCACGGAATGTACGGGGTGCCGGTGGGATCCAGGACAAGTTAAGACAGAAAAAGAGGGACAAATCTCCATCAATGCGTCATGTTTTGCGGTACATGCTTTAAAAAGTTGGACATTAGTCCTAGATATTAATAAGGTAAAACAGCTAATCAAATAACTTAAGAAAATTGTGTTACGCGAGTATGTATGCACAAGTAAATAGCACAAACTCACGGATATTTGTGCAAGTACACCACGAGAAAGGGCCAAGACACAACCACAAACCATAGTTGGTTCAGCAAACCCCTCCAACAGCGCCATGGCCACCTCTCGGAGGATTGTAGTATTACATGTCAGTGCTTCAGCGGCAGTTTTATACGGCCAGTTTGGCGGGGCCTCAACGTCACACAAATGTTCCACGACGCAATCAAAACACTGAAGTTTTGGAGAGGATATTTACTAAAGAGAGAAACTGCGTTGCATAGAACAGTCTTTTCCACTTTAAGTAAGGCAGTCATTTTAAGTGAGCATATTTCATCGTATCTGATGCTTGCTTCAATATCTTCAAATATGGAACATTCCCTTTAACTGGTGTATTTTGCTAAATCTATCGGATGGACTAATCGAGCACTATCATGTGAACAGCCCCTCCCATTCCACAGGTTCGTTACTCAGTGATCTGCCCAACATGCTCTTGTCAAACACTCCAAAACTGCCCCCTTAGCCTGGCACCGCCTGAGCTGGTCGCCAACCGCGACTGGCTGAGGATTACACGCAATCTCCTTGGTTTCTCACAGCGTTATCGTGGATCGGAACTATCAGACGGCAGTCGATACCACGGTAATCGATTCCACGGCAGTCGATACCACGACAATCGGTCAATCACACCCAGAATCCCTGGGCTCAGATGTGGCCGCAACCGCTAATGGGACCCTTACTCAGAATATCATAACATCACCAAAATCTTTGGGCGAACTCAGGACCTTGTAGCACTCGTTAAATTGGTTGTGAAGCTTCCGAACCGGAACCAAACGACAGTGCTTGTGTTCTCTCGCTTCAGGATCATACCATTTGGTTGGGAAATGCCAAGGGTCAACGTTGCGTAAAGTCAAGGTCATTTCATACCGTGGCAGCACCACGAACTTTAAGTTGGGGGGGGGGGGGGCGGCAAGATTTTCCAGGGGGCTCCTGGACAAAATGGAGCCTCCTCACAGGTTGACGTGTGATAAAAGCAATGCCATATTCCAGCTGGAGGGGCACTGAAGGCATGTGTCCTCTTATCAAATTGCTACATACATTTTATCCAAAGAAATCAATGTCGACAATGTAAAAAAGTTCAGAACCGGGCGTCCTGATTATCCAGCAAATGGTTTCGCTATCCTAAAAACAGGGCCAGCTGTTCTAGAAAGGGCCTCCTGATGTAATAGAGGCGCCTCATGATCCTTCGGATTCAGACCGCTTCCAGGATGTCCTGGTCCGGAACTGCGGAAATGTGATGCATGAAAGAGCCTACTGATCCAAAAAATGAAACCTCCTGAATACGGAGGGCGCTTCCTAACCCAGAGCGACAGCCTCCTAGTTCGTAATGAGCGCCTCCTGCGCCAGTAAAGGGATCTCCTCAACATAGCATTGGGTCTACTTATCTAGAGGATCGACTACCTTAGTCATACAGGTGGCCTCGTGATCCGGAAAACGAGTTCTGAATGTAGAAAGGGGTCTTATCTAAGGGAAAAGGGTTGTATCTTTGCCAGTGCATTCGCCTGGCCGAGGAGAGCCTCACAGACTTGTTGGACGTTGCTGTTGGATTCACCTGGAAGTCATTCACGGAGCTGAGAGGTGAATTACTTTAACGCCGCTATCCCTAACAGGGCGGTCGCGCAGAGCGGTCGGGAGATAAAATTTGAAGCTTCAGGAGCTTAACTCGTCATGTTCAAAGCTCGGAAGCCTGACTGCTAAACTCAAGACTGCCATCAGATGATAGAGCTGAGCGGTGGCAACTCGCCGACCATACGTGAAGCCATGCGCAGATTGTACCAGCAATAATGAATAGTTAAACGTTCGTGGTTTATTTTATACACCTTGCCAGCCCATGGCCAGCTGGTCTGACGTACATCCCGGAGGCGGGGGACATGCCGACTGACCCTAGTGACCCCTGTAGCTGCACGTGGCTCGCCGCACCTGCTGACACTCCACGACCCTGGCCTTGGCGGACTCAGCTGCTGCAGCCGTCTCCTCCCCGCGGGCCAGCCGAGTGGTTAATCTGACGCTGAGGGAGCCTCAACACCTGGGACCGTTCAACAAGCGTCGCACGCTATCTTTTCACATATCTTGTCTAGTCTCTTTCGATACGATGTCTCGAACGATGTTCGATGCGATGTTCGATTTCGATACGATGTCTCGAACGGCTTGTAGTTTGCACCTTGTAGCAAATTTCTAACTGCCTAGCGTGATAGATTAGTGGCAATTTCGCTGCTGCTAGTCCTTCCCGCGAGTCAGTCACAGTGCATCTTTCAGGTCACACGCGTCCACACACACGACCAGCGGCAGCATAAGTCTTGTGCTTCATTTAGTCTACAAATGTAAGAAGTCTACTCGGCAACAGACGAATCGCGTTACATACTGACCTCAAGCGGAAACGATTCGACCCAAGCGATACATAAATCACGCGGTGTCAAACGATGGAAAATATACGACACCACCCAAGAGGCGGCGTTTGTAAGCTAAGCCACTCAGAAACGGCGAGATCGCCTCGTGATCTGCGATCAGCCTGATGCGAGAACCGCAACGACAGGCGCTAAAGTGAACTCTCCGCGCGAAATATCGAGTCGCGCTGTCAAGAAAAGTTAATTAATGAAACTGAGACGTCTTTGCCTCAGCGCCGGGCGAGGCAGAATTCCGATGTCCCATGTGGGAGAGCGATGAGTGGGGCGTCAGGCAGCCTAGGATCGCAGAAGTGTCGGACATCACACACGCCCTTGCTCGTGCGTGATGACTCCAGATTTTGATCTTTTGATTGGCTGCGCGTGCCCCTTGACTGTGACTTGATGCGTGTAATGCGGCGCAATCTATCCTGACTGACGCGGCAGTGAAGACGCCCAAGTCACTCGCGGCCGGCGGGCTATGTACGTACACACACACACACACACACACACACACACACACACACACACACACACACATATATATATATATATATATATATATATATATATATATATATATATATATATTGGATATATATAAATTATATATATATATATTGGAATATTTTGGCAGAATTCTTTCTTTGATGCATGTTTAATTAAAAATAACTGCTGACTCAGCATTGACGACCTTGATGCATCGTTCCAGTTTCCGGGCCTTTGACTTTGTGTCATCGCTTAGATTAAAGATGGTTCGCACAAAATTACTCATATATTCATCACTCCTTCCATTCTAACGTTTCGAGATCTTATCTCATCTTCGGAGAGGACTAAATTGCACAAGAAATAAGTTTCGAGTTTTAAAGAACGAAAAATTGTGCACTTCTGTTGTAAAACATCCCTTGGTTTGGAGAACATAAATGAAGCATAACTAATTGAAGTAAGACGGATTCCTATTTTCACTTTCATGCATGTAAGAAACGCTCATAATAGGAACATCACAAAGACACAATGGGAACACTATTGTCACAATCACATCAGAAGTGCTCATCGCCCACCACCTAGTAGTTCAAGAGTTCTGCAAGAATTTGTCTGTCTGTTTAAGGCCGGAGAGTTCGTTAATAGATATGCTTTCCCAAATTTGGACCACATGCGACAGGAACACGACATGACATTGACGCGACAACAGCTGACAGACAGCACTGACATATTACGGACGTGCAGTGACAGAAGACGCCTTCAAATTTGGGAAAGCATGTTTATTAACGAACTCTCTCCGGCCTTAAACAGACAGACAAATTCTTGCAGAACTCTTGAACTACTAGGTGGTGGGCGGTGAGCACTTCTGATGTGATTGTGACAATAGTGTTCCCATTGTGTCTTTGTGATGTTCCCATTATGAGTGCTTCTTACATGTACGAAAATGAAAATAGGAATCCGTCTTACTTCAATCAGTTATGCTTCATTTATGTTCTCCGTACCAAAAGATGTTTTACAGCAGTAGTGCACAATTTTTCATTCTTTAAAACTCAAAACTTATATCTTGTGCAATTTAGTCTTCTTCGAAGATGAGATAAGATCTCGAAACGTTAGAAAGGAAGGAGTGATGAATATATGAGTAATTTTGTGTGAACCATCTTTAATCTAAGCGATGACGCAAAGTCAAAGGCCCGGAAACTGGAACAATGCATCAAAAACCTCGTCAATGCTGAGTCAGCAGTTATTTTTAATGAAATATATATATATATATATATATATATATATATATATATATATATATACATATATATATATATATATATATATATATATATATATGTATGTATATATGTTGGAATATTTCGGCAGAATCCTTTCTTTTATGCATGTTGGCATCATCGCTTAAATTAAAGGTGGTCCACGCAAAATAACTCATATATTCATCGCTCCTTACATTCTAACGCTTCGAAATCCTATCTAATCGTCGGAGAGGGCTGAATTCACACCGTATTGCCGAATCGAGGGTGTCGCGATGGGTTCACCTCTAGAGCTTTTATTCGCTAAGTTCTTTATTAGACTCGTAGAAGCCGATACACTAAAAACGACGACCTAAGACCGGACATTTACTGCCACTACATAGACGATATCTTTGTGGAAGTTACTGACATTGACCAACTAGGACGGCTCAAGACGTCAGAGAAGACTGAATGGCGCAGTATGGCTAAATCGAGAGTGTTGCGATGGGCTCACCTCTAGGGCCTTCATGCGCTAGTTTTTATAGGACACATAGAAGCCGACGCACTACAAAACGACAAGACCGGACAACTACTGCCGCTACATACATACATATAGATATAGATATAGATATAGATATAGATATAGATATAGATATAATATAGAAAGAGAGAGAGAGAGAGATATATATATATATATATATATATATATATATATATATATATATATATGTATATATATTGCACAGCAGAAGACGTAGAAACAATCCCTAGGTATATAGTGTCCCGGCATATTAGCAAATGGGCCCCCGACAATAGCGTGGAGCCTTTCAGGCAGTGGAGGTATCCATAAGGGACCTCTGCTTGATCAAGACCGCCCCGGCATGTTAGCATATAGGGCCCCCAACAATAGCGTGGAGCCTTTCAGGCAGTAGAAGTATCCATAAGGGGCCTCTGCTTGATCAAGAGTGCCCCGGCATGTTAGCGTATAGGGCCCGACAACAGCGTAGGGCTCTCGGAGCAAATGCAAAGAAATCAAGAGCAACGTGGAATGCCCCTTAGCGACCGGATTTCCCCGGCCAATGGGCATGTAGGTTCCCAAACAACAACATAGGGCCCGTCGATAGTTAATTAAGCCCTAAAACCTCCCCAACCGCTACACTCTCATGTACATAGGGACAAGCCATTTTTGTCTGCTTAAGGTACTTTCGTTTTCGCTTGTAAGCCTTCCTGGTCACCTGCAGGATCAAAGAGTCCAGTTTTTAGTGTGTTGTATTAAAAAACACGCATCGGTTTGACCGGTTTTTAGCCCCTTCGGGGCCCAAGAATGCGTAGCCCCGTGTCTCCCCCCCCCCCCCCTTGAATCCGCCACTGTTGCTGTGACTAAAACCGCGCTGTGTTTGGACAGGGAACCTGGAGCTTTGCATAACAACGCCAGGGTCAATGAGGATTCCGTGAGCGTACCGAACCGCTGGCATACGTTCTAAAAATAGGAGAAGAGGTTCTGAAAATGTGAGGGAACCACTCCACATGCGCGAGTCACTGAATACTAGCTCTATCGCTGGTCACAGGGGCACGTGACGGAAAGCTGATAGCGGTGGGCGGAGTCGTTGTACAGTCACATCACACCACGTCGGCGGAGCACGATAGAGTGATGACGCCGCCGTGAAATTCCCAGGAGGATGGGAACTACCAGATATGAAGGAGATACGGCTTCCGTCAAACATTTGTACAGCAATGTACCTTGAACGCCATGTGGGATCAATTCAGGCATTTGAGATCTCGGAATCTACTGAATAATTTTTGATTTGGGATGTCTCTGGCGAAAACGTGCATGGACTTACTGGCATGAGCTTACTTTGTGGACACAAATGTCGAAGGGTAGCTGCGTCGCACCCATCAGTTCAAAATAAGTAAAATCAGAGCAAATTGCTGCATGGAAACAATGTATTGATATCTCCTGCTCACTTTTGCATTTGGTGTTGCCGTGATGTGTAGCTCAGATGGACGCATCAAACTGTTTTGGGATCAAAGAAGAATGCAGGAGCTGGGGATGAGAGCGAATAAAACCGTTTGATGGCGAGCAGTGTTGTATTGCAAGCCGACATGTGCCAAATCCCAGGGTCCGATCCCAGGGTCTGATCCCATGATTTCACGGAGCCCGACCCTAATAACTGCCACGTTTTCCTCATATTTTGGCGCCTCACACCACCCATGTGACTTAATGCTCTCCTCTCCGCAAACTGCGAACGTTGTTGATGTGTGCCGGGACTTCACGGAGAACGGTGTATTTTCTCCTGGAATAACGGCCCTCAACAGAAATGACGACACAGTCCACTTATCTTTTCTGGAAACCATTTTAATGCCTTTTTGTTTCATGCCTTAGCCATTCTCAAGAGGTCATGCTACCAAACACAGTAGACGGAAAAATAGGGATGGTGAAAGGGTACTTCGGAGCAAAATGAGCCGTCATGACTGTAAAAGATGACTCTTAAACACACACAAAAAAGTTAACAGCAGTTTGAAATACGACCGGTATCGTCAAGAATCATCATCAAGAAACGCAATTCAGCGTCATGTGCACAACTCTGTCGCAAAGGGCAGTCTTGAAGCCCAGACCGTTTAAGTCAGCCCAGGGAAACAAGCCAGAAGACCACGACCTAGATCGCAAAAGCAATAGAGGTCGTGCTTCGGAGCTCCCGCCACTCCATCCGTCGTCCCGAGCAGGAACAGTCTGCAGCAAAGCCACCGTGCTAAGGCTGGCAGGACAAGAGCTCAATCTGTTCTCATGCTCACTTCAAAAGCTGTCACCAACCGATCGTAACGCACACCTGTGCTACAGGAACTCGTTGTAATCTAACTCTTCCTCCATCGTCCAGATTGCCGAAGAGGTTTACTTTCATTTAGAGGCAAAGTTAATACCCAAAACAATCGTTTTTGGTCTACTGGGGCTTCCGAAAAGGCTCGCGAAGCACCAATGCACAGCTGAAAGCACACCGCCCGATGCAGCACGAACTGGCGAAGGGTCATTGGCCCCTACTGGTACAAGGGCAGCTGAGGAGCTGCAGTGAAGGCAGTGGCCGAACATTACATGGCAGCTTCATACAAGTTCGGGATGGCTTCGAAGAAAATCTGCGGCTAAGAAATGTCACGTCAGGGGCTTCAACAAGGTGATATGACGACACATGCGGCGGGTGAGACGAGATCGTGGCTCAAACGGTGGTTTGGAACAGGAACACTCTAAGGCTCACTGAGAACATCTTGGACGCCTCCCCACACAGAAGAGGCTAGTCTTCCAAATTTCCAACTACCTCAATCTTCCAACTGGCACGAGTCCTTCCCATGCTGCGGCCTGTCGGGTCATAAGACCCCGAGACTCCATAGCCCAGCAGCCGCCGGCGGAGCGGCGTGGGCCGCGTCAGGGCCACACCCGTCGGTCGAGGTCTGCGTCTGGTCTGGCCGGTCTGGTCTGCCGGCCGGCGGGCTGCTATCTGCGGCCGCGGGGGGCAGTCTCCGGGCGCCGGATGGACAGGCGGGAGTCCTCCGCGCGCCGCCCTCCTGGGAGCCGCCATCTGGCCAGCTGACCACCCGCGATAACGCACCTGACGCGGCCGCTTATAACGCACGGTCGTCAGCCCCATCCGGTAGTCTCCAGCTCTCAGCGCCAGCTCCAGCTCCAGCTCCCCGAGCAGCAACGCCACCCGTCAGTCATGATCGGCCTGCAGACTGTGCTGTTGGTGGGCGGCCTGGTCGCCGCGGCCGTGGCCACGCCCTATCAGGACTGTGGTAGGTGGAGTCTGGTGACGCCTCGGGCTGTGGGGCTGCCGTACCGGACCGACAGCGGCGCAATGGCCGCCGTGCCGAGGGCTTCGGCGCCTCGGTGTTGCAGGCCGGTGATGGCCCCTACCGAAGCGCGCCTGTTAAGAAACCTGGGGAGAACTGACCTCAGTGCCATGTCAAGGTGGCTCACTGGCAGAACTGCCCTGATAGCCAACGTCATTGTGCATTAACATTGAAGTGACCTATTGATATTAAGGTATAACGTTTCATACTATTTCCCAAAATACCATGTCTCACTTGGCTTGAATACAGCATCGCTGCTAGCAAAGCTTTATAAAAACCGCTGGTCACCGAAGTCCGCATTTTCCCCCCCAAAGAGATGCTGCTCTCTGTGTGTGCTTCTTGACTTTTTGGTGAAATTGTTAGTGCACTGCTGGGCCGATGCTACTACAGATAGACTTAAGGTGGAGATCACACTATGCCGTCCGGAACGCATCTCACTCGTCTTGTCGGCAAGACTAGTAGACCAAACTGAAGTTAAAAGCGTTCCGCCTTAGAAGAAGTGTTCCGAGTTTCTATGAACGCATATGCACGTGTCTGTCCATACTCAGAAGATTTGGCTTTTATTGTTTAAATGGTCCATTTAACCATGCATGCGTGTAAGTGTAGGTCTCGTGCTCGACCCTGCTTACAAGCACACACTCCGTGGGGTACCGCTGGGCGTTGTCAGTTCTCGCACCCGACCCTGTTCACAGGCATCCACTCTTTGGAGCGCCGCTGGGCATTGTCTGCTCTCACACCCGGCGCTGCTCACAGGCACCCACTCTTTGGAGCGCCGCTGGGCATTGTCGGATCTCACACCCGACCCTGCTCACAGGCACCCACTCTTTGGAGTGCCGCTGGGCAATGTCGGCTCTCACACCCGACCCTGTTCACAGGCACCCGCTCCGTGCTGACCTCACTGGAGATCGTTGGCTGTGATGAGGTGCCCTGCATTCTCAAGAGGGGCGGCAAGGTCACTCTCAACGCCGACATTCTCTCCGGTACGACGCGGATCCTCGCGAGATCGAGATTTGCCGAGAGATCGCGAGATCGAGATTTGCCGAGAGATCGCGAGAGAACCCCGTGACGACATTGACATCTAGACCCAGTGAATGTCCTTCGACATTGTAGCAATGGGTGCGACGTGCTACCAGTCTTGTCCAGCCGATGACGCGTTTCAGGACGCATTGTATACAAAACTAAATCCGGCATCGGTGTAATGATCGGAGTGAGTGTGGGCAGTTTTGGTCCGAGCAGCCCATGAAGCTGGGACGGAAAACCAAAGTCGCACTTGCATATGAAGAACAGTGTTTTCTTTTTTGCAGCTTCACTTAAGAGATCTGTACTGTCCGTCGCAGCGTTATCAGGGGTGACCAGCTACTGCTGTTGGTTTCAGACACACACACCGACGGCCTGGTTTCTGAGATTGCCGGCATCATCGCTGGTGTACCAGTGCCCTTCCTCAAGGACGACAAGGTGATAAGCTCGTCACCACATGGTGGGGTTTATATGGTCGGTACGACATTATTTGGTAGTGGTCAAGGACGTGTCCGAGGGCTTTTACTCCTTAATGCCCACTGTCCCCTGCCCTCAACGTCTGCAAATTTCATCACATTCGCGTTGACTTGGACGTCCATGTTGAAAACAACCAAGCTGGGGTAAGCAGACGCACCAAAGGTGTTGGGAAGGGGTGCAGCGAAGCCCAAATCGAAGGTCGCTCCTGGGTCCAGGTGAGAACAGACCCGAACCCAGATACCACGTGATTCGAGGTCAAGGGGCTCTCCTAATTATACATAAGCATGAACACTTGAGCCTATATGACAGAGCGGTACCCCAAGACTGAGGCCTCAAACCAAGGTGGGAGGTACCCCAAGACCAGGCCCAAGTGATGGGGTGCTCCAGGCTTGGGTAGAAGGGAATCAGTATCAGTACCGGCGCCTCAAGGTAACTTAAGGGTACCTTAATCCCAAGTAAACGAGTGTTCCAGGCTTAGGTAGAGGCGCGCCCGAAATCCAAGGGCGCCCTATGTGATGGGGTGCTCCCTTGTGAAGGGAGAACTGAGGAAAGCTCTCACTTTATTGTTGATATATATATATATATATATATATATATATATATATATATATATATATATATACCAGAAAATGAAACCGACTCGGTAAAGGTAGCCAACAGAAGTGTCAAATTACTGAGCGGCCAGAACGTACAGCAGCGCTCAGGTCTATCCTCACAGATCAATCAGATCTCCTCCCGTGCACGGAACATCCAGAACTATCCCCCAGTCTCAGTCAGTCAGTCAGTCAGTTAGTCAGACCCGCCAGTCAGTCAGTCAGTCAGGTCAGTCAGTCAGTCAGTCAGTCAGTCAGTCAGTCAGTCAGTCAGTCAGTCAGTCAGTCAGTCAGTCAGTCAGACTATTACGCAGACCACCCACTGCTTCGTGTAAAGATTCGCCCGTTAGAACGCAATCAAAGCCCCTTGTAACGGCTCGCCCTGTAACGGGTAGGCAGATCAAATGTCACCTTAGCGGCGCACCCTCTGCAATAGACCAATCAGAGCTGACGCTAGCGACCCGCCGTCTGGAGAAAGCCAATCAAGGTTTCCCGTAATGACCAGGCCTACGCAACAGACCAACCAGAGCTGACCCTAGCGTCCCACTGTCTAGAGAAAGCCAATCAGTGTTTCCCGTAATGACCAGGCCTACGCAACAGGCCAACCAGAGCTGACTGTAGGGCCTCGCTCTCTGAGGAAAGCCAGTCGGGGCTTCTCGTAATGGCCAGGCCTCTGTAAACGACTAGCCGGAGCCGGTCCTGACGCCCCGCCCTCTACCGACAGGCTTGCGACGGTCTGACGTCTGGCTCGTGCCCCCTCGAGGTCGCCGACAAGGCGTCGTTCTCCGCCAGCGTGGACGTGTTGAAGGAGTACCCGCCGATTGCCGTCACCCTTCAGTGGAAGCTGAAGGACGACGCAGGCTCAGAAATGTGCTGCGTGGAGATTCCAGCCAAGATCCAGTGAGCAGCGTCCAGCGACCCGTTCGCCCGCGCCGGCGCGCTCGGCTCGGTCGGTGCCGGCTGGTCCGCGGGAGGGGCCGTCCAGGATCGGACAGTGCTCCACTCCGGACTGCGGCGTCTGTGACGTACCGTCGGTGACGTACCGTCGGTGACGCGCCGTCGGTGAGGTACCGTCGGTGACGCGCCGGCGGTAACGCACCGCCGGTGACGTGCCGTCAGCGGCGGATCGGGCTGTTGGCAGACGGCCGGGCGGCGGGTCGACGCAAGCTCCGACGCAACCATTTGATTCATCCCAGTATTTATTTCATCGTCCGTCGTGTCCGACAAGCGTAAGGCGCTGTTTTGTGATGTAGCAGGCGTACGTCAATCAAATACAGACTGCAGCTGAAGATGTCTTTTGAAAAGAGCCGCGCGGGCAGCTGAACGGCTGATGTCGAGACCGATCCGGCCTGACCCGCTCGGTTTGAGCACATCGCTGAGTTAATAGCCCGACGGTTCATCGTCGGAACCCTCCAAATATCCAAATATCCAAAGATACCGCTGCGGATTTGGATCGTGCATTAGCCACTGCATGGCAGCCATTTGTATGGGTCAGTTTTTTTATGTTGTTCTTGACTTCTGATGCTAGAGTTTTGTCAGCATTTGGTGTCAAATACCGATCATATCGAAAACGTGCTTAACCGTGTACAGTTTGCGGTTTTAGAATGCATTTGTACATTGATTCTTGCAATGGCAATGAATGGGCATGACTGAGATATGTGCAAGGATCATCCGTTCCATTCACTCCTACCCAAAGTAGCAAGCATCCCAGCTACATTTTTGTTTTGCTTGCCGTAAAATAGCCCGGCCTGTTTCCTTTCTAATTTCAATCGTGCAATCCGGAGCATGCGTAAAATGTCATAACATGCGTTGACACACCCGGATCAGAACGAAAGGATGCACAGTATACAGTCTAGTTCACTTCTAGCTGTCCCGATAGTATACCTACACTTAACTATATCTAGAAAGCCACCGATAGCTGAGGAGCTATGAATATTCAGGTAGATGTAAGGGATTGGGCTTATGGATTGCACAATCGGCAATACCGCAATATCTTCTTTGATTTCGCATGAAGTTGCAATCTATTTCTAAAATGAGAATAGCAATGGAGATAGTCCCGGGTTTTGCAATCACATTCATATAGTAATCATTCTGTCTCCAAGCTCATATGGCAATCCTTCCTCTTGGTTCGCGTGTTTGCGGCCATTTCTTTCCTCAAAATGACGGTGAAATGTTTCTCAACCCACAAAATACATTGATATTTAGGGTCAGGGCCCAATCACTTCGTTTACCGAGGCAATGCAAAGTGGTGCCGAAAGTGTTAATAAGTAATGAATGAAAAAAAAACGTTAAGATATCTCCCGGAGGTATGCGCCTTTTCCTATACAATTCACATACATCGTGCTGAATACGAACAAATTACAACAACGTGCATTCTGGAGCATTCAGTAGCGCAAAGAATGCTCACTGCATCATACGACGAGACGTTTGATATCTGCAGCTCAAGTTTACTGCTTCCGAAGAATGCGAAAAGCTAAAGAGTCACGAACACAGATAGCAGGAGAAAGAACTTATCACCTACACCCACCGTCTAACGCCATCTTATCCTGGTCATCCCTTCAACATATTTTGCCAGCGTACTGTCATGACAGCAACCATCATCATCAACCAGTTGTTAGTGCACACAATCTTCGAGATATATCTCTGGTCGGTCGACGTGGCCCTTGTTGTCCTAAACACCCCTTCACTACGCCTGGCTGAATGGGGACGGTCCGACTGTAAAGTGACGGCACTTATCCGGCGGCCAGAAACAAGTAGGTCGAATCGCGCCCGATTATTGTATCTCTGTGGATTGTATAGATTTTGTGTTGGGTTGTCAGCTGCCAGTACACAGTAGCTGTTCTTGTGCACGTTCAGCAGCATTTTTCCCGCACAACTGTATGCTGACCATCGCGGCACTTGGCAATACATCGTCTCGGTGCGATTTCAACAGAAAGGTCATGTCGGCCGATGAGCAATTCCGTTGCCATCCGGACACTCTCCCATGATGCCAATGTTTACGCATGGCCGCACACGCCGCGCAAGACTAAAAGTATTCTAAATTAAAAACTGTAGCTTTGCAGATTGCAGCTGCGGGCGTCTCGCCAAAACTGGGTTAGGAATTGGCCGAAAAAGATGATGCGCTTTTTGAGCGCGTTAATAAGCGTTTTCCCGGGCTGCCACTACTGAGCAATGCGCAGTCTCGGGGGGGGGGGGGGGGGGGAGGGCGAATTGAGCAAAAAGGTCATGTCGGTTGACGAACGATTTACATCGCATCACGAACGCTCCCCAACGACATTATGTGTGCATGTTGGCAGCCAGCGAACAAAACTCAAAGTATTTTATATTGCAAGGTACAATGCTACAAGTCGCCGCTGCAGCCGTCTCGCTAGAACTGCGTTGAAAGATCGACCGAACAAAACAGATGACGTCATTGAAAAAAGCTGATATTCTGGCAGCTAGCAGCCCTAATAGCAGCCCCAGGCCATTCTTTAGCCCCAGCGGCGCTAAAAAAATGCACGGGATAGCTATCATTGCGCGTGCTTATAATTGTTTCTTGGACAACTGCATGCCAACCATCGCGCTACTTGGCAATGCAGCATTTCAGGGTCATTGAAATAACAAAAGTCATATCGGCTGATGAGCAATCTACATATCCGCCTGAATGCTCTTCCACAATTACATCGTGTGCATATGGTCGTACGCCACGCACGACCAGAATTATACCAAATTGCAAGTCGTAACTTTACACGTCGGCGCTGCGGCCATCTCACCAACGCTGAGCCACAACATTGAGCAACTGAAATAGATAACGTCATCAAAAATGGGCAGATGATTGCACTTAGCCTCCCCGAGAGATGGTCGGTCCACCTCCTCTGACTCTGGTTGATGATTGGTCACCACTGCGCCACACTTACACGCCGCGTCCGTCAGCGGCCGTCACCGAGCAGGCGGCTGAACAGCGTGGTTCAAAATTCAGACACGTTTTAAGCATGCATGGTTAAACGCTACAACCACACCTTACCACGCACGGTCAAACTGATCTGCCGCAGCTGACCACTCATCGACCCCGCGTCGGTGACCGATCGCCGACAGGATCAGCGAGCCCCTCTATGTCTGCCGGCAGGATCAGCGAACCACTCGATGTCTGCCGGCAGGATCAGCGAACCCCTCGGTGTCTGCCGACAAGATCAGCGAGTCCCTCGATGTCTGCCGACAAGATCAGTGAGCCTCTCAATGCCTACCGACAGGATCCGCGAGTCCCTCGATGTCTGCCGACAGCATCAGCGGGCCCCTCGATGCCTGTCGGCGGCTGGCGGCGGGAACACAGCAACGGAACTGTGGTGACCGAACTGACGGAAAGAGAATGGACCTACCACGCAAGTCTAACTTTTCTTCGCTTAGAAAGAGGGAAAATTGTAGGTTTCAAACAAGCACCTTGCCAACCCGATCCACTACTGAGCTTCACTTAAAGCCGTCACGCTACGTCCTAAAACACTGTGATAATGAAGATCGTTACCACGCACTCGCGCTCTATAGGGCTAGAACTTCGCACAGTCATCACTTGTGACAGGGAGCCTCTGGCGAAACGAGAGATACCAAAGGTATCAGGGAGTATGTCCTTAAAGACAATCGATCAACAAATATTTGTTTAATATGCCCTTGTTATCTGTTCAGACCGTGTCCATTCCATTTTATGGCGGCCCGCCGTCTCGGATTTGGATGAACCATGCATGCGTTTATGAAGGAGCAGAATGTGATGTATTTATGATAATCGCATTAATGTGTCAACAGCCCCGTCTACACTGGGTGATATGCGTTTGCCAAAGCTCGACACGCCACCCATATCTGACAGATCATGGAGCGTGCGGTGTCTACCCCAAGTCTCGCCCTCATCTGTGAGTGGGCCGACGCCCATACTCTCGGAAAAACCTTCCGCGGGCCCTCAGCGCCGATCGATAGCCGGCAGCTGGCCCGCTTCTGTGGGTCACGTCAGCTGCGCGTCGGCGGCGGCCACCCGTTCAGATAGGTGCCGCTCTCCGGCCACCTGACATCGGCGGCGGTTCATAAAGGACGCTACCAGCCGCTGGACGTGCCCCTCATCGGCCGTCTGCGCAACGGTCCCGGGCCGACTGGGCAACCTCCGACGGGCGGACAGCGAGCTCGCCAGCCGACAGGGACGGCCTCCGACAGAGCGTCCGACAGTCGGCCGACATGTCGGGCTTCAGCCTGCTCCTGCTCCTGGCCGGCCTGGCCGCCGCCGCGGCCGACACGCCGTTTACTGACTGCGGTATGTTGACCTCGGGGCGTACTGACGTCACAGAGGTCAGCGGGCACGCTGGTGGAGAGGCCCCGATTATTGTATCAAAAAAGACGGACCTACCAGAATGCCCCCTGATTTGAGTTTCCTAAAACGAGTAAGGCAGCTTTCAGCCTCAAGAAGTCCCAAATAATTGAAAGATTGCAATTTTCGTCTTCTGTCATCAACCGTCGTGCCATTGACAGCCATCATGAAGACACCACTGGCGCGTATTAAAAGCTTGCTAGCCCTGCTTTTGCATAAAGATGGAACTTGCGGAAAAAGATTCTTGATGAAAAAGTTTTTCGATCATGATTGAATTAAATATACGTTTGAATATACATTTGAATATACGTTTGAATACACGCTTGTGAATACACGCTGTGTGAACATACGTTTGAACATGCGTTTTTTTATATCCGTTTGAATGTACGTTGAATGCAAGTTTGAGATTGAATTGAATATACACCGACTAAATGTAGTAGGAGGCGAGCACTTCATGCCATCTTCACATCGCCCCGATCGGACATCGACATTATCTAGCACCGACAGTGCAGTGCGTTCCGACGCTGATCTGATGCCCCTACAGAATCTGCACCTTTCTTAAGGTCCAATCTGAAGTTCAAAACAGTCACCGACATATAGCCTGGGGGTTTTCTGACGGGCCATACTAGGTGGCTTCCTTTAATGGAGTACATCTCGTAAAACAGCAGACGGGCTGTGGAACACTGCACGCCGTTGAAGTTGTCTTGAGGACATATTCATTTCCAATCATCGGATTTCTTATGTTTCATTTCACTCTGAGGTAACGAAACCTGCCTCACCCTGGAATTTAGTAGCGTGTGCAGCTCAGCTCTGCTGCAGCGCCTGTTTTCAACAGATGCGTCATACGCCGAAGATAACTGTTGGATATAACCTGTCAAGACAGCCACAAACAGATTGGCTGTCTTTGTTTTGATCAAGCTGAGTTTGTTGCAACTATATCCAGGGCAGGACAAGCCATCACCACAAGTTCTCACCAACATATGAGGGATGACTGTGTTATGCACCGCTCGATCTATGGAAGCATGTGATTTCCTTGGTCTTCGAAACACGAGAAGACGGTACTGCCACTCGTTGTCCAACTCCGCTCCAGGAAGTAAAAAAGCATTGTGACTGCAGCATGTATATGATCGACAAAGTAACATGGTCCGTAATTTGTTTTAAAGAAAGGACAAGTAAGACTGGAAAACGCTTGGGAAATTCAGGTTTCCCCAGATGCTATGAAAATCACCTTGGCTTTTCCAAGCTTTCCCCTATGGAGCGCCTGCTATAAGCCATTGCTTAGGGAAACGTTGAAATTTCTCCGAGTTTCTCCGATCATCATGCTTGGTATGTGCTTGGGGAAGTCATTCTTAGTGCAAAACTGCCATAGGCAACTCGGAGAAACGCTGAAATTCCTTGGCCAACTGTTTGGGGAAAAGCTGGGAGCTCCCGATTGGGATCTTGCATTTTTAGTTCGTGTGAGCATGACTGTGTGTGAGCATTTAGTGTGAACGTGCCTCAGTTGAGCTGTGTATTCACCATACACAGCTAAAAAAAAACGCTCCAGAGGCTTCCACTGTGGAGAATATTGGGAAACGTACCTGGACAGAACGGGAAACTCAGCTGAAGTGGCTCAGCTTTAGGTCTGATCCCATTGATTTCCCATTTCTCCAGCTCACAAAGTCGGAGAGCCGTCGGGGTATCACGGTTAGAATAGGGGGACAGTTTCTGGTTAGAAAGGTGCTAACCGTAAAGCAATCTGCTTACCTTTCCGCTTGTCCCGAGCCATTATCGAACTTTCTTATTATTGAACTCACTTGGCTCAATTCAGCCTCACAGATAAAGCCTTTGGTCTGTTTCACCGCTCTGTGTCGGTCAGCCGGCTGGCAGAGCGTGCCTCACCACCCTGTGTCGGTCAGCCGGCTGGGAGACCGTGCCTCACCACCCTGTGTCGGTCAGCCGGTTGGTAGAGCGTGCCTCACCACCCTGTGTCGGTCAGCCGGCTGGCAGAGCGTGCCTCACCACCCTGTGTCGGTCAGCCGGCTGGCAGAGCGAGCCCCACCACCCTGTGGCGGTCAGCCGGCTGGAAGAGCGTGCCTCACCACCCTGTGTCTGTCAGCCGGCTGGCAGAGCGTGCCTCACCACCCTGTGTCGGTCAGCCGGCTGGCAGAGCGTGCCTCACCACCCTGTGTCTGTTAGCCGGCTGGCAGAGCGTGTCTCACCACTCTGTGTCGGTCGGCGGCAGGGTCCAGCAGCACCATCAACACCCTGCAGCTGACCGGCTGCAATGAGGTGCCCTGCATTCTGCACAGGGGAAAAGATCTGGTGATGGACACCGACATCACCGCAGGTCAGTCGAAGGGAAGGATGTTGTGCGCGGCAGCCTTGGTCTGCGGACGTCTACACGAGAACAACCAACACTGAGCCTCTGAGGGCTCCTGGCCCCTGGGGCCCTGATCCCAGTGATATCGGAGCAGATTTTGCTATTGTGTGTGCTTTCACCTTATAAAATGGCATTAGCACAGGTTGGATGACAGTATGATTGAATGTGTTGTTGCATCCCTGGCCGTTTGGGCATACATACGCCTGTAGGAGAGCCGGCTGTTCAGAAAGGCTCCCGTGTTCTTCATGGAGGGGTGGACGTGTAGCCAGATCACCGTGTGAAGTACATCGCGACTGATCGTGACTGACAGAATCGGAGAGCGTCTCGACCCCTCTCTGTGCGGCTCTGTTTTGTTGAGCCTGCAGCAGGCTGCGACTAGGTTGGTTTGTTCAGATGGAGCGGGTCACAGACACGTGACTACCTCCTCCCCCCCTCCCCCACCGACAGCGCGCGGCCGGCGCTACGCAGACGCGTTCACCGAGCGTGCATTTTCACATCTAGCGGTGCAGTTGCATGCACTATCACTTCACTTGTCGCTTTGACGTTGGAGGAGCAGCAAAAATTGGACTATGGAGAGGGCACATGCATATAATATGTGCCTACGAAGAAATCGTAACCCAAGTTTACCTGAAACCTGAGCTAAATACACTTATATATATATACATATATATATATATATATATATATATATATATATATATATATATATGCATATATACGTCGGCAACCAAGTATCTCGCTTTCTTAACCTGACCGTTTATCCATCCTCGTGTACACCAGAGGCACGTTCTCTGTGTTGTGCGTCGGCTGATGCACTTGCGGACTTATTTCATCATATGAGAACTGCGTCTGCTGATTCCAGCTTCGAGCATCTCCAGCTTGACGTCGGAAGTTCAAGGCATCATCAGCGGCATTCCGGTGCCCTTTTACAAAGACGACAAGGTTCGTAGCAACGCCACGGGCCGGCCCCGGGTATTCACGTCCCCTACCACATGCCAAGACTCGTCCGTTTCGTCAGGCAGAGACCTCCCTCGTTCTTCTGAACGTGTGTGTGTGTGGGGGGGGGGGGGAATGCTTATTTTGCGTGTCACCACCAAACCAATGCTTGTTTTCGGCCAATGGGCCACGTCTAACAGTGCCAGACCACCTTAAAGGACTGAGCCACTTGTGGCCGCTTGCTGTTCATCTCAAGGTCTGTGTCCCGTGTAGCCATTCCCCGCCGCTCTCGAGGTTTGTGTCCTATGTAGCCCTTCCCTGGCGCTCTCGAGGTTTGTGTCCCATGTAGCCCCTCCCTGGGGCTCTCGAGGTTTGTGCCCCATGTAGCCATTCCCTGGCGCTCTCGAGGTTTGTGTCCCATGTAACCCCTCCCTGGCGCTCTCGAAGTTTGTGTCCCATGTAGCCCTTCTCTGGCGCTCTCGAGGTTTGTGCCCCATGTAGCCCTTCCCTGGCGCTCTCGAGGTTTGTGTCCCATGTAGCCATTCCTTGCCGCCCTCGAGGTTTGTGTCCCATGTAGCCATTCCTTGCCGCCCTCGAGGTCTGTGTCTCATGTAGCCATTCCCTGCCGCTCTCGAGGTTTGTGTCCCGTGTAGCCATTCCCCGCCGCTCTCGATGTCTGTGTCCCATGTAGCCGTTCCCTGCCGCTCTCGAGGTCTGTGTCCCATGTAGCCATTCCCTGCCGCTCTCGAGGTTTGTGTCCCGTGTAGCCATTCCCTGCCGCTCTCGAGGTCTGTGTCCCATGTAGCCATTCCCTGACGCTCTCGAGGTCTGTGTCCCGTGTAGCTATTCCCTGACGCTCTCGAGGTCTGTGTCCCGTGTAGCCATTCCCTGACGTTCACGAGGTCTGTGTCCCGTGTAGCCATTCCCTGCCGCTCTCGAGGTCCGTGTCCCGTGTAGCTATTCCCTGCCGCTCTCGAGGTCTGTGTCCCGTGTAGCCATTCCCTGACGTTCTCGAGGTCTGTGTCCCGTGTAGCTATTCCCTGCCGCTCTCGAGGTCTGTGTCCCGTGTAGCTATTCCCTGCCGCTCTCGAGGTCTGTGTCTCGTGTAGCTATTCCCTGCCGCTCTCGAGGTCTGTGTCCCTAGTAGCCATTCCCTGCCGCTCTCGAGGTCTGTGTCCCGTGTAGCTATTCCCTGCCGCTCTCGAGGTCTGTGTCCCGTGTAGCCATTCCCTGCCGCTCTCGAGGTCTGTGTCCCGTGTAGCTATTCCCTGCCGCTCTCGAGGTCTGTGTCCCGTGTAGCTATTCCCTGCCGCTCTCGAGGTCTGTGTCCCGGGTAGCTATTCCCTGCCGCTCTCGAGGTCTGTGTCCCGTGTAGCCGTGCCCTGCCGTCCTCGCTGAGACATGCTTGATTTTGTCTCAGGCGTGCGACAGCCTGACTTCGGCATCGTGTCCCCTGGCGAGCGGCGACACCTTCGCCTACCAGGTGTCGTTCCCCCGTGCTGAAGGAGTACCCGACCATCCCTGTGCTGGTGCGCTGGGACCTGGTCGACGAGGCGGGCGGCGTCGTGGCCTGCGCCGAGATCCCCTGCAAGATCCAGTGATGGGCGGGGTACTATCGCGCAGCTGTGTGGACAGTACCCGACCAAGGGCGGCGCACTGTCGCACTGCTGCGGCGACAGTGCCTTACCAAGGGCGACGCACTGTTGCGCATCTGCGAGGACGGTGCCTAGCCAATCCAAACCAGCAGGCAGTGGACAGGGAGACTAATGCACGCATCCTCTATTGTCCCGGAACTGTCAAAACATCTGATCTGAAGATAGGACGCTTGATTTGATATTGATTCCGTATTTATTGCGCAGCTGAATCTGTGTATGCAAATACACCGCGATCACGCCTTGTCTTTTTTGCAGCCAAGCGCGGTCTCGTCACTTCTTTCAGCACTCCGCAAGAATAAAACACGTGCGCGAGTGTACTACAAACATATATTTGCGAAAATATGCGACGGAACAGTGGTGGGGCCGCCGTAACACAGCCGACGTACCGACGGAGCGGCCTCTCAGGACCCCACACGCTGCAGGACAGCCTCCCGCCGCTCGCCGGGAGAGCTGCGACCTGACCTGACCTCGACTAGCTACACTCGACGCTCAACCGCAGAAAGCACCCACTACGCCCGCACCACCAGAAACAGAACAGATGTCGACAGAGCGGGCTGCAACGCGGCGGAAGCCGCTAAGGCATCGAAGCAGAGCAGCTGGCGTCTAAGCCGGCCGGGCCATCGGTTATATTGTACACAGATACTAGCGGCGTTGTCCCGAAGCGAAGCGAAGAATGACAAGTACACGGTACGCACGTCACCTGATCACGTTTACCTCTGCTCGAGAGCACTTCCATCACAGATGTCACACCGTACAGCCTTCGGTCGTCTCGCTCCGACGTCGACCGCCTCTCCCGAGTCGGTAAGGACGGCGCCAGCGCCACCTCTACATGGGCGGCGCGCCTCCGGGGTAGTTCAGCATGGTCTGCACGCTGGCGGCGAAGTTGTTGGAGCCGTTGCTGCAGTCGGCGCCGGACTCGCAGACCGGGTACAGGGCCAGGACGGCCAGGCCGAGCAGAAGCAGGGCCTGCACGGGCAGCGCCACCCGAGCCACGCGCCACAGGAGGCCAGCGGTCCGCGCCAGCATGCTGCGTCTCTCCTCGTCGTCCGGCTGCGACACGAGCGTTGCGTGTCAGCCACGACATCCACATGCACCCAGCACGGACGAGTGCGGCAGGCACAGAACATCAAAGTCCAATGTGCCGCGCGCGAGTGTGACATCGACAATACGGGCGCAGTGTCATTCTCTCTGACGGTGTGACAGGGGCCGTGCATAAGTCACAGTTCAATGTCTCCCTGACGGTGTGGCAGGGACCGTGGATAAGTCATAGTTTAGGTCTCTCTGACGGCATGACAGGTACCTTGCATTCGTCAAAGTTTGGTGCCTCCCTGACGGTGTGACAGGGACCGTGCATATGTCACAGTTCAATGTCTCTCTGACGGTGTGACAGGGACCGTGCATACGTCCCGACTGAATGTCTCGCCGACGGGCGTCAAGAAAGTAGTCTTGCGTGGTCCCCCACGCAGCCTCGACACACTGCGCGGGGGGGGGGGGGGGGCTCACCAGCGCGCCGTCCGGCTGGTCCTCGTCACCGGCGACGGAGAGCAACTGCGACTGCAGCGCCACCAGCCGGCCGGAGACGGCGTCCCACTGGCTCTGCAGCTCGGCCAGCCGCTCGCGCACCGGTCGGCCGCCGGCGGCCGCCGCCTCGGGCAGCTGGCGGCCGGCCAGGCAGACGGCCGTCACCAGCTCGGTGTGCGCCTCCAGCTCCACACACAGTCGCTGTCGACACACGACGCTCCGGTCACGCACGGCCGGCTCGCGCGGTCGGGCAGGCGTCGGGGCAGTCCACGCAGCGCAGCCGCTCCATACGACTCGGGTGGCCGGTGCGCAGAGCAACACGGCTTCGGCAAACGAGGGACGCGCAATGAGACGGGAGCTCTTCCGTCACATGGGCAAGCACGATCAAAGAACCGCGCCTGGTGACTCCACGACAATCCGCTCAGCATGCTACCAAGCCACGCACACACACACAGGCACACCATCGCCGCCACTCACGTTGAAGCGGCGTAGCTGGACGTCGTCGCGGCGCAGACGGTCGGCCGGCGGCATGGCGTCCAGCTTGCTGGCCGTGTGCTGCAGCCACTGCTGCAGCCGCCACCGGTCCAGCTCCCACTGCATGGGCGCCCGCTCGCTGTCATGAAGGCGGCCGTGCGCCGCCCCCCGCAGCGTCTCGTATCGACGACGCACGGCGGGCACGCGCTCCTCGGTCGGTCCTGCCCGCTGCCGGCTCAGTGAGTCGACTAGGTCGGCGGCGCTGGCGCAGGCGCCCAGCTTCTGCGCCAGCTGCGCCAGCGGCGGCGCCTCGGCCGCCAGCAGCTGCTCCAGCTCCGCCAGCGACGCCTCGGCCTCATCCATGGCGCCGTCCAGCTGCGCCACAGACGCGTCCGCCGCCTGAGGAGGAGAGGAGAGGGCGGGTCGGGTCAGAGAACGTAAATGTATCCACCGTAAAGGAATAATAGCGGGCCTGGTCACACAGACGCCACTATGGCAGGTCAGGTGGCAAAGACCGCACGAAACGCAGGCGAGACGCGTTTCTGGCAAGGCCACATAATATGGTCTGACAATAAGTACCAACACCACGTCAGGTATCCAGACAGGCCCAATGGCACATCTGGTAAAAACGCAGCACGCGAGTGAGTTTGATGAGGTCAGACTGAAGAGACGGCAGGAAGATGGCCCAGGCCAGCCCACATCGAGGAGGAACAAAATCACCTGGAATGGGTCGCCTCAGCCTTTGCCGCTTCAAATGTTTGACCCTGCCCCAAGTCTGCCGTCTGTAGAGGACCCCGTTCCCCAGCTTGGCTCTCAGCACCGCCGCCTGGTCGGGGCGCCGTCCACTAACCTCTGTCTCCGGGGTGCCCAGCAGCTGCTGCAGCTCCGCCAGGCCGTCGCCGAGCCGGTGGTAGGCGGCCGGCGGCCGGAGGTCGTACGAGCTGGCCTCCTCGGGCGCCGTAGTCTGCAGCAGGCTGACCGTGTCGCGCACCGCCTGGTCCAGCTGGCCGGCGAGCGCCGCCCGCTCAGCCTGCACCTCCTGCCGGCGGCAGCAGCGCACACCCGTCAGGCGGCGGCCCGCCTCAGACGGTCCGGCTCAGACGGCCGGCTGACGTCAGGCGGCGGCCCGGCTCACACGGCCGGCTGACGCCAGGCGGCGGCCCGCCTCAGACGGCCGGCTGACGCCAGGCGGCGGCCCGCCTCAGACGGCCGGCTGACGTCAGGCGGCGGCCCGGCTCAGACGGCCAGCTGACGTCAGGCGGCGGCCCGCCCCAGACGGCCGGCTGACGCCAGGCGGCGGCCCGCCTCAGACGGCCGGCTGACGTCAGGCGGCGGCCCGGCTCAGGCGGCCAGCTGACGTCAGGCGGCAGTCCGGCTCAGGCGGCCAACTGACGTCAGGCGACAGTCCGGCTCAGGCGGCCAGCTGACGTCAGGCGACGGCCCGGCTCAGGCGGCCGACTGACGTCAGGCAGCGGCCCGGCTCAGACGGCCGACCGACGTCGGGCGGCGGCCCGGCGAACAGGGCGGGGGACCAGACAGCATGATGGCATGACTTTCGCTAGCCGTTGAGTCACCTGAGCATCCCCGGTTACGGCACAGTGACACCTGTCATGTTACCGCTCCAAAGACCATGTGAATATCATTCCACCGGGCAGGCGCGGTCGTGTCTGCCACAGCGGCGACACCAGCGCCGCTGCGGCCCGGCCCGCCGCGCCACTCACAGCCAGCTTCGCGGGTCCGTCCAGAACACCTCCGGCGTTCGCCTCCAGCTGGAGCAGCCGGGTCGTCTCGAGCAGCTGGTCGGCGCGCCGCTCCAGCTCCGCCCAGTCGCCGGCCGTGTGGCGCTGCACCGCCGCGTGTCGCTCCATGCGCGTCGCGGCGCGCTCGGCGCGCGCCTGCAGCGCCGCCCAGCGGCCGGCGGCGGCGACGCCGCGCTCGGCCAGCGGCCCGGCCGGCACCAGCTGACCGCGCCGCAAGCCGTCCAGCAGCAGGCGGCGCGCGGCCTGGACGGGCGGCGCCAGCTGGCGCAGCTCGTCCGCCGTCTGGCTGGCCGCCTCCAGGCCCGGCTGGACGCTGTGGCGCGCCACCAGGCCGGCCGGCGGCTCGGCAGCCTTCAACCGCTGCTCGGCGGCCGACAGGCGCGGCTCCAGATCGCGCAGCTCTCGGCCCAGCTGACCGGCCGTGGCCCAGGCCTCGGACACGCGCTGCCGACGGCCGGCCGACGCGTCGCAGATGTGGCGCCACCTGTGAGCGAAGGAGGCGGCGTCAGCGTGAGAGTCCGGTGCAAGGTTCGCCAGCGGCATAAATTAATTCCATACCTACGTTAACATACACAAACATACTCTCGACGTACAGGAATTGCATGCATCCAACGGCCATCGAAAAACAGCCAGACGGTTGGTAGCCAGCAGCAGCCGACACAGACAGCCTCGGATCCCACTGCTGCCCCTGACCCACTAACCTTTCTTGAAGGTGTCCGCCGCCCTGGGTCACCGACAGCACCTCGCGGGCCTCGGGCAGTCCATCCGTGTCGCTCATTAGTAAGTCACACAGGCCGGAGATGTCGCCCATCTTCTTACTCACATCCCGTACCAAGTCGAGCATTTCCTGCAAAGGCCGGGCTTCGTCAGCACAACCCGCGAGCGCGCCCATCTTACGGTATCATCAACGGACACCAATATTTGCGTACGAAAGGCGTCGGAGCCCCACCCAAGACAGACGGCCTCAAGTCAGCCGAACTATCACACCAAACCGACTGTACGCCAACGTGTGCCAAGGGACGGGCGAAGCATCGAAACGGCCTCGGACAGCAGACGATTTCGGCAGGGGTTAGTCGTCATAGCTCACGTCGTTTTTCTTGTTGGCCGCCTGGTGTTCCTTCTTGTCGCCGGTCTCGAACTGGACCGGCTCGTCCAGCGTCGCCTCGATCTTGGACAGCTTGCCGTCCAAAGCGGGCGTCATTTGCTCGAAGTCAGCCACCGTCTGTCGACCCGAGGAGCGGTCAGGTCACACGGCGGTCAGGTCAGGAGCGGCCAGGTCACACGGCGGTCAGGTCAGGAGCGGTCAGGTCACACGGCGGTCAGGTCAGGAGCGGTCAGGTCACACGGCGAGCCGCACCGACCAGCGGGCAGCGGCCGTTATTCTGTCGCCACTGACGGCGAACAGTGAACATGAGCCGAAACCTGCTCGAAAGCTTGCCAGCCTTTTCATTAAACGCTGTTAGATGGCCTTAACAAGGCAGTACCGGTAAAACATGCTACGCAGTTTAAATGCTTCGTTATAGCTGTCTGCAGCAAAGTTGCCGTCCTCCATATTCGTTTGTGTTTCCAGCTTATTTTACAAACCATCTCGCCCAAAAACAGCCGCCACCCACAACCCTTCCCTTTTCACCAAACGTGCCAAGCGGAGGCAGCTCGCGGCGCCTGGCGGCGGCGCCGGGGTCGGGGCAGCGCCTCACCTCCAGGAGAGAGTTGATCTTGTCTCGGCGCGCGGCCCGCTCCGCCTCCAGCGGCGCCACGTCGCCGTCGGCGGCCGCCAGCTGCGGCGGCAGCTCGGTCTGCAGGTACTCCAGCAGGCTGCACAGCGACAGCTGGCCCTGGCCGCGCAGGCTGGTGCGCTTGCGGCCGCACCAGGCCTCGTGCAGCTGCTCCCTGGACGCGAGCGGACGGCGCGGTTAGCGGCGCGCGGCCGGAGGCAAGCGGGGTACGCCATCGGAGCGCGACGGACAGCGGAGCGTCATAGGTCAACAGCCACGCGCAGACCAGCACAACGTGCTGAGAGGAGTCAACATGCAGACGCGCCACCACCTGTAATGCCTTCGGCTTCCCGATGTCACCATCCGTTCCCTGCTGTCAGTATCGCCCAACTCTCCCTTTCCACAAACTGTGATGCTAATGCCTGCACACGGACAGACGGCCTCCTCCCGGCCAGGGGGCAGGCCTGTCGTCTCGTACCTGAGCTGCCGCAGTTTGCGGCCGCTGCGCTCGTCCGCCTCGCGCTGTCCACCAACGGCCAGCAGCAGGCGCAGCAGCAGCAGGCGCGCGCGCTGCTCCGCCACCGCCTCGGTCGCCGAGCGCACGTCCTCCGACAGCAGGGCGCCGCTCAGGGCCACCATCTGGCGGTCGGCCTCTTCCAAGCGGCGCTCCAGCTGTCCCAGCCGCAGCTCAGCCTGGTCCGGCGGTGCGGCCAGCTCCCGCTCCAGCGCGTCCAGCCCGGCGGCTACCTCGGCCACCGCCGCCTGGTGACGCCGCCACGCCGCCGCCACGTGCGCCACGTACGCATCCCACGACGTGAGCGCGGCGTGCAGCTCAGCCAGGCGCCGCTCGAGCGGGCCCGACCAGCGCTCGGCCAACGCGCCGCCATGGCGGCCCAGCTCCGCCAGCAGCCGGGCGCCGCGCGGCAGCCGCTGCAGCAGCTGCGCCAGCTGGCGCTGGCGCGCCGGCAGCTGGCCGGCCGGCAGCGGCCGCCGCTGCAGACGCCGCCGCTCCGCCTCGGTGCGCCGCAGCCAGGTCACGCAGCGGCCGAGCAGCGCCCAGCCCACGGCGGCCCTCTCGGCGCGCAGCTGCGCCAGCTGGCGCAGCACCAGCGCCAGGTGTCGGCGCAGCTGGTCGGACGGCGGACCGCCCGGTTCGGCTGCCGCCAGCGCCGCCGCCAGCTGCTCCCGGTGCACGCCGAGAATGGCCTCGGCCGTCTGAAACGCCACGGGCGCAAGTCAGCAGCCGCAGGCAGGCCGCCTGGACAAACAGCGGCGACCAGGCCCAGCACACCACATCACTCACAGCCGGGCCCAGCACACCACATCACTCACAGCCGGGCCCAGCACACCACATCACAGCAGGGCCCAGCACACCACATCACGCACAGCCGGGCCCAGCACGCCACATCACTCACACCACTTCACTCACAGCCAGGTCCAGCACACCACATCCCGCACAGCCATCGGCAAACACTGGCAAACCTATCTGAATTGCAAACATAGCCACAAACTTGTTTTTTACACACATGTGCCAAATAGCAGCCTCACGGTAATTCATCACAGTCTTCGTCGTTTCACGCAGCAGGAAACGACAAACTTTTTTCATTAATTCTTGAACTTGGCCATCTAGCCTTTTAAGTTCGCCTTTTCACGTACATGCTCAGCCGCCATCAACACTACACAGCTGCATGAGCTGTTCACAACTTCGTGCAACATGCCAGTGACACTGTGCGCCTACCTGAGCGCGGACCGGATCTCCGATCAGCTCTGGCTGATCCGTGTAGGTCTCAGCCGGCGACGCGTGTTTCGTCAGCTCCTCAAACACAGCCTCGTGAATTCCTTCCGATCCGTCTTGGATGGCCTGTGTCACCAGCGTCTCGTACCGGGACATCAGAGGACTGATCTTGACCTCGTTCCAGATCTGTGGGAATCGGGCACTCCGTGAATCGTAAGCCAATCACGTGGGAAGAAAGCGGTGGCAGCGTGTCAGCCACCAGTCTGCTTGTTCGGTGCAAACACGCAGTTCAGCACGATGTTAAACAGGTTTCAACGCCGGAGGCGCGATTGAAGCCCAGCTGTTTGTGATGCTGCATGCAGCTGCAGCGTTAAGAATGAATAAAATGAAGTTCCCTACGGCCGAAGATGAGCACAGGACTGAACATAGCCCGCACCAGTTCGCGACGGGTGTCGCTATTTAGCCACATCATGCGGCCAGCAGTCCAGTGTGGGTGCCGCCTGATCACTCACGTGCAGCAGCCGGGCCGCCTCCCTCGCGCAGTTCGGCGGTGCTCGCCGCCACGCTCAGCTGGCGCAGCTCATGCGCCACGTCGGCCGCCGCCGCCAGCTGCGCCGCCGCCATTTGCGGCAGCTGGGCGCGGCTGTCGGCCGCCTGCGCCAGCTGCCGCTGGAAGCCGGCCAGCACCAGCGCCTCCTGCGCCGCCCGCTGCGTCATCTCCGGTGAGCGCAGAAGGCGGGCGGCCACCGCGTCCATCCGCTGGCCGGCCGCGCTCAGCTGACTCTCCAGCTGGCCCACGGCGTGCGAGGTCACGTGACCGGTGGCGGCCAGCTGGTCCAGCAGCAGCCGGCCGCTGCCGAGCGCGCGCTGCTGCAGCGGAAGCTGCTCCAGCAGCGGCGCCGGCTGCTGGTCGGCCAGCGGTTCGGCCGCGTCCAGCCAGGTCTGGGGCGGCGTCGAGCTGGGCGGCCAGCCGCTGCCAGAGCGCGGCGCCCGCCCGGCAGCGGTCGGCCGCCTCGGCCAGCGCCTCGGCCGCCTCCTCCTGCTGGCGGCGGCCGCGGGCGGCCAGCGCCGCCGCCGGGCCCGCGCTGCCCTCATCAGCCGCCTCCGTCGCCGACAGTAGTCGCTGGTGCGACATCTGACGGCGGACAAACAGCGCATGAGTCACCCACTATTCCGGGGCGAGCTGTCCCCGGCGGTCGCCTAGGGCGGCCTATTGATCCAATGATGCTCATTGGTATTTACCAGGGAATATGGCGTTGTCGACAATCATTGTAATTACTGCCCCGGGAGCATCGTCGGTATGGATTGGCTGGATGACAGAAATAACCATTTCTATTTATATAAACAGATGCCCATTTAACCTATGTGGTAAGCCGTACGAATCTCACCCTCTCGCATGCCGGCTATTTGATACCAGATCGCTTCTAAAGCTACCGTTGAGGCATAAAAGCAGCATGATCGGAACCAAACAGTAACTTGCATATTCGTAAAACAGACACCTGTGCAAGTATACATACTTGCCACGTGCGTCAGACCACTATCGGCGCCCGCACCGACATCTTGGCATCTCAACGACGCCAAGTTGGGAGGCGACGAAGGCCGCGCCAGCCAGCCAGCTTGTTTTCACCTGAGCTTAAGGCCGAGCCTCTCCATCCGTCGTCGGGAATCTGCCCGCTCCATGCCCGTTGTCGGTCACTCACCTGTATCTCGGCCGCCTTGTTCTCCAGCTGGTCGACGGTTGTCGCAGTCGGGCCGCGGGTGCGTGAGCGCCTGCTGCGCCTCCAGCGCCGCCACGTGCGCGGCCAGCCGGTCCAGCGGGCCGGCCAGCTCCTCAGCCGCCTGCCGCTCGGCCGCCGGCTGCTCCTCGCCCAGCGAGCGGAGCCGGGCGATCAGCTGGCTGATCTCGGTCTCCGTCACCTAGCGGGGCGCAGCGTCAGTGGCGGCTGGGGACCGGCACCGCAGGCGCGCGAGCGCGGCTCGCCGGCGCCAGCCAGCCGTCCGGGGCGCGCTCAGGCAGGGGCAATGTCGGAGATCGCGTCATTTACTTAAAACAACGGACCATTTGTTCCGCTCGGAAAACGAGCACAAGACAAATGAACCCGCTCACCATGGCAAGACAGCCATGAAGAGCGAACACCAGTGTTTGAAAGACGGACGGCCTGCAGAGGAGACCATTCCTGCCAAGAGTTGTCGCCGTCTGACCGGTCCTGGAGTGTCCGGTCCGGTCCGGCACACATACCTGCACGGCGTGACAGTGCGGCTGCTTCTTCCGCAGGGCAGCCCACCGCGCACTGCAGCGCCGCCCACCTCGGCCTGCAGCTGCGGCACATGTGCGGCGCGCGCGCCGGCGCCCGCCTTCTGCAGCAGCTCCAGCACCATGATGCGCCCGGTAGAGCGCCATCTCGGCGGCGCGCACCGCCGTCAGCTGGTCGCGCACGGGTCGCAGCGCCGCCAGACGGGCGGCCACCTGGCGGCGCAGGCGGGCGGGCGCCGCCGGCGCGCCGCGCCGCCTCCAGCCGCTCCTCCACACTGCGCTGGTCATCGGGCACGGCACGGCCGGCGGCGCGCTCCCAGTCAGCCAGCCGGTCGTGCACGTCCTGCAGAGCGGCCACCACCGGCGCCAGCTCGTCGGCCGGCTCGGCGGCGGCCAGCGCGACAGCGGCGCGCCGCTCCAGCCAGTCAAGCTCGAGCTCGCGCGCCTGGTCGGCGGCGCGCAGCCGGCCGGCCTGCTCCGCCAGCCGGCGCCGCGTCTGCCCGAGCAGCGAGCGCTTGCAGGTCCTCATCGGAGACGCCCTGCGTGGCCAGTGCCGCAGTCCAGCTCGTCGGAGGCGGCCGCCGACAGGTGCTCCATCACCTTCCAGCTGAGGCGCGCAGCTCCTGAGGGGCAGAACGGAGCGTGAGGCCAGCAGCCAGGCCGCACTTTGCCCACCGTCAACCAGGCTCAGCCCACCCTTTTAACAAAGAACCCGGCGCCATAACCATTCCTTCAGCATTTTTGCGACAAGCAAAACATGGCATAGCTACGTCTAAGATCCCCTAAATCCTCGTGCCAGCTGGTACACACCCAAAACACCAGAGGCCCGGTCTGCGAGGCCACGAGACTGCGCAGTGCACCAGGTCGGCTGCGCGTCCTTACCTCGCGCCGTTGGAGCTGCTGCTCGGTCGGCGCGTCGTCAGCCAGCGCCTTGCGCACGCATCGCACCCAATCCTCCACTCGCGCGGAGTTCTGGCGGACGGTGAGCATGCGCAGCTGCAGCGCCAGAGAGCACGGCCGACAGCCCGCTCCAATCGGCTCCGCAGCTCATCCAGCTGCGCCTCCAGCTGCGTCAGCTGCATCTGGCCGCTGCTCGCCGTCACGTGCAGCTGCAGCCGCGCCAGAAGCGGCCGCAGCGCGCGCAGCCGACGGCTGTGATCGGCCGCGCCTCGACACAGGTCCTGGTTCGGAGAGGACCACGAGGTGTTACTCTGGCCGACGAAAAAACACGGCAACAAAACGACAGCTTCACAAAACGACATGGATCGTAGTAAAAAACGCATTTAGGCAGCAGTTGCATAAAAAAAGCTTATTTCCTGTGTTAGAGCATGTAGTGTCAGGTATCCAAAGAAGGATTTTCAGTTTACCCTCGCTCCTCCCCCCCCCCCGGGTTATAAACAATCAGGTAGTGTGTACGAATAAAGAACAATCGTGCACGATCTTTTTCTAAGCTTGAGGACGAGTCCGTCCGCCTTGCATTATTCACACATCACAAAAGACTATGAAACACCCTGAAAACGATCCGGTTGAATCGTTTTAAGACAGGCCTCCGGATCCGGATCGCCTCCGGATCCGGTTCGGCGGCGGCCAGCGCGGCGTGATACGATCCGGGCGAGTAACCAATAGCGCGGTATAACACCGCATCCGAACGGCACACTGTTCGGCCGGAGCCCTCCTCCGGCCGGGTGCGGCCAACCTCACCTCCAGTCGGGGCACCAGTTGCGTGTCGTCGGTGCTCGTGTCCTCGGTCAGCTTGGCCAGCTCGACGTCGCACCGCTCGCGCCACTCCGCCGTCTCGGCCAGCTGGGCGTCCAGCGTCTCCCAGAGCGCGCGCGCCACGCTGAGCTCCGTCAGCTGGCTCTCGCGGGCGCGCAGCGTCTCGTCGCTGGCCGGCAACTGGCGGCGCAGCAGCGCCAGCAGGCAGCGCCACAGGTGGCTCAGCGCGCGCAGGTCGGGCAGCGAGTCGGCCGGCAGCGGGCGCTGCTCAGGTGTCGGCAGGCAGCGCAGCAGTCGCTCCAGCTGGTAGAGCGCCGGCGCGTCGGGCGTCGCTGACGGCGCCGGCGCCTCCAGCAGCGCCCGTAGCGCCGGCAGCTGCAGCAGCACGGCGCCCTCGGCTCCGCCAGCAGCCGCCTGGCCGGCCAGGTACTGTCGCCAAAGAGGGCCGGCGTGGCTCTGCAGCTGGGTCTCAGCCAGAGCCGACAGCCGACTGCGTTCGGTCGCGTCCGCGAGCCCCGCCGTCTCGTGCAGCCAGGCCTGGACGGCCTCCAGCTGCAGGTCGAACGGCGCCGCCTCCTGACGCTCCGCCGGCTCGGCGCCGGAGCGGTCGGCCGCGCGCCGCCGCAGCGTCACGCGACGCCGCGCCTCCAGCACCGTCAGCTGCAGGCCTTCCAGCAGGGCGGCCGTCATGTGACGGGAAGCGTCATCCATGTCCTGCAACTGCGGGAGCCGGTGCTGGAGCTGGCGCAGTACGTCCTCGGCGGCCGTCAGCTCTTCCAGGCGTGCCGCCAGCTGCACGTCGGGCCCCGCCGGCGCTCCCAGCGCCGCGTCTGTCCGCGCCATGACGAACAGCAGCGTCGTCTCCCAGAGAGGCCGCACCTCCGGCCAGCGGGCCGTCTTGGCGGCGGCAAGCGGCGGCGCGGCGGCAGCGCGCAGCTCGGCCGCACGCGCGGGCCGGCGCTGGTCGCCAGCGGCGACACGTGGACCACGCGCGCCGGCCGACTCAGCGCCGCGTACGCGGTCGCCAGCGTCTGCAGCGGCGGCGGCTCGTCCGCAGGCGCCGGCGGCAGCGGCGCCATCGTTACCGGGTCCTCCAGAATGCTCTGCTCCTCCGGGGCCGCCGGGCCGGCCGGCTGGTCCGGCTCCGTTTCGGCCACCGGCGGAGCAGCACTCGGCGGCGCGGACGACACGGACGTCAGGACAGCCCGCTGCACCGGCGCCTCGTCCAGGTGGTGCTTCACCACGCTGGCGTACGACTCCTTGTCGCTTGGGGTGGGCAGGTTGGCGGGACGGGACGGCGCGAATGAGACAATGGCAGGCTGCGGAGCCGGCCGCGCCGGTGCACTCTCCTCGCTCAGCAC